>NC_072380.2:129367500-129992500 GCF_028885625.2 Pongo pygmaeus
TGCTTGAACTCGGGAGGCGGAGGATGCAGCAAGCAGAGATCATGCCACTGCACTCCAGGCCGGGTGACAGAGAAAAACTGTCTCAAAAAAAAAAAAAAAAAAAAAAAAAAAAGAGGAGGTACAACATTTAAAGTTTCTATTTTGAATGTTAAGGTTTTCTGGGTTAGACACAATTACCTTTTATGTTATTCCTCCTGGAACAGAAGTTTTCTGATAGCTTGTGCAAACACTAATACAAACTTCTCTCTTTCCAAATGCTCACTGTTTCACATTGTTGTCTGTTTAAGTAGTACGGCTTTCTAGATTACCAGTCTCCCAAGAAATCCTTCCTAGGATCCCCCTCTGGCACTACCTTCTTTTACTTATTGGACTGAACTAAATCTAACAGACTACAGGTGTAAGCATAGACAGATACACATGCAACTCTGCAGGCACTATGAAAGGCTCCCTAAGTCCAATAATTACACAATTTCAATAATGTGAAATAACCCAGAAGAAACTGGGAGAAAAGAACCATTACCATTCACTTTATAAAGACCTTCCCAAGATTCCTCTCAACAGAAAACTCTCAGCACATTTAAAAGATTATATATTTACAAAAATACAAGCTACATATTTTTCTAGGGCCTTGATTATATGAAAAAAAGCATCAATATGATAAAGACCAATTAAATCTTCTAATTTAGAGAAAAGACCACCTAGCTTATTAACTTTGAATAAAGGTAAATATTGTTTTAAAATCTAACCTAACTGGAACTTGAGCAAAACATTTAGAGAATGCTTTCGTATGATAAATGACTGAGACTTACTTAATTAAGACAGGATTTCACAGCATAATTAAAGAACACTCAGGAAAAGTACAGTTTGTCCTACAGAAAACAAACACCTTTCCTTCCACTCAGATTATATTTTCACTTTATATTGTGGCACTCAGACATTTATTTTAAAAGACTGTATTCATAATGTTTAATGAGTTTATTCTCCAAACTAAAATATTAAAATAGTAGTTTAATATCAAATTTGAGACACTAAGAAAACAACAGGCCTTCAGCTGGTTTTCACAATCTGTTGAGAAGCTATTTTCTTAATAAGCCCCAAGTTCTTCTAACTGGCACAAAGCTTAAGTCAATTTTATCTTTGTATCAATATAAATTAATTTTATCTTTGTATCAATACCATACTTCCTGCTCTTTCTACTTCGGAATAAAATGGAATTAATTTATATATGCCAAAGTAACTTACTTTGTAGAGAAGATTTTTTATAACCCAAATCTTTAAATATTCAAAGTTCATATCTTGAAAAGCATATAATTAAATAAAAATGTTATCCTTCCTGAACCCTAAGTAAGTTTTTCGCCTTCAGTGACAATAAGGCAGGAATATATTTGGAAGTCAAAGTACTAAATTTGGTTATGTTAAATAATCAAATAGACCTAAAGTATAACTGAAATATAAAGAATGTTCAATTTTTAGGAAACTACATTCTTAATTTTATAACTAAGTATCGTTTGACATCAGAAAATTTTAGCAACTGCTTGTTAGCTCAACAGAGTGAGCTCCTTAAGAGTGAGGAGTGCTACTCTTCAGGGCCATTTTTTTTTCCAGAAATAAAGTTTCGATCACTTTTAAAATGGCACCACCTGCATGGTAACAAATACAGAAACACACTGCTGCATTGATAAGTAGATGTTAAATGCTGAACTGGGTGGCATGCTAAGCTAATTTCACCAAAATGATTATATATTCTGTCACCATGCTGGAAGTAAGAATGATAAATCTGTTAATGTCAATAGTCCACTGTGGCACTTTAAATGGAAACCTATGTTTCAAAAAAACTAGGTCTCCCTCCCGCTGGTATCTCTCTTATACAGAGATAACCACTCTTTCTGCTTTATGTATATTTCTTTTTTTTTTTTTTTTTTTTTTAAGAGACAGGGTCTTGCTCTGTCTCCCAGGCTGGAATACAGTGACATGGTCATAGCTCACTGCAGCTCTGAATTCCTTAAGGGATCCTCCTGCCTCAGCCTCCCAAAGAGCTGGGACTACAGGAGTGCACCACCAAGTGGCTATTTTGTGTAGAGTCGGGGTCACCCTGTGTTACCCAGGCCGGCCTTGAGCTTTTGGCCTCAAGAGATCCTTCTGCCTTGGTCTCCCCCAAAGTGTTAGGATGACAGGCATGAGCTGCCACACCTGGCCAGATGTATCATATTTCAATCATTCTCCTACTGGTGAGCATTAAGATTTTTTCAATCTTCTGATATTAAACATTCCTATAATACTCTTGTATGTATATCACTTTACATATGTATATGAATATGAGTAAGTCAAATTCCTTTCAGAGAAACTGCAAGGTCAAGAATTATGAGCAAACCTTTTTTTTTTTTTTTTTTACATTGCCAAACTTCTCTTCACATAGTTTGTACCAATTTAAACTCCCATCAGCAATCAGCAGTACGAGTGTGTCTGTTTCCCTCCAGTGTCTGTCAAATTCATCGTGCTATAAAACTTTTAATCTTTGCAAATCTAAAGTGTGAAATGTCGTATTTTGTTATAATTTGAAATTGCATTTCTTTCATTATGAATAAGATTGGGTATCATTTTGCACATGTAAGTGCCATTTGTATCTTTTCTTGTGAACTGTCTAAACCATCTTTGGCCTGCTGTGGCCACTGGTCTGTTTGTTTGTTTTCCTTCTCAATTTGATTAGTAAAAAAATCATTTATATATTAAAAATTTAGCCTTTTGTCAGTGCTAAATTGCGAATATTCTCTTTCACTTTGCCATACAGATTTGTTTTTACTTTTATTTGTTTTAGGTATAGACCATTTATTTTGTGCCTTCTGGGTTCTGTGTCATACATGGAAAGGTCATATCTGGTCTCACACTGCGGTGAAATCATTCATTCATGTTTTCCTTTAACTGTTTCACAATTTTTTTGTTTTATATGTTGAAATGTCTGACCTACATGTAAATTATTTTTGAAAAGATCTATAACTTCTACCAAAAGAAGTTTTCTTAACACTAAATTATCTTCAGGAGAGATGGAGATATATACTACAGGAGATGAAGATATATACTAGCAAGGCAGATAGTGTAATCCCTTAAAGAAGGAAGAATGAGCCAGAACTGACTTGTATAGCTGTATTCCAACATAGTAACAGAGAATGAGAAAATAAAAATGTATCTCCATACCTCCTCTGTTTATCCCATGGTCCAGCAACAAAATGATGTAATGCAAAAAAAAAACTAAGGTAAACTTCCTGATTCTTTTTTTTTTTTTTTTTTTTTTTTTTTTTTTTTTGAGACAGTCTCACTCTGTTGCCCAGGCTGGAGTGTGGTGGAGCAATCTAGGCTCACTGCAACCTCCACCATCATGTTCAGCCAACTCTCGTGCCTCAGCCACCCAAGTAGCTGGGTTTACAGGCATGCACCACCACGCCCGGCTAATTTTTGTATTTCTTAGTAGAGATGGGGTTTCACCATGTTGGCCAGGCTAGTCTCGAACTCCTGGATCTCCTGGCCTCAAAGGATCCGCCCACCTTGGCCTCCCAAAGTGCTGGGATTGCAGAGCCACCACACCCACTGCTCCTGAATTCTTACGCATAACTTGGCACACAGGTACATTTTTTTCTGAAGAAAAGGTCTATAGCTTGGGGGGAGAAGAAAATGCAATGGCTCAGAGCAGTGTTGCAGCCCAACCAGGTAAGCAGGGTATCAGAGTAGGAGGCCTGTCCACTTTAGAGTGTCAGAGACTAGACCATGCAAGAAAGGAATACTCAGAAGATAGTGGTTGTCATGGGGATTCAGAGATTCAGTAAAGTGAGGAAGGTATTGGGGGTAGGAGGAGGAATAGCACAAGGAGTCAGCATCTGAGCAGGGTAAAGAAGGCAGGGCAACCCATGCATGAGTGGCCTGGCATGGGTCTTCAAAGCCCAAGTGGGATGGTATGTGGAGTCAGAGACTGAGCAAGGTGAGGAGGGCATCTGAACAGGAAAAGGCTTGGGAGCAGAAATAAATTAGTTACATAAAAAGGAAATTAACCAAATAACTAAATGTATTAAGAATAATATGAACAAGTGTTTTCACTATCAGAGAAGGGAATTACAAATATGAAAAGGGAGAAAAGTAGAATAAACTCTGTTGTAATGAACTGGAGTTGGAGCTATCAGTGTAAATTCATGGTTTTCAATATAAATAAATACAGAAATACAGATGTAAATGTGTTTATCTGTGTGTTATTTGTATATTCAAATACATGCTCAGTCAGCTCAAAAGGCCTTCAAGTAGTAATATCCCAAGAGAAATGAGCACGCTCAGGGTGTTCTTGGCATCTAAATACCATTCTTCTCTTGGAGGATCTAGGGCTCCTTTGAGAAATGACTGAATCCAGAGATGGGACAGGGAAGGTACAAAATGAGCCTGAAACATTACATTATGCCAAAGAGTGAGGAATGCTCAAATAATTGATGGAAACATTGCAAAAGGGCACAAGCTACCTTGAATGGGATTCCACTGATCAAACTGGGGATAAACTGAACATTAAATAATGACAGTAACTTGCTAATAGCCCACTGAATAAAACAGGAAACCATAAGTTTATACAGCTACATGACTAAATTGAAAATTATATAGATACATGACTAAATTGAAAATTTGTTAAAAGAGAATAGTTACAAAGTTCCCCATAAAATACTTGGGAGTGGTTCTTTCCTGAGACTATTTAAAGTTTACTAGCTCTATAATACAACTAATAATTAGGAATAATGATTGAGGTTTGAAAGAAGATAAGCATACTTCATGACTGCATCAAGGATCAGATTCCAATGCAGTAAACATACTGTTTTTGAAATAATTTATTTCTGCCTAAAATACAGAGTTCAATGACTAAGGCTTCAGAATACTTACAGAATAGTGGGGGGGTTTTGTTGTTGTTGTTAGCATGATATTGAATCTCTACTGTGTACTCGTTACTTAATCCCTGTATCATGCTTAGTCTTCTCGAGGAATAAAATCTAAATAATTTGTAAGGGCAAAATGATAAATAAGTTTGACTACAAAACATATGAGGCAGAAGAGCCCTGCACAGACAAAAAAGTCAAAAGCACAGGTGACAAAACTTTTGTAAAAGAAAACACAAAACCGACAGTTAAGGCAGAACATGTAGGCAAACAAAAAAAGCTAGGACACCAACCCTCTCCATATTACATGTTAATACAATTAGGGCACAGAGGTAATAGTAGTCTCACTGTGGACAGCCCTGGCTCACCTCTCCAGCTGGGATCTCTCTCCTGAGAGGCCTCCATCACCACCCACAGCCATCCCTGGTGAATCTCACTCTCTCTGTGTCCAACCAAATTCTGCTTTCCTTCCCTCCCAAACCTGTGCCTCTTCTCCTGTGTGTGCTTGTCCCTTTTTCCAAGGGGTTGGCAGATCACCCCAAAGGAAATACTGGGCCTAGATGAAATCAGAAGAAACAAAAAAAGAATAGATTTTTAGGGGGTTTTTTTAAGTGTAAAAAGAAAAAAACTGCATGCCTGCTTGCAAACATATGGGATACTGAAGAACTATTGCTGCTTTCACCAACCCAGTTGCTGATCAGTGTCAGTGCTGACAAACTTGCTTTCTTTCTTCCACTGTTTTACTACCTACATCTTCTTAATGACTGGGAACAAAGGGGAAGTCCAGTCCTTTCACCAGTCAGCTTTTGAATTAAATTGAAACTGTAGGGATGACCACAACCTACTCTGTACTCAAGCCACTATCCCTATATTCCTTAAAGCCACTATAAAGAGGTGAGATTCCCACTGCATTATGTTACAAATTTATGTTTACCCCCCTTACCAGAAACCTCTAGCTGAGCCCATCCTCTTCACACTGGGTAATGATTTATGTTTCTCCCCTCAGGGCCTAAACTTTTATTTGTTCTTATTAAATATTATCCTGTTTTAAAAGCTTCTAAATTTCAACTGGCCCTGATTACTTTGAATTATGCAATGCAAATTAGTCTGCTGAATAAAGATTGGTCTTGAAATTTGATGAGCATCTCAATTGATTAAGTTAAATTATGCTTTAGTGGGGGGCATACCCTATATACTTCAAATACCTCCAGACACACAATGAACTAATAATTGTACCAACACTTTTGTGAAAAATAACAATATCTACTACACATTAAGTGCTTACTAAAAAGCAGGCACTGCCTTTAATGTATTATATGCACTCCTTCTTAATCTTCAGAACAACTCTTAAGGGTAGGCAGAATTATCATGCTCAGGATCAGATTGGATTCAAATGCACCAAGGCTGTTTAACTCCAGAGACTATGTCTTGATCATTATACCAGAGGGCCATTATCATGGCTACTAGGTAGCTACAATTTCACAGGCAAAGTAATTATAAAAGCAGTTTTTTTTTTAACCATGACTTTAACAAGCTGATCAATATGATGTAAAATAAATTTCACAAGACGGATTACTCAAAGAAGTAAACCATACACATTTCATTCAAAAGGGGCATAAGGTACAATTTTCCAGATACTCATGAGCCTAGCCCACAAGTCATGAGTGACAAGTTAGATGTCACTCATGAATGAAAATTACCCCTCTCCTCAGTAGACACCACATTCTCCTATCTACCCCATCTTCATTCCTGCCACCAATAACTAGTCTTCTTGCATTCAACTATTATTTTTTTCTTAAAACAGATCTGAATAATGTCATGATACTTACAAAAAGCCTTCATGGTTGCCCACTATCAATAGTATAAAAGCCAAACTCCTGACCAAAATGATCACAATTAATACGTTATGCTGTAGATATCAATTGTCTCTGTTTTACAGATGAGGAAACTGAAGCTGAAAGACTAAATTTTAATATAACCTGCATCTCTCAGCATCCTTGCCCATGCCATAGCCTCTATTTCAAAACCTCTTGCCACTACCAATCTCTTTCTGCAACTTAATGTTGCCAACTACCAACTTTCATTGTTTAAGATGATTTTTTTTTTCTACTGAGACATAAATCACTGTATACCAGTGGCTCATCAGAGCAAGAAACAGAGGTGGAGCTGTTAAAAATGTATATATAGGCAGAGTGCAGAGGCTGACATCTGTAATCCCAGCACTTTGGGAGGCCAAGACAGGCAGATCTTTGAGCTCAGGAGTTTGAGACCAGCTTGGGCAACATGGCAAAACCCCGTCTCTACAAAAAAAATACAAAAATTAGCTGGGCGTAGTGGCATGTGCCTGCAGTCCCAGCTACTCTGAAGGCTGAGGTGGGAGAATGGCTTGAGTCTGGGAGGCGGAGGCTGCAGCATGCTGAGATCATGCCTCCGCAATAGAGCTGGAACCTGTCTTAAAAAAAAGAAAATTGAATACACACATACCCACATATTTACTTGGGTGTACATGCCTAAATCCACTGAGTTATAGGTCCACCATTCTTAAACTACCCAACTGTAGCATATGAATTACAAAAAATTACTGATATCATGACATACACTTCAATTTTCATCCATTTCAGAGTTCAATTTCCCAACAACTTTTGTCAAATTTTAGACATTTGACTCTAAATTCAACAAACTTTTTCTTTAAATCTTGCTAAAACAGGTAATCTACATGAACACTGATGCATGCCATTATCCTAAGCAAATTAATGTAGGGACAGAAAAACAAATACTGAACGTTCTCACTTGTAAGTGGAAGCTAAAAATTGGGTACTTACGGACATAAAGATGAGAACAGAAGACACTAGGAACTACTAGAGTGGGTAGGGAGGGAGGGGTCAAGTGTTGAAAAACCACTGGGTACTATGCCAGCTACATGGGTAACAGGATCATCTGTATCCCAAACCTCGGCATCATGCAATACACTCATGTGGCAAATCTGTACATTTACCCTGTGAATCTAGAAGTTGAAATTATAAAAATAAATATACATATAAATGAATGCATAGGTGCTCTAATTATTCTCTTCTAAGGGTGAGGGTCTTAATGGCAAATGACAATGCAGGGTGTTTTTTTTGTTTTTTTGTTTGTTTGTTTGTTTGTTTGAGACAGAGTTTCACTCTTGTTGCCCAGGCTGAAGTGCAATAGTGCGATCTCAGCTCACTGCAACCTCTGCCGCCTGGGTTCAAGAGACTCCCCTGCCTCAGCCTTCCGAGAGCTGGGATTACAGGAGTGCACCACCATGGCTAATTTTGCATTTTTTAGTAGAGATAGGGTTTCTCCATGTTGGTCAGGCTGGTCTCAAACTCCGGTCCTCAGGTGATCCTCCTGGCTCGGCCTCCCAAAGTGTTGGGATTACAGGCGTGAGCCATCGTGCCCGGCCGCAGGTTTTTTATTTTTTAATGGAAACAATAAAATAGAAGACAGTATTTTTAACAGTGCCAAGTTGCCACTTAGAAGTCTGGCACTGGAGCAAGAGCTGCTTAAATTAATTGCCTAGGGAAAAATGGAGGTAGAGAAAACTCAACCTTCTTGGGATGGTGGCAATAGCAGCTGAAACAAAATATTAAAATCCATCTCCTAAAGCAAGTTTGTACAACCTGCGGCCCGGGACAGCTTTGAATGCAGCTGAACACAAATTTGTAAACTTTCTTCAAACATTGTAAGATTTTTTTCTTTTTTTCTTTTTTTTTTTTTTTTTTTTTAAGCTCATCAGCTATCACTAGTGTTAGTGTACTTTATGTGTGTCCCAAGACAATTCTTCTTCTTCCGGTGTGGCCTAGGGAAGCCAAA
This sequence comes from Pongo pygmaeus, assembly GCF_028885625.2. Taxonomy (NCBI): domain Eukaryota; kingdom Metazoa; phylum Chordata; class Mammalia; order Primates; family Hominidae; genus Pongo; species Pongo pygmaeus. Next base: position 129,376,236 of record NC_072380.2, read on the forward strand.
AGATCGGACATCTCTGTCCTAAAGTCTTCAAGTTATTAAGGGAAAATCCACTCTACTTTTTACCTACTACTTAGCAAAAAAAAGACAAAGATTAAATGCAAGTATGGCTTACTGTTCCTGTTTCTAGTGAGTCAAGCAACATAAAGAAAAGAAAAAGATTTATATAATTTGATCAGGGAGGCCGGAAGTCATCCATAAATAAAACTGGCAACTACTATGAAAGTTAAATTTAGCATGGTTGGGGTTCAGGGAGTCCATTTGTAATGCAAAAGTTAGGGTAAACATAATAAATTGATGCTTTTAAACACCTTTTTTGAGAAATGGGTAAGAATTTTTCTATCACTGCTAATTTACTTACAAATTATATGCTTTCCCAGGTCAGTCCACCCTTCTAAATATAGGGTATACTCAAAACATTGAACTAGCTATCTTTAATCAAAAAGTAAGACTTCTGGTCTAAATTTATATTGTTAAATTACTTTATTCTAATCAGTTCTCCAAAGCCAGAAAGAAAAATTACTTTCTAAATATTGTGTTAAATTTAGGAAAGAATATATTCCTCAATTTCAAACAAATTTAAAACAAAGGAAACTGACACAGTAATTTTTTGGGGGCTGGAGGGTTCACATCATTCCGTTAATATTGTCCTATACCTACAGGATTAAATTTAGCTACTTTAGCTTTGTATGCAATTCACAATCTCCATTTAATCCATTCAACAAATATTTAATTGGGCATGTATTATATTCCATTATTCTAACAATAAATATTGGGGATAAATAAATCTCAGCCCCTGAGCTCAGTGAGCATCCAGTCTAGCAGAAGTGAAAAATAATTGATAAGATATAGTGTGATAGTCCCCATAATATTAATTACTAGGGTGTTTTTCATATATCTTCAAAAATTCGTTGATGTTCCTTCCCACCAAGCGACAGAATTTAATTCCCCTCCTCTTAATTATGGGCTGGACTTAGTGACTCAATTCTAAGTAATATAGTAGGGGAAGGAATAAAAAGTAACTTTTCAGTGAAGAAACCTGGCAGTCACCACCTAAACTAAGTAACCAAGGTTAACATCATCATCATTAAAGACATGTTGAGATGATGCAATGAAAGGGCCAATTTACTTGTATACTTCCCCAAATCATGGGGATTATTCTTTCCTACAATCATGAGAAAACATCAGATAAGCCCAAATTGACAGATAATGTATAAAACAGGTGACAAGCACTCTTTAAAAGTGTCACAGCCAGGAAAAACTAGGAAAAGAAACAGACTGGAACATACCAAAGAGATACAATGAAATCCAGCATGGCACCCTGGACTGCATCCTACATCAACAGAAAAAGAACATGAGTAAGAAAACTGGAGAAATCTGAATAAATTCTGCATTTTAGTTAATGGTACTGTACCAATTCTAATTTCTTAATTTTGACAAATATTATGGTTACATGTTAATGGTCTTTGCAAGTTCTGTAAATCTAAAATTCTTTTTAAATGAAAGATTTAAATATATACAGTCTGGTAAGAATCATCATGAGACAAGCATATGATCTATGAGACATGATCTATGGGTCAGCATCAGGGGTTACGTGTGTGAAGTCTGGGAATAATGTCTCAACTTACTCTTGAAATATGGGAAGGAGTTGATCAGCTGGAATGGGGAAGGGGGTAGAGAAAACAGAATAATCCACTATCCAGGAACAAGGCAGATTTTTGGTTTGTGTAGTTAACAAATGGTTCATCACGGCTGGCATTACGGGAGAAGAAATGGAAGTAGTGTCAAGAAATAAGGTCAGAGAGAAAAGCAGGAATCACTTGTCTTCAAGATCCAGCCTCAAATCCCACATATATCATATCAACCTAGGGCTGAAGTGAATCATCTCCTGAAATCATTTCCTATACCAGTCATTTGGCCACAACCATGTACTGCCTTGTGATAAGTTTGTCCTATTATTTTAATTTTCCCAATTTAAATCTTACTCCACAGAGTGAGATAGCAGGAACTAAGCTTCACATACTCCCTGAAATTTACCTTACTGGTTTCTACCTTATATCATGCCTTATACAGTGTCTAGCATAGTAGGGACTCAATGGATGAGCAATATATAATATAAACTGGTCATCAGAATTAATCTGAAGAATATGGTATCAATGAGAAGCTGATTTTAATCATCATAAGCTGATTCACTGGGGAGGGGGAGGGTGCACAGAGAACAACAGTACAGATATTTCCAAAATCAAGTAGAAATAACAAAGGACAACGTACTAAAAACCTTAGAAATCATTTTAGGGCAGTGGTACCCAACCTTTATGGCACCAGTGACCAGTTTCCTGGAGGACAATTTTTCCATATAAGGTTGTGGGGGTTGGGGGGGTGGCAGTGATTTTGGAATAAAACTGTTCCACCTCAGATCATCAGGCATCAGATTCTCATAAGGAATGTGCAACCTAGATCCCTCACATGCGCAGTTCACAACAGGGTTAGCGTGTGGGGGGCAAGCCACCCAGGTGCCAAGGCAAGAGACTGAAGGCACAAGCTGTTCCAGTATAATAAAGAAAATACTTAAAATAAGAATAGTTATATTAGACGTAGAATAGATATGATTATATATGAATACTACTAATCATTAGTTTATAGTATTACTCTTTATTCCAATATTATAATAATCTTTGCTCTACTATTATAACCTAGGAAAAACCAGGGCATACAGAGATAGGAGCTGAAGGGACACGGTGAGAAGTGACCAGAAGACCGGGACAGGGCCACTAGAGGGCTCCCTGGTCTAGTGGTAATGCCAGCGCCTGGGAAGGCACCCGTTACTTAGCCAACCTTGGTCTAGTGGTAGCACCAGTGCCTGGCAAGCACCCACTACTTAGCAGACCGGGAAAGGGAGTCTCCCTTTCCTCGGGGGAGTTAGAGAAGAATCTGCTCCACCACCTCTTGTGGAAGACGATGTCAGGCCCGCCCGCAGCCATCCGGAGGCCTGACCATCTCCCTGTGATGCTGTGCTTCAGCGGTCACACTCCCGGTCCACTTTCATGTTCCACTCTGTACACCTGGCTCCACCTTCTAGATAGCAGTAGCAGAATTAGTGAAAGTACTGAAGTCTTTGAAATGCATAGAAGAAATAATGATGTAAGCTGTCCCCTCTCTCTCTCCGCCTCGGCTACCAAACAGGGAAGGGCCCCTGTCCGGTGGACACATGGCTTGTGTGACCTTACCTATCATTGGAGATGGCTCACACTCCTTACCCTGCCCCCTTGTCTTGTACACAATAAATAACAGCACAGCCAGGCATTCGGGGTCACTACCAGTCTCCACATCTAGGTGGTAGTGGTCCCCCAGGCCCAGCTGTCTTTTCTTCTGTCTCTTTGTCTTGTATCTCTATTTCTACCATCTCTCGTCTCCGCACACGAAGAGAAAAACCCACAGGCCCAGTAGGGCTGGACCCTACATTAGTGCTCCTATGAGAATCTAATGCCACAGCTTTTCTGACAGGAGGCAGCACTCCTGGTTCTTAACAGATCAGTACTGGTCCGTGGCCTGGGGACTGGGGATTCCTGCCTTAGGGGACTTAAAGACTAAGAAGATAAAAACTGTTCCACATAACATCATTTCTGCCTATCATTCTGATACTCTGCTCCATTCTACCTCCTGACAATTAACAATCAACAAAAGGGTGTCCTATAAAGTGGTTAAGAATCCAGGCTTTGAATCCTGATTCCATACATTGTAGCAAAGGCTCTTGGACAAAGTACTTAGCTTCTCTAGCCCTCAATAAAATGGCAACAGTAACAGTACTCAACTCTTAAAAGAACCATATGGATTCAATGCATGCAAGTCTTCAACACAATCAATGTTTGGTACATGACAAGCGCTCAACAAATGTTAGCAATTACAACTGTGACTGTAATGTTATCATTACCAGTACAATAATGGAGAGGATGATGATTACCATTCAAGAGTACTGCCTTGCCACTCTGCTCACTTCTAAGTCTTTTACTTTTTAATGACCTTCTCTAGCTTAAAAGATAGAGGAGAAAAATTTCTTGTTGCTGTGTTCTCCCTAAAAGCTAGTAAAAATATCTATTTTACTAAAAGTAAAATCTTCATGTACAGTTGTTGTTTTATTCCACATACAGAAGAGTAAGGTTAATCGACAAACAGGAAGATATCCTCGGCGTCAATAATCAGATAAACGTTGAAGAACAACTGCATAAAAGGGAAAACAAAGGAATAGCCCTAAAATTTTACTGTTTCCTTTCCTATTATTTTTAACTTCAACAGTTTAAAAGAGGTCAAGCTAATACATTTCAAATATCTAAAACACAAACTACTTACAGCTATTTTAAAGCAAATTATTTCAAGCATTTTTTTCTTCAACTATTTAAATAATTTTGTAGACTGTATGCAATGTGTAGCTCTCACGTTGACAGTGTACTCTATGATAGTGGCCAAAGGTACATTATACCAAACGTAAAGGTCTAGAGAGTTCCTCTGTACAAAAGGTACTTTGCAGTGGAAACCAACTATGCCAATAACACTTTGTAGCACTGCCCACAGGAAACACTAACTGCTGTATCAAACATTCCTGATGCTGAAGTGCTTATTATCTACAAAGAATGTTCTTCAACATCTAATTCATACTCGGTCAGAGATGGATCCTAATCCACCCATATGAATTTAGATAATCAACAGTGTGACCAAGATACCTATATACATATTTTCATACGACATTTGTGAAAAGTTATAAAGGCACAGAATATATTTATACATTTACCCATGTTGTTCAGACTATGAAAATATTAGCAAGAATCAATATAAGGAGAAAAGCTGTTCAAGTTGTTTTATCCAAGAGCGATGAATTTCTAATTTCTTAACCAAAAGATCCATGCCCTAATGCTTCCTTAGGTTATAAAGATTCACAAGATAGTAAGGTAACTCAGAAAGACATTAGACACTACCTTCACCAAGTGACCAAGGTTAGCATCACCAGTGATGTCATGTGGGTATCATGTTACACCACCCCCCCCTTCCCCCACCCCAGGAGAATGCAATGAAAGGGGCACTTCAACACTGAGATTTCTTCTTAAAAATCTGTTAATTCCAATTTAATCATGAAAACACATCCAACATATCCAAACTGAGGAACATTTTACAAAATACTTAACCAGCACTCTTTAAAACTGCCTAGATGGTGGGAAACAAGAAAAGACTGAGACAGTCACAGACCAGAGGGGCCTAAGGAGACATGATAACCAGCGCAATGTGGTATTCTAGACTGGATCCTAGAAAAGAAAAGGACGTTACTGGAAAAACTGGTGAAATCCAGATAAAGTTAACAGTAAGATGTCAATGTTGGTTTCTTAAACTAACGTATCTCAGTAATATAAGATGGGAATATTAAGGGAAAACTGGTTGAAGGATATAGGGGAACTCTGTACTATCTTTGCAACGTTTCAGTAAAATCTAAAATTATTCTAAAACAAAAAGTTCATTAAAAAAAAAAAAGACTCCAGACACACTTGTTTACAAAGGTTATCTAGTAGCCATGGATAAACTTTCTTGGAGTAAACACTACCACCAATAAATCCAATCACCAAGCTGAGTGCCCATAAATATTTCAAATGTCAAATGAAAATTCCTAGATTAAATCACAGAATTATAAAGACATTGATGACAGCTGCTGATAGTCATCAAGTCAACTAGATTACTACAGATAGCTTAAAACCTTTTAGTAGTCTCTTACAGTTTACAGAATAAAACCTAAACTTCTGTAAGGTCTGAAGAACACAGCCCCTTTGTTTTCATTCAGCAGGATTTATTCAGACAGATTAACCTTCTGAAAGTTCCTGAACAATGTCAAGCTCATTCCCACCTCAGGGCCTTTAGCACTTGGTTTTCCTCGTCTGTCTCTCTTCACACAGCTAGTTACTTCTTATCTTTCAAGTGTCAGCTGAGCATATCTCCATTCCAGGGACTCTGCATATAACCACTGTTTTTCATGTTTCAATACAGCATTCAATAAATTACGTGAGATATTTAACACTTTATTTATTTATTTATTTATTTATTTATTTATTTAGAGACTGGTTCTCACTCTGTCACCCAGGCTGGAGTGCAGTGGCACCATTTCGGCTCACTGCAACCTCCACTTCCCGGTTTCAAGAGATTCTTGTGCCTTAGCCTCACGAGTAGCTGAGACTACAGGCGAATGCCACCACACCTGGCTAATTTTTGTATTTTTAAAAGACGGAGTTTCACCAGGGGTTTTGCCATGTTGGTCAGGCTAGTCTTGAACTCCTGGCCTCATGTTATCTGCCCGCCTCAGCCTCCCGAAGTGCTGGGAATACAGGCATGAGCCACAGCACCCGGCCAACACTTTATTATAAAACAAGCTGTGTCAGATGATTTTGCACAACTGTAGGCTAATGTAAGTGTTCTGAATACATTTAAAGTGGGACAGGCAAAGCTATGACGTTTGGTAGGTTAGGTGTATTAAATGCTGGGTTTATCGGGACGTGACCCCATCATAAGTTGAGGAGGACCTGTATTTTATTTGGTTAACTAATGTCTCTCTCCTCTACGTTTTCATCATGTTATTCCAGAGACAAGGCAGAATTATCCATGGAATCCTATCCTATAAATGGAATATTGTGTTGAAAAAGTATCTTATTTCTCTTTTAGTAATCTTAGTTCTGTCTTTTGGAGCTTGATAGTAAAGATTAATACTCTCTCCAGAAAACAGGCCTAAAAAATATCAGTCTGCATACGTATTACACTGACTCACTACTCCACATAATGAACGTACTTTTTAAATGGTCCAAAAAGATATCCATAATTTCTGAATTGAAAAACCTTAAATATTTCATATTTCAGTGAAGTTGATATTGTTACAAGTACAGGAATTCCCCTGCTGGTTATCAGCAGCTTACATTTACTAAATTCATCTGCTCTGTAATACATACTATCATCACAGAACAGGTGCTTTTTACAAAGTATTCAAGATAGAAGGGAAGGCAAACAGGAATTTAATTCTGTATGTGTGAGGTATTAAAGTTATCTGATAATATTCAGTCAAATATCTCATATGTGAGATATTAAAGTTATTTGATAATATTCAGTCAAGCCCCTAAAACATGAGTGTACTCTTATACTCAATCTTTTGTCATTTCTTCTACCTCTCTCTAGTTTTCATCTTTTCATTCTCATTGCTACTGTTCACATTTCAGTAAAGCCCTCATTATCTGTTTTCCCCACCTTCAGCCACAAAATATTGGTTTTATATCAACACACCTCTGCCAGAAAACCCAGAATGATTCACAACTACTTCAAACCTAAGCTTCATTTTCAAGAGTTCAAAGTTTTCCATAATCTGAGCCTATTATTATTCAGACCATTCCCCGAACTAAGTCTCTGATCTAACTAATCTCATTTTTCTATGCTCATAATACATGCTTGTTTCTAATTCTATGCCTTTGTCTCTTATATAAGTTCGTGTTTCTTGATTCAGTCAGTCACGAATTTCTAAAACTTTGAGTACAGTCCTACTCTCAAAAAAATAATATTACAAACTCTTGGTAAGCAGTATTTGCATTATTCAAATCTTTTCCTTTTTAAAATACTTTTCTCCTTTGTTTTATCAGGAAAAACAAAAAGGCTGTTGATTGTCACTTCCAAAAAGACAATAACATTCTTAGGTGTCTTTAAGTTACACCGGAATTTGGAAACTTCAAGCCAAATTACAACAGTATAACAGAGTACTCAAAAATCAAAACACATGAATAAAAGTACAAAGCAACTTACTTGTAAATTTTCAAAATGTCACCTCATTATTATTATTATTATTATTATTATTACTATGCTAAGGACAACAGTATCTTAAAATTATAAACCTTCATAGTCTTCCCTTTACTAATCAAAATGAATATTTTTCCAAGACAAAACAGTCACTTAAATACATAACAAAGATAACAATAAATACCTGTAAAAGACTATTTCCACAGTATAGAAAATTAGTAAAAGTGCTGATATTGATGACTATAAATTTCATTCAACTATATTAGGCTAATTAAAATTTAAAGATTTCAAGTTCAAAGGCCAAATGAGATAATTTATCAAGCAAATTAAATTCTGTGATTAGTATAATTCATTCACTATGGTTAAAGTAGTTAAAAATCTTTCCTAATTCTCAAAGATGTTCATCAAAACCACTTAATACCAGCTGAAGGGAAACTGAGAGCAGTGCTTTATTCTTAAAACATGAAATATATATTTTAAATGCACACATTTATATCAAACAGTAACTAATTGAATTATACCAAACATCCTTATGGTACTCACTACCATATGATAATTATGATCCAAGCAAAAAACTAAAGAAAAGCAAGGTCAGATGAACTTAATATTCAACTGCTGTACTTTTAAGCTTTCCATTTTTTTATGTTGAACAGGTTTTCTAGTTCTAAGGTTTGCCTAGCTGTTGAACTTGTACCTCCTTACAATTTTGGTTTAGCCAGAGCCTTTCTTTAAAAAAAAAAAAAAAAAAAAAAAAAATTTTTTTGCAATAAAAGAAATTACGGTCTAAATCGCAAAGATGACAAGAAACCTTAGCAATTTAAATAGACAAGCCTTGAAATAATACTGTGATCAAAGTATCAAGCAGCCTAATATAACCCAGCTGGCTCAGGCTTATCATATATGGTACTCATTACCACAATTGCACTATCTAATCTACTTCCTGGTGTCAACAACAACTTTCTGTTATTAATTCCTCCCAGTTATGGATCTGCTTAAATTATTGCACTTTCTGATATGACAACCCTTTGTCCACAAAATTTTTTTTAAAAAGAGCAGGTCTTATTTTAAATGTTTTAGAAATGGAACCACGGTTAGTAAAACCACAGAAACCATGGTGGCTTTGTATTATTAGCCATCTATATAAGGGTATGTTAATTTCTATGGAGGTAACAGATGACTCATGGTTAACACAATTTTGTAAGGGATCACGTTTTATCAAAAAGGTAACCATATGCACGTATGCAAAAAGAACTATTCTATAAATTTTTGAAATTCAAGTAAGAGGATGTATCCACTGACAAAGGTATACAGGTTAGATTCTGCTAGCCAGTCCTCTTATCCTATCCATACACAACTTCATCACTCATGTAGATCCTTGTTGGGTTACAACTTGTAAGATTTTGAAGCTATAGCTCTTACTGTCTTTAAGTAGTTAAATGTTTCTTAGGAACTTGCTTTTACACATAATTTGTTTGCAAAAAGACTCCATTTAGGCAAAGTAAAAATGCTAGGATTATTAAATCTACCTCAACATTGTGTCAAACACTGAAGCAGCAAAAAATTAAATCAAAAAATACAAAGAGATAAATAAGAAAAGGGTAGTGTGATCATGATTACTGTCACTGGATTTACTGGTCTGTCTCAGCCATAGGTACCAGGACATTGAAAAGATGAATTGTGAGAGTTGTTCACGGTGCACACCTTCATTTTTTACAAAGAGCTAGTTGGACTGGTTACAAAGGAGTCACTAACTGCTCAGTGTTTCATGAGTGGCACCCAGCGTTCACACAGATTCCTTACAGCTAACTGATCCATTTCCTTTCCATGCTCTCTTCTCTTTCATTCTGCTTGCCCAGATGGCAGTCACAGCAGATTGGAAGCATTGCACAACATACTACTTAACCATACTGTGTACTCAGTAAAGAAGGAAATTCACGTGACAGGCTTTATCAGTATTGTCTGTTTAAGTCATTTGCAAAGCAATGTATTCTAGAAAGTCTTCCTGTGTCATCAGTCAGGCACTGATTTCCTAAGTCAAATTAAACCATCTATTCAAACTATTATTTGTAATTGCATTCAGTGATATTTAATAAGAACACATTTTTCTTCCCCTACCCTACCCAGTTTGATCTGTACTTTCAGTTAGTTTCTCCATTCCATGTGGCAAAATAGTAGAGGCTGTGCTGACTTTCAGCAGTGAAATGGGTTTAGTGTCTGTATATACTCAACCACCGCTAATTTTGTTGACCTTCATATTTACTTAATATAATACCTAGTGTACACCCACAAACTTAACTTTCTAAAAATCTGGTGTTAAATTTAATATCATTTGATTTCAGTTATGCTGATAGTAAATGATAACGCCAAGAAGCAGCCTTTTAAGTAAACACAATATGTCTACAAGTCACAACTGCAGGCAACTGCATCACTCACTGTGCTTCTGAAAACATACTGGAATTACTGCCACCTCCCTAAATTGTGATGGATTATATATTAGATGAGCATACTGGGGTTTCTGGCTCTGCATTTGCCATTAATTTTAAACTTGGGCATCTCTGGGACTCAGTTTCCCATCTGCTAAAATAATTACAAAAGTTCCTCCTGTGATTCTCTTTGTAAACATGAAAAGTAAGGCTGTAGAGACTCAAGACTCCAATTAGCAGTAAAGCCAGAACTTCATCAGTAGCCATAACTCAGTGTAGATTTCCTGTTATGCCTATCTGAAAGTTTGCCATATATAAGAAATAAATATATCTGCTATACATACATTTTAGAAATATATTCTATTTTAGAAATTTTCTCAACTAAGAACTATAATGGTATATGTGTATACACATTGCTTCCATAATTGGATACTAACATCTTTTCAGGTTGCCCAGAAGATGAGGAGACAATTTAGACAGAAATGTAAATCTGGATTCTGAAAAAAACATCAGAGTGTCACTGTTGGTCGTATCAAGTATCTCCGAAAGGGGCAGGGAGGCAAACCAGATATGGCTTACAATGATCTTAATACTGCATATAACGTCTATACCACCCTATTCCCCATTTTATCAACAGAGAAAATAGCTCATACCCATCAAGGTATTTTATCATCATCCTTTATACAACCCCTCATCCTCTTCTAGTACTGAATCTTTTTAATGTTTTATTTTATCTTTTTTCATGGGGTTGGTGATGCTGGTAGTTGGAGGAAGAAGAGAAATTAAAATATTAAGAAGAACTGAGTACATTTAAAAAACTGAGTACATTTAAAGTATTGGGAGTTGCTACGAAATGAAAATGAATCAAAAATGAAAATAAAATACTTCTAATATGACAAAGAAAAAAAGATGGTCAACTTACAAATTTTCAAGAACAAAAGTATCTTATGAAACAAATACATTCAGAATGACTTTGAATTACAAACTTGGAGACACACAGTTACGTAAATATGTGTTTATAACCCCAAGACATTCTCCAGGTAAACAAAAATATATTCCAGACACGTTTACCTGCATATTAACACAACATTCACCTTCCAATAGTCTGATTCACTAACATAATGCACTAAAACAAGTCCTCCTCATGCTTCTCATGTTAAAGTCAAATACACTGCTTAAAACCACTAAGTTCTATAAATAACAAACATTTCAAAAAATATCTGTAGCAGAAATGTAGGTAAGCAAAGGCCAAAGTGCCCAGCACACAGTTTCCACTCAAATATTGATTTGATGAATAAACAACAAAAGAAGAAAGAAAGAAAAGCAAAAAGGAGACACTAAAGTGAGAGCAGATGAGCCTGGAATCTACAGTGACTTGAGAACAACTGGAATTTGTAGGACTGCTGCTGCTGCCACCGCCGCTGCTGCTGCTGTCATTGCTGTCTGCTGAGGATAACAGCATGCCACAAGTCTAGGGAGCCCCATGGAGGGCTCTGCTGCCAAACTCCTTCTACCACAGATGCTGGTTGTGAGGTTAGTAGCCTACCACCAAAATTTGTCTCCACAAGGTAGTCACCCATCCAATTCTATAAACCAGAAAAAAGATGAGTACATTTCTGCAAAGACCACTAGAATAATTGTATGGCCCTCTCATCGGTCACAGGAAAGAAGGGCTGTCTGTCTATCAAAAGACAATGTCTGTAGGTTAGATGTTAGAGGGCAAAAAAAACGGTAAATATGTATATGAGGGTAAGGAAAGAGGGAGATATGGGGTTTCATTATAAACCTACACCATTACATTATTACTTAAAGTCAAAATAAATACTGCCTTTGTTTTCAACTATATCAGAAAGAATCTAAAATGTACTGAGTAAAAATTACTGGTAGAAAAAAGCATTAAATAATACTCATGGTGGAGAAGTGTTAACGGTATGAAAACACAATTCTGAAACTGCTAATAGGTAAGCCACGAAGAATAATCTCAAACAGATAAAAGAACAATCTCAAAACAGATAAAAAGTTCCACAAACTATCAAAATTTCACCTGAAGAGAGACGAATATAAAGCAAACAGAACACTTTACTGGCATAACTAAGACAGCACTCTTTTAGGATGAAGGGCAGTTTGGAAAACTCAGTATTAGCACCAAAACACCAAATGTAATTATAATTAATTATCGATCTGTAAAACATACTTTAGGTAATATATTTAATTGTGGGAATGAAACTGAGTACCACTTCTCCTAGGCAAGATAGGAAGCAAGTCTGAACTTGAAAAAAAGAAATAGCAAGGATCTTTGGTTACATACTGTAATAGTGACTTTTTGACATTTTAATTAGTACTAAAACAATTCATTTTAATGGCTATTACCTTAAAGTTTGGTAATAAATTCAAATATCTTTACCTAAAGTAGTTGTGGGTCAAAAGTAAGACAGTTTTTATTTAATTAAAATTTAAACCACTGGGAACAGTAATTTAAGGATTACATTTTTAGACTTGGGAAACTTAGGAATTTTAAATACTATTTAAGCACTGGATCCACCTGTAATTTTCAAATCTTACAGTATTACTTTAAGTCTGCACAAAATTTGAACAGGTTTTACTTGGCTTCTTTCCAAACCATAGCACTTATGCTTTGGGGACTAAGGGAGAGTATAGTGTAAAGCGCTTTAATTTCTTTAAGCAGAAAAATCTTTTACCTTGACCACATTTTCAAAAGTATATCCTTCCATGCATAAGAGTTTCTCAACTCATTTTTTAAAAAGAAAAGAAAAAGAACTAAATTGTAAAACATGAAGTAAATGCAAAAATATTTTTCAAGCTTTCAAAATGAAGCTAGACTTTGTTCCTACTATTGTATTTAAAATCTTGAGACACTCAAACTGAAAGAACCAAAAAGCCATGAAAATAGGAGAACTGATGCTTCCTATTCAGATTTTGCTTCTCGTATATTCTAATCACCTTAATAAACCAAAAACCGAACACATAAAGTAAATTTAGGTTTTTAAGTTAAAGTTTTATGTCACAAACCAGGCTTTTCTGAGTGATACAAAAAAATGTAAGTGAGCAATAATCTAAAGTTCATTGCCCTGATTATTTAGCAGTAAATCACTAAATGTGAACAGTTTAACATTTTCAAAATACTACGTGAGTAACAAAAAGATGAGTACCAAGGGGAATTATATCATAATTCAGTGTACAGATTCTCTCTAGTTACCTGCATACATAATGCTTCTAAAATCAAGTATCTATTAAGTATTTTACTGAATATTTTAAATAGAACCAACTGCAATATGGGCCCCGAGGTTCTATAAACATGACACTAACATCATTATCAGGAGAACTTTCATGTATAAAAACAAACATCAAAAACAACTTCTCTACCTGGATACTAAAGCAACAGCAATATCTGAAAGGCATTTTCAAGGAATCTGAACAATAAAGATGTCAAATAAAAAAATATATACATATTAGTTTGTTCTTGATTTCTAGAGGTGTGTGTGCCACTTATGAGGACCCAGATATACAAATAATCAGAACACATTCAAAAGACACAACTTTCTTGTTTAACAGTTTCTTTAAATTGCAACTGACATCTATCTATAGACTCAAACTTCACCTCTCCTGTGAAGTCATCCCCCGAAAGGAATTAGTGGCTGATAGCTGAGTGTTCGCATCATTTTTTCCTTCCGTAGTCTACACTTACATCAATTCTGTTTTACAATTTTTTTATGTACACACTTGTCTCTCCCACTTAAAATCTTTTGAGGCAGTAACCAGTATTTGGTGTCTTTGTATCTTTTTCACTTCCCACTCAAGTAATTTGCTGGCTAAATGCTGAAGTGAATTACGGTGGACTAATTTTTTTTCCTGGATATTTGAAACAATTTATCATACCTCCACACTTGACCACAACGATATGAGGTCACTAAGTAAACATGCTATTTTTCTGCAGTAAATTTCAAAACATAGCCCAAAACTGTCTACATATTATTTCTAACATTTCTACCAAAAATATATCATTTTTAAAAATGCAACAAAAGAAAGAGAAGTTTTCAAAAAATCTGTCAAACAGACCACAATGATCCCTGACTATTCATACAGATAGGGGGTAAGACAAAATAATAAGTAAACACATGTCTACTCACAAAATGTCCCCATCTGTCTAAAAAACATTAAAAGCTTTCTCCGTCCAAATTCAACTCTTCTCTGAGCTCAAAAGCAATACAAAGGCAAAATAGTAACCACAGACTAGGTTTCCAGCAGTTTTACCCTGGGTGTGGGCTGCAGGAAAGCTAAGAAGAGAAGGAAGGTGAGATTTGAGGAACCAAGTAACTAAGCAGAGATTTTCTCCAATGTAAAATATGACTAACTTGCACAGAGAGCACTGCAAATAACATCATCATACAAACTTATTCTCTCCAACCTCAGTCATACAAAAATAACCCTATGCTGGGAAAAATTACTCTAAATACATCAATATTTTAATTACAGTTTTGTCAATTCATATTTTAGCCTCTGAAAGGATTGATTCTACAACTCTGCTTTTCTTTTCAAAACTTAAACGAAATATGTTAACAGTCGACACTAGTATTTCTTACTCTAACACCAAACTTGATTAATACAAAAACAAATAATTTTCAAGTAACAATTTTCTCCTACTGAAAATGAAAAAAACACATAAAAGCTATGTTTTATTTATCACTACAATGTGTATTATCACTTTAATAATTATACATGGTGCACACATGAATACTGTCTGAGTAAAAAGATATTATTTTATTCCCCTAACTGAATTTTAGGAGTACAATGCAGTCTTCATGCTTTGTTTTGAAATCAACCTATTTTGAAGGCTAAGGATCATCCTTTGTGTGTAGTAAGCAAAATAAAAAATTGGCCACTCCAAATATGAAAATTATGGATTTGACTCTGATGCAAAATAAAGTAAGCTTCCTATATCACCTGAAATAGTAAATCAATTTAGTCTGCTGAAAAGCAAGGCAGTGAGTTATTGAATCTGTGTTTAATTCAGTGTACTTTATAACATATTTAAGGAATTCAGTTGTATAAAACAGTATCTGAATCTTATCAGATGAAAATATTTTTCCCTTTTAGCAAGCCTTGGGTTGCATGTTTGAGAAAACAAATTAGTCTCCAGTTCTGCTAAGCTTGATAATAGTGCCCCCTAATGGGAATTTTAGTATGAGTTTTTCTACTCTTTTTTTTTGTTTGAAAAAGCATATATTCTCTAATATGATCAAATCACTTCACTTTCAACTAGAAGGTAAATTCTGTAATATAAAAGTTTATGAAGACTGAATTCACTCAAAGGAGAGTTACCACATGTGCAAAAACAAACTGTGAATTAAGAGAGAGATAATTATAGAAAACTTATAATAACAGTTTTCTAGGTTTTGAATCATCCAGTAGCATAATCTAACACAGCACAATACAAAACATTAATCTCATAAGGAAATTATCATTCTCATTGTTTCTAGTACTCAAGTGAGCAATTAAAAAGATACCAGAGTCAGAAAAAATTGGTTCAGAAGTTATTCTATGCTGCACAGTTCCAAAGTATAAAGCTGAGATTTCCACCCAGGTTTTCTGGCCTCATACCATTATCTTTCCACAATGCCTAGTCACACGTCAGCAACCATGAATTACAACTTAATATGTGTTTTCTTTTTAAATGAAAAAGGCACTAAAACTAAAGCAAAAACTACCTATTCTGATACTTCCTAGGTGTACCAGTGAAACAAACATCCTATAGTATCAGTATTTTCGTTTCAGTGCTCAAAATACATTCTGAGCTCAGTCAAGATTAAAGGTAACATCAAGAACAAATATCGCACAAAAAATTATCAATTTATGATGAAAGAGAGGATTTACTGCCTTATTCTTTAACTTTACAGGAGAGGGAGAACAATAAGACATGAAGTTACATAAATCACAGGTGGTCAAAATTTCTTTAAGGGTCAGACAGTAAATATTTCAGGCTTAGGACCCATATGGTCTCAGCCACAACTACTCAACTGTGCCACTGTAGCGGGAAGGAAGCCACTAAAAAATATGTGAATGGGCATCACCGTGTCCCTACAAAACTTTATTTACAAATCAGATCATTGTTTGTCAATCTCTGATTTAAACCATTTATTAACATTTCACTTTTGGACAACAGATTAAAAATCTCCTCTTTACATGAGGCACCAAAACAAACAAACACTTGAAATATATACTCATTAAAATTATGAAATATTTGGTATATTACCTCCCCGAGGTGGATGGCACAAAAAAAGATCTTTCTCTGAATAACTGCTAGTTTTAGAGACCACAAAACAATAGAAAAGCAGTAAGAAATGCAATGGGTCTTTACCATGATTTTAAAAAATCAACATACAGGACTATTCTAATATATATCCATATAACAGAAAATTATAGTTTTTATCTAAATTTAATAAAAATCTACTGGTGACTACATTTTAATGCCCATTAATATAGAGTATATGGGTTAGCAAGGAGGTGAAAAACCTCAAGGAAAACTACAAAACACTGCTCAAAGAAATCACAGACTACACAAACAAATGGAAACACATCCCATGCTCATGTATGGGTAGAATCAACATTGTGAAAATGACCATACTGCCAAAAGCAATCTACAAATTCAATGCAATCCCCATCATATTCCAACATCATTCATTACAGAATTAGAAAAAACAATCCTAAAATTCATATGGAACCAAAAAAGAGCCTTCATAGCCAAAAGAAGACTAAAGCAAAAATAACAAACCTGGAGGAATTACATTACCCGACTTCAAACTAATAGTCACCAACAGTATGGTACTGGTATAAAAACATGCATATAGACCAATGGAACAGAATACAGAACCCAGAAATAATGCCAATTACTTAAGCATTAACTGACTTCGACAAAGCAAACAAAAACACAAAGTGGGGAAATGACACCCTATTCAACAAATGGTGCTGAGATAATTGGCAATCCACATGCAGAAGAATGAATCCTCATCTCTCACCTTATACAAAAATCAACTCAAGATGGATCAAAGACTTAAATCTAAAACCTTTCCTGAAAACATAAAAATTCTAGAAGCTAACATTGGAGAATCCCTTCAATATACTGGCTTAGGCAGATTTCACGACTAAGAACCCAAAAGCAAATGCAACAAAACCAAGATAAATTGACGGGACTTAATTAAACTAAAAAGCTTCTGCACAGTAAAAGAAATAATCAGCAGAGTAAACAGACAACCCAGAGTGGGAGAAAATCTTCATAATCCATATAACCAACAAAGGACTAATATCCAGAATCTACAATGAACTCAAACAAGTCAGCAAGAAAAAAACAATTGCATCAAAAAGTGGGCTAAGGACATGAAAGAAGATATACAAATGGCCAACAAACATATGAAAAAATGCTCAACATCACTAATTATCAGGGAAATGCAAATCAAAACCACAATGCAATATCACCTTACTCCTAGCTAAAATGTCCATAATCAAAAAAAAAAAAATTATAGATGTTGGCCTGGATGAGGTGAAAAGAAAACACTTTTGGTGGGAATGTAAAGTAGCAGAATCACTATGGAAAACAGTGTGTGGTGACTCCTTAAAGAATTAAAAGTAGATCTACCATTTGATCCAGCAATTCCATTCCTGGGTATCTACCAAGAAGAAAAGAAGTCATTATACAAAAAAGATACTTGTACACGTATGTTTATAGCAGCACAATTTGCAATTGCAAAAATATGAAACCAGCCCAAATGCTCATCAGTCAATCAGTGGATAAAGAAAATGTGGTGCATATATATATTATGGAATATTATTCAGCCATAAAAAGTAACAAAATAATGGCATTTGCAGCAACCTGGATGGAATCAGAAATCATTATTCTAAGTGAAGTAACTCGGGAATGGAAAACCGAACATCATATGTTCTCATTCATAAGTGGGAGTGAAGCTATGAGGATGCAAAGGCATAAGAAGGATACAATGGGCTTTGAGGAATTAGGGAAAGGGTCAGGGGGTGGTTAAGGGTTGAAAGACTATACACTGCATACAGTGTACACTGCTCAGGTGATGGGTGAACTAAAATCTCAGAAATCACCACTAAAAAACTTATTCATGTAATCAAACACCACCTGTTCCCCAAAAACCTATTGAAATAAAATATATATATATATAAAAATTAATAATAAAACCTGCCTCCCCCAAAAAAGAAAAAAAATGTTAGGAGTTACATTGTATTGAAAATGCTAATTGTGATAAAAACACAAAAGAATAAAGAAAAATTACTATGGTGTGAAAGAAAATGAAGACAGAAATAATTATGTCCAATATCTGTATATCTAGAAATACGTGAATAGTACATTCAAGGCCAGGAGGAATGAGCCTTAGTTTAATAACTGACCATTGGATCATATCAGAATTCACTGTCTTTGTGAGGACAATGGATTCAGAAACAGCACTTGGCAAGTTTGTAATCTTCTCTCAAATCAGAGTTGGGTGAAATATCAACTGCATAATAATGGGCCCTTTAATTCTGAATAGAAGACAGAGTTACTAACTTTGCATTTTTTCAGAGCTACAGTTAGAATGGAAACTGTGGCTATCACCATCAAGCCTGTCATCTCACCAACTTCTTAGAGAAACTATGACAAGGCTCTGGAAGACAGAAAAAGTAAATGTTTATAGGGAATGAATAATCTGAGATGAAAAAGAAAGAGTGTAAAGGATAGAAGTAGGGACACTTAAATGGAGAGAATGTAATATGGGAAAATGTTTGAATGGAAAGCATTTCATCCAGGGAAAAGGCCAGATAGAGGACAGCACACAAATAAAAAAGAGGGAATGTTATCATCACCAAGAACATAGCCATTCTAAAGGGTTGAGGAGTAAATGGTTGTCAGAAAATTTATGAATATTTTTTAAATTCTCATGAAAAATAAAATGGAGAGATCAATGCAAATATTTTTTAAAAAAGAATATATGGGTTAGGTGAAAGAACCTAAAATTTAAATCTATCACATGAGGTTATGAAAAACTAAAGAAGACTGTTGTCTTAGATTTTTCACATGTATAAGAAAAATGACAATTCCCATTAATTTCTAAAGGCAGACCAAGAAAAACTTATTTACTTGCTTTACACAAAAAGCAGATTTCAAATACGGAATAATGACCTACACTCAACATCCTTTAACCTCTGGCATACACTTCACTAAGAGTCTAAGAGTCTATTATAGTAGAAAAACCATGGTATTTGGAACCCAGTCAGCTACCAGTTTCAGTCCCTATATTACCAATTCCTAGTTAAATGATTTCTGATAAGTTATTTATGTCACTAAACATCAGTATCCTAATTCTGGAAAATGAGACTGAAAAGACCTTCAACTGTGCAGATTAACAACTAATCATAGGCAATTTACATACAATACACAGAATACAATGCCTATTTTTTATTACTTAATGCTAAACTTAAATCTCTATCTCAGGGCTGTTAAAATATTTTTTAACATTTACAATTGTTTGATTTAAATTTAAAATTTTTTTAATTGAAATTTTAAAAAACTTCAATTGTCATGTTTTTAAATTTAAATTTTTACGTTGAAAAAATATTAAATGTTTTCATTTAAATGTTTAACACGCATGTTCATGCTCATTTTCTCTCTTGCCTGCCACCATCTAAGACATGCCTTTTGCCTTCTGCCATGACTGTGAGGCCTCCCCATCCACGTAGAACTGTGAGTCCATTAAATCTCTTTTTCTTTATAAATTGCCATGTCTTGGGTATGTCTTTTATCAGTGGCTTGAAAATGGACAAATACAGTATATTGGTACCAAGAGTTGGGTGCTGCTGTAAATACCCGAAAATGTGGAAGTGACTTTGGAACTGGATAACAGGCAGAGGCTGAAACAGTTGGGAGGGCTCAGAAGACAGAAAAACTGTAGGAAAGTTTGGAACTTCCCAGAGACTTGTTGAATGGTTTTGATCAAAATGCTGATAATGACATGGATAATGAAATCCAGGCTGAGGTGATCTCAGAGGAACTTGTTGGGAACTGTAATAAAAATGACTCTTGCTATGTTTTAGCAAAGAGACTGCTAAATGATTTGTGGAACTCTGAACTTGAGAGAGATGATTTAGGGTATCTGGTGGAAAAAATTTCTAAGCAGCACAGCATTCAAGAGGTGACATGGGTGCTGTTAAAATCATTCAGTTTTAAAAGGGAAACAGAGCATAAAAGTTTGGAAAATTTGCAGCCTAACAATGCGATAGAAAAGAAAAGCCCACTTTCTGAGGAGAAATTCAAGCAGAAATTTGCATAATGAGGAGCCCAAATGTGAATCTCCAAGACAACGGGAAAAATGTCTCCAGGGCATGTCGGAGACCTTCACAGCAGCAGCTCCCATCACAGGCCTAGAGGCATAGGAGGAAAAAATGGTTTTGTGGGCCCTCCTGCTGTGTGTAGCCTAGGGACTTGGTGGCCTGCATCTTAGCCACTCTAGCCATGGCTAAAAGGAGCCAAGATACAGCTTGGGCTGTGGTTTCAGAAAGTGCAAGCCCTAAGCCTTGGCAGCTTCCACATGGTTTAGCCTGTGGGTGCCCAGAGGTCAAGAACTGAGGTTTGGGAACCTCCGCCTAAATTTCAGAGAATGTACAGAAATGCCTGCACGTCCAGGCAGAAGTTTGCTGCAGGGGCAGTGCCCTCATGTAGAACCTCTGCTAGGGCAGTGCAAAAGGGAAATGTGGGGTTGAAGCCCCCACACAGAGTCCCCACTGGGGCACTGCCTAGTGAAGCTGTGAGAAGACGGCCACCATCCTCCAGACCCCAGAATGGCAGATCCACCAACAGCTTACACCATGCACCTGGAAAAGCCGCAGACACTCAATGCCAGCCCATGAAAGCAGCCAGGAGGGAGGCTGTACCCTGCAATGCCACAGGGGCAGAGCTGCCCAAAGCCACAGGGACAGAGCTGCCCACTTCCTACATTAGCTTGACCTGAATGTGAGACATGGAGTCAAAGGAAATCACTTTTGGAGCTTTAAGATTTGACTGCCCCACTGCATTTCAAGACTTGCCTGGGGCCTTCAGCCCCTTCATTTTGGCTCATTCTCCCATTTGAAATAGGTGAATTTATCCAATGCCTGTACCCCCATCATATCTAGGAAGTAACTAACTGGCTTCTGATTTTACAGGATCACAGGTAGAAGGAACTTGCCTTGTTTCAGATGAGACTTTGGACTGTAGACTTCTGAGTTAATAGTGAACTGAGTTAAGACTTTGGGGCACAGCTGGGAAGGCATGATTGGTTTTGAAATGTGGGGACATGAGATTTGGGAAGAATCGGGGTGGAATGATATGGTTTGGCTGTGTTGCCACCCAAATCTCATCTTGAATTGTGGCTCCCATAATTCCCACATGTTGTGGGAGGGACTCAGTGGAAGATAACTGAATCATGGGAACGGTTGCCCCCATACTGTTCTTGTGGTAATGAATAAGCCTCACGAGATCTGATGATTTTATAAGGGGAAACCCCCTTTGCTTGGTTCTCATTTTCTTTCTTGCCTGCCACCAAGTAAGATGTGCCTTTCACCTTCCACCATGATTGTGAGGCCTTCCCAGCCATGTGGAACTGTGAATCCATTAAACCTCTTTTTCTTTGTAAGTTAGCCAGTGTGGGGTATGTCTTTATCAGCAGCATGAAAATGGACTAACACAAATAACATACACTTGTGTCCTTGCTAGCTAACTTAAGTAATTTTACCAATAAAGCTGAAGTCCTCTGTGTCCCCTCTATACCTCCCCTTCCAGAGGTAACTATTACCCTGAATTTGGTGTTTATTGTTCTCATGCATGTTTATACTCTTACTACATATGTATGTATCTTTTATCAGTATGTAGTATTATATTTTTTTAAATTTCACACAAATAGCAGCATGTAGTGCACATTCTGCAGCTTGCTTTTTCTCTAACCCAAGTGAAGAAGCAGAGAAAACTAGCAGGAAAACCAAAGAATTGAGGTTTTGTTTTTCTTATCAGTTAAAAGGTCCTAAATGATCATTTTTTTAAAAAAATTCTACTCTCGCAAAGTCTACCTATGTAAATCCAAACACACAGTTATTCTTCTGTTCTCAGTTTTCCAATCCGTAAAACTAGGATAATAATCTGTGCTTCTTATTCCATTTGAAACTTTTGAAATAAACATTCTTTTAAGACTTTGAAAATAAAGAGCTTGTAGAAATTTAAAAAATAAAGTACATGTTCGTGAAATAAAACATTTGTCAATTCAAGTATTTCAAGCTCATAAAAGAAGTTAGCATCCAATGATCTAGAATTAGTAATATATTTCGTTTCGTTCACCTACCATAATTGCAATGAATATTATTTTTTTATATTCTAAACCAAGAATATTATTTAAAAAATTAATTACCTGAGAAAACTGTGTGACAGTATTAACTATTCTGGAATAGATTCTACTCCCAACTGTGCCACCAACCCAGTAACCAAACAAAAAACTTAAACCTCTCAAGCTCCTCACTTGTAAACCAAAGAAACTGCATTAACAATCTCTTCTTTTCCAGACCTAAACTAGTGATTATTTAAATATAATTAAGTACCCCCAGACATGTGCATGTACAGAGAAATAGAGATATTCTAATACCGCCAGAAAGAACTGCAGAGAAATCTCAACCTTAATTCTGTGGGAGGTAATTCAAATTAAATAGGGAGAGCATAGCCAGTTTAAAAAAAAAAAAAGATGCACACTGCATAAAGGTTTAAAAAATCCAAGTATGCTAGTGTTCAGGTGCCTAGAACAAAAGTAGCCCTGGTTAGTTTCTAGAGGAATTACTTTAATGAAAATCTGCTTTGCAGACAAACTGCAAGGTATTTCACTTTAGCAAGCAATACTTTGTGTTTATTATATGCTCAAGGTACTATGAAGGTCTGAAGTCAAATGAAGCAAGTAACATTCTATCAATATGATCAGTTAAAAGTCATATCAAAAATGACAAAAAGGAAATTAAGAAAAATCCAATTTACAATAGCATCACAAAGAATAAAATACTTAGGAATACACTTAACCAAAGAGGCAAAACACTCATAAATTGAAATTACAAAACACTGTTAAAAGATGATGCATATAAATGGAAAGAAAAGCCATGTTCAGAGGTTAGAAGACTTCATCTTATTATGTTGTCAATACCACTCAAAGACAGATTCAATGCAATACCTATCAAAATCACAATGACATTTTTTGTAGAAATAGACAAATCTATTCTAAAATTCATATGGAATCTCAAAGGACCCTGAATAGGCAAAACAATCTCAAATGAGATGAACAAAATTTCTGACTTCAAAACCTATTACAAAGCTGGAGTAATCCAAACAGTGTAGTTCTGACATTAAGACAGATATACAGACCAGTGGACTAAAACAAAGAGCCCAGAAATAAACCCTGGCATATACGGTGTCAACTGATCTTTAACAAGGGTGCCAAGATGATTCAATGGGAAAGGACAGTCTCTTCAACAGATGGTGCTAGGAAAACTGGATATCCACATGCCAAAGAATGAAGCTGGACCTTACCTTGCATACAGCACAAAGATTAATTCAAAATGGATTAAAGACCTAAACATAAAACCTGAAACTTCCTACCAAAAAACAGAGGAAAAAAGCTTCGTGGCATTGGATTTGGCACTGATATCTTCAATACAATACGAAAAGCACAGGCAACCAAAGCAAAAACAGACAAATGGGAGTATATCAAATGTAAAAACTCCTGCCCAGGAAAAGAAACAATCAACCTAGTAAAAAGGCAACCTACAAAATGGGAGAAAATACATATTGCAAACCACATATCTGATAAGAGGTTAATATCCATAACTCCTTCAACTCAACAGGAAAAAAAAAAAGCCTCCAATTTTAAAATAAGCAAAGGACTTGAATAGACATTTTTTCAAAGATATACAAATCACCAACAAGCATATGAAAAGATGCTCAACATCAGTAATCATCAGAAGTGCAAATCAAAACCACAATGAGATGATCACCTCACATCTGTTAAAATGGCCATTATCAAACACACAGAAAATAACAAGTGTTGACAAGGATATTAAGAAATTGGAACCCTTGTGCAAGGTTGGAAATGTAAAATGGTGCAGCTGCTATTAAAAAAAAGTACAGAAGTTCCTCAAAAAATTAAAAATAGAATTACCATGTAATACCATTTCTGGGTACATATCTAAAAGCAAATGGAAACAGGATTTTGAAGAGATATTTGCACGCCCATGTTCACTGCAGCATTATTCACAATAGCCAATAGGTGGGAGCAACCTAAACTTCCATCGACAGATGGCTGGATAAGGAAAATGTGGTATATACAGATGATGAATTACTATTCAGCCTTAAGAAAAAAGAAGAAAATCCTGTCATTGCTACAACACGGATGAACTTTTAGGACATTATGCTAAATAACACAAGCCACTCACAAAACAATAAATGCCACATGATTCCACTAACATGAGGTATCTGTAGTCAGACTCTTGGAAACACAAAGTAGAATGGTGGTTACGGGGATGAAGGAGGTGGAAAAAGGGATTGTTCAATGGATACAGAGTTTGAGTTTTGCAAGATGAAATAGTTCTAGAAACCTACTGCACAATATGCATACACTTAACACTACTGTAATGTATACTTAAAATTTTTATGTGCTTTTTACAATAAAACGTTACACAAAAAATGAAACCTGAGATTTCAAACAAGTGAGAAGTTATTTTCAACCTGATTTTTTAAAAATCTTTTAGATGCTGATTTTAGCCTTTGATGTGAGCTTTTAACTACTCTCAGCCTTTGCTAACAAAGCAATTACACCTATAGTACAAAAATAAAATATTTCTGAAATGCTTGAGGAGTATCTTCTTTCTGAAGCAGAAAATTGAACTCCATCTCTTTCTAAACACTGACTTAATCAAAAGAGGATGGAAGGGAATGGATACCAGACACATAAGGATGATCTTTGTCCCTCAAAACTTTATTTAGCAAGCTGATTTCATGTTGACAAAGTCAACATCAGCACAGTTCCTATCCAATCTATGACAAATCAGAATCACAAATTCCAAATAAGTAAAGGCCAAACTAATGATGTCTATGGTATAAACCCTCATTTCCCAGAATTTATATAATTTTCCCAAAGTATCAGACATCAAGTGAAGTAGGCTAGCCTGACAGACTCCCAATTCACACGTTATCAAAAGTTATGGCGAGACCTGTGTTAATATCCATTTGTATGCACTGCAAAGACACGCTTGTGATGAACACCCTTACCTTCATCAAAGTCAGCATCATCCTCTGTGTGCTGAGGGAAAGGAAAGCAGTTGGTAATTTCAAGCCGATCTTCTACAACCAGACCCAAAAGCACTCCTTGAACAACTTCAGTTCCTTGTCCTTCTTCTTGATAATGTTTGATTATCTTTAATACCACCTAAAACATACACAAACAAAAGGGAGCTTAACAACCATCCTAGTTTATTATTTCCTTTATTTCTAAGAAAAAACAAAATAAACTGTACTAGGTTTGCAAAACCACAAATTAAATAAGAGGAATAAATAAATGTCTTACAAATCCTTTCCTTTGCCCTTACATAAATAATAAAGCTCACATAATCTAAACGCAGATCTGAAACTCCAGGAGTTTGACTACATGTCAAAAACGTCCATGTACAGCAGTTATGCTCTTAAATCAAAGCTCCCCCATGGTCTGGCATCCAGGAGTTCCTTCAGCCAAATCAAAGAATACCCCCTCAACCTGAGGCTATTACTGAGAAAGTGATCCTGTTAATAGACACATAAATGACAAAACTATCAATAAGACACAGAGATAAAGGTCTCAATTATCAGGACACCTGAAAGCAGAGCCTTCTGATAAATTCTCATTTTGCCTTTCTCAACAGATCATCTCCACAGTCAGAGGATGCAACAACGGGAACACGTACCTACACGTATCCAACAACAATCTGGTTGGTATAGTCTCCAGCATGATCTAGTTTTCCTCAACCAGAAGGATTCACTAACCAACCTCTAATGGAATAACCAGGTCTTACACTACTCTCTCCTTTAATATTCCCATAAAGATAAAAGAGGTAACACCATGTGCAGGTGGACAAGCAATTAAAGTCTGCAATAATAATAATCATTAATAATTCCTACAACATGGGGTTAATATATGTAAAGTGCTTTTTATAGTGCCTGGCACATGTTAATAATAATAGCATTAATATTTAATATAAGCCCATGGCCTGAAGACCCAAAAGGCAACACATTCAAAATTGTAAAGTTCTCAGAGGGAAAATAATTCTAACAAGAAAATGACAATTTATTTGTACGTTATTAGTGTTTCATTTAAAACAAATATATTATTGTTAGAAACTAAGTAATGGGTAGGCCAGGCACACACAGGGTGAGCAGCTACTTCTGTGTGCAGCCTGAGACCACAGGTCAGCTCAGCCACACGGATGGTGAAGAAACAGCCTAAGAGAGAATCAATGCGGTTGTCAGCTAAACCTGCTCCCGCCAAAGTGGAAACGAAGCTAAAAAAAGGCAGCAGGAAAGGATAAATCTTCAGACAAAAAAGTGCAAACAAAGGGAAAAGGGGAGCAAAGGGAAAACAGGCCAAAGTGGCTAACCAGGAAACTAAAGAAATTTACCTGCACAAAACGAAGAAAATAAAACTGAGAAGAGTCCAGCCTCTGATGACGCCAGAGATAAAGACGCCAAGTTTGACTGATATCATAACACACTGTATCTTATCAGTGGTCCCTATTTCCCTTCTTGTACAACCCAGAGGAATACTGTTATCAACTATTTTGTAAACACAAGTTTGTGTGAGATACTGAATTATGGGAGGGTTTGACTGTCGTGAGTGTCAGCTTAACATTCCATAGTTGGGGGGTTAGTTTTTATATCCTGTAATACAAAGCATACTAAATGGCAATATGGAGTTGCAGTCCTGCATTTAATGTCTTGAACATTTTAAATTACTTTCATTCCCACATTACTTTTTAGTAGAATTGTTTCCTAAAGAAAAACACTCTTTGATCATGGCTCTCCCTGTCATAATTCTGTGCACTGTAACATCTTTGGTCGTGGTAGTCCTGCTTTTCTAATTAACTTTGTTAATGTGCTGTGGATGATTGAAAATTAGAGTATGTAGTCTATATAGTATTATATTGTGAACTGGTGAGATCTATGTAACAGCTTACTAACATGTGAAGATACTGGTACTTGATAGCCTCTTATGGAAAATTTGCTTCTCAATTTTAAGCTGGAAAGTCACTGAAATAACTTTTTAAAAATTACAACACATGGCTTTTTAGATTTTCAGTATATATGTTAAGAATTGTGTACAAACTGAAATGTCTGTGTACTGATCCTCAACACAACCAATAAACCAATTATGAAAGAAAAAAAGAAACTAATTAATGACCAGTTAATAACAGCACATTACATTTACTAAACATTATATGACAGGCAATAATCTAATTATTTCACATGTATTACCCTATCATGTAATTCTCACAACCACCTTAGGAGAAAGGTACTGTTATACTCATTTTATAGATAAGAAAACTGAGGCAGAGAGAAATTAAGTAAATGGCTAAAGGTCACACATCTAGGAAGTAGTAGAGCCAAGATTTAAACCTAGTTTAAACCTAGTTTTTTTTTAAGTTTAAAAGTAGGTTTTTAAACCTAGTTTTTAAACCTAGGAGATGATTTTCATATTAGTAACTAAATTGATAGTTAAAATAACCAGTTAGTAGTAGAAAACAGACATGCAGTAAAAACTGTGTTATGAATAGACCCAAAAAGACTACACCAGTAAGATACAGAACTCCAAAGCAGAGCAAGCAGTCAGCAGGGAAGAGAGCTCAAAATGGAGTAACATCAACTAATAAGATTGGCAGACCTTCAATACTACGAAATGAAAGTGCACAACCTACACATTCCTGTATGAAAGACCTCTCTACTTCTTGAAAGGCACAAAAATGGACTTGATGAGTCATACAAGTATGGGTATGAGTTCCAGCTCCAGCATTTACTAGCTGTGACCTTGAGAAAGCTATTTAATCTTCTTAAGCCTTAGATTCTAATTTGCAAAATAGCACTATTTCATAGCATTACTGACACTACTAAAAATGGCACAGTATAGAGTTCTCTGCACAGAGTCTGCCACATAGTAAGTGCTCAATAAATGACCAATACTGTTGATTTTTGTCAATAAAATAACTATTTAATGCTTATTCAACATACCTCTCTGCCAAGAAAAATTATTTCTACACTTAAAAAATAGAACAAACACAGGTGATTAAAGCGAGATAAACTAAACTGATAAAGAGTTATTACAAACACATCTACCAATTCATCTAGGTTACCTAGATTCCTTTATACTTACCCCTACCTAATGAGATTGCTAAACCACTACTGAAATCAAAGTAAACAAGAGATACTAGAAGATATATGAGCTTAACATAGTTCTTCAGAGAAATTCTAGAAGTGATTCCTAAACAGCTGATTCCTACATATGCAAAAGGGAATACTGGTGACTAGGACCAGCACAGTTTCATAAAGAAGCCAGGTGAAAATAACCTCATTTCCAGTTATGAAGAAAATAGCAATAAAAAAATTATTAATATATTTTAAAACAAGTTATTACAGTTCAAACTATATTGAAAACTGTCTTAACTCTAACAAAAGTGAATTCTAAAGGCATCAGTAAGGATAATGTAACCAAACAGCACACCAGTCTTGACATGCTTGCCAAACAGCCAATGCAATTTTATGTAGTATCAATAGAATACACTGCTCCAAGTAAAAGAAATAATTATCTCACTCTTTCGACATCACTGAACTGTTATCCTCAGTTCTTTACAATGACCCAAGAGAAAATTTACCAGTAACAGTACCCAACTAAGAAATGAGAAAAGCACAAAAAACAATCAGTATGAGTAAGAATCCACAGAAAAGGGTAATTACAAGAGAGAAAGCTTAAAATCCTGTGATGAGAACCAGTAAAATTAATGCAAATCTCTCTCTAGGCAAGGGACACTCAAAAAAAGCATTTTCCAAATACTGAAGAGTTCTTTGGCTGCTAGAGGATTAGTCTTACTTTGAAGGCAAAACCTAAGGACCACAGGTGATAGTTTCTGGAAAGAAGATTTCAACTCTAAGGATAAATTCTCTCTAGTACTGAAGGCTGTCCAAAAAAGAAAGCATTCAGGAAAGACTCGATCACTAAAATAATTTCCAACTTTAATATTTATGATCTTGTCATTTTAATATAATCTGATAAAGTACTCAGAAAAAAAATCACTATTATCAAAACTAAGCTAGCTCATTTTTCATTGTGACATTTTATGATCGTCCTACTTCCTACATACACACTAAAACCTCAACTCTTTAGTTCAAGAAGTAATGTCATGGAAATGCCTTAGAGTAGGATTCATTTGGAGCAGGGGTTCCCAACCCCAAGGCCACGGACAGGTACTACTCGGGAACTGCTCTGCGGCCTGATAGCAACCTGGCTGCACAGCGGGAGGTAAACTGCCTAAGCTCCGTCTCCTGTCAGGTACCAGTGGCACTGATTCTCATAGAAGCACAAACCTTTACTGTGAACTGCACATGCGAGGGACCTAGGTTGCATGCTCCTTTGGAGAACCTAATGCCTGACAATCTGAGGTGGAACAGTGTCATCCAGAAACCATCCTCTCATATCCCCACAACCCCCGACATGGAAAAACTCTCTTTCACGAAACCAGTCCCTGGTGCCAGAAAGATTGCAGACACTGATTTAGATGTTAAAAGGAAAGGAAATTCCTGATTAAATACAACTAAATGACATACATACTTCTGCTATTCTACATAGATAACCAAGAATTTGCCATGTATATATATTTCAAAGTTTCATAGATTTGAAGTATCTTTTAATAGAGACAGAATCCATGTTGTGCTCATCGTTTCCCCTTGTAAATGTTCCCATAAAAATGAAAGGATGATTTACTCACCACATCTTCAACACCTAACACAGATACTGGCACATAAAAGATACTCAAAATATATTCTGCTGAAAGAATGAATGGCAAACACTTATCACTTATGATATGTCAAGCACTCCACTGTCTTACGTGCAAGGACTCATTTAATCCTTACAACCACCCTATGAAGTCAGTTATATTATTTTCCCATTTTACATAAGGAAACAGAGATAAGCTGACAGGGAATTCACCCAGGGAAGTGAGATCTGACTTCTGAGTCCAAAGCACTTCTAATTACTTTACAATAAATGAGTGATACCAAACTGAGTGCACCAAATATGTTGGTAACAGCAAGGCTGAAAAAGACACATGGAAAGCTTAACCATTCTTCAAAACAAAACACTCTCCTGTTATATTTTGTTTATATGTATCACAAATGACCCCACATTTGTGATACATATACACTCAGGAGCCCTATTTACTCACTCTCAGCTGAGCAAAATCAAGTAAAGAGCTTTTTTTAGATAAATGAAGAGGGGTCCTCATTCTGGATATACATTAGAGCCATCTGGGGAGCTTTAAAGTATACTAATGCGTGAGCACACTCCTGAAATTCAGCTAACTGATATGGGCTGGGTTCCTATACCGGGTTTGGTAGGCGGTGTCTGTTTTTGGGTTCTCCAACTTACTCTAACATCCTATATAGTTCTAACTTCTAATGAAGTTGTACGGCCTAGCTTTCCTCTGCTTTTGTTTTGTTGTAACTCCTCAGGTGACTACAATACACTGTTGGTCAATCCCCAATTTCCTCTGTTTTAAGACTTCGTGGGTTGCTGAAAAGTGAAGGCACTGAGAAATACAGACCCAAAAGTGAACATGTTGTTTATAAAAGCATAAATATCACCCTAATAAGAGGAATTCAAGCCCTAGTTGGAACAATCTCTACAGCATATAAATAAGAGGGAAGGTAACACCAGCAACCCATCTTGAAACATTCATGTTTTCTGCAGCACAGTAAGACTTACACCTTAGCATCTGACCCCGTATATAAGACTGTTAAGAACCGATGCTGACTAGATTTGTTTATCCTATAAATTAGTGGGTAAATGAGGATTCTTCTATGAATTATGCCTCAAGGGACAGAAGCAAACTTGCTAGTAGAAACCTAACTTATCAAATTCTTCTACACCTTCTGAAACTTTGTCATGTTCTGGGTTTAAATGCTTAACCTACTCTATGTGCCCTAAACAGCAAGTATTATTCTCTGATTAGGTCAGTTGTCTCTCAAACCGTTTCCCAGATTTCTGAAGTTTACAGTCTCAAGTTGGGCAGATCTTCAAGGAATCCCAACCTGCAAGATAGTAAACAGGTGTCCTGTCTGCTGAAATTACCCTGAAGGGAACAGTTTTCTACTATTCTTCATTATTCAGTGCAAACTATTTGAAAAAGCAAAGCAGACTATATGCCATCTCTAATGAACACAATGCTACTTTTTAAAGTGTCTGGCTTTAAAAAAAAAAAAATGAAAACATATCTTTGCCCAAAAATCTAAAAGCAAGAAAGGATTTAAAGGATTTAACTTCTATTACAAGTATTCTCTGTATTATAGGGTAAAATATAAATACCAATCTAAAATAGCCAAATAAATAACATTATAAGTCAATAATCTAAAATTTAGAAGAGTTAAGAATGGCAGGTAAAATATTTCATCCTTCCTAAAGGGAAAGATTTAACAGAATCTCTAAGACCTCCCTATCAAAATCATATCAAAGACTCAGTTCCATGACAGGGAACAGTTCAAATTTGACCAAAATAAATATTAAAGTTTTTGATGAACTAGAATAATTTCCCATCAAACATAATGTCTGCATAGACCAGTAACTACAGAAAGATTTGAAATCTTTCTGCATAGAATCACTAGGCTTCTGTTATTTTGACTTCTTTCATTCCCTCGTTCATTCATTCATTCATTCACTTAGATATTTACTGAGTGACTTTTCAGATCAGTCACCTCTGCCAGGCCCTGGGAATATGAAACTAAATCAAACACATTGGTCTTACTTTCATGGGGCTCTTATTTTTAGAATAGCAAGTCTCAAACACAGTTTCTCTTTATTCTCAGACAACACTGCTGACACCAGATGTGTGGATTCTTTCTATACCATGTAATTCTTCAATTCGCCAAACACCAGCTGGGTATCTTACAATTTAATTCAATTTTTGACACTATCTTCCTGGAGTCAGTGTCAGATTCCAAAAGTTAAGGACACAGTCCTACAAGACTGCCCTCACTTCAGATGACAATCCCAAATCCAGGCCTCCAGTACTTCTGACCAACCAGCTATAAATCAGGAGTTCCCACAAAACCCTCCTCAGATTCAATAATTTGCTAGAATGACTCACAGAATTCAGAGAAACACTTTACTTACATTTATCACTTTATTATAAAGGATATGACAAAGGACACAAATGAAAAGCCAGATGAAGAGCTGCACAGGACAAAGTATTGGAGGTTAGGGGGCAGAGCTTCTCTGGGCCTCCACCCTCCCAGATTCTCCAAGTGTTTGGAAATCCAAAAGATCATCAAATCTTGTACAAGAGTTTTTACAGAGCTTAATGGAGCTTAATCTCCAGCCCACCTACCCTCCTTCCCAGAGGTCAGTGGGGCTGAAGGTTCCAACCCTCTAATCACTTGCTCTTTTGGGTGACCAGCTCCATCCTGAGGGGCCTGACCCAAATCACCTCATTAGCATTAACTCAGGTGTGATCAAAGAAAAAGCATTATGAATAAAAGACAGTCCTATCACTCAGGAAATCCTAAAGGTTTGGGGAACAGTGTGACAGAAACCAAGAACAAAGACTAAAGATATTTCATGTATTTCAAGGCCCTTTAAAATTTAAAAAAAAAAAAAAAAAAAAAAAACTCTTAAAAAATTTTTAAAATCCCTAAAATTTTCATGGACCCCCAAAAATCTTATATATTGATATCTGCATATCAGAAATTCAAACCAAGAAATGTCTGAAATATTTATTTCTCTTAAAAATAACCTCTATTGGAAGCTTTGAAAAAAATTAAAAATAAATGCATTACATGCTAATATAAACTACGTTTTAATGAAAAATATTTTATAAAACAAGGTAATTTTATCAGGATATAAGAATGACAATGTTTCACATTTTTGTAAAAAATTTACATTTTCAAAAAAAATTTAATCCAGGAGAGGAGAAACATAGTTTTACATTTTTGTAAATCTTTTTAATATCTGGTTTAATAGAAAACAGATGGATAATCATATCTGTTCTTGCAGTCAATCCTTTATGATATCACACACATCATGTAACATCTGGAAACCTCCATTAAACAGTTGTGAAAGAATGAGAGTAAATGGCAAATTATGTATTATTATGAAAATAAGTTTTGACCTTGGAGAGTCTCTAAAAGGGTGTCCAAGATCCTCACACTTCAGGAACTGCTATTCTAGAATGACAATTAGGAAAATTAATGTGATTACAGATTGTGGAAATTGCTAAGAAAAGGGGAAATGTAACGGGGAGGGGCAGGGAAGCAGCCTTAACTTAGGGGGATCCAGGAAGGGCTTCTGAGAGGATACCTGACCAGAGAACTGAAGAACAAGCCAGCCCTATGAAAACCTGGGAGAATACTTGACTATGGATTTTTTAATCTTTTAAATAAAAATGCTAATATTTACATTTCATAAAGCACACAAGTTGTATTTTAGGTGAAGAAAAAGGCCTCTAGATGGATAAGCACTAGGGTAGGAGTGATACACGGTCACGTTTTTACTAAAAGAACTGGTAGATAAATAATAACCCCACCTACTGGCAGAAAGTTGTCTGTTTTTGAGACAGGATCTCGCTCTGTCACACAGGCTGGAGTGCAGTGGCACAATCCCAACTCACTGCAACCTCTGCTTCCCAGGTTCAAGTGATTCTCCTGCCTCAGCCTCCCTAGTAGCTGGAATTACAGGTGCATGCCACCACACTCAGCTAAGTTTGTTATGTATTTCTAGTGGAGACGGGGTTTCACCATGATGGCCAGGCTGGTCTCATACTCCTGGCCTCAAGTGATCTACCCGCCCGGGACCTCCAAAAGTGCTAGGATTACAAGCGTGAGCCACCATGCCAAGCAGGAACAGTTATATCTTAAAATAACATTAAGTAATTCAAAACTACCAATTTCAGTTATTTTTTGTTAATGAATTATAAAACACAATATACTAGTAGAATCCTTTCAGGAAAAGTTACCATAGCTTTATAATTAGCAATATGCGTATTCCTAATGCCAGGGTCAGGGTCAATCTTTACCTAGTAGGCATGTCTATGAAGCTAACACCAGAATTCTTCTAATAAAGGTTGCAACTCCAATAAAGTTCAGAGGTAAAAAGAAAACTATTTAAGAAACACATTGGACTTTCAGGACCTGCAAGTTAATGCAGCCATGCCCCAAAATACATCAGATATAGATATTTTCTGCAAAACCTAGGAGCTGAGTAATAATCCAATCTCTGTTCTTGGGTCAGGATATGGAGTTTTGAACTTGTCTGAGCCACGAAAGTAGAAACTGAGTCCTTTCTAAAAAGCTTCAACTCTATGAAAATTGCTAGTGCAAAAGCAGAAAACAGTAACTACAGTATCTTAGAAGCTAAACATAAACGCACCAAATGACTATACCTAGTCCCAGGAATCTACCCAAGAGAAATAAAAACATCCACACAAAGACATGTCTACAAATGTTCATGGTGGCATTATTCATAATAGCTAAAAACCGAAATCAACCCAAACCACCAAATGCAGATGAATAAATAAACTGCAGCAAAGGTTGAGTATCTCTTATCCAAAATTCTTGGGACCACAAGTGTTTTAGAGTTTGGAATAGTTGCATTTTCAACCCTATCTTTATGCCACAGAGCAGAGAATAAGCCAAAACACCACCACCACATAATGAGTAATGCAGATAGGTCATCTTGGCCCGATGTGGATCATCGTGGTGAATCTGCTGTTGATGTATCAAGCACCCACTTTATTACGCTCTGCAGGTATGCTTGCAGGGGGCAATTTGGGCATGCAGGAAAAAAAAAATACGTAACACAGCTAAAGGAGACTGGGAGGGTCTTTTTTCCCTTGGAGACCCCGAATAAACTGTGTGGTGTGCAACTGTGTTTTGACAACATCCATCACATGAAGTCAGGTATGGAATTTTCCAATGTGGCATCATATCAGCGCTGAAAAAGCTTCACATTTTGGAACTTTTCAAATTCTGGATTTTCCAATTAGGGATGTTCAACCTGTATATCTATTCTATGGAACTATACTCAACAATAAAAAGGAATAAAATACGAATAGACAAAACAAGGAGGAATCTCAAAAACATGCAAAGTGAAAGAAGTTAAACAAAATGTTATGTACTACACATATGATTTCATTTATATGAAATTCTAGAAAAGGCAAACCAATAGTAACAGGAAGCTGATAGATAAGTGGTTGCCTAGGGCCAAGGTGAAAAGGCAAATACTGACTGCAGAAGGATACCAGGAAACTCTCCAAGTGGGGAAACTATTCTATTAATACATCTTGATTGTGGTAGCAGTTAAACAATTGTTTACAATTACTAAAGTTCATCCACCTGTGCATTTAAAATGAGTGGAATTGCCAGGCGTGGTGGCTCACGCCTGTAATCCCAGCACTTCAGGAGCCTGAGGCCAGCAGATCACGGGGTCAGGAGATTGAGACCATCCTGACTAACACAGTGAAACCCCATCTCTACTAAAAATACAAAAAAATTAGCTGGGCGTGGTGGCACGTGCCTATAGTTCCAGCTACTTGGGAGGCTGAAGCAGGAGAATCGTTTCAATCAGGGAGGCAGAGGTTGCAGTGAGCCGACATCGCGCCTTTGCCCTCCAGCCTCGGTGACAGAGCAAGACTCCATCTCACAAAAAAAAAAAAAAAAAAAAGAAAAAAAAAGGTGGAATTTATTTTGTATAAATACCTTAACTGAACAAAACTGTACACACTTTAAAAGTCTGATGAAGAAACAATTCATACATGCGCTGACTCCCAATTTTACTCTCAATTTCAGAGTTCAAAGATCCCCTGAGATGCTATAATACCCAGAGCTAAGAACCATAACTATAACCCTACCTATTATGTATAATATAAAATAAATATCTATTGACTCATGTTTTTAATAAACCTAGGTCACCAAAAATAAATTAAATTGTATTATTGTTGAAGACAAAGTATACTGCTTAGAATTTTCCTGTTTACAGTATTTTGGAATTTAATGAGATTATTTAGACAACAGATAATTTGTTCCTAGAAAAGTCTGCTTAAGTCAAACAAATTCAAAGAAATTGGAAAATGTTAAAATATTTACCATCTCCCTGCCCAAAAAGACATGATTTTTTAAAAATTCACACTACCCAATATTCTACATCAAAAAGCATACTTCTCAAAGTGTGCAAGCCCTAAAAGCAAACATCCACACCTGAAGGACAGATATGCACTTGAAAAGATCTACGAACCTCTTAAAATCATCAGCAATATTTTCTATCTACGTACTTCAAGGCATTTCCCTGGGGAAGGAAAAAAAAAAGACTTTGTCATTCTTCAAATTCCCAAAAAAGCCCATAACCCAAAAATAAAGTTTTAAAAATTAATAGGGCTGGGCGCAGTGGCTCGTGCCTGTAATCCTAGCACTCTTGGAGGCTGAGGCGGACCGACTACCTGAGGTCAGGATTTCAAGACCAGTCTGGCCAACATGATGAAACTCATCTCTACTAAAAACACAAAATATTGGCCGGACATGGTGGCTGGCACCTGTAACCCCAGCTACTCAGGAGGCTGAATGCAGGAGAATCACTTGAACCCGGGAAGCGGAGGATGCAGTGAGCTGAGATCCCACCACTGCACTCCAGCCTGGGCAACAGAGCGAGACTCTGTCTCAAAAAAATAAAAAATTAAAAAATTCTTTAAAAAATTAATAGTAATAAAAACTTATTACCTACATGCAGTTACGTGTTTCAATGAAGAACAATGAGGCCGGGTGCGGGTGGCTCATGCCTGTAATCCTAGAACTTTGGGAGGCCCAACTGGGCAGATTGCCTGAGCTCAGGAATTCAAGACCAGCCTGGGCAACATGGTAAAACCCCATCTCTACTAACATACAAAAAATTAGCCAGGCCTGGTGGTGTGCACCGGTAGTCCCAGCTACTCTGGAGGCTGAGGCAGGAGAATCGCTTGAACCCAGGAAGCGGAGGTTGCAGTGAGCTGAGATCACACTATTGCACTCCAGCCTGGGCAACACAGTGAGGCTCCATCTCAAAAAAAAAAAACAATGGTATGGACGGACATACTTCTTCCTTTATACATCTGTATTTTAGTTATAATAGAATGGAGCATGTGTTTGTTTTTAATTCAAAAAGCATCAAAAAAACTAAGGAAAAAGATTTTTAAAATACAGCAGTAACTGATTTGCTATGTGGAGTTTCACAAAATAGAACAAACTAACGTTTCATTTTTTCTGACAGTGCTACTGAGTTGACAATGATGGAGACATAATATATCTTGATTTTAGCAGGTTCCTTTACATTTGTAAAATATGGGCTGAATGAAGCAGTTAAGACTTGAAAGGATGAGAAAAAGAAGCCCACACACTACAAGCCAAAGCATCTGCTGATTTTAAATTCTCATCTCTTGTTAACCTGACTCCTCTTCAACTCTGTGAATATCACTGCACACACATATACAAATTGCCAGAAAACATGCACATATACACACACCATCAACATAAAGAGGTAACTAACGTCTGGCCTGGTTTTCAACAAGCAGAAAGGCCTGTTTAAGAGAAGCCTAACTTATGCTTCAACAATTGAACAATTTGTTCAAACTTATTACAATAAACATTCACCAGGAAAAGCAGGTTTCCCATCATCTTTGTAACAGACACAATAAGGATCTGCTGAAAAGCCCTGCTAAAATAATTAGGAACAGAAGTAATTTTAAACTGTTAGAACCATACCACCTATCATTTTTAAGCCTGCTTTATAAAGCTGAGCTACGGAATGCTGAGGTTACAACCTGTTCATCTTTTTAAACAGTTCACAGTATTAAAAAACACTGAATTATTAAAATGTTTTACCACTAAAACTAATTTAAAAGTTAAGTAAATCTAAGGTAATGGTATTTAGTGATCACAATACTATTTTAAATACAGCTCAATTAAATTATTAAATTATTACTCTTGTTGGGAACAGGCCCCAAAATCTGGCCATAAACTGGCCCCAAAACTGGCCATAAACAAAACCTCTGCAGCACTGTGACATGCTCCTGATGGCCTTGACGCCCACACTGGAAGGTAGTCAGTTTACCGGAATGAGAGCAAGGAACACCTGGACCACCTAGGGCAGAAAACCGCTTAAAGGTGTTCTTAAACCACAAACAATAGCATGAACGATCTGTGCCTTAAGGACATGCTCCTGCTTCTTAAGGACACGCTCAAGTCTTAACTAGCTTCTGCTGCAGATAACTAGCCAGACCCATCCCTTTATTTAGGCCCATCCCTTTATTTCCCATAAGGAATACTTTTAGTTAATCTATAACCTACAGAAACAATGCTTATCACTGGCTTGCTGTCAATAAATATGTGGGGGCTGGGAGCGGTGGCTCACGCCTGTAATCCCAGCACTTTGGGAGGCCGCGGCAGGCAGATCACAAGGTCAGGAGATCAAGACCATCCTGGCTAACACAGTGAAACCCTGTCTCTACTAAACATACAAAAAATTAGCCGGGCGTGGTGACGGGCACCTGTAGTCCCAGCTACTCGGGAGGCTGGGGCAGGACAATGGCGTGAACCTGGGAGGCGGAGCTTGCAGTGAGCGGAGATGGTGCCACTGCACTTCAGCCTGGGCAACAGAGCAAGACTCCATCTCAGAAAAATAAATAAATCAATAAATATGTGGGTAAATCTCTGTTGGAGGCTCTCAGCTCTGAAGGCTGTGAGAGCCCTGATTTCCCACTCCACACTCCATGTTTGTGTGTGTGTGTGTCTTTAATTCCTCTAGCGCCACTGGGTTAGGGTCTCCCCGACTGAGCTGGTCTCGGCAACTCTGGTTACAGGAAGATGCTATTAGCCAAAATAGACATGAAAATAGTTTACAACAATGCTTCTCAAGTTATCAGTGGTAAAGAACCCATTTTCCCCCAATCTATCACAGACCAATACTTTAGTAAAATACAATAAAAATTACTTACTAGAAAGATGAAAATAACACACACACACACACACACACAAAGCCCAGGGATATCACTTGGATATCACAGCAGTGTCAAACTACTATAATAAAAGTTTCTAAACTCTCTATCTTAACCCTGTGTTTATACTGTGCAGACCAGTGTTCCCAAACCATACCTCATACTTTGAATAGCACTGGTTTACAGAATCCGTAACATTAAGCACGTAAAGTTATTTCCCAACTCCCAAAACTGAGCTGTAGACTACAGAATCAAACATTTCTTAATTTATGTCACGAAGTCTGTCAAAATACATGACCACAATAGACATGAGCTCCAAACTGGGTAGCTACCAAGCACTTATGTAACTGTAAGCCCAGTGGCATAAGACTGTGGCAGTAGTTGAGAAGAGCAAGAAATGAATAGTTTTCTCTGCCACTCCTTGCTGCTTCTACAGGAGATGACAGGCATACTCCTCCACTGAGGTCATATCACGACTCCCTTAGCTCCAATTCTATTCTGAACATTGTATTTTTAAGAATCATAAAAACAAACTTATTTCAGCAGCAGGGCCCACTTTGAATCACAACTTCTGTAAGACAGGGGTAAGACAGTGATTTATTTATTCAGTGAGTAAGCCCAGGTGAAACCCCAACATTCAAACCTCTCACTGCTGTCT
Source organism: Pongo pygmaeus (assembly GCF_028885625.2). Lineage (NCBI taxonomy): Eukaryota > Metazoa > Chordata > Mammalia > Primates > Hominidae > Pongo > Pongo pygmaeus. The sequence continues at coordinate 129,416,436 of NC_072380.2, forward strand.
TCCATTTGTTGTCTAGTACACAGTAATTCTAGAAATCTTTATTTCTTTGCAAAAATGTAATGTTTGAGTAAAAGAAAAAAATTTTAGTAAAAGCTTAAACATGAATTCTTATGAATGTACACACCAATGTGACTGACTCCCCAGCCCTGTAGTCTACACAAACAGAAAAATCCTATAGCAGAGTGGTTGAGGGGCTGGGAACCAGAATCCAAAATAAAGTTTGAGTGCCAGCCCTGCAGCCTTAGTCAAGTTACCTTATCTACCCTACCCATACCTTCCTCCTATAAAGACAGTACCAATCTCAAGCACTGTTGCAAAGATTAAAAAATAATCCACTCAAACTAACTAGCACACAATTACTAGTAAGTCCTCAGTAAATGTTAGCTACTATTATAACAACTATCACAACAAACATTTCACCTCTTCTTTTTCTTTTTATGTTTTAGAATCATCAAGTCTGATTTTTTTAATTTTTTTCTATCTTTTTTTTAGAATTGTCATATTTCACCTATTCTCATTCATTCATCTATCCATCTGTCCATCCAAGGAATATTTAGTGACTAAAATATGCCTAGTTACCCTTATGGCACAGACACTTGTCTCCCCAGAATGTTTTCAGTTCATTCCTCAGAGATTTTTTTTTCAGCCTAATAAGAGGTGAATTATAACTTATTAACCCAACTGATGCCAAACTTCCATTTTCTTTAAGACGCATCAATCAGCTGGACATACTATCTAACAACCAATACCACAAAGTTTTACAACACGATGTTTTAAATCTGCATTAAAAAGTCAAGAGTTCAATTAAATTTACTCAAAATATTCTGTATACGTATGTGTGTTTATGTGTAATTTTCCCTTAAAACATCATTAAAGACAAAGTACAGTCCACAAGTTTCTTAAAAGTCTGAAATAAAAAAGACAAAGCTCAAACTATACCAGTCACTGCCTAGTTGAAGAGGTCAGGCAGGATGCACAATTCCTACTTGGCTTTATTACAGTTTTGTAGCTTCTGGGAGGTAAGGCCCACAGCCTGAATTTCTCACATCAATAACTGTCAAAGAACAGCTATTACTGTAGAAGATTTTTATTCTCAAAGAAACTGTAATGCTGTAAAATCTCCCTGCAGCATATTCTGCAAAGTCAGTATCTAGACTTTCATTTAATTCTGGCTTCTTTCACTGACTGATCTGTGAACTTGGCAGTTTTCTTATTTGGTTAAGCCTAGATCATTTTTTCTAACACTGAACAAAGATGGTAGTTATTGCCAAAATGTAAATTCAAAAAGCAGAAAGCTGCATTAGTCTTAAATTTAACACATTTTATGGCTCAAGTGGGATAGGGTTCCATTTCATAACTGGCTGAGTCAAATAATAAATGGGATTTAAATCACTGCTGTTAAGTTTTGATGTGAAAGAAATTTAAGTAACTTCAATAGGAAAAAAAAAAAAAAAGATTTTTTGCTCCTGACACACATGGGATTAGTTACAATGCTCCAATACACTTAATCAATATCAACCTCTATAATATTTCAGTTTGAAAGGGCTATTTCACTGCTATTCTCTTGGATCTAATGCTCACTGATGGTCCACATTTTTAAAGTTAAATCAACTAGTAATTGTTGGGAAAAAGAGAAGATAGAGAATTTAGCCTCAAGAAATTCAAAAGAATGGTACTAATCTTATAAAAATTAGTCACATGTAAGTATAATGATGCAATCAAATGTACAAATATATAATCGTAATTAAGAATTAACTGATAAGATGTTTAATTTATAAGTTTCTGCTTTACCAATTCAATATACATAACCAACCTGCAAATTTTCCCACATGTACCTGGTTGGTAATTTTTCTAAAATAATATGAGTGATTAAAAAGCTTAGCTGGAACAAAATTCATTTCCTTTCTCATAAAACAAAAAAACTTTTCAGAATTGTTATGAACTATCTACCTTCTAACACATTCTAAGTTTATTACATTCGAGTTTATTACATTCAGGAGCACGCCACTGCTTACTTAAATAGAAGGCAGGACTTTAGGTGATTTGGGGGCACTCTCTAATACAATTTGTTTCTGCCTCCTTGCTAAGGTAAGTGCAGAAGGAAACGTATAAAGCAACTATGATTGCCTCTTGGAAGAGGGTGGTTAGAAGACAGGGATGACAGTGAGAGTTTCTTTTCACTATATACTTTCACTTTGTCTTTGATTTGTGTGCCATACACATGTATTATCCAGTGTAATGGTTGTGTTTAAACAGGCTTAATAAATTAAAAGGGTTCCCATTTTCCTGTATAAAAAGCACACCACAGTAAGTCCACAAGGTGGTTATTCATCATCTTTCTGGTCAAGAGGTCCTTTAGAATGAAACCGAAGCTGATGCATTTCTGTGTAAAATGTAAAATGGGAGTTTTCTTCTCTCCAAAAGGAAATAATTTTTATTTTATTTTAAAGGCTACCAGTAAACCACACTTGAAAACACCATCTACAAGCCCTTGTTTGGAGGATGAAAACAAAAGGCGGCAGGCAAGGCCAGGTGGTGGTGGCTCACACCTATAATACTAGCGCTTTGGGAGGCCAAGGCAGGAGGATCACCTTAAGGCCAGAAGTTCAAAACCAGCCTGGTCAATATAGGGAGGCCCCATCTCTACAAAAGAAAAATAAAAAAATTAGCCAGGCAAGGTTGCACACACCTACAGTCCCAGCTACTAGAAGGCTGAGGAGGAGGATCACTCAAGCCCAGGACTGTGAAGCTGCAGTGAGCCATGACTGCACCACTACACTCCAGCCTGGGCAACAGAGCAAGATCCTGTCTCAAAAAATAATAGGCCAGGCACAGTGGCTCATACCCATAATCCCAGTACTTTGGGAGGCTGAGGCAGGCAGATCACTTGAGGCCAGGAGTTCAAGACTAGTCTGGCCAACATGACGAAACTCCATCTCTACTAAAAATACAAAACAAAAGCAAAAATTAGCTAGGTGTGGTAACATGCACCTATGGTCCCAGCTACTAGGGAGCTAAGGTGGGAGGATCACTTGAGTCCCAGAGGTGGAGGTTGCAGTGAGCCGAGATCGCACCACTGCACTCCAGCCTGGGCGACAGAGCAATACCCTGTCTCAAAAATACATACACACACACACACACACACACACACACACACACACAATAAGCTGGGAAATACAGTTTGATTTTATTTTGTGTGTAATAGTGATTTTCCAAAGGGTTGAGTTTTAGGACTACAGCTGTCCATTGAGAAGATAACTTACTCAGCAGCACTGTCCAAGTACAAAATGAAGTCTGTAAGACCAGTTATATAGGCTTTGGTGATAGCTAAGAAAGAGTGCAAGAACTGAACAGTACAGACAATGCAGTTATAAACTCAAAGAACTAAGTAAGTGATCTTAGGAAAAACCTCAAGAAATAGTCAAAGACGATACCAGAAGCCTGCATGACTTGGGTAGACAGTGGTATCACTAATGGACAGGAAATAAAATTAGAAGGCAACACGGAGAGGTGGAAATATAGAAAGTATTAAAAAAAAAACTCACAGTAAGCCTCAAGATACAACAAACATCTGTGGCACTTAAGTACCAGTTTAGGTACTATTTTGGAGGGAAAGAAAATCTTAAAATTTTATGCCAAAATGCAGCTGATGTTTAAAGGGTCAAAGACTCAAAGGATTAAAAATATATACATTTTGACTAAGTTAATACTGAGTTATCACTGTTTTTCCTGAATCCAATTTTTTTCTTATATGCTTGAGCATGGTACCAACATTAACAAGAATATGGCATACTACTCCAGCATATTTAAGTATCCACTTCAGCCCTTTCAGTTTTGATGAAACAAGTACAGTTTGTCATCAAACAGCTAAGTAAATTACACTACACTTTGCTATTAAACCTAATCTTTACTGCATATAACCATTTTAAAGAATGATCTACCTACCAGTAGTAGTTTACAAAAAACGAAGCCATATTCTCTTTAAGATATTATCTAAAACCTTGCCAAATAAAATAACATCCAAGTACCATAAATTAAATATTTTACCAAAAACATTATAAACTAATTTTGAAAAGAAAGCAAATGCAACCAAGTTTTCTGTAAGTGCTAAAATTAGGAGCTTTTATCTAAGAAATGACCTATGGTAGACTTGATGAAGTAAAAGAAAATCTAAACACAAAAATAAGAACTTGGAAAGATTCTTTTCAAACTTCATGCTTTGTAGAGGCTTTTTTCTCCCAGGTATGGGCTAGAACTGAGCTGCAAGTCCAGAGCATTGCTGCCAAGACTTAAAATACCTGGAGTTGCTCAGCCAAACCAATGAAGTCTGAGATATTGAACAAAAGATCCAAATTTATCATATACGGAAACCCGTTGAAGCAAAAGGTGACAAGAAGGCAAAAGATAAAAAATGCTTATTACACCCACACCTTTTAATGTTAAATAGATATTTGAGGCATTAACCACATAAATCCAGGCCAGATTTGCTGTAACAACTAAAGTTAAAATATTTTGATCATATTCCATTTACTTGGGAAATCATCCAGTTTGGAATCCAACAGTAACTATTACCAACTATTAAAATCAATATCTACTACTAAAAATCATATCAACTATGTAAGAAATTACCCATTCAGGTTATCTTTATTACAGTAGGAAGGCCATTCACTATCTTCATATCAAACTAAGGCCTAGAGATCATAACTGATTTATTAAGTCATCTCCTCCATGAGAAGTACTGTGTATGCTGCCTTAAATAATACCCAGGAAGACAGCTACAAGAAACAAATGATAGATTGTCATCACTAGCGTATATGTCACAAACACAGTAAGCATTGTCAAAAAGCAAATGGCAATGAATTTCAATAAGGTGTCTGACCTTAAGAGAAAGGACCAATGGCCCAGGATGTTTGCAGGTTTATCCAAATCTTGGGAGGAACATAAAAACGGAAAAGTCTGGCCCAGTGTGGTGGCTCATCCCTATAATCTCAGCAATTTGGGAGGCCAGGGCGGGTGGATCGCTTGAGGCCAGGAGTTCGAGACCAGTCTGGCCAACATGGCAACACCCCATCTCTACTAAAAATACAAAAATTCGCCGGGCGTGGTGGCACAAAGCTACTGGGGAGGCTGAGGCATGAGAATCGCTTGAACCTGGGAGGTGGAGATCGCAGTGAGCCGAGATCGGGCCACTGTACTCCAGCCCAGTCGACAGAGCGAGACTCTGTATCAAAGAAAAAAAAAAAAAGGAAAAGTCAGATGGACTTAGAATTACCACCCACCTAATGCAGGTAAATTAACTTACTTAGGAACACATACCAGTACTCTTCCCAATGCTCCTTAATATGCTGATTTTCTTTACTATTGATCCCCAGTATCTTAATATGTGAACTCAGCAGTTTAAGGTTGCATTTTTCCAAACTTGAGAATATTTACTAAATTGACTTCTTATAGCTACAAATCTTCTACAATATGACTGATTATCAAACATAAAGATTCTAATATATGTTTCCTCATACATTTTAAAGTTAGAAGTCTGTAAGACACCTGAGTTCTGAAAAATATATTTCCCAATGCTCAAACAAGAAGCACTAGATTAACTATTCTGTACACACCTTAACTTCTATTTCCTCCATCTGGACATTAATCAAATCACATAAACTATTTATTTGTACCCACGTCTCCTCATTGATAAAATAGGGATGATGATGGTTCCTATATCAAAGAGTTGTTGTATTGCTTCAATGCCATAATAAATACACAATACTTAAAACAGTACCTGTCACATAACAGGTCAACTACCGGGGTCTTCAAGTATATGAAGCTGCTATACAATGTAAAAGAAAATGAGTCAAGGATGGCTAGATGTGATCTGAATTCAAGCTCCAGGATATATTCACTTTATGTCTTTGAAAAGCCACTCAGCTTTTTGGAGTGGGAGAATCACACGTTTAATCCAGATAATACTAGTCCGCCCAGTTCCTGGAGCTACCAAGATATAATAATGTACGCTAAATGATTTTTCTCTTATAAAAAGTTACTATTTGTAAGCAATAACATCTTACTTGCCTAAGCAAAAAATATAACTAAGCAATCAAAATGTCAGACTGCATAATGAATTTAATCCTCACTCACAATTACTCAGGTTAGAGATAATCCTGCATAACTGGTTTTTCACTCACAGCAAATAAAAACCTGAAAAGCAAGGGGATAAGAAACAGATAAATTTAACAACCAAAAAAGGCACCAACTAGAAACATAAACTACTCAAGGCACCTAAAATTCAATGACAGGGGACATTTATTATAGAAATAACAGACTACCCGAAGGGATTTCTTGAAAGATCTACTGTCTTGTCTGGTTCAGTAACATGTTCTTTTTTTTTTTTTTTTTTTTTTTTTGAGACAGAGTCTCTGTCTGTCGTCCAGGCTGGAGTGCAGTGGTGTGATCTCGGCTCACTACAACCTCTGCCTCCCGGGTTCAAGCAATTCTCCTGTTCTCCTGCCTCAGCCTCCTGAGTAACTGGGATTACAGGCATCCGCCATCATACCCGGCTAATTTCTTTTGTATTTTTAGTAGAGATGGGGTTTCACCATGTTGGCCAGGTTGGTCTCGAACTCCTGATCTCAGGTGATCCGCCCACCTCAGCCTGCCAAAGTGCTGGGATTACAGGCGGGAGCCCGGCCCAATAACATGTTCTTAATGATAATACTATGCCATCAAAACATGGTTAGATTGTGTTCCATGTTCTCTGACTAAAGCAGCAGAAAATTATGTATTACACTTCAGAAAGACATATAATTAAAATAGCTAAAATGTGCAAGTTTTGGTGCTTGAAAGGATTTCAAATTATCTGACTGAAAAAATTATCTCACATGTCAAATAAATTATGTATGCACCACTCAAGTCAGAAAACTGAAAGAAGAGGCCAAGGGTCATATAATTTTTTTGTTGTTAAAACATTAAAAGGCCAAACAAACTACATTCTACTTCAGACCAGGATCTCAGAGAAGAGCTTCCATTTCAATGGAATTTAAACAAGCTGTTGTCCAGTCTCTTTAAATTCATAAGAGTATCACAAAAAATCTACAGTGACACATGGGATAGCCTGGCATTACAAATTCGAAGTATTTGATTCAAGTCACAAAGCATTCCCACCAGCCCGCTGCAGTGGCTCACGCCTGTAATCCCAACATTTTGGGAGGCCAAGGTGGGTGGGTCACCTAAGACCAGGAGATCGAGACCAGCCTGACCAACATGGTGAAATCCCGTCTCTACTATAAATACAAAAAATTAGCCAGGCATGGTGGCGCATGCCTGTAATCCCAGCTACGTGGGAGGCTGAGACACGAGAATCGCTTGAACCTGGGAGGCAGAGGTTGCAGTGAGCCAAGATCCGCTTGAACCTGGGAGGTGGAGGTTGCAGTGGGCCAAGATCATGCCATTGCACTCCAGCCTGGGCAACAAGAGCAAAACTCTGTCTCAAAAACAAAACAAAACAAACAAACAAAAAAAAACAAAGTACTTCCACCGAAATTTTTCCATTAGATTTGAATAACCATCAGGTAGGTAAGGTAGTGATAACATTTATCCCCAAAGCTGTTGTGAGGATCACATCTAAAATTTAACACAAAATTTAACCAAACAACACAAAATTTAACCAAACATCGCTGTACAGGGTCTTATAATAGGTGCTCAATTAACATTAGTGATTTTTCAAACAGATAAGAAATTGACAAATAAAAAGATGGAGAAATATGAACAAGCCCAGAAAGCTAACCAGCTTATCCTCAACTGTGTGCTCTTTTCTCACCAACACTCAAAGCATTTACTAACCCAGTTTCTTCATGATTGATTTTCAAGAAAATTTCCACCCAACAGGAGTATATTCATTCATTCGCAACATCTGAGTGCCTTCTATACACGAGGAACTGTTCTAGACACTTAGAAATACTGCAGTGAACAAACCTGACATGGATGCCACTTTCAGGAAGCTGATATTCTAGTGCGAAGAAATAAGCAACAAGTAAAAAGAGTTTCAGACAGGAACAAGGACCAAACTGGATACCAAAATTCGCAGATGCTCAAGTCCTTTAAATAAAATGGTGTAGCATTAGTTATTGCATATAACCTAGGCACATCTTCCTATATATCATCCCTAGATTGCATATAACATTTAATACAATGTAAATGTTATGTAAATAATTATTATACTGTATTGGTTTTTATTTGTATTTTTAATTGTTTTTTTCCTATATTTTCGATCCATGGTTGGTTGAATCCATGGATGTGAGATTGCTGGATTCAGAACCCAAAGATATGGAGAGCTGACTGTATATGTAACTCATACTTTTCTATTTATTAATAACATACTCTACCTTACTTACAAAACCAGGGGAATAAAGTATCTAATAAGATAACTTAAAGGGGAAAACAAAATTTAAAAGGTAAGAAATTTCAATAGCAATGGGTTTCAAGCACCGAATTATGGAGGAGACAAATGTTTTATACTTTAGCCTTCAAAAGGGTTATCATCTCAATGAGAAGGGGAAAATATATTAACACTAAATCACTAACAGTATGGATCACATACCAAGGTGAGTGATACAAGCTGTCATTAAAAGGCTCAGAGAAAGGAAGAGACCAATGCTTCTTCTCAAACATTAAAATGCTATAAATCACCTGATTGTGTAGGTCAGGAGACCGGCCTGAGATTCTGTGATACGTATGTCTGCATTTCTAACAAACTCAAGTGTAGCCAACATTGCTCATCTTACTGGTCATGGATCATACTTTGAATAGCAAGAGTCTAATGAACATAAGAAAGGTAAAATTCAAATGTTCTAGGGAACAAAGTGGGTTCAACATGAAAAGTTTAACGGGAAGAATTAGCTTGATCTTGTCTAGGAACAATGAGATCACTTGACAGAATGAAGATCCATTCTTTTGTTTTCTTTATTTTTGTTTTCTTTCTTTTAACTCATGTGTATTTGTTACAACTTTAAGCAGAATGTGACTCAGGCACTACATTTCCATCCACAAGACTAGCTCTGAGTTATTTTTGAACAGCTTTATGACATGCTTAGGTAGGCTTATAACTTTGCTCCTCCAGTTGATTCTTTTCTTTGGAAAACAAGCCCTGTGGAGAGTTCCTTCTATCAAGTTCTTTCAGTTTAACCATTCTCCCATTTCACAAGGAAGTACCAAGCACTGACTCTAGCAAGGTACACAATAAGAGACACACTGACAAGTCTATTGGAATGGACAATTAAAAGATTATTGAGAGAGAGCGTTTCATCTTAGTGGACTAACAAAAATGGGTATCCAGCCATACTAAAGATAAAAGAGATGTGAAGCAATGGGACTCCTCATAAATTGCTAGGACAAATGTGAAATGGTACAAATACTTAGGAAAATGATTTGACATTATGGTACTTAGTATAACTGTCCAGGAGCATCCCTAAATCCTACCAATCATGGTGTGAGACAGACGTACCAAGACTCAAAACATAGGAGAATATAAACTATGATTTAATTCATATTTATTCATACAGACAGGTGAAAATAAATTGTTTAATACTCCATGTGGTAAAGCTACAAAAGAATCATTAAAACAAAGCTCACCAATAGTGATTCCCATATGGGGAGAAGGGATTGGAGGAAGGCATGAAAAAGGGGAAGGGGCTTCAAAGATACTTGTAATGTTCTGTTTCTCAAGTTGAACAGTGGGTAACAGGATGTTTAAACACTATCTTCCATGTATGACATTTTGATATGCTTTACAGTTCTTTGCTGATGTTATCAATAATCTTTAAAAAGTAATAATAATAATTCAGGGAGTTTGTGGTGGCAGATTCTAACAGCAATAGAGTTTTAGAAAGTATGAAAGACTACAAATATAAAATAGTTCTTTAACCATTAACTTAAAGAGGCAAAAAAGCCAGGGCAAAAAAATGGAACACAGGGAGCTAAAAGAGACAATGCTGAAAATTTTAATATGGAAAAGTCCTGATGATGTTTATGTGCTAAGGGAACATACAGTTGACCCTTAAACAATATGGGCTTGAACTGCACAGGTTCAGGGATGTGAACCTTTCATACAGGAAAGGCCAGCTTTTCCTATACGTGAGTTCCACAAGAATCCATAGGGCTAACTGTAGGACTTCAGTATGCCTGGACTTTGAATACACAGGGGTCCTGGTTTCCCTGTGGATATTGAGGGACTGCTACATTACAGATACAGAGGAACTGATGAAATAGGTCTAAAGGTAGGAAAGGAAGGGTTCAAGAATACAAGAAAAATTGGTCTTGGCCACTATCAATGTGCCAGGAAGGAACAAGTGTGTTAAAACATCAGGCTAAACATAGGATGAGATTAATCTCTGGGTTCATCTATATCTATATATGGCTGAGAATGGTCATGAGAGTCAGGACTGGGTTCTACCTTGTTCACCTATATAATATCTTATATATGTTACTGCAATATACCACAGCATGTAGCAGGGCTAGACCTGGCATGTGGTCGGCAATCAATAAATATTTGTTAAATGAATGAAGAACAGAATACATCTGGAGTATACACATTCAAGTTAAACTATATGGAGAATTTTTAAAAAAACAAGAGTAGGTCGATTAAGTCACATTTTTTATTCAATATGTGATGATGAAAGAGAACAATTTCAAAGGGAAAGAACTTCATGAACAAAAGCAAGGTCGTGCTTACTGCCTGAATAAGGATGTGAATCTAGGTCTGTCTTTAGCATGACTTTTTTGTTTTTTTTTGAGGAGTCTCGCTCTGTCGCCCAATCTGGAGTTCAGTGGTGCGATCTCGGCTCACTGCAAGCTCTGCCTCCCCGGTTCATGCGATTCCCCTGCCTCAGCCTCCCGAGTAGCTGGGACTACAGGCACCCGCCACTACGCCCGGCTGATTTTTTGTATTTTTAGTAGAGACAGGGTTTTACCATGTTAGCCAGGACGGTCTTGATCTCCTGACCTCATGATCTGCCTGCCTTGGTCTCCCAAAGTGCTGGGATTACAGGCAAGAGCCACCGCACCTGGCCTTTAGCATGATTTATTAAAGAAAAAACCAAGTAGTCTGAGTGGCTGGAATGTACGGTTCCTACAAAGCTTGGAAAGGAAGGAAATAAACCTGAACATAAATGCAAGAAACAAAGACAACATTTTGGTCCTTAAATTCAATGGAAAGTCACTGAAAACATCTAAGGAAAGAAGTTAAAATCTGAATCTTCACATTAAATAAATGTTTTAATAAAAGTATGAATGGTAGACTGAAGAGGGCAGGGGAAAACAATATTAAAATAACCTATATAAGATATTAGAACATAAATTAGGAGTAGTATAAATAATAAAATGGAATACATACTCATTCATTTATCCTACTCTGTGAATTAACAGGTTCAGCACTGGAGATAAAACAGGTGAAAAAGCATAGTCCCTGCCCTCAGTAGCATACATTCTGATGAGGAAAACAAACAAGATAGTTACAGGCTGTGGAAAATTCTAGAAAGAAATACAGGGTGCTGTGATGGAAAGTAAGGAGAAGAACAAGTCTATAATTCTATTTTGTACATGTTAAATACGAGATGCCTATGAGATATTCAAATAGTGACGTCAAACACGTCAAACAGGCAATGGGTATTCAAGAGAGGCATTCAAGAGCCATTACTGGCAGAAATATAAATCTAGGACTTATTAGAATATAAATATTTAAAGCTGTGAGCACAGATAAGAATACCTTAAAGAATATTACTATAATTACTGCAAATAAAGCAGCAGCAAAGCTTAAATGGTGACTTATTCTGTCCCAGACATTGTTCTAGTTATTGACATATATTCAGTCCATTTAAAGTCTCAAGCAGAGACTAAAAGAAAAGCCAAAACCTAAACCATGAGGCACTCCAATATGCACAGATGGAGAAGAAACATAAAAGGCGAGGAGTAAGTGGCCTAAAAGGAAGGATAGTGATTGACTGGGGTCACACACCAGTAAGAACCCTCAGGATTCAGGTATGAAAGCAAAAGACAGAAACCATAAACCATTAAAATTGATAGGGATAGCAGCAATCATTTTGTGGATGAGAAAATGTACCTTTGGAGTAAAACAATCATAGAAGCGTTGTTAGTTACTGGTGGATGCAGACTGGAACGCATGTCTCCTGATTACCAGTTCAGTGCTCTTTCTACAATTCTAATCTACATTAGCAAAGTTAGCATTCGAAATGATATGAGAAACATTAATAAGGATGAGAGTGGCAAAGACACAGTAATCTGAGTGTTTACGATGACACAGGTACTATACTAAACACTTTAAATACCTCGGAATTTCATTCTCACAACCCTTATGAGTTACTACTTTATCATCATCCCCATTTTACAAAGGATAAACCTGAGGCCTAGAAAATTTAATAACTTCCCCAAGGTCATGCTTACTGCTGGAATAAGGATCTGAATCCAAGTCTGTCTTCAAGATTCTCTTGGCTAGTATGTAATACTGCTTTCCTAAGAGTAACATTGTTTATCAAGACAGAAATGAAGAAGAAAGGAAAGAAAGGAAAGGAAAGAAAAGAAAGAAAGAAAGAAAGAGAAAAGAAAGAAAGAGTTTAAGGAAGGAGTTTTTTTAAATTGTATCTGGGCAAACGTGGGTATACCTACATGACATCCATGTGGAGACAGTATTCAAGATGGATGATTCTTGGTTACTCCAGCTGCAATAATCCATTAATAAAATTTAGAGTAACCAGTATTCCCTGTATCAACAATGTAAAAGGCATAAAGAACATACCATTTAAATGCTCCCTACATGATTTATGGTAACTGGAAAACATTCACAATTAAAATATGAGCAACCAAGATAAAAGAACCTTGCAACTGCAATATAATCTAGCTGCCTAAAATTACATAAATGACAGAAAGGCAGATGTCCAAAAAGGGGGAAAGTTGTTAGGAATTTATTTTGTTAATATCTACCCAACCGGTGGAGAACAAAAACATAGAGGTACCCACTACTGTGAATAAGAGATAATTCACTAAGTTCGTCAAGAATCTGGATATAAATAACTCTCAAGTAAAATAATCCTTTACCTGCTCTTATTATGATTGATTTTGGAGTCACTGGTAAGCTTCTGATTTTTTATTCGATTTCCAAGGTGCTTTGGTAATCAAAAAGGGTCTTTTTGGGGGTAGATATGAGCGTTTTCACCACTGAAAAGGTATGTCTTCCACAGTAAATGAGTAAATCAACATTTACATGTACATAAACTAATCTCCTGTGAGAAGGACTAATTGGTTCCTTAGCATTAATCAATTCTGAGAGAGCTGATAAGAAATAGTAATTTGTGAGTCCAAAAAATTGAGAACCAGTCTCCTGACCTTCCTAAGCACCACTGCCTATTTGTGAAACCTGAAGTGATCCAGTCCATCTCCACCTGCAGGTCTCTTTTTAATGCAACAATCCCTCTTAAACCTGCCAGGACATTGTTACTGAAGTGCTTTTATCACTGCCCTGTGTTAGGCAGTATTTGGCACTTAACAGAATGTCCTAAAATATTTGCTAAATAAATGATCTCCAAATAGATTTATGCCACCGACCTGTTGCCTTTTTCAACTCTGGAAACTAAGTGATTCAAAGAGTGCTGTTGTGACATAGCAAATTTAATAAGAAATATGTTTCTAAGAAATAAACATTTCCCAAGTACATAAGTGCTACTTATTTTAACAAGCGTAATCTAAGTCCACCCACTAACTTTAGAGATTTGCAATCTCTAAAGATACGTCATTTATTCCTGAACACACATCTGCCTCCCATGAGCCAGGGAAAGCCACAGTGCCAGTACACAGGCCAGATAGTACTCCATTTTCTTTTCTTTTTTTTTTTTGTTTGAGACAGAGGCTCACTCTACTGCCCAGGCTGGAGTACAGTGGCACAATCTCGGCTCACTGCAACCTCCACCTCCCAGGTTCAAGCGATTCTCCCGCCTCAGCCTCCTGAGTAGCTGGGATTACAGGCGCGTGCCAACATGTCCGGCTAATTTTGTATTTTTAGTAAAGACGGGGTTTCACCATGTTGCTCAGGCTGGTCTCAAACTCCTGACCTCCTGATCCGCCCGCCTCGGCCTCCCAAAGTGCTGGGATTACAGCCGTGAGCCACCACGCCTGGCCTGCATTTTCAAAGTATTACACAAGTGACATTTAGAACAAAACATTCCAAAGTTAATTTCTTGCCTGCATCTTTCAAACTCTACTAACCACAGACATTAAACTCATAATAATAATCATAATTAACATTAAGTGATTACACTGTACTACAGGTCACCACATAAATTTTTTCATTTAATCCAAACAACTCTATGATATAGATACTTCTCATTCCCACTTGACAGATGAGGAAAGCAAAGCCTGGAAAGGCTAACTTGCCCAAAGTCACAGAGCTGGTTAAGTAGAAGAGCCTAGAAGACTGAATGAGCACTTAACCACCAGGCTACACTTTTGTATCCAGTTTAACTAAGTCAGTTCAACAGATTCAATTATATGCTGGGTTTAAATTATCAACAGTTTCCACTTAAAAATACCCCCTTGCAATTACAATTTTCACATGAATTTAAAAGTACTTTCTTATTACAAATATCTAAGATCTGCAATAATAGGAAACAACCTTTAAAAAAATCAAAGGAAGAGAGGATGCGTTTTAAAAAGAGAGGCAGGAAGCATACTTTTAAAACTAGAATGTCTATAAATGCATTTTGCTTCGAAACAACAGAAATAAAATTTCTCATTCTAGATTTTCCTTTTCCCAGCTAAGTCCATTTCCTTATCAAGAATTTCCTTGGATGTCCTAGTTCACGAACCTTAACTACTAAATACATTTAAGGCCCTTCTCTTTGATATTCTTTTATGTTTTTCAGAATGAACACTACAAAAGAGTCTACTCTAAATTATACGGTTTCAGATAAAGCGCCGAAGTACAGGCTCAAAAGAGTGGCTACAAAGTACATCTCCACTTCGGAAGTCACAGATGTCAGATCCCAGCAGGGAAGCAGTGGAATCTTCCTTAATCTCTCCTTCCCGGAGCCCTACTAGGTCCCTAAATCCTTCTCGACACCTTCGTTAGCTGCTGGTCTCCAGGAGTCTTCCTCCAAATCCCCCCACCGGTCATCTCAAAACAAGACCCCAGGAACCTGTCACTCACACCCCTATTCTCAGTCCCCTTCCTGAAGCCCCAACTGTCCCGTTAGAAGACAAGAGAAGGTTGTCGCGTCTCCTGAACAAAAAGTGAAGATGAAAGAGAAAGGTACTAGGGAAAAACTTTGGCCCAGCCACACCAAGCCCGAGGAGGAGAATGCTAGAAAGTACGTCTGGTGGGACGGGGCTGGGAACTGCGCTCCCCACGTGGGCCAGAGGAAACGGGACAGCACTCACAAGGCCATCTATCTGCACTTGCTTCACGGCTGAATCTCCGGAGCCGCCTTTGCCTTTGCCTTTCCCTGCTACGCCGGCGGTGGAGCTCGAAGAGGTGGCAGTAGAGCCGGTACCTTCCTTGCGGGACGCCATCTTTCCAAGCAGACAGGAAGAAAGAGAAACGTGGGTTACCGGAAGCGGAAGTACAAGTCTCGCGTGACGTCACTCGCAGGCCGGCGTTCGTGGGGCGGAGATGGAAGGAGAAGCCAAAATTGGGCCCCGCCTCCCTCCTGTTTTCCAGTTTTACCTTCTTTCCAGGAGGTATCCTTTGTGCCTGCCTACTGTACATTTTCGACCTCTTTCCAATGGAATGATCTAAGATGAAAGTAAACTTTTTAAATGTTTAATCATTCACCATTAGGCAAACCGTCATAATAGCATTACAGTTCGCATTATTTCTGTGGTGTCTCTTATGGAAAAATGCTTTCATTTCTGATCTTACAATGAAGTGCTGTACTAACTCGCATTATGCATATTAGAAAACTGAGAAGTGATTTGTCCGACATTATTCTGTTAATTGGCGATGAGCCAGTATTGCAGAGCTTGTTTTACGTAATTTTAGATAGCTGCTTGTAACCACTTAGATTATATAGAAATTAAGACACAGAAACTTTTATCAGAATTACCAGAAATAGTAGCCTTTTGCTATTAGTTTCATGTAGAGATTTACCTGAGTAAAGTACCAAAGAAGTTATTTGAGGTATTGTTGAAGGATGATACAGAATATATTTTCTAAAAATCACGCTGATTTATGACACATTACTCTGAAATACACATCTCAAGTCCTTAAAAGAATATATGACAACTGTAAGAAGCCATTTTAGATAAGTAATTTAAAACATTTTTTTCTACTTGCAAATGACTTTTTTCCTATCCCTTATTTTTGAAATGTTTATTCAATCAATATGTATACAGAACTGATGAAATAGTTAAATCAATAAACGGCATATCCTGCCCTGAAGTTTTTTGTTGTTTTGTCATTGGGATCTGGTGTTATATTTCAATCTGGGAGGAGAAATAGTTACATGTTACAAATTCTTAACACTACAAAATGAAAAGTTAATATCCACTCATTTCAAGTGTATATGAAATATTTATCAAAACAGACCAAATCCTAGTTCACACAGAAAGTCCACAAATTTAGAGGTTTTAAAGGTTGATCCTGGTAAAATTACACTAGAATTTGGTAATAGAACGTTCACAAAAAGAAGAAAGAAAATCTCTCATGGAAGAACCAGACTGGAGGTTTTTGCCTACCACTAGGTAGCTGGAATGATGAGCATTAGAAAACAGTCAGGCTACTTATAAACAATAATACATTTATTTATTGCTTTATCCTACAACATACATAACACAGTTTTGTTTCAGAATTACAATACCAATATCCTCATAACAGTAAAACTACAAAGTAAAGTTTAAAATTTTTTTGCAATTTTTTTGTCCTTGAAAATATCCAACTAGGGTTTTGCAGCCACGTGTGCTAAACATACTACAATGGGTTATTTTCATCTGTCCTGAGACAGTTCATGTGAGCCCTCTTTATGAAATACACTAGATGTAAGAGGTACAACTGAGAGAGAGAGAGAGAGCCAGAGAATATGAAAAATTTGAATTAGAAATCAATATGATCACCTTGACACAAAAGGGCCCAGAAGCAATAACATTTCCGTCACTTCGGTTCCTAATTTCATTCCTATCTCACTGGGTACCTCCTTTATTCTCAGTTCCCATTGCTGATTTTTCTACCCCTTTTCAACCTTTAAATATTGAAAAGCATCAAATTTAGACTTTGAACATCTTCTTTCCCATATTTTTGCTCTCTTTTATGGTGCCCTTATCCAAGCTTTACAAAGAGATACACTCCAAATAACGTAAATAAATCAATATATTATTTAAAATGTTCAAATAACCCAGAAGAATGAAGAAAAAGAAAAGAGAGAAATGAAAACAGAGAGAATGAATAAAAAATAACTTAAATGGCAATCTTAAGCCCAAATATAGTAATAGTTATGTTATTTTATTTTATTTTTTTTGAGACAGAGTCTCCCTCTGTCACCCAGGCTGGATGCAATGGCGTGATCTTGGCTCACTGCAACCTCTGCCTCCCAGGTTCAAGCGATTCTCTTGCCTCAGCCTCTTGAGTAGCTGGGATCTCAGGCACCCACCACCCTGCCCAGCTAATTTTTGTATTTTTAGTAAAGACGGGGTTTTGCCATGTTGGCCAGGCTGGTTTCGAACTCCTCACCTCAGGTGATCCGCCCGCCTCAGCTTCCCAAAGTGCTGGGATTATAGGCGTGAGCCACCGTGCCAGCCAATATAAATGTTTTAAATATACCAATTAAAGGAAAACAATTGGATGAATTAATAAATGGATAAAAACATGATCTATCCATAGGCTGTCTATAAGAAACTCACTTTAAACATAGTAATATAAGTACAAAGAAAGTAAAACGATGGAAAAAAATATATCATGTAACCACTAATCAAAAGAAAGCAGGAGTGGCTATATTAATATCAAATAAGGCAAAATTCAGAGAAAAGAAAATAATCAGAGACCGAAGGAGACATCAAATAATGATAAAATGATCAATCACAAAGAACACATGAGAATTCTCAATGTGTATGCCCCAACAGAAATCAGAACTTATGTGAAGAAAAATCTCATAGAGCTGAAAGGAAAAAGTGGGCAAATCCATAATTATAGCTGGAGATGTCAACTCCCTCTCTCAACAATGGATAGAACAACTATGGAGAGAATCAATAAGGATATAAGGAACTCAACAATACCATCAACCAACAGGATCAAATCAGCATTTATGGAACACTCGAAGAACAAAATACACACTTTTTTCAAGTGTCCATGGAACACACAGGTCATATCCTGAACCATAAACAAACCTCAGCCAGTTTAAACCTCAACAAATTAAATGATTTCTGAACTGAAATTATTCATAGTATGTTCTCAAATCACAATAGATTTAAAGAAGGAATTAAAACATAGGATAACAAAATTTTCTGAATATTTGGAAACTAAACAACATACTTCTAATAATATTAATCCACAGATCAAAGAGGAAGTCTCCAGGAAAATTTTAAAACATACACACAAATTGAACTAGATGAATATGAAAATATAAAATATTAAAATATGTGGGGCACAGATACATCGGTGCTGAGAAAGAAGTTTATAGCTAACTGCCTATATTAGAAAAAGGAAATGTGTCAAATCCATCATCTAAGCTCTCTAACATCCTAGACAAAAAAGAACAAAATAAACCTGAAATATGCATAAGAAAGTAAATAACAGATTGTAGCAGAAACTGAATATATTTAATCACTTAAAGATGATTGGTCACAACCATGAAGTTGTCTTTCTGGCCTCGCATAAGGAAGTTCAATATTGTGGGTATTAATTTCATTGTGGATATTTATTTATTATATAAAATAAATTTATCTTGTATTCGCAACAAGATGTTCTTCTTTGTCACAGAAACTAATGTTTTTAGCATACTTCTCCAATTGCTGGAAATATTTCTAATTTAGTACAGGCAAAAAGAGAGAGGCTGATGAGGGCCTTCCAAACTAAGCTGTGGGCGCTGCCCATGTGTGATTACTGCATGGGGACAGGAAGCAGAGGATAGCCTGTCACACCTGAGTGAGCAAATAAAAAATAAACGTCTAACTAGTTCAGCTTTTGTGGCATAATAACTCTACCCACTAGAAAAACACTGCCCAGTAAAAGTCATTCTGTGACCATTCCATGCCCAGAACCACCCAGTATTGGAGCTGCTTTCCCTCCCTTGGCTAAGACACTTAAACCCCTTTCAATGCAGTAAAATGAGTCAGGACACCAAAGATGAGCCCCTAAATGTTGTTAAATGTCATTTTATTACGATAGAGAGTGTTAACTTACAACAGAGAGTATAAATTTCGGGGTTCACCTGGCTCGTTCTATATTCAGATGAGCCAAAAGATGTGTGGGGTGTGTTTGTGTATGTGTGTGTGTGTGTGCGCGCGCGCACACATGCACATGCTTGCCGTGTCTTACTCTGTTGCCCAGGCTGGAGTGCAATGGCACGATCTCGGCTCACAGCAGCCTCAACCTCCCCAGGCTCAGGTGAACTTCCCATCTCAGCCTCTCAAGTAGCTGGGACTCCAGGCACACAGCACCACACTTGAATAATTTTTGTATTTTTTGTAGATAACCAGTTCCACAATATTGCTCAGGCTGGCCTCAAACTCCTGGGCTCAAGTGACCCTCCTACCTTGGTTTCCCAAAGGGCTAGGATTATGGGTGTGAGCCACCATGCTCAGCCTGCCAATTTAAATTATTTTAAACAAGAGGGAAATATATGCTATCATGGATCTGGATGTCTAGAGAAGGGCATACTCCAAGTGAAGCAGCATAAAGACTCCAGTTTCATTACTTCATGACTCTCTGGACTCTGTCTCCTGCCATGTTTGGGTTCTGACCAAAGACTGGCTACCACTATAATCTCAAGCTCTCAGTAGCAATTGAAAAAATACACTTTTTGTTTTGTTTACTTCAAGGAAACCTCTCCCCCAGCCATAGAAAAAAGATCTTGCTCATTAGCCTTATTGAGATCAATTTAAGTCATAGGCCTCCTTTTGTGTACAAATGTGAAATAAGACTATGGGAGGTTATACTTTGAAGAGCTAGGTAATTTGTTCAGTGTTATGAAAGAAACTACAGAGTATAAAGTTGGAGCCAATAAAAAGAAAATAATATTCATTTACACATAAGAATTAGCATGTGGTCATTTTCTATATGTTTGCTAAAATAATAATAATTTTTAAAATGACATTGGACTTTTCATCCCAGTATTTTGATTCATCACTTACCAACTAATATTTAAACAAAGTAATCTTGCAGTAAAAAAAAATTTGAGAGGATTGTAAGAGTGACTTTTATTTTGTATAATATCATGTAATTAATACTTCATATTGGTGTAATTCAATTATAAATACTAGACTTTGAAATAATATTCTACTGGATTATTGAAAGCATGTTTAATTTCTTGCCACCAGGAGTTCAGTTTCTGCCCTGAGTCCTCCTGCTGCTTAAAAATATATACAAAACCATGAGTGAAAGAGTTGTCTTCAACATTTTGTTAAATATAAATAAATAGTGTTTTTTAGAAAATCCTTTTAAAGCTGTAATCTGACATAATTTCCAATCTTTAAACTTCTTTAAGTAACAATAATAATATTTGGTTACCTAGAGTAATTTTATAAGGATTCATTAATCTTCTAAAGTGCTTTGATAGATGAAAATGGAAGACCCATTTAGTGTGAACTTCTCTATCAGTTTGAATAATAATTAAATTTCAAATGGCAGTTTGCTTTGCATTACAGTAAAACATGTTTGCCATTGTACTATTTCTTAACTTTTTGCTCTGCTCTGCCAGTTTTTATTTTCACCATTTAAATTAATGCCAGTAAACATTTTGTAGTAAAATGCCAATGGAGAGCACTGTTTAAATCTGTTAGAGACGGGCTGGGTGAGGTGGCTCACACCTGTAATCCCAGAACTTTAGGAGGCCGAGGTGGGTAGATCACTTGAGGTCAGGAGTTTGAGACCAGCCTGGACAACATGGTGAAAACCTGTTTCTACTAAAAATACAAAAATCAGCCAGGCGTGGTGGTGGGCACCTGTAATCCCAGCTACTCAGGAGGCTGAGGCAAGAGAATCGCATGAACCCGGGAGGCAGAGGTTGCAGTGAGCCGAGATTGCACCACTGCACTCCAGCCTGGGCAACACAGTGAGACTCTGTCTCAAAAAAATAAATACATACATACAAACATACATCTGTTAGAGAAATAATAATTCCTTTGAATTTACCTAACATGGCAGTATTTGTTCTAAGTATGATTTCATCCAAATAATTACAGAAAGCAAACTTGCTCGTCTAATTTTGTAGTGATCTGACAATAGTCATCTGATAACTGATGATGGGCACTTCCTGTTTACTGTCTAGTTTAGAAATATCCTCGAGAAACAGAAATCTCTTGAAATCTTTCTCTAAGAGACAGCTTCTCCTTTGTCATTTGACCTGAAAGAAGAGCTCACTGATACTGGCAAGACCTATATACATGAATTCTACTTGCTTTCGTTAATTGACAACTGGATGACACTAACATTTCCTTGATGTTCCTTACCCAAGCAGCTGGGGCTCTTCATATTTAACTAACTTTTCTCAACAGGAGATATATCCCACTGACATACCAAATTCAAATCAAATTGTTTATACTTTCAAGAGAAACAAATGTCAAGACAGTTTCTATAGTATGTAAAGAAAGATTTGGTTTATTTAACTTTGAAGACTTTCTACCTTTTAGAGGAAACGTATAAACTAGTATTTTGAACCTGTTCAAAGGAAGGGCAATTGTATTGACTAACATGAACTAACATCAAGGTCTCATCAAACATATTTGTTCATATAAAATTATCTAATTCTGGCAAGTAGTTCTAACTTTATCAGTTAGCATTGAGTTTGGCTACATATAAAATAAACTTATGATAACATTTTTTTTTAAACCAAGGTAGAAGTTTATTTTTCTTCTCATGTAAAAGAAGTCCACAAGTAGAAAGTCTACGTTTGGAAAGACACTTTCACAGTTGCAAGCGATCCAAGCTCCTCTTATCTGCTTTACCAGTGTTAAGCAAACGACCTCCATTCTCAAAATTAGCTCATGGTCTAAAATAGGTTGCTGGAGTTAAAGCTATCACATCCAAATTCCAGAGAGTAGGAAGGAAGGAGATATAAAACACAAAAGTGCCCACTGCCAAGCTAAGTTGACTTCCTTTAAGCTGGCTTCCCAGAATTCCATGCAACACTTACACTTACATATCTTTGGCTAGAACTTAATCCTGTGGTTCTACCTAACTGCACAGAATGCTGGGGAATGGGCTGGCTGCTGTGGCTCACGCCTGTAATCCCAGCACTTTGGGAGGCCAAGGTGAGCGGACCACTTGAGGTCAGGAGTTCGAGACCAGCCTGGCCAGCCTGGCCAGCATAGTGAAACCCAGTCCCTACTTAAATATACAAAAATTAGCCAGGCATGGTGGCCTGTGCCTGTAATCCCAGCTACTTGGAAGACTGAGGCAGGAGAATCGCTCGAACCCAGGAGGTGGAGGTTGCAGTGAGCCGAGATTGTGCCACTGCACTCCACCATGGGCAACAGAGCGAGACTCCATCTCAAAAAGAAAAGAAAAAAAAAAGAATTCTGGGGAATGGATTTGCTTATCTGGGCACATTACACTCCAGAATAAAATCGGGAGTCTATTCCTACAAACAAAAGAAGAGATCTTGGGTGAAAATTCATAGTCTGTGTCTTATCTATTGTGTTATATTTGGTGATTTCGTGAGAAATGTCATGCAGCCATTAAAAATAATGCTTGAGAACTCTGCCAATTGACTTTGGGTAGATGTGTGTAGGGATTTCTACAGGATTGTTAGGTGAGAAAAGCAAAATGTACAGAATTGTTAAATATGATTCAATTTTGCATAACAGAGTATCTCTACATAAATATTAAATTGTATATATATGCATATGATATATCAATATGTGAATATGGAAACATTGCCAAGAGATACATAATACATCATCAAAGTGTTATCTGGGCAAGGGGAGAAGAAATCACTATCTTTGTGTTGTTCCACTTGTTTTAAGAGGCATATGTTATTTTTGTAATTTGAAATACATAAAGTTTTTTGTTATTTTATTTTATTTTAAAGATTATTTTAAAAAGTGACAGCCTCCATATCTGACCTTTGTAACACCTTCTAACATATTTGAAATTTCACAGTAAGGCATTCCATGATGGAGCCTATCCTAGGGGATCTTAGCAAAGAACCTCATAGGACCTCAATACAAAGTGCTTTACCTAAGTTGTCTTAAAATATTTATTTAGCTAAATTATTTATTTAGACAGTATGTTAGATAATGTTAGGAAGAAATTTTTTTGAGCTAATGAATGTTAACAAATGTTTATAAATATTTAGATATGAATATAAGGCAGAATAATACCATAATAGATATGTTAGCTAAATTGTCTAACATTTATGAAATTAAACAAAATTATACTAACATTGATGAAATTCAACAAAGTCACCTTTATGAATTATATTTAATGTTTACCTCTTTAATTCCATTTAGGCCATGAATCTTTCATGAGAAAGTCCTATTTGGGAATTAGTCATACGTTTCAAAAATAAATTATTCTCATGTCAACTTGGCTTCATCAAAATTTCATGAAGAAAAAAACTTCAAAATCATGTACAACAGCATAATATTATAAAACTATATTTGATCCAGACATAATAAAATGAAGAACATAAAAAATAAAGAAAAATAAATTAATCACCTACTTACTCCAGCTGAATGTGGATTTCTATTTGGCATGGAAAATGTCCAGTGGACTGACCTGAGAAAAAAGCTAAAAACTAGCAATGCTGTTATGAATTATTGTTCCTTCAGTATAAGGTCAAAAAAATTTCAATGAATATTAAATATTTTAATAATGACATAACTTTCAAAATAAAATTTCAGATTTAAATTTATATCCAAATAGTTCATTCAATAATGGCAGTATTTGGCTTCTGCCTTGGTTGTGGCTAAACGTTGATTTTCCATTACAGATCATTTGGCATCTAAACAAAAGTGTATTAAGTGGACCAATTAATAAAAAATCTTATCGGATAAACGATGCTTTATTACAAAAAAGGTCCTTCAGGAACACTAATGAGCATAATAATGATTTGGGGAGATTGTAATAAATGTCACTTCCTCTCTGAATAGTATCCCTCTCCCTCAATACTTATTCTGAATCAGAAATGGGCATTTTAAACAAGCACACTAAGAGCTTTTCCTGCATATTCCAGGACCATGTTTTGAGAAACACTGCTGTAATAGAAAACTCTATTTTTTTCTCTTTTTGTCTTTTTTTAATTTAGTAGAGACAGGGGCTCCCTATATTGCCCAGGCTGGTTTCAAACTCCTGGGCTCAAGTGATCCTCCCGCTTCGGGCTCCCGAAGTTCCGGTATTACA
The DNA here is from genome assembly GCF_028885625.2 of Pongo pygmaeus. NCBI lineage: Eukaryota > Metazoa > Chordata > Mammalia > Primates > Hominidae > Pongo > Pongo pygmaeus. The sequence continues at coordinate 129,440,980 of NC_072380.2, forward strand.
GGCATTAGCCACCGTGCCCGGGAGAAAACTTTGTTTTAAACTTGATAATCACCATTATAGACTATCTTCATGTTTTCATAATAAAGATAGGGTGCAAACTGGCACTGTCATATACATAGAGCTTGGGGAAAAAAATGTGCTGTAGTTTGGTAAATTAAAAAACGACAACAGAAACTAAGATAAGACTAAAATCCCTAGTGCTGCACCACATTTTTCTTAGTACTGAAAAGTGGCCAAGGAGCTGGTAGATAAATCTGAGGCTATTTAAGAAAAAATGTTTTAACTGTTTTGCAAGACTCAGGTGGTATCTCGTTTCTCTGTCTGTGGTGGGCGCATAGTTGGAGTAGAGAGTTGGCATACAGGAATAAAAAGAGGATTCACATTGAAAAGTACTGAGCAATTACACTCAAAGACCATGAATCCAACCCTGCAAAAGTTTTCATGGCTTCCAATTCCTAAATTCATTTTAAGTTTAAATGAAAGCAACCATCTAAGTGATGTGCTGGAACTCAGGTCAGGGCTAACGTTATAGATCTTATTCCAATTTCATAAACCTATATATTGAAATAAAACCCCAATGCAAACAACGCATTCAATCACGTTGTAAATCATTTTCTGTGCTGGTTCTTTCAATCTTTAGCCAAAACTAGATCTGGGACAGATTCCAGGCCAGGACAAAAATGCAAAATTCCATACTCCCCGTTCTTTGATTATTTTGCCTTGAAGTGGATACTCGACAGCCACGGGAGAACTTGAAATTTTCTGATTCATTCTCCTTATTAATCAAATTGACCAAGTAATTTTTAAACCTTCAGTCAGCTTTGTGCCTTCCTGTTACTGGCCCAGTATGTAGTCTTCCTATGTCAGAGACTATGGACATAAAAAGAGTACTTGAAACTTATCTAGACCTACAACCAGTTTGACAGTGAGGAAGTTGAACCCAGCTTTCTTCGGGAGTTGCCCAAGATCAAACGGCTTGGGTTTGTGGCAGAACCAGGACTCAAGGTTAGGAATTCTGACTCTAGGCAAACGAAGCTCTTGAGAGTTCTTCCAAAACACTCCATGCGAGTGATTTAGGGTGGTCCTAAGGCAGGAGGAAATGCAAAATGCTTGCACCCTTTGCCCTGACAAATGGTCCCCGAGTGACATTAGTTTCTATGGTGGTGTGGCAAGAACATTTGAACTTCAGGCACGAAAACTGGGTTCCAGACACTAACAAACTACGTGCCCTTCGTGAACGTGCTTAATTTCTTTATGGGAAAGCAGCCAGTACAAACCTCCCCAACTCATAGCTATCCAATATATCATTTCCTTCTTTCACTTGGGAATTATAAACATTCAGGGGAATAATGTAAGGTAAATCACTTAGGACAGTGTCTGGAACATATTAAGGCTCAATATTATCACTGATCACTACTATACTGCCAGTCTTTCAGAGAAGCTCTTGCTACGCACCTCTGAAACGTAGGTAACACGCTAAATGTATTCCCGTAATTTTCTTTTACTGTGGCCCCAGACTGCGCATGTGCGCCCCCGTGCGGAATCGCGCACCCCAGCGGTTTTCCCGCGTACGCACTAGTTCCGCCCTAAGGGACCGCCCCTTTAAGCGCGGGCGCCGCGGTGAAAGCGCGCGCTAGTCTAGACATGACGTAAACCATTGGGCAGGCCCGGAAGACCGAGGCGTTTGCTTCCGTGGCCAAAGGGGCTTCATTTCCGGGTGAAACTGGCATTGAGGGTGCTGGGGCGTGCGTGAGGTGTTTGCTGATGCTTCCTGGTCCAGTGGCCTCCGTCCCGGTGAGCCAGGCATGAAGATCACAAGGCAGAAACATGCCAAGAAGCATCTTGGCTTCTTCCGCAACAACTTCGGAGTCCGCGAGCCGTACCAGATCCTGCTGGACGGCACCTTCTGTCAGGCGGCGCTGCGAGGCCGCATCCAGCTGCGGGAGCAGCTGCCCCGCTACCTCATGGGGGAGACGCAGCTGTGCACCACAAGGTGGGCCCGGGGGGCTGGGGAGGAAGCACAGAGGGTCCGTCGGGTGTTGTAGAGGCGAGGCCATTGCTCACAGACCTTCATTGCGAGCTCAGGAGGTGTAAAACGCCCCGCCCACGTGGAGTTGACAGTTAAGTGGAGAGGTGAAGGTGGTCAGGCGAATACCTATAATAGAGGCAGACTGGACAGTGCCCTGTGAATATCACGTGTCATTAGCCTGGCGAATGAGAGCACATTATAGCAGAGAGATCTGACTTCGAATCATGATCCCAGTTCTACCAGCTCTGTGATTTCGGTCAAGTTATTTAGCCTCTCTGAGCCTCGGATTCCTCATTTGTAAAATAAAGATGATAATTGCTTAGAAGATTGCTGTAAGCTCAAACGAGTATAATGTACTAGAGCATTTTTCGGTATCCAAAGTGTACCCGTCTTCAAATGGTTGCTGTCATTTGCATAGCTTTTCTTAGTTTAAACCAAAACTCTGCAAGCCTCACAGTGAACCTATGAGTTACCATCTTTGATGTCCAGGGCAAAAAGTCAGTACTTGAGATTAAGGAATCGGCCCAAGGACATTTGTTTATTCACCTCGCTTTATTAAGTACCCCCTATGCCACACACTGCTCCCTCATGTCCAGTAAAGTGCATAAGTCTGTCTGCAGTGTGTGTTTTCACTCTAGGTCTGTTTCCCCACTACATTGAAATGTGGGAACACTTAGGATGGAAGCTTGTCGGGATGAAGAGGAGAGAGGAGAGAATTGTGACAGATTTCAGATAACATTTGAGCCCATTCACTTGTTCAATTCTGAGGGGAAGAACTATTTTGAATGACAGAAAAGAATGACACTTCTTGTTGTGGAGACCTCTTCACACGGAATGGAGTTATGAAATGCCTGGGAAAGAGGTTGCAGCACAGAATATATTTGGGAGTGAAACTAGGAAGAAGGCAAAGTGAGACTAGACCATGAAGAACTATTAAGAAATTTAGTAGTTTTTTCATTGCAGAATATTTACTTTTAAAAAAGCAAAAAAAGAAAATTAAAATGACTCATAATACCACTACTCATGAATAATCACTGTTAACATGTGCAGTGTCGTCCCTCCAGTTCTTTATACACACTCACACAAGCACAAGAATGGACTATTAAGCCAGGCAAGGTGGCTCACACTTGTAATCCCAGCTACACAGGAGGCTGAGACAGGAGGGTTGCCTGAGTCTAGGAGTTTGAGGTAAGCCTGAGCAACATAGGGAAACCCGCATCTGTAACTACAGCCATAACAAAGTATGGGCTTTTTCTGTGTATACTGTGTTAATAGTCTCCTTTTCCTCACATACCACTATTTAATGAACAGCTTTCTGTATTTGTTCAGAATTTCTCAAGCAGAGTCTCGGCTGAGTTACAGATACCCCCAAAGTTTTGATACCCTTAGTCTTCAGGGCTGTCTAACAAATCCTTCAGTAGTCTTTGCCCCTGAATTGATTGCTTTTGTCTACAAGCAATTTGTCCATATATTCCTGTGTGCCATAGAAATATTAACATTTTAAATATAGTGCTATGATATTAAAAAGGTTGAGAAGTGCCACATAAAATTATATTCTACAGCAATTTTTCTAACAAATTTATTTTAACTCTGGAATTTTTCAGACAACTCAAAAGTAGAATAATATAATGAAACCTCTCTCCAGCTTTTGCAGTTACTAACATGGCCAATCTTGTTGAATCCGTCACCTCTCCTTACTGATGGGTTGCTTTGGAGCATATTATTCTATCAATTCTTTGGCATGTATCTTGAAAAGATAAAGAAGCCTTTTAAAAATCAGGATTCAAACTAAATACATATATTACATTTGATTTATATGTCACTTGAGTTTTTTTTTTTTATTTATTTTTGAGGTGGAGTCTCACTTTGTTGCCCAGGCTGGAGTGCAGTGGTGCAATCATGGCTCACTGCAGCCTCCTCCTCCCGGGTTCAAGTGATTTCCCTGCATCAGCCTCCCAAGTAGCTGAGATTGCAGATGTGTGACACCACGTCCTACTAATTTTTGTATTTTTTAGCAGAGACAAGGTTTCACCATGTTGACCAGGCTCGTCTTGAACTCCTGACCGCAGGTGATCCACCCACCTCGGTCCCCCAAAGCATGAGGATTACAGGCATGAGCCACCATGCCAGGCAGTTTTTAAAAATTTTAAGTTTCTCCTCCCTTTAAATTGTGCAATTTATGTTTTTAAGAAATCAGATAATTCGTTTTTCAGTGGAATATATTTCTTGGCCACTAGTAGTTAGGTCTCTACAGAGTTTACTCATATTCAGGTTTGAAGATATGTGGAGTTAATTGATGAAGTAGAACAGCCGAATGTTATCAGGCCTGGGTTTTATTTTAGAAAAGATAACTGCAGTCATATGAAGGGTAAATTGGAGAAACAAGAGAGCAAAGGCATGAAATCTGTTTTGCGGTTGTTCAATCAAGAAATAAGGGGAGACTAAACCTGGGAGAAGAAAGGCAGGAACCGAAGGGTTCCCAAAGAAACGTTACGTTACTGAGATAGATAGGTCGAGCAGCTGATGGCGTAGGAGTATGGGTGAAGAAGGGCAGGAAGGTCAAATGTGATTTCTGATTTCTATCTAGGGTGTCTGGGAAAATAATAATTTCAAAGAGATGGCAAGTCTTGGAGGATAAATTTGGATGCAGGAAAGTGGTTTCATCTTAGACATGGTGAATTTGAAGAGTTGATGGCAGGATATCCACAGGCTGGCAGTACTCAAAATAGAGGTCAAGTCTAATGACTAAAGCAAGCAAAATCTTCTTAAAACAGAAAGATGATACAGGATATGAGGCAAGAAAGAATCTGGCAAAGGCTGGCTAGGGTCGAGGAACTCTTATGACTTAACATTTTTTTAAAAACAACTTGATGACGTGAGAAGTTTTACTGTTCTGAATTGAAAATATTTTGAAAGTGTACCAATTTGTACTTGAAGCAGAAGCTTATTATGCTATGGTTAGGACAAGGGAGCTGTTGTCAAACTACAAGTCTCGGTACCACTTACTAGTTACTTGAACTTTGGCATGTTACTTGAAATCTCACAGTGGGGTGCTTTAAAATAAGGATAATTTCAAGGTAAGCGACCTAACTTCATAGGGTTATTTTGAGATTAAGCAAGAATTTATGTAAAGAGAAATTTGCATGCTGCATGGAACATAGTAAGTGCTCAGTAAATTTTAACTGTTATTCTTCCTACTTGGTAAATGATTTTTCAAGTCATCTTTTAAAGTAAATGGTTACCAGATGACAAATTTAGATTGTAACGGCATAGTTTTATTTTAAGAAAAAATTGACTTTTTTTATACTTTATGTAAACAACTGAAATGTATCTGCTATAATTTTTCTTTTCAGATGTGTGTTAAAAGAGCTAGAAACGTTGGGAAAGGACTTATATGGGGCAAAACTGATTGCACAAAAATGCCAAGTTCGAAATTGTCCTCATTTCAAGAATGCAGTGAGCGGATCAGAATGTCTGCTTTCCATGGTTGAAGAGGGAAATCCTCATCATTATTTTGTGGCAACACAGGTGATACTACTTTTAAAACCACAGGCAGTTTTAACCATTTCTGTTTATACTTCATATGGAGCTATTTATAATCAGAAAAAAGTTAGAATGATTAGACTTTTAAAAATACAGCCTTCTAAGTTAGTTTGCAGTCAGTAAAAGCAATCGTCATTTGAAAATTTGAGGAAAACTTTAAGCATGTTGATATTCTTTTTAGTACTGGAAGATTGGTTTTTTTTTTTTTCCATGATTCCTTTGTTTTGCTTTTTTTGTTTGTTTCTTGAGACTTGAGGGTCTCACTATGTTGCCTAGGCTGGTCTTGAATCCCTGGGCTAAAGTGATCCTTCCACCTCAGCTCCTGAGTACCTGGGATTACAGGTGTTTGCCATCATGCTGGACACTGGCAGAAGTTTCTGTTTTTAAAACGAGAAATTGTTGACATGAGATGTGATTATTTGTTGTAGGGTTCTTGAAGGGAAGATAAGTAGAGCAAAGTTCCTATATTCTGTTAATGTTTTTTCGTGCTCCTGTATTTCCTGCTGTTTCTCAAAGTCATGGTTCATACTGCTTAAGACTGTACCAACAGTATGAAATATTTCAGGCTTTTAAAGAAAAATATTCCCATCTTCTTGAAGGCAGGAAAAGAGAGACTTTTGGGGGTGATAATAAGTTCACATACATACAGATTTGATTATCAGAATTATAAAATTACACAGAGGCAGAGCTGAATTTAGAATCTGAGTAGCTAATTACTACCCAGTTTCTTTTCCTTTAACCTCTTCAAGCATTCTTGACCCTTTCCAAAGAATATCTTAGAGTGGAAACAGGAGAAACCCACCTAACACATTTACCTTTGCATTAGTTTGTAATTTGTGGCTCTAGAGTATCGATAAATGCAGTTCACACAGCTGCTACTAACACTGTGCTCAGTTTTTATGTTTTTCTTCCTTTATCATAAAATATACCCCCATTACTCAAATGAATGAGTGAGGCTTACTCATTTGAAAAATAAAATACGTGATCTCTTTTATTTTTAATACAGTTCTTGAAAACCTATTTAAGGTACCTTAATTGACATTTGAACTGAATAATTCTGTTTTCTTTTAAATAGGATCAGAATTTGTCTATGAAAGTGAAAAAGAAGCCTGGAGTTCCTCTCATGTTTATTATTCAGAACACTATGGTTTTGGACAAACCTTCTCCCAAAACAATTGCCTTTGTAAAAGCAGTGGAGTCAGGTCAGCTTGTCTCAGTGCATGAGAAAGAAAGTATCAAACACCTCAAAGAGGAACAGGGTTTAGTGAAAAACCCTGAACAGAGAAGAAGAAAAAAGCGCAAGAAGATAAGTGGTCCCAATCCTCTTAGCTGTTTGAAGAAAAAGAAAAAGGCACCGGACACACAATCATCTGCTTCTGAAAAGAAAAGAAAAAGAAAAAGAATTCGGAACAGATCTAACTCAAAAGTACTTTCTAAGAAGCAGAATGCAGAAGGAGAATGAATCCTTTGGATACTTTTAAGGACATTCAAATGTGAAAATGAATTTTTTACAACTAGAAGTATTTATAATAAAAGACCAAACATTTTTGTAAATTAACCCATATGCTTTAGCTAAAATTAATTATAAAATAAAAACAGTGACCAGTCTAGCCAGCATGGCAAAACCCCATCTCTACTAAAATACAAAAATTAGCTGGGCACGATGGTGCACAGTTGTAATTCCAGCTGCTCAGGAGGCTGAGGCATGAGAATCACTTGAACCTGGGAGGCAGAGATTGCAGTGAGCCGAATTCGCGTCACTTCACTCCAGCCTGGGCAACAGAGTGAGAACCTGTCTCAGAAAAAAATAAAAATAAAAAAAATAAAAACAGTGAATGGGTTTAGGTGTGATGGTATTCACTTTACTTACTAAATGGTTTCGGGAGGTTGTTTCTCCAGGTAAAATTGTTGCCTCTCTGGTCCCATTCCCACCTTCAAACATTATATGCAAACAGTTTTAAAAAATCTTACAGTTCTAAAAGGCTTGTGAAAAAAAGAGGCAGTCCCTCTTTCACATTGACAGAAGAAACTTCCTCTTTCAATTCTAGTAGTTGAAGAATTTATATTTCCAAATTGTATGATTATACTGCTACTTTTTGATACATCAATTATTTATTGACTTCCTACTAGAAAGAGTGAAATTTTGCCTATTTATACTGTACCATTTTTCCAGTATATGAATATTTTACTCTTTGTACATCAGAAACTCAGTATTTTCATTATTATGACTAGGGTTTTTTTGTTTGTTTGACTTCCACTTTTCTTTTAGATGTAAATGTTAACTTCAATAGCAAGAATTCAAAAATAATATTCTCTTTGAGATTGACTGTGAATGCTATTGAAAAGTGTCTAAATTAGTCTGAGGATCAATGAGGGTCAATTCAGTTAGCAACTGAATAATGAAACCTGTCTCTCTCAATTCCCCTGGCAATTGTTTTAGTCATTTATCAGGCCAAAATTAAAATGTTTTTGTACTACAAGATGGAAGTATCAAATTATTGGACAAGTGAAATCTTATCAGTAGTTCCTGACTGACAGCTTCTGGAGCTACCCTAGAGCAGTGATTCTCAGTCTAACATTAGGTTATCATGATGACGTATGAGTAAATTCTTAATGGTTAAATGTGAGACAGTTCACATTTATTCCCATAGAAATGTCATTCTCATTTGAATTCAGAGATACTTCTTTGCTGGAAATTGGAATTATAGCTTTACACCAAGGAGTGACACGTAGACTAATCTGGCAAGCCAAGGTAGTGTTTGGATTGCAATGTCATGATTCCGTTTTAAATTCTTGACGGTAGAAACATTTTTAATAAGGAAGGCAAAAATACTGGAATAAAGTGAATACTGTAGGTTTTGTGAGGAAAGTTAACATTTGTCAATGACAAGCATTAAGGCCACCTAATAAACTAGACAAAGTGATAAGTGAAATATATACTGATGATACTCACTTCAATATGCTAAAATACATTAATTTTAGGTATTACTGTTAATCTATTTCTACTTAATCAGTGCTATCTGATTACCTGTTAATAGCATCTGAACTGGAGAGCTGGAAAAATCCACTTTTTTATGAAGCAGTAATTATAGAAGTACTAAAAATTACAATGTATTAGTTTAATATTTTGGCAGGGCGTGGTGGCTCACGCCTGTAATCCCGGCACTTTGGGAGGCTGAGGCTGGCAGATCACAAAATCAAGAGATCAAGACCATCCTGGCCAACATGGTGAAACCCTGTCTGTACTAAAAATACAAAAATTAGCTGGGTGTGGTGGTGTGTGCCTGTAGTCCCAGCTACTCGGGAGGCTGAGGCAGGAGAATCGCTTGAACCCAGGAGGCGGAGGTTGTAGTGAGCCAAGATCATGCCACTGCACTCCAGCCTGGTGACAGTGTGAAACCTCGTCTCAAAAAAAAAGTATGTTTAATATTTTAAAACTGGTTAGTCATTTATGTATTTTGCCAGTAAAATTACTTTAAAAGATATTTTAACAAAAGTCTCATATCTTTGTACTTCAGTTTTTTTGTGTGTGGATACTATCCCTATACCACTATCCCTAAAACTTCATAATTATTTGCTTTATTTTTTCATACAACCTGGGGAAGGGAACCATGGGAGTACGCACATGGGATCATAATCCATTGTGTGGTTTGGAAAAAGAAAATGTTAACCTCTGCTTTAGAGGGTAGCTACTAGCTTTGTTGGGGATAAAAGTGTAATACATGCACTTTTGAACTCTGAAAGTTTGCCAGTCTGAAAAGGGGTGTTTCTGAAGACCACTATCTTTTACGAACACTTAAAAATAAGTGTTTGCAGTTGTGTATGGGCATGATACTGTATTCTTTACATTTTTATAGCCCTGCAGCTACTTCTCATCCCTGCAAGTATATAAATTAAAACCAAGTCACTTTAGAACAGCTTTGAAACTAGAGTTTCAAAGGTAAAAGGATTTCATGTTTCTGAATCTGGGTAAAGCAAGATGGCTGTGATTTGACAGGTTTAATTACTAGTTTTTTATAGGTGGATAGAAATGAATAGTTTGGAGTCTTTAAAATGTTTTTTAAAATGTTTGCTTACTGTCTCTCTCTATATATGACATTATTCCCAATTCGTTTTATATCTCCAAGATATATATATGTATATAGGTATATACACACATTATATATACATATTCTATATAAGAATATTTTCCAATAAGAATATATTCCATACGGGAATATATTAGTCATTGATGTATTTTGCCAGTAAAATTAAAAGATATTTTAACAAAAGTCTCATCTCCTACTTCAGTTTTTGTTTTGTTTTGTGAATACTATCCCTATACCTATATTCCATACAGGAATATAGTCTATATATTCCATATAAGGATATATTCTATATATTCCATATAATATATTCTATAAAAATATATATTCCATATAAGAATATAGAATGTATAACACACGAATTTGTACTGAGTAGAATGTGTCAGTACATATTTGTTGAGTGAATGAAAATGAAGGCCAAGTGTGGTGGCTTATGTCTGTAATCCCAACATTTTGGTAGGCCAAGGTGGTAGGATCACTTGAGCACAGGAGTTTGAGACGAGCCTCGGCAACATAGGGAGATCTCATCTCTACAAATAATCGAAAAATTGCTAGGTGTGGTGGCGTGTGCCTGTGGTCCTAACTACATGGGGGGGGGGGTGAGGTGGGAGGATGGCTCGAGCCTGGGAGGTTGACATTGCAGTGAGTCTTGATCATGTCACTGCACTACAGCCTGGGCGACAGAGCAAGACCCTGTCTCAACAAACAAACAAAAAAGAAAATGAAATAAGTTCAGGTCTACCAGAAGGGAGAGTCATGACTCATCCAATTTCCAGACTAAAACAGTTCGAGGGCCAGAACCCCTTAATTTAAGGGGAGGCTGGGTTCTCTTGAGAAAGAATCCAGTATATAAAAATTACAGTATATACTTGTAGCAGTGCTTCAAGTCCTCTTTCCCACAGGGACCTGTGGCCACTTTCTAGAGGGACTGTGAATTGGGGAATAGAAATACTCAGACCTTTGGGAGTATTTCTGGTTCTGAATTGATGCTAATTGCTAGGGTCTCAAAATGCTACTGGACTACCATTTAGAGTGGGAGTTTATGGTGGTGAAGTGACAGAAAAATTGAGTTATAGGTCAAATTTGAGTCCGGTGAGCTCAGTAGGTACTTGAGCCCATCCTGTTTATTCCCAGTTCAGAATGTATAGTTGTTAAAGACATACTTGGTAACTGGTCATGTCCCCATATTGGCTCTCATTTATGGACTAAGGGTCATTAGGATAGGAAGGGTCAAGTAGAAACTGTTGGAATTTCTCTTTTCTGTCTTATAATAAACCAAAAGATAGGACATCATTGGAGGAATTGCAGAGATTATTAACACTACTATCATCAAATGATAGAATGAGGTAGAAGTGTTTACTCCTATCACATCTCCATTTAATGGATCTATTGGGCCTCTGCAGAAGGTAGATGATCTTAAAACCAATGACTGGATTATTTTAATGTTAATCAGGCATGATTTATTTCTAGCAGTTTTTTCAGATGTAATGTCTTCACTGGAACAATGAATACAGCTCTTGACACCTGAGACAAAAATGTGCACCGCCCCCCCACCCCCACCCCCACCCCCACCCCACCTGGCCCCTTCCCCATATCCTGCTCTTTATCAATGTGCTAGGACCACTAAAAGAACTTTGTTTTTTGGCTGAGTGCAGTAGCTCACGCCTGTAATCCCAGCACTTTGAGAGGCTGAGGCGGGTGGATCATGAGGTCAGGAGTTCAAGATCAGCCTGGCCAACATAGGGAAACCCGGTCTCTACTAAAAATACAAAAATTAGCTTGGTGTGGTGGTGGGAACCTGTAATCCCAGCTACTAAGGAGGCTGAGGCAGGAGAATCACTTGAACCCAGGAGGCAGAGGTTGCAGTGAGCTGAGATCATACCATTGCACTCCAGCCTGGGCGACAAGAGTGAGACTCCGTCTCGAAAAAATACATAAATAAATAAATGAAAAGAACTTTGTTTTTTCTTGACAAGGTTAATAGTACACCTTCACAGTCTTGCTTCATGCATATGTTGGCTCATAGGCTGTCAGCCATAATATAGTCTGAAGAGATCTTGATCATCTTGACATTCTACACAACATCACACTGGCCCACTACAATGATTTATTTGTATGAAAAACAGTTGCACCATCTTAGGTGAAAGAGGGAGGGCCAGGTGCAGTGGCTCTCTCCTGTAATCCTAGCACTTTGTGAGGCTGAGGCAGGAAGATCACTTGAGGCCAGGAGTTTGAGACCAGCCTGGATAACATGGCAAAAACCCTGTCTCTACATTTTTTTTTAATTAGCCAGGCACTGTAGCGTGCACCTGTAGTCCTAGCTAGTCAGGAGGCTGAGGCAGGAGGTTCTCTTGAAACCAGGAGTTGGAGGCTACAGTGAGCTATGATGACACCACTACACTCCAACCTGGGCAACAGAGTGAGTCCCCATCTCTTAAAAAAAAAGAAGGAAACAGATTGTTAATTGTTGTATGAAAGTTTAAATATATGTATAGAAGGGTGCATATGGATGCAGTGTAGGCAAAGGGGTGGGTTGTGCCAGTTCCAAGCTCACCTTTCTGTATTCTACATTGTGATGCTGGAGCTGGAACTCTGCAATGTACAATTTTCCAGTGACAGCTTTTTGTTGGGTTCTGCCAATAATAGGCTCTAGAGGCAGGATCTGAAAGGTTAGTGGGGGAGGAAAAGACTGAATTCCTCCTGTTGCTTCCTGTGAGCTTACTGCTTATAGCTTTTGTGAATATCATTTCTTCCCTTCTAGCAGCAGCAATTTCTCATCCAAGCAGGCTTCAGATCAAGTTTGCAACATTTGCAGAACCTGCTGTATTGCTTCAACCCACCTCCCTCCCACCAGAGAACCAGATACGTAAGCACTAGTTGGCTGGAGCCCACTCTTCTGAAATTTGTCTGGGTACTTGGCCCTGCCACTAAGCTGAGAGACATCAGCACCTGTGGATTAAAGCCTAGCTTCTCAGAGGTTTCAGCTCCATAGGGATCCTTTTTCAAGCTTTTAAATTTTAAGAATTCTAACCCTTTCCTTTTGTCCCCCTTGACTTAGGGACAGAAACTGCTTCCTCCAGTTACTACCTCCAGAATCCTTAGAGTTCACTTTTTAGCTATTTAGTTATCTGGTTAATAACTTTATACCTAATTAATATGTGTTTATATTAAATGTTCTCTGTTTACATTACTGCTCTGTTTTTTCTCTTAACTAGACCCTGATGGACTACAATAATTTTGCTTGGCCAGCCTTGCTTCTTGTGTCCATTCTGGAGCTAGAGGAAGAGATCATCTCTACCTAAATTAGATAGACTGAGATTGAATAAGGCATAGTCTACTAAAGGAAAAATATAAGGTCCTATTACCATGACAGGCAAGGAGGTATCAGAAAAAAAATCATATCTAAGCACTAAGTTTATCTTTAAACTTGGGAAGGTGAAAAGACAACCTCCAGAATGGAAGAAAATTTTTGCAGATGACATATTTGATTAAAAAACGTGGCCAGGCACGGTGGCTTATGCCTGTAATCCCAGCACTTTGGAAGGCCAAGGTGGGCAGATCACCTGAGGTCAGGAGTTCGAGATCAGCCTGACCACATGGAGAAACCCTGTCTCTACTAAAAATACAAAAAAATTAGCTGGGCGTGTTGGTGCTTGCCTGTAATCCAAGCTAGTTGGGAGGCTGAGGCAGGAGAATCACTTGAACCTGGGAGGCAGAGGTTGCAGAGAGCCGAGATCGCGCCATTGCACTCCAGCCTGGGCAACAAGAGTGAAACTTCGTCTCAAAAAAACCAAAAACAAAAACTTGTATCTAGAATATAGAGAAACTACAAGTCAATAATTTAAAACACCCAATATTATATCAACATAAAAGTTTAAAAACAACCCAATTAAAAAATGGGCATAGGGTATGAATAAACGTTTCTCCAAGGGAATATACAAATGGCTAATAAGCAGATGAAAAGATTTTCAACATCACTAGCCATCAGGGAAATGCAAATGAAACCACTATGAAATGCCATTTAATACCTAGTATGATGGTTATAATCAAATAGAAAATAACTGCTAGGGAGGATATGGAGACACTGAAATCCTCATATATTGCTGGTGGGAATGTAAAATTGTACAACTGGTTTGGAAAACAGTCTGGCAGTTTTTCAAGTAGTTAAACATAGAATTACCATATTATCCAGCAATTTTACCCGTAGACATATACCCAAGAAAAATGAAAACAGATACATGTACATGAAAATTCACAGCAGCATTATTGATGATACTCCAAAATGGAAACAACTCAAATGTCCATCAACTGATAAGTGGATAAACAAAAGGTGGTACAATGGAATATTATTTAGCAGAAAAAGAAATGCTACACATTACAAGATGAATGAACCTTGAAAATATGCTGAAAGAAACCAGTCATGAAGGATTATATATAGTATGATTTCATTTATATGAAATGTCCAGAATAGGTAAATATATAAGACAGAAAGTAGATTAGTGGATTCCTTGGGCTAGAGGAGATGGGGATGACGAGGGGGGTATAGGGATTTTCTGGGAGGGTAGTGAAAAAATTCTAAAGTCAAATGTTATGATTGATGCCCAACAATGTGAATATATTAACAGCCATTGAATTGGTATACTTTAAATGAGTGAATTTGTGTATCAGGTAAATTATATACCAATAAAGCTGTTTAAAAAGTGTTGTACACACAGTAGGCATACAATACATTCTTATTCATGAATTAGTCAAGAAACCAAGTGGATTGAACAAAATATACCTCTGCACTTTAGATGTATTTAGTGGTAGGTAAAGAAGAAAAGCAAATATATCCAATTGTTTCCAGTTTCCTTAAAAGGGGGAAAAAAACAAAATTTACTGACAAGCTATTTGGGTGCTAATATTTCATTTCTTTTTCTCCTATGAATTAATCTCAAGTGGGTCTCTGCCAGCTTACTAATGCTCACTGTCCACCACCTCATGCAGTCAGAAAGATGCCATCTGTTCTCTTCAGTTGCCAAAGTGTCACAGATTACCCACAGGTACTAAATGCTGAAAAGATAAATCTTCCAGACGCTTGTCATTTTGCCCAACTATTTTACAATGATATTTTGTTTAACTTTATATGAAAATGATAATCCCTATGTGATGAAATATTTTGATCTCCAAAATTGAATTAGCAAACAAATCTTTTATGTGCTGAGCAACATGAACATGGTGCAGTTTAGCTATCGGAAGTAATAGCATTCATACTGGGACTTACTTCGTTTTCTACATTCAGAAAGAGCAGGGCATGAAAGGAATGTCATTGAAGTTTAGAAGACCCATGTTTGCTATTAGTATGTGCTCTCCCCATCCGAGGCCCCTGAGAATGGTGGTAAAGCCAGGTAGCTAGTTAGGTAGGCAGCAGCCCTGATTTTGACAGCTCTGGGTTTTTCTCTCTCGTCATCATTCCCTGAAACAATACATTTTGACACTTAGAGCTGTAACTAGGATTTTCTTTGGTTAAAGTTCAAAGACATTATTTTATTCCACTCTTGTTTTCTAATAGTGTTTGATGTCATTTCTGGCACATAAGTGCTTAATAAATGTTGAATAAATGAGTAAATGAATAAATGAACAAATTGAATTGAAGTAAATAAAGTCTATTATTATCACCTGTTTCACAGGGTCTCCAGCCTTCCTGATTCATGACTGTCAGTATCACAGACATGTTCTCACTGTTTCTTTTATGTATGACAAAACAGGAGCTATGTAACTTTTCTTGTCAATACAGCACAGGTATTGCTCAAAACTTTATGCCTGGAACACTTGTACATTTGGAAATAATCAGCAGTTAGAGAAAAGAATCTTACATTGTGGTCAAAAGGAAGAAATAGTTAGAAATCTATTGTTGGCAAATATGTATCTTTTTTTTTTACAAATATGTATTTTAACTGAAATATTACTAACTTACCTCTAAAAATTATTTACTGCTTTTCTCATCACTATATATATATTTTTTTTTTCTTTTTTTTTTTTTTTGAGGCAGGGTTTCACTGTGTCACCCAGGCTGGAGTGCAGGGGCACCATCTCAGCTCATGCAACCTCAGCCTCCCAGGCTCAAGTGATCCTCCCACCTCAGGCTCCAGAGTAGCTGGGACTATGGTACTACGGGTGGGTGCCACCACACCCAGCGAATTTTTGTAGTTTTTATAGAGATGGGGTTTTTGGATGTTGCCCAGGCTGGTCTCAAACTCCTAAGTTCAAGCTATCCACTCTCCTTCGCCTCCCAAAGTGCTGGGATTACAGGCGTGAGCCACCACACCCAGACCTCATCACTCTATTTTAATGGATTATTTTGATTGGGAGTATTCTGAATATGTGTGTGTGTGTGTACACACTGTTGCACATAAAACACCTATTATTTTTTAGAACAAGTGTAATTAATAGTGCAAGACTGCCTACTGCCCCTCACCTTCTAGCAATCCTAAAGCTGTTTCCCAGAGATCATTGCTAATTTCAAGAGGATGGAGACATACTCTTTCATTTCTCTCTCCGTCAACCAAAAAAAGCTGATGATAAGAGAGCCATCATCTGACCAGCGTCTGACTCGGTGTCCTCCCTACTGTGTCATTATCCTTTGTACTGACATCTACTCTGCACTGGCTTCCTGGAAGACACCTAACCATCCTCCATTATTTCTCACTGCAATGAGGAAGTACTATAACCTTTCTGGAAATAATGGCCTATCATTATGCATCTGGTCCCTACCATGCTCTGGCTAAACACACCCAGGACCTTCTGAAAAAAAGAAATCTGAAAAAGAAAAAGGAAGTCAGAAATAGGTATATGTACAATCAGTGTGAGAAGCAGAATGCTGTGAGACAACGATTCTCAGTTCTTACTGTGCACCAGGATCATGGGGAACAGTAATAAAACTAATAGATATCCAACTCCAACCTGAGAGAATTAGATCCCTTTAGTCTGAGATGGGTCCAGGCATTTGTGTAATGTAAATGTCCTCCAGGTGTTTCTAATGTGCAGGTTGGTTGGGAATCTCTGGTGTAGGAAAGAACTTGAGTTTGAGAGTCAGGCAATTTCAGGTTCAAATAATCAATTTGGGCCTCTCCTTCTCAGTTTTCTAATAGGTAAACTAGGGTTGCTAGGGGTGTAAATAGTTATAGTGTCTGTCACCTGATACATGGTCAATAAATAGTTTCCAGGTTAAAGTGGAATACTATGCAGCCATTAAAACTTTTGGTGGGTGGATCACCTGAGGTCAGGAGTTCAAGACCAGACTGGCTAAAATGGTGAAACCCTGTCTCTACTAAAAATACAAAATTAGCTGGGTGTGGTGGTGGGTGCCTGTAATCCCAGCTACTAGGGAGGCTGAGGCAGGAGAATCACTGAACTGGGGAGGCGGAGGTTGCAGTGAGCCGAGATCACACCACTGCACTCTAGCCTGGGCCACAGACTGAGACTCCATCTCAAAAACAAACAAAAAAAACAAAAAAGGGATGTATTGTCTCACAGTTCTGGAGGCTGGAAGTCTGAAATCAAGGTGTTGGCAGAGCCAGGTTCCCTCTGAACCCTGCAGGGCAGAATCAATCCTTCTCTGCCCCTTCCTTGCTTCTGGCAGTTGCTGGCAATCCTTAGCCTTAAGGAAGGCCTCGTGCTGCAGCACTGCCACCTCCACCTCTGCAGTCACAGGGCGCTGTCCCCACCTGTGTCTATGTCTCTGCATCTCTTTTCCTCTATTTTTCTCCTTTAAATATTTATTTATTTATTTTAGCTATCTCCTACTAGAATGATTTTGTTGTTTTTTTTTAATTTTCTTTTTAGTTTCCTTTTAGTTTCTTTTCCTCTTCTTATAAGGACATCAGTCATATTGGGTTACAGGCCCATCCTACTCCAGCGTGACCTCATTCCCAACTTTAATTACATCTGCAAAGACCCTACTTTCTTTTTTTTTTTTTTTTTTGAGATGGAGTCTCACTTTGTTGCCCCAGGCTGGAGTGCAGTGGCACGATCCCGGCTCACAGCAACCTCCACCTCCTGGATTCAGTGATTCTCCTTCCTCAGCCTCCCTAGTAGCTGGGATTACAGGCACCCACCAACATGCCTGGCTAATTTTGTATTTTTAGTAGAAACGGGGTTTCACCATTTTAGCCAGGCTGGTCTCGAACTCCTGACCTCAGGTGAGCTACCCACCTTGGCCTCCCAAAGTGCTGGGATTACAGGTATGAGCCACTGCGCCCGGCCCCTACTTTCAAATAATGTCACATTCCTAGGTACTGGCAGTTAGAACTTCAACAAATCTCTTTAAGGAACATGATTCAACCCACCACAGAATGGAAAGAAAAGAGGTAAAATGATGGTTTTTGGCTTGAGCAACTGGAAGGATAAAGTTGCCATCAGCCAAAATGGAGAATGCAGCAGACAAAGCACATTTTGGGGGTGAAGATCAGGATTTCCAAAATATTTCAACTCACACTACATACACAATCAGCTTCTTGTTCCACAACTAAAAAGGGAGGAGAGAATTACATTCTTGTAAATTTATGTGGATTATGGCAAATATAATTCTGAGAGCGACTGCTCTCATAAGAAATTCATATATATTCAGAAAACAGTTATTCAGTTTCCTGAATAAAAGCTTAAATTGTTTAAATGAATGGGAAGTTTAAAAATTGCATTTCATATTTGTCAGGACCCACCCCCGCCCCTTTGTTTTTTTGCAAATTTACCTTTAGCACACAGTTTCGGCACTGAAGAGGAAAAACTCTTTTTGAAAATCTATAAAAGCTTTCTGAACTCTTTAAGTAGGCAGAGACGACTCTTAGGGGATGAGTCTAAGTAAACACTTAGCTCATTATGTAAATTTGGTGTGTGGGTGCCAAAGTCATTATAATATTTCAGTTGAAAGTTACTGAATGTTCATAGCTTTGAATCATTTTCAGACAGTTTCATCTTTCTTTGAATACCTTGTCATATTTCTAATGTCCTAGGGATTATTTGATTGTACAGACTAAAATCTGTTCAAAATGACATAAACAAAGGAAAGGCTCTACTGGAGCATCTCCCAAAATGCCAGGGAGGGGAGAGACGCTGGGCTTCATGAAGACCAGCAATCAGGAACTGGAAACGGGGCCCAAGGCAGCTGCCCTCTCCAGCCCCATCTCTCTCTCTAGGGTTCCCAGGGCTCTTGTCTCTGCGTCTGCTCTGCCTTGTGTTTTTGCTTCATTTTCACCTCCCAGATGGGCAGTTGCCCCTCTTCTGCCTGCTCATGCTCCCTCCCCCTCCTCCAGTGGCGCCCTTAGCCTCAGAGTTTATATCACTCTAGGAAGCCAGGGCTGACGGCTCAGGAATCTATTCTCTCCAGAACCTGAATTCACATCTTTGCAAGAGGGAATCTGATTGGCCCAGGGTTTGAAATTGTTTATTTATCAGCTGTGTCGGGGGGCTTGGTCATGTTCATTCATTAGACAAATGTTTACTGAGAGCCTACTGTGAACCTTTTGCTCTTATAGGTTATATGGATATTGCAGAGTAAAGTCCCCACTCTCAGTGGAGCTTAAAATCCATTGGTGTTGAGGAAAAGTGTCCGTTTTCCACCCTGTGTATATGTGTGTGGAACGGGCTGGTGTTAGAGCAGGGTGGACAGACATCCTAAAAAGATAATATTCTATTTTGAAATCTACCAAAATAAGAGCTGTCATTATCTGTCTGGGCTAGGCTATACTTTCATTTTTTTAAAATTGCAATTACAGTAAAGAGATTCACTCTCCCCTTATGCCTTATCAGAAGCGGAGAGATTTGCTGCTTAGAAGGTGAGATTCTTCATTCGTTCACCCATTCCTGCCCCAGGGCTGACACAGAGCTTTTTGTGATAGGAGCAGGTACAGGGAAGTGGGGGTGGGGTGTGTGCTCCAGTCCACAGTCAAACTTCTATTCAGCTAACCAGCTGGTTGTTCTACCAAATTATAATAACAATAAGGGCTGACTTTTCTGGAGGGTTTACAAATGTTGGTTTGCAGTGGTCTATGATAATGTGTATTATCTTACTTAATCCTTACAACCCCATGGAAAAGGTCCCCATTTTACAGAAGAAATTAAGCAGAAAGATTAAGTGACTTGCCCAAGGTCTCTCATTTAGCAAATGATGAGCCAGGATTTGAAGCTAGAGTCAGTGGAACAGTCACTAAATTACAATGATCTCCAAGGCACCCTGGAGATGGCGATGGTTGAAGCTTCTAACTACTGCTAGTATCTTTCCTAGACAGAAACTAAAAGTTCATAGAGATGTCCAGTTATTCTTTTCATCCACCTTATTTGGGAAGCAAAGTGACAAGTACTCTGATTTATAGAACTCTGTACCTTAAATGAATATGCAGGCAAGCTTTTTAACCAAAAACACCTTAAGCAGAGGACTTGTGGGAGTTACAAATTCTCCTCCCTCAAGACTCACAAACCTTTTTGAAAAGACCATAGCAACCTTTAGAGTACCTAGCTTCAGTGTCTTGCCCAAACTTGTTCAGCAAGCAACTGGTGAAAGGAAGATACCACCTAAAGCCCGTGGCCTTAACCACTAAAATACGCAACTCAAAGGCACTTGTGATGGTAGGTAATTCTAAGAGACTCCAAGGTAATTGTGGTCTGTTGATCCCATCTGCTATCTCTAGTTGAAAGAAAACCTTTGATGTTGTATTGGGGTGTGCATGGCAGGATCCAAAGCTCCTTAGAGTGGATTTTCCTAAAAATCTCCACTAAAATCTTTCAAGTCCAACCCTTATAAAGCCTTCTGTGAGCTCTCATCCCCTAAAGCAGAGTTGATCATTCCTTCCTACCTCCCACAATGTCCTTTGAATATATTTCCATTAAATTATGCAATTATCTCATTACAATACTTTTATTTTTTGAATTTATGACCTGTGAGCTTTTGGAGGTCAGAAGTTTCTGCTGTTCTGTGCACTGCTGAATCCTCATTGCTTAAGCGCTGTCCCCAGCATGTGGTAAACACAGAATAAATGCTTGTTGAAGAAAGACCAGAAAGAAAGAAAAAAGGAAGAAAGACAAAGTGATAACCAACTTCTGTGGCTATTTTCGAAATCTTTACAACTATTAGTTTTCTTATTTCTAGAACTAAAACTCTTTAAAGTGTCTAGACGTCTTTCACATTATCAAAGAAGGAATCTGATGTCTTCGTGGTATCTGTTTATGACTTTGTTCTGAGCCGAAATCCAATTATTCTTGGGTAATCTTGATTACATTGCAAACTTTCAAATTCTCTCTCATCACACACACACACACACACACACCACAACACACAACATGTGACAATCATTCTATTAATAGTTTATGTATCTTATCATGCTCTATCTACCATTTACTCAGAAGTCAAATTGAATCTCAGGTCGGATTAGTCTGTCATTTGTTTTGCCCATAAAACACATAGTTAGCAGAAGTGAAGTTTATTCAGCTAATTTTAAGCTCACTAATTGAATTTACTTTCAAAGATATTACTCATTATAAACAAATCTATGTGCTTTAGGAACGTACCATTATCTTAGCTATAATTTGAGTTTAGGTTGAAAACAGAATGGGTTAGGTTTAGGGTGGCTGGGATCTGAAATAGGAGCAACCAGAGACTTAGAGCTGATGAAGAATGGAAACTGCAGTAGTCAGGACACTTATGGTTGCAAATGACAGAAAATTGGCTTTTACCAATTAATTATTGGGTCACATAATAACCTAAAAGTCCTGGGATAGAATTAGCTTCAGTCTCAGCTGGATCTAGGTGTTTGATTTCATTCAGACCACTCTCCAAATCCATTTTTCATTTCCGCTTTGCTTTGCTCTGGTTTTACTCTCAGGTACATGTTTCCCATCTGGTAGCCTCCCAGAGGCTGTAGTTTCAAGATGCAGAAAAGAGTTCATTTCTCATTTCTCTCTTACTTGTCTCAGTATATCCCAAGAATGTGCACATTCTGCACCAATTATGGAGGACAACAGTATGTGATTGATGCTCTGATTGGCTAGCTCTGGGCCACATGACCAACTCTGCTCTGGTTGTAGAGCTAACTCCACTTAAACCACATGAACAGAATGGGTAAGAGGTGTTTCCTCGAGGGAAACTGTAACACTATTAGAAGGAGGAGTGAAAGCTGGCGTGTAAGAAGCAAATGATCACTACTGATATGTGGGCATTTGAGGTGAATTAAATTTTTACTTGGATCATTTTATGTTTTCATACTCATCAGAGTTTGTGTAAACTATGGTAAAACTTACTGTCAGCTCTCAGCACGCTTAACTGATCTTTTACTGTCATCATCATATGAAGACAACATCTGTTGTGGTCTGAATGTTTGTGTCCTCTTCAAATTCGCATGTTGAAACCTAACCATGATTGTGCTGGTATTAGGAGGTGAGACCAGTGGGAAGTGATTAGGTCACCAGGGCAGAACCCTCAAGAATGGGACTAGTGCCCTTGTGAAAAAGGCCCCAGAGAGCTGCCTTGCCCCTTCTAGCATGCAAGGACACAGTGAGAAGATGCCATCTATGAACTAGGAGGCAAGCCCTCACCAGACACCAAATCTGCGGGCATGTTGATCTTGCACTTTGCAGCCTCCAGAACTGTGAGAAATAAATTTGTGTTGTTTGGAAACCACCCAGTTTATGATATTTTTAAATGGCAGGCCAAATGGACTAAGGCAATACCCAACATCCAAATAAAGAACTTTATAATTTATCTTCATCTGCTGCTGCTCATCCCTCTTATTTCTTTCATCTGACTTTGGTCCCCAGGTGCAATGAACAGAAAATGGGCATAAATTGAGGTATCCTATGACAAATGCATTTGCTTTTTCTGTAGAATTACATCCTAAAAAATTCGAAAATTTACTTTCTCCTAAGATTACCTTTTTTTTTTTTTTTTTTTTTTTGAGGCGGAGTCTCGCTCTGTCACCCAGGCTAGAGTGCAGTGGCGCAATCTCGGCTCACTGCAAGCTCCGCCTCCCGGGTTCACGCCATTCTCCTGCCTCAGCCTCCTGAGTAGCTGGGACTACAGGCGCCCGCCACCACTCCCGGCTAATTTTTTTGTATTTTTAGTAGAGACGGGGTTTCACCGTGTTAGCCAGGATGGTCTGGATCTCCTGACCTCGTGATCCACCTGCCTCAGCCTCCCGAAGTGCTGGGATTACAGGCGTGAGCCACCGCGCCCGGCCTCCTAAGACTACCTTAGAAGGTAGATTGCAAAAAACTTTAAACATGTATGTATTTAAAAATTTAATAACAAAACCCCCCAAATTCTGTCTTGATCTTGATCATTAGAAAGATTTATGTAATTGGAGAATTTCAGAAATATCTTGGTGGCAGAACTAGATGCCTTTTGAGGTTCAATTTAATTCTAACATCCCATTAAAATTTAATGTACAATATGTAGAGAAGGACAGCAACTACACACTGTACACCCTAAGACTGATTTTTTAAAAAGCAACATCAACTTCAACATCCAAGTATCCTGTACTTTACACAGTGCCTGGTATGTAATAGTGACTTAATGTTTGCTGAATGACAGTGTGATCAAAGGAGTGTTGTTATATCTGTCACTCTGAGGTCCTTCTTTCTCAGATATGATGTTGCCATATCTTATAACATCAACAAATGTTTTCTTAAAAAAGAGATTTGCAGGTGCAATGGCTCACACCTGTAATCCCAACATTTTGGGAGGCTGAAGTGGGAGAATTGCTTGAGGCCAAGAGTTCGACACCAGCCTGGGCAACACAGTGAGACGCCATCTCTTCCAAAAAATTAAAAAAATTAGCCAGTCATGGTGGTGTGTGCCTTTAGTCCTAGCTATTCCCAGGAGTTTGAGGTTGCAGGGAGTATGATTGTGCCACTGCACTCCAGCCTGGGTGGCAGAGCAAGACTGGGTCTCTATTTTTAAAAAAAGAAAGAAAAATTTGCCTTCACAGCCAGTGCTACATTGTGGAGGATACTTTGTTTTGGCCCCTAGAGGGAGCGCTAGCCTCCTCTATAAATCTCATCCTCAGCACTCTCCTCCAGGGTTTTCAGCACTCTCCTCCCGGGTTTTGCCCTTAATAGAAACTGTTAAGGGCAAAAACATTTCATGGGCATGTTTGTAGGAGTGTGGATCACTCCAGTGAGTGTGGATCACTGAAATCAATATGTTGAATGGATATCTGTGCTCTCTATTACAACATTCTTCACAATCCCAAATATACAATCAACCTGTGTTCATCAACAGAGATGGATGAAGAAAATGTGGTATATATGAACAATAGAATACTATTTCACCTAAACAGGGAGAAATTCTGCCATTTCTGATAACATGGATAAATCTGGAGGACATTATGCTAAGCGAAATAAGCCAGGTACAGAAAGACAAATACCTCATGACCTCACTTATATGTTGAATCTAAAAATGTCAAACTCATAAAAGTAGAAACTAGAATGCTGATTACCAGAGGCTAGGGAGGTGGAGAAGGAGGAAATTGGGAGATGTTGATCACAAAATACAAAGTTTGAACAAAAAAAAAAGGAAAAAATACAAAATTTCGACAGACAGGAGGAATAGGTTTTGAGATCTATTGCACTATTGGTTATAGTCAATAATAATGTATTCTATATTTCAAAATAACTGAGTAGATTTCAAATGTATCACCATAAAAATGATAGGCAAGTGAGGTGATGGATGTTATTTGGCATGATTTATCATTCCACATACTGTACATAGATTGAAACATCGCATTGTATCCCATAACTGTATGTAATTATGATTTGTCAATGACAAATAATATTACTAATAACAATTTTAATTTTCAGTTGAAAATTAATTAATTAAAAAATAGCACAATGATCAAAATATATTGGTTCTTATTTTCCCTGTTTCACAGATGAGAAAACTAAGGCTCAGACAGCTCAAATGTTTGCCCACATTTAAACCAATAACAAGTGACAGAGCTGGGGCTTGAACTGAAATCTTTAAATCTAAGTAATTTGGGGGTCTGGGTAAGGGACAGGGATGGAATCGCTGTGACAGGACAAGACTAAAATACTTAGAGGTCATCTACAGTGAGATTTGTACCTTCACTCTGGCGATTCACCATCCTTTGAGAAGGAATTTGACTTTTGGAAACAGCCTAAATACATTTATAATCAATTCTGGAGAATAAGGAGTTTCCGGGAAAAATGAAAGAGCAAGTTAAAATAATATTTCTTGTTCTCTTGTGTGCTTTTGAAACCTGTTCTGAAGATAATTTCAAATTTGGAAGGAATTTTATGCAGTGTCAGCATTATTGAAAAAGTGCACTCTTTCCCAACGTACTACTTTGAAAGATAACATTCGCTTGGTGTTTGCTCATATATGTGTGTCTGTATTCATTTCCTGAACACCTACATGTGTTGGGATTCAGTGATGAATAAAATACAGTCTTCCCTCATGAAGTTTGTGATCCACTTGGGGAGGCAGGTAGGTAAATAGTGACTTTTATTATGTAGAGATTAGTGGTATAATAAAACTCCTTCCAGCCATAAAATCACTGGATTGTATAATATGTAACATCAGTCTAAATTCTTTTTTTGACACCAGGCAAGATAAACTATAGATGGGTAAATAAATACATTTATTTACATATAGTTTTCAAAGAATCATTCTGCCTGAGAGCTTTGGGAAAAGCTTGACAGGGAGATGACATTTGAGCTAGGACTCAAGGTAATTTTATAAAAATGTGCACCAGAGACAAAGAGGTATTCAATAAATGTTTCTTAAATGAACCAATGACATAAGGAAGCACCAGTTTTTCTTGAGATCTGTATATATAGTGTTGTGCCTGTCTAAAAGCTGACGATCCTATTTAAATTATGCCCATTCTGGTAGAAAAAGCCCTTTTGAAGTCTTATTATATAGTTGGCAGAGTTGGCTAACTGAATGAATAAAAAAATGTAACATAACCAAATATAGGCCAAATAAATTTATGTTGCTCAACACTAAAGCTTTGACAGTTACAATCAATGCGCAGCAGCCTGATTTCTTGTCTCAGCTGTTTCATTAAACCAGCCCTAAGATCTTCCTAGCATTAGGCCACAGTTTTCAGGGTCTTTATTCTTTCCTAGTTTGCGTATTCTGTATTTGCTCAAGATTAACTGTCTTTCAGTGTTATGTTTCTGAATATATTTAGGCCCTCCGTTGTGAAGTCACAAGGATGGGAACAAAGCAAGAGCTGGACCCCACTTTTCCTCATTTTTTTTTTTTTTTTGACAGGCTCTTGCTATGTCACCCAAACTGGAGTCCAATGGTGCAGTCATGGCTCACTGCAGCCTTGAGCTCCTTGATCCTCCCACCTCAGCCTCCCCAATAGCTGGGACTACAGGCACACACTGCCATGCCTGGCATTTTTTTTTTTTTTTTCTTTCAGAGATGGTGTCTTCCTGTGTTGCTTGGGCTGGTCTCCAACTCTAGGGCTTAAGTGATCCTCTTGCCTTGGCCTCCCAAAGTGCTGGGATTATAGGTGGGAGCCACCAAACTGAGCCTGCTTTTCCTCTTTCCCACCAGTGATATGTGGGCATCACTGCAGTAGGCAGAACTGCTCTGCTGTGGCCAGCTCTGCAGTTCCAGGGGGGCCAGTGTTTCTCCAGAGTGGTGCATGGACCCCCTGCCTCAGCGTTACTTGGACCATCGCTGGCTTAACATGCAGATTCCTGGGCCCCACTTAAACCAATGAAATAGAAACCTTTGTAGATGAGACCTATAATGTATCTTTATTTTTCATAGGTTTTTGGGGAACAGGTGGTATTTGGTTACATGAGTATGTTCTTTAGTGGTGATTTGTGAAATTTTGGTGTACCCATCACCTGAGCAGTGTACACATAACCCAATTTGAAGCTTTTTATCCTTCACCCTTTTTATCCTCACCCCCTTCCCACCCTTTCCCCCAGAGTCCCCAGAGTCCCCAAAGTCCGTCGTATCATTCTTATGCCTTTGTATCCTCATAGCTTAGCTCCCACTTATGAATGAGAACATATGATGTTTGGTTTTCCATTCCTGAGTTACTTCACTTAGAATAATAGTCTCCAATCCCATCCAGGTTGCTGTGAATGCCATTAATTCATTCCTTTTTATGGCTGAGTAATATTCCATCACATATACACTACAGTTTCTTTATCCGCTTGTTGGTTGATGGGCATTTTGGGCTTGTTCTATATTTTTGCAATTGCGATTGTGCTGCTATAAACATGCGTGTGCAATTATCTTTTTTGTATAATGACTTATTTCCTAAAATGTATCTTTAACAAACACCAGGTGACTATGATTCTTGCATACCCTGACGTTAAAAATCTGCGAAGAGAGAAAAAACAAAGGAGATTCTTACTCTTTTTTTCTGTGGTTTCTAGTTTTCTTGGGAAATGACTGATCATATGTAGCCCCCTCCTAGGGACCGCCCTCGACTTCAGCCTTCTTCTCACATAACAACCCACTGGTGCAATTATTATTAACTTGTTTACCAATGACAGGATGGAGTACAAGGGACTGAGTGCTCTCAAAATTCACATGTAGCTCTCTAGGCCTTTACAACTGGAGAGTCTAATTTGAGGGGTGTTAAGCAATAATTCTAAATGACTTGCCTGCAGAGAAAGAGGTACAGAGGACATGGCTGAAATCCTGAGGGCCAAAGATAGTGGCACCTCCAACGCATGAGGGAGACCACGCTGCCAGCTCTTGAGAGATGGTATTTTTGCTTGTTTTAAAGCTTTTCTCTCTCTCTCTTTCTTTTTTTTGGCATAAAAAGTATTACATATTTATAGGAAAAATTAAAACACAAAAATGTGAGTTGGAAAATGAAAGTCAATGGCTTAAATACCCTCAATAGAGGAGTGGTTAAATAAAACGGGGCATGTCTGTCTTTTATAGAATTCTGTATAGCCATTAAAAAGATTGATACACGTATTGGCCGGGCGCAGTGGCTCATGCTTGTAATCCCAGCACTTCGGGAGGCCAAGGCGGGTGGATTACCTGAGGTCAGGAGTTCGAGACCAGCCTGGCCAACATGGTGAAACCCCATCTCTACTAAAACTACAAAAATTAGCTGGGCATGGTGGTGGGCGCCTGTAATCCCAGCTACTCGGGAGGCTGAGGCAGGGAGAATTGCTTGAACCCGCGAGGTGGAGGTTGCAGTGAGCTGAGATGGCGCCACTGCACTCCAGCCTGGGGGACAAAGGAAGACTCTGTCTCAAAAAAAAAAAAAAAAAAGATACATGTATGACTACAGGAAGAGCTTTACCAAAGAAGGTAAATAAACAAGAGGCAGAACATACTATAGTACGATCTCATGTATGTTTAAAACAAGAAGATGCATGTGAATATATGTACATATATGTGTATAAAGTATAGAAATGTATATAGCAAATAGAAGGAAAAATTGCTCACCAAACTTTTGACAATGGAGTGGAAAATGAGATGAATTAATATGGGACTTTCATGTTTTGTTCCGTTTACTTCTTTTTCTAAACAATTATTTTTCTATAGAAATGTATTTTATCTTTTTTTTCCTGCTCCTTGCCGAGCAGAGCTACCCCATAGGCAGTGTGCCCAGAGTAGCTGGAAATGTAGTTTTAAAAGACATGGAATTTTTTAATTTTTCAATTTTTTTTTTTTTTTTTTGAGACGGAGTCTCGCTCTGTCACCCAGGCTGGAGTGCAGTGTCACAATATCCGCTCACTGCAAGCTCTGCCTCCCGGGTTCATGCCATTCTCCTGCCTCAGTCTCCCAAGTAGCTGGGACTACAGGCACGTGCCACCACGCCTGGCTAATTTTTTGTATGTTTTAGTAGAGATGGGCTTTCACCGTGTTAGCCAGGATGGTCTCGATTTCCTGGCCTCATGATCCTCCTGCCTCAGCCTCCCAAAGTGCTGAGATTACAGGCGTGAGCCACCGCGCCCAGCCAAGACATGTATTTTTTTTTTTTTTAAAGCTACAGTTTTTTCTTAACTGAAAGTTCCATGTGGGAGACTATCTTGAAGGCTGTATCTTTTGCTTTTTTTTTTTGAGAAAGGGTCTCTGTCACCCAGGCTGGAGTGCAGTAGCATGATCACAGCTCACTGCAGCCTCAGCTTCCTGGGGTGTTTCCCCACCTCAGCCTCCCGGGTAGCTGGGACTATAGGCATGCACCACTGCATAATTTTTTGTATTTTTTATAGAAACAGGGCTCTGTTATGTTGCCCAGATTGGTCTTGAACCCGTGGCACAACCATCCTCCCACCTGGGCCTCCCGAAGTGCGAGGATTACCTGCATGAGCCACCGTGCCTGGCCAAGGCTGCATCTCCACCTTTGAAGGGAAAGCCCAGGGAAGGAGCCTAGCTAGGTGAAAATGAAGAGCTGGGATACACGTGTTCATTCACTCACTCCATAAACATTTCTTTGCCAGACACTGGATTAGGTAATGGAGATCAGTGGTATCCAAGACACCATCCCTGCACTATTACAGGATCCTGGGGGAGACTGATGAATAAAAACACAATGGAAACAGTTTGATAGGTGTTAGTATTGGGATATATAGGAGGTATTAGGGACTTGGATTTGGGGATGCAGGCAACATTTCTGGCATAAGTGACATAAACTGAACCCTGAAGGATGTGCAAGAGTTAGGAAATGAGAATGAGAAACAGTTCTGGTTTAATAAGGGCACAGTAAGGGTGATGGCTCAGTGGGGGTGGGCAAGCAGGCTGAGCTGTTTCCCCCATCTTAGAGAGTACTTGGGCTGTGCCTTTCTGGAGGCAAGACAAAGTCTGTCTGTCACATGGAATAGCTAGGTGAGAGCCAGGAAAGGGAGAAATGGCTTGGGATTTTGTTTGCTCTTAATCTTCTCCTGTCTCAAAATGCAGACCAGGAAGGTTGGTTTCCCAAGACACACTTGTAGTTTGTCTACTGATCCTGGACAGTATTTAAAGCATGTTGACTTTTTTGCCAACACTTAAACATTGTGGGATTTTACATAAAAATACAGATTTTCAGCCTTTTTTGAAATACTTGATAATTGGGCCCCAACAGTCTTTTACAAGGGGCAGGAACTTGCCACTTTGTTCCCTCCATGTTTGTCTCACTTATTGGTTTCACTTAAGTTTTTTTTTTTAACAGCAACTTTTATTGAAGTGGCAGTATACAGCAGTAGCACAGGTACTGTTCCTTGCAGAGCAGGGCCACGCCATAGGCACTGGACCCAAAATAGCAGCCCAGAGGCAGCTCAGCAGTGGTATTTATACCCACTTTATTTTATTTTTTTAAGTTCTGGGGTACGTGTGCAGGATGAGCAGGTTTGTTACATAGGTAAATGTGTGCCATGGTGGTTTTCTGCCTATCAACCCATCACCTAGGTATTAAGACCAGCATGCATTAGCTCTTTTCCCTAATGCTCTTCCCCTCCACTGCACTCCCACAACAGGCCCCATTGCGTGTGGTTCCCTTCCCTGTGTCCATATGTTCTTATTGTCCAGCTCCCACTTATAAGTGAGAACATGCGGTGTTTGGTTTTCCGTTCCTGCATTAATTTGCTGAGGATAATGGCTCAACCTTGCAATGGCTGGTACCGGTTTTTCCTTTCCTGGAACAACTGGAAGCTTCATCCATGTCTCTGCAAAGTACATGATCTTGTTCCTTTTTATGGCTGCATAGTATTCCATGGTGTATATGTACCACATTTTCTTTATCCAGTCTATCATTGATGGGCATTTGGGTTGGTTTCATGTCTTTGCTATTATGAATAATGCTGCAGTGAACATATGTGTGCATGTATCTTTATAGCAGAATGTTTTGTGTTACTTTGGGTATATACCCAGTAATGAGATTGCTGGGTCAAATAGTATTTCTGGTTCTAAATCTTTGAGCAATTGTCACATTGTCTTCCACAATGGCTCAACTACTTTACAACCCAAGCAATAGTGTAAAAGTGTTCCTATTTCTTCGCAACCTTGCCAGCACCTGTTGTTTCTTGACTTTTTAAATATTCACCATTCTGACTGGCTTGAGATGGTATCTTATTGTGGTTTTGATTTTCATTTCTCTATCAGAGATGTTTGAGCTTTTGTTTCATATGTTTGTTGGCCGCATGTATCTCTTTTTTTGAGAAGTGCCTTTTCATATCCTTTGCCTACTTTTCAGTGCGGTTGTTAGTTTTTTCATTGTAAATTTGGCTTAGAGTTTTTAACCTCTTCTATAGTGGTTGTATCTTCCCTCTGCTTCTTTTGGAAATCCTGAGGAAGATTGGCAATCCTGCACTTGGCAGAGAACTAGAAGCTTTCATGATACCCCAGTGGTGGTGGATATATGACCCAGCAGGTGTGGCAGACAGCAATCTTAATGTCCAAAAAGCAGTCATGGAACTGTCACTGAAAAGACTTCAATGACAATATCTATCAACAGTGGTGCTTTGCATATTGATATACAATTTGCCCAGCATCACTTGGGAAAAAAACTATCCTTTCTCCTTCAAGTTACCTTTGCACCTTTGTAAAAAAATCAATTGAAAATAAATGTGTTGGTCAATTTTGGGGATGTTTGTTCTGCTTCATTGATCTATCTTTCTATCTTGATACCAGTACTATACTTTCTTTTTTTTTTATTACTGTAGCTTTATTATGCTATCACAAATGGGATTGTTTGCTTGATTTCTTTTTCAGATAGGTTGTTGGTAGTGTATTAAAATACTGTTGATTTTTGTATGTTGATTTTATATCCTGCAACTTTACTGAATTTATTATTTCTAACAGTTTTTTGGTTGAGTCTTTAGGATTTTTTATATATAAGATTATGTCATCTGTAAACAGATACAATTTAACCTGTCTCTGATTTGGACACCTTTTCTTTCTTTCCCTTACCTAATTTCTCTGGCGAGAACTTCTAGGACTATGTTGAATAGAAGTTGTGAGAGTAAGCATCCTCATCTTTTTCCTGATGTTAGAGGAAAAGCTTTCACCTTTTCACTATTGAATATGATATTAATTGTGGACTTGTCATATATTGCCTTTAATGTGTTGAGGTACATTTCTTCTATGTTTAATTTGTTGAGAGTTTTTATCATGAAAGGATATTGTACGTGGTCAAATGCTTTTTCTGCATCTATTGAGATGATCATATGGCTTTTATTCTCCATTTTAGTAATGTGATTTATCACGTTTATTGATTTGTATATGTGGAACCATAGTTATATCCCAGAGATAAATCCCTCTTGATCATGGTAAATAATCTTTTTAAAGTGCTGTTGAGTCAACTTGCTAATATTTCATTGAAAACTTTTGCATCTATATTCATCAGAGATATTTGCCTATAATTTTCTTTTCTTATAGTGTTCTTATCTGGCTTTTGTATCAGGGTAACGCTGACCTTGTAAAATTAGTCTGAAATCTGAAAGTATTCCTTCTTCAGTTTTCTTGAAAGAGTTTGAGAAGGATTGGTATTAGTTATTCTTCTTTTTTTTTTTCGAGATGGAGTTTCACTCGTTGCCCAGCCTGGAGTGCAATGGCATGATCTTGGCTCACTGCAACCTCCACCTCCTGGGTTAAAGTGATTCTCCTACCTCAGCCTCCCAAGTAGCTGGGATTACAGACATGTGCCACCATGCCTGGCTAATTTTGTATTTTTAGTAGAGACAAGGTTTCATCATGTTGGTAAGACTGGTCACGAACTCCTGACCTCAGGTAATCCACCGGCCTCGGCCTCCCAAAGTCCTGGGATTACCAACATGAACCTCCGTGCCCAGCTGGTATTAGTTATTCTTTAAATGTTTTGTAGAATTCAGCCATGAAGCCATCTGGTCCTGGGCTTACCTGTGATAGGAAATTTTACATAACTGATTAAATCTCCTTACTCATGATCGATCTATTGAGATTTTCTATTTCTTTATGATTCAGTCTTGGTAAGTTGAATGTTTCTGGGAATTTAACAATTTATTCTAGGCTATCCAGTCTTTTGACTTATAATTGTTCACAGTGGTCTCTTATGATCTTTTATTTTTCTGCAGTATCAGTTGTAATGTCCCTCTTTCACTTCTAATTTTAGTTACTTGAGTTCTCTCTTTTTTAGTTAGTCTAGCTAAAGATTTGTCCATTTTGTTTCCCTTTTCAAAAAACTATTAGTTTAATTTATCTATTTTTTTCTAGTCTCTGTTTTGTTTATTTCTGCTCTGATCTTTGTTATTTTCTTCCTTCTACTAACTTTGGGCTTAGCTGGCTTTTCATTTTCTGGTTTCTTGAGGTAACCTCAGTCTGTTTATTTGAGATCTTTCTTCTCTTTTTTAATAAGTCATTTATTGCTATAAATTTCCCCTCAAAACTGCTTTTGCTATATTCCATAAGTTCTGGTGTGTTTTGTTTCCATTCTTGTTTCTCTAAAGATATTTAAAATTTTTCCTTTTCATTTTTCTTTTGACCCAT
Source organism: Pongo pygmaeus (assembly GCF_028885625.2). NCBI lineage: Eukaryota > Metazoa > Chordata > Mammalia > Primates > Hominidae > Pongo > Pongo pygmaeus. Next base: position 129,474,062 of record NC_072380.2, read on the forward strand.
TGTTTGTTCAGGAGCATGTTGTTTAATTTTAATTTTAATTTTTCCTACATTTCTCCTATTACTAATTTCTAGTTCCCCTTCATTTTTTAAACGAATTTTTATTAGGTATAGAATTCTACGGTGATAGTTTTTATCTTTTAGGATTTTAAAGATTTTGCTTCACATTCTTCTAGCTTTGTATTGTTTCCAATATGTAACCTCTGTCTTCTTTTTTTTGTTCCTCTATATTTAGTGTGTCTTCTTCATCTGGATGCTTTTAAGGTTTTTTTTTTTTTCTTTATTACTGGTTAGATGCAATTTGATTATAATGTACCCTTGTATAGTTTTATTCATGTTTCTTAAGCTTGGAATTAGTTGAGCCTGGGGTTTGTGAGTTTATAGTTTTCAACAAATTAGAAAAGTTTTCCACCATTATTTCTTCACGTGTTTTTTTCTGCTTCTGTCCTTTCTTTGCTGGACTCCAGTGGCACATACATTGGATTTCCTGAAATTGTCCCACAGCTCAATGATGCTCTATTTTTTTTTCAGTCTTTTTTCTATTTGTGTTTCATTTTGGATCATTTCTGTTGCTATACCTTCAAGTTTATTAATCTTGTCTTTTGCAATGTTCAGTTGGCTATTAATTTTATTCAATTGTTTGTCTTCGTGTTTTTTTTTTATTTCAGACATTATAGTTTTCATTTGTAGATGATTGATTGGAGTCTTTAAAAATTTTGCATTGTCTTTATTGAATGTGCTCCATCTTTTCTCTGGCTCTTGAACAATGGAACACATTACAATAAGTGTTTTTATGTTTTTCTCTACTAATTCTATATCTGTGTCATTTATGGGTCTGTTTTCATCGACTGGTTTTCTCCTCATTATATTTTCCTGTTTATTTGCATGACTAGAAGTTTTAATTAAATGCCAGACATTGAAAATTGTACCTTGTTGGGTGGCTATACTTTTCTATTCCTATAGATATTGAGATTCTTTTAGGCAGTTAAGTTACTTGGAAACAATATCATTTTAGGTTTGCTGTTAAACGTTATTAGGTGAGATCAGAATTGTGTTAAGTCTGAGGCTAATTCTGCCTCACTTTTTTGGAGCACCTACCCAATATTCTGTAAATTGTGATGTTCTTCATTCTGGCTGGTAGGAATAGGAATTTTTTTTGGGGGGGCTCTGTTTGAATTCCAAGTGTTGCCCCTTATAATGCTTTCAAATGGTTCTTTTCCTATCCTTAGGTAGTTCCCTTACATATATGCTGATCAGTACTCAGCTGAAAACTCAGGCACCCTCTGCAGATCTCCCAAGTTCTCTCTCTCCGCAGCTCACTCATCTCTGGTACTCTGTCCTGGGAACACGAGCCAGTTTATCTCTCTGGATTTCCAGCTTTGTCTCAGGAAGTTTGATGGGCTCCCCTTCCATGCTCTGTAGCCTGGAAACTCTCTCTAGGCAGAAAGTTACAGCAACTGTAGAAGTCATTTCATTTCTTTTTACTTCTCAGGAAACATATCTTCATTGCTGATGTTCAATATCTTGAAAACCATTATTTTATATATATTGCTGTTATTTCAGCTGGGTGAGTAAATCTAGTCCCTGTTATTCCATCTTGGTTAAAAACAGAAGTTTCTCAACTGTGGTGTTTTGAGACTTCAATCCTGAAATATTAGTGATATTTGGAAATGAATGGATGGAGGTAAGAGGTCAATCATGGGTTAATTTCCAAAGAAGAGGAAAAACTGTATGGATATGTACAAGGTTAGTCCAAATGGGAATATTTGAGTTATTTGGTTATTAGGGATGAGTCTTCTCTCTTTGGTGGTGGAAGTTCTATTGACTAAGAAGAGCATATTTTTCCTTATGGTCTCACTGTAGATGGGGCTACATAAAAGCAAAAATACCGGGGACGATCTGTCTTCCTTAATCTAGGGTAGTTAGGCATATGCAGCATTGGGCCTTGTTCTCTCTGGAGACTCTTGTATGGGATAATTATTATTATTCATAATAGTAACAGCCATTACTTCTTGAGCACTTTCCATGTACAAGAATCCTGCTGTGTTACACAAATTTATATAAGTATACAACAATCTCAATAGGTAGATACTTTATCTTCTGTTTTTAAATAAGGGAACTGAAATTCAGATAGATAAAGTAACACACCACATGTCTCATACCTACCAAAGTTACAGTTGGAATTTAAACCCAGATCCATATGATTTCAAAGCCAAAATGCTTATATAGTATGGCATGCTAAAGGAACTCTGTACAGCCACTTTAGAAGCTTCTTGAGAAGATCCTAAGGAATCAAGAATTCCATAGCATTTTTGCACCTCCACACACATTTAGCAAAACATCCTGAGGAGGAAGGGATAGAGCTGGCATTAACCAATATTGGCCTGGATTGAATCAAGCCTAGGGAAGAGAAACTAGGGGACTTGAATGGGGCTCTCACTCATCATAAATGCTTTTGGAGTTCCAGGGCACTGTCTGAATTTTAACCTTTGAAATCTAAACTCAAGTTGAACAGAGATTGACAGGTCTTTCCCAGAAGAAATCTCATGTTTGCCGAAAGCCTGGGGGAAGAGTTGGTCAAGATGTCATGTTGTTCCACTTTAGCAAAGTACTTTGAAGATAAAATCAAGAAAGCTGAATTCTTATTATGTTGGGTAAGAGCTCTAAAGTTCTGTTGCTAAGGCCAGGAGTCAATTGAATTTAATTCAACAAACATTTATTAAATGCCTTCTCTATGCCAGACACTGTTTTAGGGTGGAAAATCAAAGAAGAACCAGACACAGCCCCTATGCTAGAGGAAACCGAAGGTCTAGCTGGGAAAGTGGGTGCATAAACAAATAATTATGATAGGATGGGATAAATATGACAGGACAAATGTAAACAGACATCTCTGAGGGTTCAGAGGTGGGGCCGGGGAACCCCATCTGGGGTTGGGAATGTTACAACAGGATTCTGCAGCCTTGTTTGTTTGCTTCATGAGCAGCATTTAGAGTTTTAAGATTTTTAATATTACCCTAGACTTCCTAGGGCATATAGCAGTCATGTCACTTTCCTTTTGTTTTTGGTGATTCCAAAGCCACAGTGCTGGGAATATACTGAGAGGAGAAAGGAGAATTCCAAATAGAGTCAGGAGCTTGTTCTGCCTTCAGTGTGCTCTGTGATTTGAGTATGCCACTGGGCCTTTTAATTATCAAAAGGTGTTGATCTTGTGAATACACATTGCTAAGTCACCTGTTGGATATTAATAGCAGAAGCCAAGAGTTTACCCAAGGGAGTGATGAGATCAGAATTCTATTATTACAGGGTGACATTCTCTTGCTGTGTTGAAATTAGACTACACTGTGATTATATCCTACAGTCCTAGAAAACAACAGCAACCAAGCAACATTCAACTGTTAAAAGTGTTATTCATAATACCTCTTATAACAAGCTATACTTATTCCTTCCTTTAAATTAAGTTGCCTTTTTCTTATAAAAGTAGCATATGTTGATTAAGTGGAAGTACAGAGCCAATTATTGTGTTAGTTTCCTATTGCTACTATAACAAATTAACACAAAGTTAATGGCTTTAAACAACACAGGTTTATTCTTCTGGAGATCAGAATTCTGAATTGACTTTCCCAGGCTGAAGTCAAGGTGCTGGCAGGGCTCATTCCTTTTAGAGGCCCTAGGGAAAATCTGTTTCCTTGCCTTTTTGTTGGTGGGGGCTACCCACGTTTCTTTGTAACCTCCTTCCCTCATCTTCAATTTTGCTTCTGGCATCATATCCCCTTTTCCTCTAACTCTGCCTTCTCCTGAGGTTTTTTTTTTTTTTGAGACGGAGTCTTGCTCTGTCGCCCAGGCTGGGGTGCAGTCGCTCGATCTCGGCTCACTGCAAGCTCCGCCTCCCGGGTTCAGCCATTCTCCTGCCTCAGCCTCCCAAGCAGCTGGGACTACAGGTGCCTGCCACCATGCCCGGCTAATTTTTTTTGTATTTTTAGTACAAACAGGGTTTCACCGTGTTAGCCAGGATGGTCTTGATCTCCTGACCTCATGATCCACCCACCTCAGCCTCCCAAAGTGCTGGGATTACAGGCTTGAGCCTTCTCCTGAGTTCTTATAAAGACCAGTCTGATCATATTGGGCCGACCCAGATAATCCAGGGTAATATCTCCATCTCAACGTCCTTAATTTAATGACATCAGCAAAGTCTCTTTTGCCATATAAAATAACATTCATATGTTCAGGGGATTAGGATATGGAAATATTGGAGGGGGTTATTCAGTCGACCTTAACTACTGTCTATGTTTTGGGGGCATTTACTTAATATTCTTTTTGAATTTATATAATTCAGATTATTCTGTATATATACATTGGTGTTATGCCTTTGTCACTTACCCTTGTATTATTTGTCCCTCCGAATATATTTTTTGAAATAATACTTTTTGACAGCTGTGTAATTCTTCTGTAGGGATATATGATAATTTATGAAGTCATTGCATCACAGTTTGGATGGAGTGGTTGGAGTAATCATGGTTCTAAGAGATAGAGTCCAATTCAACCTGTTTAAGCAAAGCAAGGAAATTATTGGCTCTGGCAATCCAATGAACTGTTAACAACCAGACTCCATGGGACTCAGCAGGGCTTCAGGGGCCACTGCAACCATGGATTCTAATAGTGCCAGGACAAACTTCATCTTCACGTCCTTTTCACGCTCTCTCACATGTTATGATCTCATCCACTAGAGAGGCACTAGCTGACCACAAGCCCTTTGTTTAACTAAGTCAATGCAAGCCCCTTTAAAAAAAAAAAAAAAAAAAAAAAGAAAAACCCCAGTTTCATTCATCATGGCCTGAATCTAATCTCAGGGAGTTCAATTGCAGGTCTTGGTGAGCTGGGTCCTTGTTCCTATCAGCAATGCCTGGCAGCTTGTTAGAAATGTGGAACTCAGGCTCCACTCAGGACATAGTGAATCACAGCCTGCATTGTAACAATATCCCAGGCAGCTTGAATGCCCATGAATATTTGTGAAGCACCATTCTAGTAACTGCCTTAGTTCCGTCTTTAGATTTTTGTGGATGTGGACAAAGCCTGTGTTGACTGACCAGCAATCAAGGTTTATAGTAGGAGAGGAACAGGTAAGGGTGGTTTAGCAAGACAGAGCAAAAACAAATAGTTTCACAGATTTTTGAGAACCGTACTCATACCAATGATCATTGCCTCTACACAGCAGTTTCTTGCACCATGAGGCAGCTAAATCCAAATAGCCAAGACCTGCAGCTGTGTCATCTGTAAGTTGTCTGAAGCACCTCAGGAAAATATGGTCTTGCCAAGTAAATCTGGTATCTCTCTGGTTTGGGCTCTGTCCCTGCCTGGTTCACCCCAGAGAGTCAGCTGATTCGTCCTTCCATGTGTTTGCAATTGAATGGGTAGACAAAGGTGAAGCCAGCACAATGTGGTATCATTTTGTTGATTACCTATGAGGCTTCTTTTCCATTCTACAAACATCACCTGCAGGGACTTACATCTGGGACTGCTGTGATTCCTATCTTTTTGTTGTTGTTGTTGAGACAGAGTCTTGCTCTGTCACCCAGGCTGGAGTGCAATGGCACGATCTTGGCTCACTGCAACTTCTGCCTCCTGGGTTCAAGCAATTCTCCTGCCTCAGCTTCCCAAGTAGCTGGAATTACAGGTGCCTGCCAGCAAGCCCGGCTACTTTTTTTTTGTATTTTTGGTAGAGGCGGAGTTTCACCATGTTGTCCAGGTTGTTCTCGAACTCCTGACCTCAGGTGATCCACCTGCCTCAACCTCCCAAAGGGCTGGGATTACAGGCGTGAGCCACTGTGTCCAGCCCTCCCATCCTCTTAAGAAGCACGTAGTTTTCACACTGTTACTAGCCAGGGAAACATCCAACCTTGAGTAACACGTAGAGGAAACGCCAAGCAAATTTGCAGAAGAATGATTTTAAAATATTCTTCAGATAAAATAAATGGTAACATGTATATGACTAGGCAATACGGACCTTGGTATCAGATATGTCTTACTGTCACAGAGTGAAAAAGGGCATAGATTCCTCCACGCCTGGGTTCTGTGGTGCTAGAGAAGGATTTAAGGAGCAGTGACAGTCACTCTGACATATTAACAAAACGTTTTCCAATGGCTTTTCTTGTAAAACAAATATAAGTCTCATTACCAGAAGTAGAAATAACATTAGAGGTACAATGATATGTTTCAGAGAACGGAAATCATCGCATTTTCCTTCTGATATGGCTTGGCTCTTTGTCCTCACCTAAATCTCATCTCTAATTGTAATCCCCACGTGTTGAGGGAGGGACCTGGTAGGAGGTGATTAGATCATGGGGGCAGTTTCCCTCATGCTGTTCTCATGATAGTGACTGAGTTCTCACGAGATCTGATGGTTTAAAAGTGTTTGGCAGTTAACCTCATTGCTCTCTGTCTTGCCTCCACGTGAAGAAGGTCCTTACTTCCCCTTTGCCTTCTGCCACAATTGTAAGTTTCCTGAGGCCTCTCCAGCCAAGCAGAACTGTGAGTCAATTAAACCTTTTTCTTTCTACCTAAATTATCCAGTCTCAGGTAGTTCTTTATAGCAGTGTGAAAATGGATGACTACACCTTCTAATACACCAGATAGGAGGTAGAGCTCTAGGGATCTTTTGGACCATAGGTGGAATAGAAATGGGGTATGGGGAGTAATGTTGGGGGTATTTATAAAAGGGCAACATGAGGGATTTTTGTGTGGATGGGATGGAAACGTTCTGTATCTTGACTGTACTAATACAAATGACCTAGTTGTGATATTGTACTATGTGGTATGTTACTACTGGAAGAAACTGCGTAAAGGGTGCCTGGAGTATTATTTCTCACAATTGCATGTGAATCTACAATAATCTCAAAGTAAATTGTTTAATTAAAACATTGCGCTGAAGTAGTATCTATCTTAATTACTGAGGGTTTTTTGTTTTTTTTTTTTTTTTGGCAGCTTCTTAAATTTTTCTGCTGTGGCTAGTGCCTCTCCTGCCTCCTCTCAATTTCATCCCTACTCAGGCTGAGTGCCTCGTTCTAGCAAATAAATATGGGGCAAATAATGTATCCTCCCTAGCCTCAAATTCCTCATCTGCAAAATGGGAATGACAGGAGTTCTCACTTCCTAGGGTTTTTGTCAAGATTAAACGAGATAACACATGTAAAATAATTAGTCCAGGGCCTGGTATATAGTAAATTCTAGTTAAATGTTAGTTATATAGCCTTATCGGAACATGGTAGTCAGAGTGTCTATGTAAAAATGTGCACACATGGTTACAGGGGATGGGATTAGAAGGAGCATTCATTTTGTTTAATGACTCTACTTCTAGGTGACAGGGCCCGTGTGGGTCCTAAAAATGCTGCATCCTCTCGGGGCAGGCTTCATGGGTGTGTGGCTTGTGCAGGCTTACAGAGTCATATGCTGGGTTTTATGTTCTGCTATGTATTAAGGATTAATAGGATGTATGTATATATGGAAGGGAGTTTGTTAAGGAGAATTGACTCACACAATCACCAGGTGAAGTCCCACGATAGGCTCTCTGCAAGCTGGGGATCAAGGAAGCCAGTAGGGGCTTAGTCTGAGTTCAAAAGCCTTGAAAGCGAGGAAGCTGACATTGCAGCCTTCAGTCTGTGGCTGAAGGCCAGAGAACCCCTGGCAAACCACTGGTGTAAGTCTAAGACTCCTGCCCTGGTGTCTGATGTTCAGGGCAGGAAGCATCCAGCATGGGAGAAAGATAAAGGCCAGAAGATTCACAAGCCAGCTTATTCCACCTTCTTCCACCTGTCTTTTCTAGCAGTGCTAGTTGCTGATTGGATGGTGCCCACCCACATTGAGGGTGGGTCTTTCTCTCCCAGTCCACTGACTCAAATGTTAATCTCCTCTGGCAATACCCTTACAGACACACCTAAAAACAATACTTTGCATCCTTCCATCTGATCAAGTTGACCATATTAACCATCACATGCCGTCACCACTTTTCAACAAGAGGCCACACATTTTTTTTCTTTTTCTCTTTTTGGCACTGGCCCACAGTTATGTAGCTGGTCCTGTCTCCCCTTAATCAAAGTCAGTGTTTCCCCAGAGAGAGCAAGCCTGATAGTCACTACCTCCTCTCCAGAGTAGAGGACAATGGGACTACGCCCCAGTATCCCAGGAGCCAGGGCTGTTAGTTCAACTCAATTAGAGGGAGTTCTGCTCGCAGAGCTGTTCTACCATAGCCCCTTCTTTTTGTGCACCTCCTCATTCATTCAAAGAGTCTCCTTAGATCCCACCACAATAACTACTCTCACATGAAAACTTTGTTGGCCTGTGAGTATATGGGTGGAGGGTTTTCCCTCCAACTTTGTGGGTTTGGGTGCTTTTGCTTGATTGTTTCTCATTAGACAGAAAAGATTTTGTGGACAGGATTAGAGCTCTGCTCAGCCACAGTTTAAAAAAAAAAGTTGGTCTTGAAGAAACAGGAAGCTCAAGACAAAACACACATAAAATCACTAACCTTTCACTTTAATGGTCTTTCCAAATTGTCAAAACCACTGTGGTCTGTCTTGCTCACAAGAGGCATTCTTGGGGTTTACAGACACTGAGTTGAGAAGGAATTTCTCTGTTGGATGGCTGAGGATGCAGCCAGCAAAATAATCCTGTGGAGCAATATTGCCCTTGGAGCAGACAAATTTGAGTCCTGTTTGTCCAGGTGCAGTGCTTGTGTGCAAATCTGTCCACTCAGCCACTCTGCCATAAGGGTCTGTCAGAACAGTCAGGTGAGCCCTGGGCTGGCCGGTTTAGCCTTGGGGAGGCTGCACCTTGCACGGAGCTGGCGGGAGCCAAGAAGGGAGCCTGGCTCCTCTTTGTGAAATGATGTGTCTGGAATAACAAAGGGAAGAAATCACAACGAAAGGAACCCACAGCATATGAGTTCCTACCAAGCTGAGAAGTGATGAAAGTGAAAAGAAAACTTAGCTGGAGTTCAAACTGTGGCTAGGGTTATGACAGTTAATAAATCAGTGAGTCTGGAAAATGTTAAGTCTCAACAATAAAATTAGGAAGTTGCAATACTGTCATTAAACTAGTGTTATTGGCCTGGCATGATGGCTCACATCTGTAATCCCAGCACTTTGGGAGGTCAAGGCGCGTGGATCGTTTGAGCTCAGGAGTTCGAGACCAGCCTGGGCAACATGGTGAAACCCCATCTCTACAAAAAATTAGCTGGGCATGGTGGTGCATGCCTGTGGTCCCAGCTACTTGGGAGGCTGAGGCAGGAAAATCATTTGAACCCGGGAGGCGGAGGTTGCAGTGAGGCGAGAGTGCGCCACTGCACTTCAGCCTGGGCAACAGAGTGAGACTGTCTCAAAAACAAAAACAAAAAACAAAAAGGTAGCGTTATTAAAAAATAGTAATAATTAATTTGTGTGTGTCTCCTCTCTGCAGATGTCTTTAATTTATTCATCAGTAAGGCTTGCCTTCTCCAGGAGAGAGTGTGGTATATTAAAATGGTAAATAAAAGGGGTTCTGCCATTTGCTCACTGAGTAGATTATTTAAGATCTCTGAGCCTCAGTTTATCCATCTATAAATTGGATTTAATAATAACTGTACCTATAGGTGGTAGTTTTCAAATATTTTAGCAGCAAGCTGAGAAATATCTAATATTACAATGTAATATGCTAGATACATACAACCACACTTATATAACTCAAACAAAGCTTTTATAAAATAGTGTGTCCCATAGCTGAATTTGATGCACTTATATTTTTTAATGCTTCTTTTTCCATCACATTTTATTTAGAAATACTGGTTGTGACCCACTAAAGTGATTTCATAACTTAATATTTCAAAAATGCTATGGTAGATTAATCTGCCCATTAAAAAAGATATTATACATAAAGTGCTTAGCTCACAAAAAAAGGCCAATAAATATGAACTTCCTTCCTTCTTCCTCCTTGGGGAGCCAAACTTACAGCTACAATTTGTACTTTGGGTTTCTATGACATTTACATGTGTGATGCTTATAAATTTTCATAATATAGTAAACTAAAGATATTACTTCGGGCTTCTCAGTATCAGTGCTAAATTGATCAGAGCTGATGACAAGCGGTTAGAAACTTTTGACTATTCACCAAGAAACTTATATGATCCTGGGTCATATTCAATCTACAACACACCAACAATTCAAGAAGTAAACATTTGCAAAGGATTACTACATATGAATTGTTAAAAACTGTTCTAGGTGCAGTGGCTCACACCTACAAGGCCGAGGTGGGAGGATTGTTTGAGGCCAGAAGTTCGAGACCAGCCTAGACAACACAGGGAGACCCCCCATCTCTACAAAAAAGTTTTTCAAAATTAACCAGGCATGGTGGCACCTGCCTGGAGGCCCAGCTACTGAGGCAGAAGGATCACTTGATCCCAGGAGATTGAGGCTGCAATGAGCTATGATCATGCCACTGCTCTCCAGCCTGGGCAACAGCAAGACCCCATCTCAAAAATAAATACATTAATGAATGAAAATTGCATGTATGTTGTCAATCCTGGCTGCAGATTAGAATAACTTGGGGGAACTTTTAAAATATGATCAATGCCTATCCATTCTCCAGAGATTCTGATCCAAATGGTCTGGATATAGCCTGAACATCAATCAGTATTGTATTATCTAAAAGAGACTCAGGTTAACCCAGCACATAGTCAGGGTTGAGGAACATCGGGTTACTCAGTGCTGAGATTAAGAAGCTGATACGATAACTAAAACTAGACATCATAATATAGTGAGAACTTTCCAACATTCCCAGAACCTCCTGCGCCCATCAAACATTGTACCGATACAATTTCTGCTGAAAATCAGCTCTGGCAAGTTGTTTGAATCATTGTACATGTTCACCAGTTAGAAAAAGAAATTTCCTAGGAAATATTCTCAATGCAAACTTCTTGCTAATTCTGACTGGCTTGTTTTCTGAGTTAGTGTGAACTGTGAGATCTAACCGCTCATTATCCTGTCTTCACGGGTAGCCTCGGGAGGGTAGAGACAGTCCTGCTGTCTCAAAATCCTGTCTTCACAGGTGGTTTCAGGAAAGTAGAGACAGTCCTGCTGTCTCAAACCTGGTAACAACGGCAGCTAATAATAAGTCACTTCCCCCTCTTTGTCTCCATCACTTTGGTTCAGTCCTCTGCTGTCACACCCTGCAGATTATATTGTACTCAATCTCTTTCCAATCTTTCTTCACTCACAGGCCCTGAGTTTTCAGGGCACTCACCATGTTTTAGACACCTTTGTGTTTCCAAGACTTAGCACAGGGCCCAAGTTGTTGCAGAGGCTTACACATTTTTTATTTATTTTATTTTATTTTATTTTTTGTAAAGAGATGAATTCTTGCTATGTTGCCCAGGCTGAACTGAAACTGCTGGGCTTAAACCATCCTCTTGCCTTAGCATACCAAATAACTGGGACTACAGGTGCATGCCACTGCACCCAGCTTGCTCAACAAATTTTATTGAATGAATAAATGAAGGATTTTGGTGCTCAGAGCAGGTCCCTGGCTCTCTGGGAGGACAGAACTGAAGTTGCCTTTTACCGTGTCTTCTGATCTGTTTCTTCTACCATTCAGCCCTTTTGCTGGAAGGATGGGTTTTCTTTATCATGTCAAAAAGAAGTGGGTTGAGACCTTGTGTTTTTTTGGTCAATATTAAGACACCATAAAGAATAAAACCTTCTGCCTCAGAGTCCCTCAGACTTCATGGTGGATTTCTGGTTCCTGGGCAGCAGTGGCACTGCCAGCTGCCTCCTGGTTTGGAAGCCAACACCACACTGCAGGGAAACCAAATCTTCTGAGAACCTAAAATCCTTCAAAGGCAGTGCTCCCAGGCTGGAGCTGGCGTTGCTATTCCAGGCTTGGGGTTCTGGCCATTGACAATGATTATGATTTAATACACCACATTGGTGAAGTAGCAATTCAGGAAATATTGTTTTTAAAATCAACCACGAAACTTGGTTGATTTGTCTTGGAAGTTGAAATCCCACATTTTGGGGATGGATGAGTCTGGGTGATCCTGGTCCTAGTAGGAAAGCAAATGAGAGAAAAACGTTACAAACACGAAATGCGTATATTTGATTTCTCTGCTTCCCACTTCCAGGAACATTTTAACCCTTAGTAGCTTTTTACTTGTAATACAAACTTTAGTTTTTTTCATTTTAATTTGATTTTTTTTTTTTTTTTTTTAATGACAGGGTCTTGCTCTGTCACTTAGGCTGGAGTGCAGTGGTGTGATTATGGCTCACTGCAGCCTTGATCTTCCAGGCTCAAGCGATCCTCTCACCTCAGCCTCCCGAGTAGATGGGACCACAGGGGCATGCCACCACACCCAGTTAATTTTTCTATTGTTTATACAAATGGGATTTTGCCATGTTGCCTGGGCTGGTCTCGAATACCTGAGTTCCAGTGATCTGCCTGCCTTGGCCTCCCAGAGTGTTGGGATTACAGGCATGACCCATTGCACCTGGCCAAAACATTTTTATTTTAAAAACTTTTTAATTTTACTTCTAATATGATCATCAAAGCACTATAAATATCCTCATTTTTTAATTCTTAAAATTTCCCTTATCCTTAAATATCTCCTCAAGAACACCATCTCTACTGAGTCCAGCAATGTTACCAGGAACTTTTCATGGTCTTTGGTGCATCATCTATGTCTTTCAGGGTCCACCACACTCTTCTCTGTTTACAGAAATCACATTATGCCCTGTGCACAGCAGGCTCTCAGGGAACACACTAGGTGTTCAATGAGGTGAATGGAATGGAACAACTCAGCCGTTTCCACAGCCTGCTCAGGTGTTAAGATGAGTGAGAGTGTATTTGGCAGAGGTACTGAGGACTCTTTCAGGAAATGAGGTCCCATCTCGGGGTATTTTTCGCATGAGACAACCTGTCATTCTGGAGCTTTAGTGACATAACTGGACATGTCTGGCCCAGTATCACCCTGACTTAATAATATAAGACCACAGGATCTGCTCCATCATGGGTTTGTTGAAGCCCTCCATGCCTTCATTTCCTTATCCTAGTGATGATCCTAATACCCACCCCACAGGTGGTTGATGCAGTGAACGTGAAAGTTCTGGGAGCGGTTGTGAAAAGAAATGCTCTATAAACCGTCAACTGAGTGGAATTTCTGCCCTTTCTAGGCCACACATAAAATCACAGCTTTTCCAAGTTCCTGTTAATGAAGAAATAGGACTAAATAGGCATCCTGCAAAAAAGAAAAAAAAAGCTCTTTTTTCCCAAATTAAAATTGGGAGTTCACTTTTTTTTTTGAGACGAAGTTTCACTCTGTCACCAGGCTGGAGTGCAGCGGCGCCATCTCTGCTCAATGCAACTTCTGACTCCCTCGTTCAAGCGATTCTCTTGCCTCAGCCTCCCAAGTAGCTGGGATTACAGGTGCCCACCATCATGCCCAGCTAATTTTTGTATTTTTAGTAGAGATGGGATTTCACCATGTTGGCCAGGATGGTCTTGATCTCCTGACCTCGTGATCCACCCACCTTGGCCTCCCAAGTGCTGGGATTACAGGCGTGAGCCACTGCGCCCAGCCACATATTAATATTTTTATTTATGTTCATGACACATGCAACCAATGCACCTCTTGGTCTCTTGGGATCCGGTTTGTTGCTATTGACATCTTCCAGCTGGACTTCATTTGCATCTGGTGAGAGCTCCCTCTAACAGCAGGCTTAGGTTATGCTGATTGGAAAGGAAACTCTGGAGACCTGTGTGGTTTATTCATTTATTTGCCTGTGCATTAATACATTTAACAAACATTGTGCACTCACATTTTGCCAGACTCTGTGACAGGTGTTGGGATACAGAAGCAAAAGAGACTGTCTTTGACTCGTAAGAGCTCACATTCCTGGCCAGGCGTGGCAGGAGAATTGCTTGAACCCAGGAGGCGGAGGTTGCGGTGAGCCGAGATTGCGCCATTGCACTCCAGCCTGGGCAACAAGAGCAAAACTCCATCTCAAATATATTTGTGTGTGTGTGTGTGTGTGTGTGTGTATACACACACAAAAAAAGTTATGATTTGGCTGTTATAGGCATAGAGGTGAGGGCATCTAATTTCATCTGGGGAATCACGGAAGACTTCCTGGAAGAGATGATGTTTGAGCTGAGCCTTAACAATTGAGTAGAGGTTTTCTGAATGAAGGCTACAGGAGGTGGAAGCTACAGGGGAGGATATGGAGCAAAGAAAGGGATTTCCAGCGGTTTTCCAGAAAAACTGGAAGCATCTGCCAGTGCAGGTGTGGTTACATTCTGGGAGTGGACAGAGATGAAAAGATCAGATTACAAAGGCACATACGTACTTTAAAAAAGGAATTTGAACTTCGAAAATGTTGGACTTTATGCAAAGGCTCAGCATTGTAAGGTTTGTGTTTTAGAATGGGTTTTCAATGGCAATATGGCAAATGGATTTTTGGGGGATGTGGTGGGCGGTAGTATTGTCAGGGAGCAAGGTTAGGAGTCAAGTCCAGTTGTCTAAAAGGAAATAAGTGCTTGAACTAAAAACAGTGGTGTTGAGAATGGAGAAGGGATAGATTCAAGAGAAATCTAGGAGATAGAGTCTACAGATCTATAGAATGTGAACTGCGGCATTAGATGAGGAGCATCAGAAGATGTGGAGGCCTGACATGGTGGCTCAAGCCTGTAATCCTAGCACTTGGGAGGCTGAGGCAGGAGGATCTTTTGAGACCAGGAGTTCGAGACCAGCCTGAACAACATAGCAAGACCCAGTCTCTACAAAAAATAAAAAAAAAATGAGGCTGGCGTGGTGGCTTACACCTCTGGTTCCAGCTACTCAGAAGGCTGAGGCAGGAGGATAGCTCATGAGGCTGCAGTGAGCTATGATTGCACCACTGCACATCACCTGGGTGACAGAGCAAGATTGCATGCCTAAAAAAAAAAAAAAAAAAAAAATTAAGGATTACGTTTTAGGATTCTAAATCCTAATTTTATGATTAAATTACTTAATTCATGGTAATTCCTGAGATTTGGCAGGGTGTTAAAAAAAAAAAAAGTGGAATTCAGAGTGACTTCTAGGTTTCTGATTTTAGTGACCTAAGTGGTTGTCACATGCTGCTGCTGCAGGGAGCATAGAAAATCATCCTGGGTGTTCCTTTGCTAATTTTCAGGTTGCCATGTAAATAAGGCACCACTGTCCATGGTGCAGACAGCTTGTTGACTTGTACAAATCCTTTTAATCTAGGAATGTAGTTTTATACATCTTACATGTATAAATGCATGTGTGCATGTGTATGTAAATTCGACATATATGTACTGATCTCCACTTGGCTAAGAGATCACCCATGTGTTTATGACTATCTCTTTGCTCTATTCTGAATGCCATGTTAATGCAGCAGTACTGTGCTGAGGTTACGTGCATGGGCTCTGGAGCCAGACTGCCTAGGCAGAAACCCTGTCTCCATCCCTCACTTGCAGAGTAACCTGGCGTGAGTAATATAACTATTTCCTCCCTGAGTCTCCTCTCTCTATAAAGCCATCATGACAATTATACCTGCCTCATAGGGAAGTTGTGAGGATTAAATTAGTTAATTCACGGTAATTCACTTAGAACACGGCCTGCCTGGTACATAGTAAGTGCTGTCTAACTGCTACCTCTTATTATCACAGCAAGAATGTCTCCATTGGAAAAATCCTCCAAGTGTCCCTGATCCTGCTTGAGTGGCGTGTTTACCTGTTGCTGACATGCAGAGCCCTAGCTCTATGCCAGACTCTGCCCTGGGGCTCTGCATGTATTACCTCCTTCAGTTGTCACCACAGAGCTCTCCAGTCTTGAGTAGGGCATCATGATCCCAGTGTTACCGGTAAAGACATAGAGATTGGAGACACTAAGCAACTTGCCTGAATCACACCACTAGCAAGTAGAAGAACCAGGATCTAAACCCAGGACTGCCTTACTCTGATGTCCCTGGACATAATCTGGGCTGTTGCTAGGGCAGCCAGTGCAGCCAGCTATTTCCAGCAGGACACTGGTAGGAAGGGCCTCATTATTTCAACATCAAGAGCCACCTTGGTTCTCTGAGTTCAGGAGCCTACCCCAGCACCATAAATGGTGATGAAGTGCAACCTAAGTGGTGTCATTCCTTAGTTAAAAAGAAATTGGGCTTTTTCTTTTTATCTCTCTCCAGCCGTCTAGCCCAACACAATTAAGTCCCCCTACCTCCTTATTTTCTTTTAAGGATTTAGATCTGCTTATAGAAGCCTTGAAACAAAAGACCCAATTTAACAGGTAGCGAAACATTGTAAGGCTGGATGCAGTGGCTCACACCTGTAATCCCAGCACTTTGGGAGGCCGAGGCGGGCAGATCACTTGAGGTCAGAAGTTCGAGACCAGCCTGGCCAACAGGGTAAAACCCATTTCTACCAAAAACCACAAAAACTAGCCAGGCATGGTAGTGCTTGCTCCCAGCTACTTGGGAGGCTGTGGTTGGAGGATCACTTGAACCCTGGAGGCAAAGATTGCAGTGAGCCAAGATCTTGCCACATTGGTCCAGCCAAAAAAAAAAAAAAAAAATTGTAGCAATATGATCTGGAAAAGATCATTTTAAATGGTAGTTGCCTCAGCTGTGCTTAAGTAGCTTTTATGTGAGTCATAAAAGCTACTTGGAGAATATACTTTGAATACACATTACCTGTGTGCCCAGTTCATCCATTTCCACATCATTATCTTCATGTCTTGCTGGAACTTGGTAAATATCAGGTCTCGTCTTTCATTTTGCCTCTCAGTTAGGTTTCTGTACATGTTGCTGATGGTTCTGACTAGTGAGTTGCCATTTTTATGAAGCTTTCTCTGATGCGAAAAGATCATAGGTCCTTTGATACAAGTGTCAAATATTACTAGTCACATTGTCATTTCCAATTGCAAGCTGAGACACCAAGGGGGAATTTAGGACTAAGTTATTGATGTGGGTTATTGGCAGGGTGCTGAAGTCTGAGAACTTTGTGCCATCCCAGGTCACTGTTTATTAGCTCAGTGCAGACTCATATTTCTTAGGACTTATTTCAGCCAAATAAAGTCTTCCATAAACAGCTTTCATGAGGTTGTGGAAATTGAGTTTCACAAGCTTTGCATCTGCTGCTGAAAACAAACACATTTTCCCACTCTGAGAAACACCACTCTTACCAGTCTCTCATATTATACTCTCCTGGAGAAAGAAATCTGGCTTTCACCCAAGAGAGATAACCTCCTTAGCTCAGCTGGATATTTGAACATCTACACATTGAAAGCAGATAAAATATATAAACTGGGTCAAACAAGCAACAATCCATTGCTTTTCTAAAGGATTCACTCTCAATATTCTTTATATTGAAACCACCTTTGTACCTTTAAGATGATGTACAAAACCTAATTTACACAAAAGCTTTTCAAGAGCTTATATTTTGAATCAAGCACTATTGTATTAGTCCGTTTTTACACTGCTATAAAGAAATACCCGAGACTGGGTAATTTATAAAAGAAAGAGGTTTAATTGACTCACAGTTCCACAGGGCTGGGGAGGCCTCAGGAAACTTACAATCATGGCAAAAGGCGAAAGGAAAGCAAGGATCTTCTCACATGGCGGCAGGAGAGAGAAGAGTGAGGAGTGAAGGGGGAAGAGCCCCTTATAAAACCATCAGATCTCCTGAGAACTCATTCACTATCATGAGAACAGCATGGGGGAAACTGCCCCCATGATCCAATCACCTCCCACTAGGTCTCTCCCTAGACACGTGGGGATTATGAGGATAGCAATTCAAGATGAGATTTGTGTAGGGACACAACTAAACCATATCCACAATTGTCAGTGTTGTTTTGAAATCCTTGGTTAGCAGGGCTTGAGTACAGATCTCAAAAAAGAAAAAAGAAAAAAAAACCCCTATATCGATCATTTTAAAATGTGGTCTTTTGGCAGTATACGCATTACAAGAAAATGAGAAATTTACCAAATTATCGGTTTGGGAGGAATTCATTCTTATGGATGCAGGTGTGGTTCCCATATTTCATTTCTGTACACTTTGATATATGGACGGTGCTGTCTCCTGAGTCTGAAGGTGAATTGGAGGCTTCATACAAATATTCACCAAGTTGCAGACAAATGGAAAGAACAGAGGGAGGTGTGTCCCTTTGTCTTGTTTTCTTTTAAAGCTTCCATTTTACTGGGTGCTTATTATGGGGTGAATGATTTACAAAGTGCTTTATAGATATTATCTCATTTCACCTTTGCATGAAACTTATGAACTAAAACTAATTGTGTTCATCTTGCCCATGAGAAAACTCAGGCTCTGGGAGGTGAAATCATTTGTCCAGGGTCACACAAGAGTTTTTGATTCAAAACAGGCTTTTGCAGTCATAGCTAATACTCATTGGGCTCTTGCTGTGAACTCAGACATGGTTCTAAATACTTTATTAGCATTAAATTCATTTACTCCTTACAACAGCTCTATGTGGTAGATTCTTACCTCCTTCTCATTCCACAGATGAGGAAATGAAGGCATCAAGAGGTTAAATGACTTGTCTAAGGGCACAAAGTTAAAAAATGAGAGACATGGGATAAAAAACCTTGTTCCTCTGGCTCCACAATGTTCTCTCCTAACCATTGTGTCTAGAGGCTCTCTCTAAAATTCTGTCTCACGATTTTTCCACTTCCACTGCATTGCCTAATTCTCTTTCCTACTTCATTTTTACTGTGACACTTCTCATAGCTGACATACTTTATACTTGCTTATGTTTGTTTGTTTCTTTTTGTCTGTCTCCTCACACTAGATTGTAAGCTCCAAGAGGGCAGAGATCTGTCTTTCTTGTTTACTGATGTTTTCTTGGAATAGTTATACTTCCTGGCACATCTATGAACTATTGGCACATCTATGATAAATGTAGGATGGCACCTGGAACATAGCAGGCAGTGAAAAGATCAATGGGAGAATGATGGAATCATGGGCATATCTGTAAGCTTATTAGAACTGACAGCTACTCAGGATCCATCCTGCTTGCAGTGGTGATTTTGAATCCAATTTAGTAGAATGGTAGGTATATAAAACAAATTGCTGTGGGTCAAACAGCGGATGAGAAGTCAAGAAGTAATTCAGATGAGGGGAGGAAAGATATAGGATGTAGCTGGAAGAGGCATCTGTGGTGGGGGAATATATCTGTGGGTGATAAGGTTTACAGCCTAAGAGGAAGGAGCAAGTGGAGAGGAAGATCTGAGTGGAGGTGACTAATGGCTTAGCAAAGAGAGTGAGGAATTGGCCTAAGTGCTGTAGTGGAAGGGCCAACCTTGCAACAAAGGAGAGCTGCTTTTTGAAACAGGGCAAAGGGAGGCAATGATTGACAATTATGAAGAGAGATCTGAAGGAAAGAGAAATTGAGAGAGCTCCTATTGCATGCCCTTGCTCATCCCAGGATAATAGCAAGGTGAAGCCCTCTACAGATGATGTTGAGGAAAATTCTGCTTTAAAAAAATGTTGTCAGATAAAATGATGGTTTGCTAGGACTGAAACAGGGAACAGGGGACTGAATTTCACCTCATTTAAGACATAAATTTCTTATAGGCAATAAGCAACAATGACAGGAAATCAAGACCAGGCTGCAATTAGTGTGAAATTGCTCTCTGTGAAACTGTTAGTAAAAGGAGATTGTGGATGATGAAGGGGCACTGGCTTAAGCTGTTTTCATGGACTCCACTCGTGTAGAAACAGAGCAATTGCTTCATGTCTTAGTGTTCCCACGGGATCAACCAAAGATTCATGCCAGTGGACAAAACAGATAGCTTTCCTCCCACAGTGATGTGGTTGCTGGATTTCTCAGTCTGAGGGGACACCAGTGATTCCTGGTTACTGGTGGCAGTCATTTGCTCCACTTAGATCTCTGGCTACATTGGTCTAGTCAATGTGAGACCTGCTTCCAGCTTATTCCTTGAAACTTGCTTATGCCCCTTTCTTTCTCTTCCCAATATCCTCCAAGGCATGAATCTTCTGTCTTTTTTCTTTTAATGATAATTATTTTCATGCTCCAGAAATCCTCCTACTCAGGAACTCACTCTTTGTATTGGTTATCTGTTGCTGAGAAACAAAATTATCCCCAGACTCAGTGGTTTAAAACAACAAACATTTATTATCTGTGCTGTGTCAGGAGTTTGAGAGCAGGCTTGTTGGTGCCTCTGGCTCATGGGTACTCATAATACTGCAATCAGGGTTTTGGCTTGGGCTACCATCTCCTCTGAAGACTCCAATGGGGGAAGATCAAGTTCCAAGTTAGGCCTCGCCCATATGGAAGCTCACAACTTAGTAGCTGGCTTCCCTTAGAGTGAGCAAGTGAAGGCGAGCAAAATGAAAGTCAGGGTATTTTTGTAACCAAATCTCGGAAGTGCCATCTCATCACTTTTGCCATGTTCTACTCATTCAAAGCAAGTCCGAGTACCAGCCCACACTCAAGTGGAGGGAAAGGTATGAATGTCAGGAGGGGAAAATCTTGAGGACCACCTTGGAAACTGCCTACCGTATTCACATTCGTTGCTTCCCCCATCCTATGCTAGCAATTTATTTTCCTGAAAGTAGCGAGTAAAAGGAACCATGCCCAGATACCTTCTTGAACCCAATTGCCATAGTCATTCTGTATAGATGGGTTGGACTCTCCCCTCCCTTGTTCCCAAATTTGTTTTACTTGCTGAAACTGATGCCACTACACATGCACCAAGAGGATAATGAGCTGGCTCCCGAGTTGGTCCAAAAACAGCTTGAGAGAGCAAGGAAAGAAGACTGGCATAGGGTTTTATGTTGGTTAGGACCTGGGGCTGACAGGAGGGTTTCTGTGTGGGGCCTGGGGCTTGTGTGCTTGCCTGTTAGAGCCAATGAAGAGCATGTATAGGTTTCTCATCAACTTTTCCAGATGTAGGGCTAAAAGGGAAAGTGAAGTCATGGGGCCTGAAAGCTGTTAACAGTCAAACATCAAAAATGGAGTCAGACCCTACATTAAATTATTGAACTTGAAATTTGATGGATAAAATTGGATGTTGAGATTCTGAAGTCTGACTCTGCAGTGGATCTGATGCCTGCTTATTTTGTGTGTGTACTCAACCCATACGTGGAAGCACATGGCTGAAAAGACTTCCACACCCTCAGTGAGGAGTGACTTTAAATAAATGTGGCTGATCTCACTTACATGTGGAATCTAAACAAACTGAACCTAGAGACACAGAGAGTAGAATGTTGCTTACCGGGGGCTGGAGAGAGAGGGGGATTGGGGAGATATTGGTCAAGGAGTAAGAAATTTCAGCTAGGAGGAATAAGTTCACCTGTTGGTGAACATTATGGGATTTGTTCCAATTTAGGGCCATTGTTAATTAACCTTCTATGTGTAAGTCTACATAGGACATATGATTTATTTTTCCATTGGGTAAATACTTAGGAGTGGAAAGACTTAGACATATGTTAAGTATCTATCTACCTTTTTAAGAAATTGCTGAACTGCTTTCTAAAATGTGGTTGTACCATTTTGCATTCCCATCAATGGTGAATAGAATTTCCACTTGCTCCATATCTTTACCAACTATTAAATATGGTAAAACTTTGAATTTTAGCCATTTTACAAGTTACATGTTGTGGCATTTCACTGTGGTTTTAATTTGCCCTTCCCTAATGACTAATGTGGAACAATTTTTTTATGGCCATAATTTGCTCTCCACATCCTTTGTCTGGTGGATTTGAATTTGGTGTCTATTTGAACTTTTGTCTATTTTTATTTTCATTGGGTTGTTTGTCTTATTATTGAGTTGTATGTGTTCTTTATATATTCTAGATACAAGTCCATTGCTATGTGTGTGTATATATAAAGTATATTCTCCTAGTCTATGGTTTGCCTTTTCATTTTAACAGTGAGTCTTTTTTTTTTTTGTAATATCAACTTTTATTTTAGATTCAAGAGGCCCATGTTCAGGTTTGTTAAATGGATATATTGTATGATGCTGAGGTGTGGGGTATGAATGATGCCCTCACCCAGACAGTGAGCACAGTGCCCAACAGGTAGTTTTTCTGCACTTGGCTCCTTCCCTTTCTCCCATCCCTGGTAGTCCCCAGTGTCTATTGTTCCCATTTTCATGTCTGTGCTTGCCCATGCTAGCTCCCACTTAGAAGTGAGAACATGCAGTATTTTATTTTCTTAACAGTGACTCTTGAAGAGCAAACGTTTATGATATCAATGAAGTCCAATTGTTGATATTTTTTCTTTTAGAGTTTATGCTTTTTGTATTCAAGGAATCTTTGCCAAACCCAAGGTCTTTAAAACTTTCTCCTTTGTTTTCTTTTTGAGTTGTACAGTTTTAGCTTGTATACTTAGATCTTTGATTCATTTTAAGTTAGTTTTTGTGTATGGTGTGAGGTAATGTTTAAGATTCATTTTTTCTATATGTATAGCCAATTACTCCAGCACCATTTATTAAAAAGAGTATTCTTTCCTCCACTGAACTGTTCTGGTACCTTTTCAAAAATCAATTGACCATTTATATGTTGGTCTATTTCTGGACTCACTATTCTATCGTCTTGATTTATTTATCTCTCCTGATGCCAAAAATGAAATTGCATTGACTATTATGACCTTATAATAAACCTTGAAACCAAATAGTATAACTCCTTCAACTTTGGTATTCTTTTTCAAGTTGTTTTAGCTTACAGGTTGAGCATTCCTAAAATGAAGATTCAATATTCAAAATGCTCCAAAAATCTGAAACTTTTTGAGCACCAACATGATGCCACATCAGTGGCTGAGATAGTGACACCTTTGCTTTCTAATGGTTCAATGCACACAAACTTTGTTTCATACACAAAATTATTTAAAATATTGTATAAAATTACCTTCACGCTATGTGTATAAAGCATATGTGAAACATAAAGGAATTTTGGGTTTAAGACTTGAGTGCCATCTCCATGATATCCCATTCTGTTATGCAAATATTCCTAAATCTGAAAATATCCAAACTTCAAAACATTTCTGGACCCAAGCATTTTGAATAAGGGATACTCAACTTATACCTGGTTCTTTGCATTTCCATAGCTTGCTGGGCTTTTGACTGGGATTCTATTAAACCTATAGACCTCCCAGCACTTTGGGAGGCAAGGCGGGTGGATCAATTGAGGTCAGGAATTTGAGATCGGCCTAGCCAACATAGTGAAACCCTGTCTCTACTAAAAATACAAAAATTAGCCAGGCGTGGTGGCAGGTGCCTGTAATCCCAGCTACTCGGGAGGCTGAGGCAGGAGAATTCCTTGAACCTGGGAGGCAGAGGTTGCAGTGAACCGAGATTGCGCCACTACGCTCCAGCCTGGGCAACAAAGTGAGACTGTGTCTCAACAACAATAATAATAATAATAAAATTTAAAAATAAAATAAACCTGTAGATCAGCTTGGAGATGTGACATTTTAACAGTGAGAAGTTCTTTGTCTTGCAACCTTGCTAAAACATTTAAAAATATATGTCCTAGAATTTTGTACTTAAATAGTCAATGTTGCCTCTTAATACAGCTGTAGGGTTTTTGTAGATGCCCTTACTAGGCTGAGAAAGTTTGCTGATAATTTTGATCAGAAGTGGATTTTTTGTCAAATAAATGCTTTTTATGCATCTATTGAGATAATCATATGCTTTTTGGAATTTTAGTCTGTTAAAATGGTAAACGACATTGCTTAATTTTCAATATTTAAACAACCTTGAATTCCTAGGATAAACCCCACTTGGTAACTGTGTATTATACCTTTTTATACTGTTGGATTCAATTTGCTAAAATTTTGTTGAGAATTTTTGCATCTATGTTTATGAGAGTTATTGGTGCGTAGTTTCCTTTTTTGTTAATGTTTCCTCTATGATTTTTCTCTTGCCGATTTCACTTTTAAAAATTTTATCTTTATTATTTCCTTTCCTATGCTTACATTGGGTTTAACTGGCTCCTCTGTTCCTAGTTTCTAAAAGTGATCAGACATATATGCTTCAGTACTATAAATACCATTCTATGTACTTCTTTGGCTGAATTTCATAGATTTTAATAGTTTGTGTTTTTATTTTTACCAGTTTAAAACAATTTATAATTTTCCTTTTGATTTCTTCTTTGATCCTTGGATTATTTAAAAGTCTGTTATTTAGATTTGGGAGTTTTCAGCACATCTTTTTGTTAATTTTTAATTTCATTTCATTGTGATTAGAGGATATACTTCGTTTGCTTTTAACCCTTTTAATTTTTTTGAATTTTGTTTTGTGGCCCAGTATATGGTCTGTCCTGTTAAGTGTTTCGTATACATTTGTAAAGAAAGTGTATTCTGCTGTTGTTGGTAGGAGAGCTTTGTAAATGCCATTTAAGTCAAGCTGATTAATAGTCTTCTTCAGGTTGTTCATATCCTTACTGATTGTCTACTTTTTCTCACAATTTTTATAAAAGGGGCAATGAAATCTCCAACTCTAATTATAAATTTGCCTATTTCTTTTTGCTTTCTCTCTCTCTCTCTCTTTTTTTTGGATTAGAGTCTCATTCTGTCACCCAGGCTGGAGTGCAGTGGTGTGATTACGGCTCACTGCAACCTCTGCCTCGTGGGTTCAAGTGATTCTCCTGCCTCAGCCTCCTGAGTAGCTGGGACTACAGGTGCCCACCACCACACCTGGCTAATTTTTGTATTTTTAGAAGAGACGGAATTTCACCAGATTGGTCAGGCTGGTCTCGAACTCCTGGCCTCAAGTGATCTGCCTGCCTTGGTCTCCCAAAGTGCTGGGATTACAGGTGTGATCCACTGCACTGGCCTGAATTTGCCTATTTCTTTTTGAGCTCTATCAGATTTACTTCTTATATTTTTAAGTTCTGTTATTAGGTGCATAAATATTTAGGATTTTATATCTTCTTGATGAATTGACCCCTTTATCATTATGAAATGATCCTGGTAATATCCCTGGTAATATTATTTGCTCTTAAATCTACATTGTCTGCTACTAATATCGTCACTCCAGTTTTCTTTTTTTGTGAGACGGAGTTTTGCTCTTGTTGCCCAGGCTGGAGTGCAATGGTGCGATCTCGAGTGCACTGCAACCTCCACCTCCCGAGTTCAAGCGATTCTCCTGCCTTAGCCTCCTGAGTAGCTGGGATTACAGGCATGCACCGCCACGCCCAGATAATTTTGTTTGTTTTAGTAAACACGGGGTTTCTCCACGTTGGTCAAGCTGGTCTCGAACTCCCGACCTCAGGTGATCCGCCCGCCTTGGCCTACCAAAGTGCTGGGATTATAGGCGTGAGCCACCGCTCCCGGCCCCAGTTTTCTTTTAGTGTCTGCATGTTATGTCTCTTTCCTTTCTTTTATTTTTAATCTACTTGTATCTTTATAGTAAAAATGGACTTCTGTAGGTTGCAAGAAATTTGGCTTGCAGTGTTTCTTATTGGAATTCTCTTGTTATTTTTATCTTGATTTCTTTCTGCATAGTCTGTCTTTATTCTTTCGCTGCTTGTAAGATTTTTCTATCAGTCAGTGATTTTTAACAATTTACTATAATGTACCTTAGTGTAGGATTCTTCATGTTTATTGTACTGGGGGCTTGTTAGCTTCTTTATAATTTTTTTGTCAAATTTGGGGAAATTTTGACCATTATTTTCTTAAATATTTTCTGTCCCCCTCCACATTTTTCAGGGACTCTATTGATATAGTAGGCTGCCTGAATTTTCCCCAGAGCTCATTATGCTGTGTTCAACTTTTAAAAATCTTTTTTCTCTGTGTGTTTCATTTTGGATAGTTTCTGTCGTTATGTCTTCAGGTTCACTAATTTTTTTTGCAATGTCTAATAGTCTGTTAATCCCATCTAGCACATTTTTAATTTCAGTCATTGTATTTTTTTCATTTTCAGAAGTTCAATTTTGATCTTTTAAAGAAGATTTTACAGCATGGCTACTGAAGTAAATTAAAATTTAAAAAAATATATATATATATTTATATACAAAGATTTTACTTGTTTTTAACTTGATTGAACTTAACATGTTCAGTCTTTACCTTCTTCAACACATGGAATATAGTTATAATAACCATTTTATTTTCTTTGTCCACTAATTTATAATCCGTGTCATTTCTGGCACATTATGTATTGCGTCTTCCTCCTTTTAGGCATGTCTAGGATTTTTGTGACTCACAGAACAAAACCTATGAATTTAACCTTGTTGGATATTTTCATATTCCTATATTCTTGAGCTTCTTTTATGGGGTGTAGTTACATTCCTTAGAAACCATTTGCTTCTTTCAAGTCTTGCTTTTGAGCTTTGTTAGGCAGATGCAGAACAATCTTTAGTCTCAGACTAACTTTTCCCTTGGTAATGAGCTTTGTTAGGCAGATGCAGAACAATCTTTAGTCTCAGACTAACTTTTCCCTACTACTGAGGCAATATCTTCTTTTTTCTCTTTTGAGACGGAGTCTTGCTCTATCGCCCAAGCTGGAATGCAGTAGTGTGATCTCGGCTTACTGCAACCTCCACCTCTTGGGTTCAAGCAATTCTCCTGCTGAGGCAATAATCTTCTGAGGACTCTACCCAGTCTCCCCTGATTACAAGATTCACCACTATGGATGATGGAATACAAATTCTTCCCATGTTCATGTGATCTGTTTGTATTGACCCCGTTCTCTGTGTGTGATGCTTTCCCAAGGCTTAGGCAGCTTGATCACATGCATGCACTGATTAGTATTCAGCTGAAGACACAAGGTAGACCCTCTTCAAAAAGCTGAAGTTTTTTCTTTTTACGCTTCTCTTCTTGAAGGTGACCCTCTGAATTCTAGTCATCTTGACCTTGTTGGACTCCCAGCTTCATTCCCTCAACTCAGGAATACTGTCCGGCTCTATTTTGGTTTCTCCTTTCTTCACTGCAACCTGGAAGTTGTCTCTAGGTGGTAAGCTTGGGCAATCAGGGGGCTCATCTCTTTTCTTTCTCTTGGGCACTGCTGTCCTAAGCTGCCTGATGATCAATGTCTGAAAACCACTGTATCATATGTTTTGTTTGTTTTTCAGCTTTGTATAGGAGGATAAACCCAATCCCTGTGCTCCACATTGACTGAAAGAAGATACATCTCAGAGATGTTTTAAAATGTATATTTCTCTATTATGTGTGAGATTAAGAACCTGGTATTATATTTAAGGGCTATTTTTATTTCTTTTGCCTTTCTTTATGTTCTTTTTTTTTTCCTTTTTGTCTCATTGAATTGTTGGTCATTTTCTTCCTCATTTCTAGAAGCTCATAATATATTATAGAGATTAGTTTCCTTTTTTTGGGGTAAATTTTCCAGTCTCTAATTTGTGTTTTTACTTTGTTTATGTAATTTCTAATTTATGTATGTTGTTTCCATTTTTATGTACTCAAATTTGCTAATATTTTCTTTTATTGAACTTGGGTTTTTGTAGCCAAGATTTTATATTTGACCTTTATTGAAATAGTACAGTATTACTCTAAGTAGATTGTGATATGTTAAAGATGCATATTGTCCTCAGAGCTGTAATTCTTTGTTTGTTGAGAATATATTTGATTTTTACCAATAGGCTAAAATTATTTGGAATAAAGTCTAGTGAATAAGGTGAGACAACAAATTGAGTAATGATAATTTTGAGTAAATCACGAAGTTTTTTTATAGTTAAGAGACTGATTTTAATATCAAATGCATACATTTGTTCTAAAGTTGGTTCCAAAGTGGAATTTTATTTATTTGAGACAGGGTCTCCTTCTGTCGCCCAGGCTGGAGTGCAGTCGTGTGATCTTGGCTCACCACAGCCTCTGCCTCCCAGGTTCAAGTGATTCTCGCGCCTCAGCCTCCTGAGTAGCTGGAATTACAGGCGCCCACCACCACGTCTGGCTAATTTTTTTTTTTTTTTTTTTTTTTGTATTTTTAGTAGAGACGGGGTTTCACCATTGGCTAGGCTGGTCTCGAACTTCTGGCCTCAAGTCATTTGCCAGCCTTGGCCTCCCAAAGTGCTGGGATTACAGGCATGAGCCACCGTGCCCAGCCTAAAGTGGAATTTTAGAAATGTACAATTGGATAATAGGTTTAAACATTCCTCCCTCCTGTTATTCCTCTTTTCCCTTTCCCACATTTAAGCAGGTGGTCTGTCCTATACTTAGTTGCCTTGGAGGACATATGTGCAGAGCTATCATGGGGAGATTGAGGGCTCCGGAGTGGAATGGCTGTATGGTATCTATATGGAGAAAGGTGCTAGGCAGACATAAAGAAAAATGTCTGTGTCCCAAGAAACACAGAACCATTGCACTGAAAGTAGCTCTAAGAGAAGGACAGGGGACATCACAATGGTACCCTGTATGCACAATCAGCCTGTAGGCCCTTCCTGAATAATGTTAGACTGGGGGAGACCCTGAAATTATGACAAATTCCTATAGCTGGTGGGGAAAGACACCAAGACTGACCGGCATGAGGTTTCTAATTAGCTTGATTGTATGGAGTCTTGAACTTAAAATTAAGTCAGTTTATAGAAAATAAAGACATCTTAATATTTAGATGAGATCCCCCCTTTACAAATATTTTGACCAGTGGTTAACAAGTTTGTTGCTCTGCAAAGTAAGCAATTTGAAGAGTTACATCATTTGCCTCTCTGTTGGGAAAAGCAATCAACTGAATTAGTTTCTATTACCTTATAATAAGGCTTTTAATGTGAAGCCCACAGACTCCAGCCAGGTAAGGTGGCTCACACCTGTAATCTCAACATTTTGGGAGGCTTAGGCAGGGGGATTGCTTGAGGCCAGGAGTTTCAGACCAGCTTGGGCAACATAGTGAAACCCTATCTCTACACATTTTTTTTCTTTTTTAAATTAGCTGGATGTGGTGGAGTGTGCCTGTAGTCCTAGCTACTCAGGAGGTTAAGGCAGGAGGATTGCTTGAGCCCAGTAGCTTGAAGTTACAGTGAGCTAGGATCACTCCACTGCACTCCAGCCTGGGCATCAGAGCGAGACCCTGTCTCTAAGAAAAAACAAACAAACAAAACTGAAGTCCACAGACTCCTAAGGGATCTTTGAACTTGAAAGCAAAAAGAGTGCATCTTGACCAACTTCAATCTGAAATGTAGCACTTCCTTCAATTATAAATGTAGACAACAAATCACAAGAGTATTAATAATACCTGTGACTTTGTCAACAATATGAAAGCATACACATTTTTATATCACAGTACAATTACTGCAGATATATGCAAATATCATTTATTTTAATTACTATTCATTGCTACTTCAAAATTATGGTAGCTTTTAGGCTTAGTACCAGTTATTGTTATTTAATTCATTAATAAGAAGCACTATTACAATTTTATCACAAACACATTTTTATTTTGTTTTGTTTTTTGAGACAGAGTCTTTCTTGCTCTGTCACCCAGGATGAAGTGCAGTGGTGTGATCTTGGCTCACTACAACCTCTGCCTGTCTGGCTCAAGCAATTCTCCCCCCTCAGCCTCCCGAGTAGCTGGAATTACAGGCACGCACGACTATGCCAGGCTAATTTTTGTGTTTTTTTTGTAGAGATGGGGTTTCACCATGTTGGCCAGGCTGGTCTTGAACTCTTGGCCTCAAGTGATCCGCCCTCCTCAGCCTCCCAAAGTGCTGGGATTACACGCGTGAGCCACCATACCCAGCCACAAATACATTTTTAAAATCTTTTGGCAACTATATTTCAGTATAATGAATTTTCTTTGTAATCAGATATTTTATTTTGTGCATATATAAACATTATTCTGACAAGGATTGGCTTTGGGAGATAGCTGAAAGGATAAAATAGACTAGGAGCCCTTATTTTAGTTATGTGTCGTATAATTCCTAGCTGGAGTCACCTCAAAAAGAGAAGACGTAGCAAAAAGCAGTTCCTAGCTTTTCATTTCCAGCTCCTCCCCAGCTGGAAATTTGAGGATGTAACCTAACTCTGAGAGAGTCCAACCTTCTGCACTCATTGCAGGCTCAGTACACTGTAGGAACCCGGCAGTTTATACATCGGATGTAATAGCTTCCACCAGGAGCAGGGCTCACCAGGTTTTTGGGGCTGAAACTTCTCTGCAAGCCTTAGCTGATGACAGATTTCCCTCTCTTCTTTCCTTGTGAGCTGGTGCCAAGATGACCTTCCACATCAGTGAAAGAGCTTTAAATCTGACATTCTGAGCTTGCGGCCTCCTTTCATTTAATCAGTACCAATTTCATCCTCTGTCTTGGAATCCATTGCATTCAGGGCACAGGGCCTGTATCATCTCACTTCTCTCTAACGCTGCCTCTGCCCTCCCCATACTCCTTCTCCTCTGTCCACTCTCCCTCCAGCTGTGGCAGAGATGATGCCACGATACTGGAGGATTCCAGCATCCAAGCCTTGCAGGCCCCTGCTGAGACAAGCTATCAGCTTGCACTATTTGACAAAAAGAGAGCAGAAATAAAATTGAGCCAAAAGCAAAGGCCACGTGGTGTTACATCTCTGATCTTGTCATTCTTTGACCACAAAACTCGCTGACCTAGAACTCTCTTTTTCTAAGATTAACTCAGTGACAAAACTTTTCAGTCTCTATTACCTGAGAACATTTTTACTGCACACATCTCATTTTCTGGCTTAACTGTAGTAATGAAAATGAACATTTTACAGTTTATAAAGTGCTTTCTTTTTTTGTGGTTGTTAATCAGAGCAGTAGTTTTAATTGTAGTATTTTTGATACATTTGTGAAATATGTTATAGAAATAAAAATTTTTACTTAGGAGCAAAAGAAGTGTATTATCAATCCCAAGGTAACTCTCTTTAAATGTGGACATATAAAATTCCAACTGTATGTAGAAGGGCCTCTGGTTAAATCTAAGTTATAAGAAGGCATACTAATTAACAGAACAGATGTAAAAATAATGAAATCCTGCCATTTCAGCAACATGGATGAGCCTGGAGAACATTATGTTAAAAATAAGCCAGGCACCAAAAGACAAGTATTGCATGTTCTCACTCATGTGGGAACTAAGAAATTTGATCTCATGGAGGTCTAGAGGGTATAATGATGGCTACCCAAGGCTGGGAAGGATGTGTGTCGGTGGAGGGCTGGGATGGGGGATAAAGAGAGATTGGCTAATGGCTACAAACATACAGTTAGCTAGAAGGAATAAGCTCTAATGATAGATAGGACAGTAGGGTAACTATGGTTAACAACAATGTATTGTGTATTTCAAAAGGGATAGAAAAGAATATTTGGGATGTTCCCAACACAAAGAAATGATAAGTGTTTGAGGTGGTACATATCCTAAATACCCCGGTTTGATCATTACCCATTATATGCATGTATCCATATATCATGTGTACCCCATAAATAGGTACTACTATTATCATATATTAATTTTTAATAGCCACCTTGGTATGGTCTAAGAGTAGAGGATCAGTGTTGAGGGAATGGGCAAAATGTATCATTGTACCATGCTTGTCACTTAGATCACCCTCCAGCCTGGCCCCTAAAACACATACCTGAATGATAGGGAGATACGCTGAAAGAGCGTTCCATTAAAATGCCTGTCAAACTCAAGGATGGCAAATTTTTATACTTGAGGGTCTGTGGACCCTCATGAGCATATTACCAGCCAGTGGTTTCTGCAGCAACAGGAAACCATGCCTGGGCACAGACCAGCAAGCTTCATCAGCAATGGCCATTCCTTAGAATAGGCACAGCAGGGGGACCAGCTTCACAGGAGCAGGGGCCCCTTTGCAGCAATCTTCACCTCAGCAAGTGGAGCTCAAGGAAAATGAGGGGTGCTGCATGGAACCCGAGACTGCCGAGTTCATAAGTACACATGAGGTTCACCTTGGGAATCCCATACAGAGCTGAAAGAGTTATGAGCATGATAAAGTATTTTCTTAGTAATGATTTCATTTTATTCTTAGAGCAATTGTGTACTTGCTTGCATTTCACAAATGAGATATATGATCCCAGAAGTGTTCAAGGCTAGCTCTGTAAATGCACTAGAATGAAGAGCTAACCTAGGATTCCTGCCACCAGAGGCAATGCTAGTTCCATGGCCCTGTACTTCCTGCTATAGGAAAAGGAAAATGTGCTGACACATGAGACCTCAGTTTGCTGGCTTGTCTGCTCTTTGTGTTGTGCACATTGGTTTTGTTTCTTTCAAACAATGTTTTTATAAGAATTCATATGAGTTTCCAACATTTAAAAATTTGTAAATTTCACATCAAAATCTATAATTCTGGACGGGAGCAGTGGCTCACGCCTGTAATCCCAGCACTTTGGTAGGCCGAGGCAGGTGGATCACCTGAGGTCAAGAGTTCAAGAACAGCCTGACCAACATGATGAAACCCCTTCTCTACTAAAAATACAAAATTAGCTGGGCGTGGTGATGCATGCCTTTAATCCCAGCTACTTAGGAGGCTGAGGCAGGCAAATCACTTGAACCCCAGAGGCAGAGGTTGCAGTGAGCCCAGATAGCTCCATCGCACTCCAGCCTGGGCATCAAGAGCGAAATTCTGTCTCAAAAAAAGAACAAAAAAATCACAAACCAAAATCTATATTCCTGATCTTTTCCCCCTTCAAATGAATTAAAAGATATGGCCATACAGGACCCACATTACCCCAAGGCAACCATTAGCTGGATCTGAGTACTGGTGCTCCTTTTAGATGGGATGTGAATTTTCCAGATACTGTGGAGTCCATCACTAACTATTGTCTCAATATTATGACTATCAGTTATCATTTATTATTGTCTTTGTGCTGTTGTTTTTTGTATAGTAGATTTTAAAAAGGAAGGAAAACAGTTCTGGAACTCACTTCCATCTCAAAAGTGGGGAAATAAAATATGAACCTAGATAACTTTTTGTTTATTTTTAGACTGAATTGCCTGGGTCCATTGTAATCATTTGGGAAACTTTGAAAAAATACAGATCTCTGGGCTACACAAAAGACCCATTGAATCAGAATCTGCAGGAGTGGGCCCTAGGAATCTGTAATTTTTAAAACTCCCCAGATTATTCTTACTGGGAAACTACTGATTTAACTCTTATGATCCCTTTTTTTGGGATATACTCTGATGGAAAGGAGATGTCACTTTCTCTGAGGCTCTTTTAACAACCCTGTGCTAGGAAACCCAAGTACACCAGAAATTGATTGTTAGCTGAAGGCAGCCAGGTGGAAACAACCCATCTGGAATTTGTAATACATGGAACATCAGTTGATTCACTGGTTTGGCCTATAAGGTCACCAACAAAAAAGGCATCAGGAGATCACATCGGTGCTGATTCCCAACCCTTGGCTAATCACAGAACAATATCCTGATTCACGCTGAAAGGAACTGCTGTGGTTTGAATGTGTTCTCCAAAATTCATGTGTTGGAAACAATCCTTAATGCAGTAGTGTTGCGAGGGGCCTAATGGGAGGTGTTTAGGTCATGAGGGCTCTGCTTTCATGAATGGATTAATGCCAATTATAAAAGGGCTTCTGAGAGTGAGTTTGACCCCTTCTACCCCATGCCATGTGAGGACACAGTATATTTCCCTTCCAGAGGATGACAGCAACAAGGGTCCTTCTTGAAACCCAGGATTGAACCTTCCAGTGCCTGGATCTTGGACTTCCCAGCCTCCAGAACTGAGGGAAATAAATTTATCTTCTTTGTAAATTACCCAGTCTGTGGTATTCTGTTAGAGTAGCACCAGATGGACTAAGACAGAGACCTAAAATCATTCAGCATTTCTGAGAAGTTACTTGCCTTCCCTGTCTCCAGCTTCTAAATATGAAAAATATTAATAAAAGTGTAAGAAGAAACAGAGACTAAATCAGGGCTTGAACACTGGTTTCCTAAGTCCTAAATATGATTCTTCCAATATGGACTTCATTTCATAGAACTGGACTTTTTCTCTGAGAATTATTTTTTTAAACCAGATCAGGATGGCCTAGGTTGGATATAAACATACATACCTAAGGCAAAAATGAAAAATTGGCACTTTCTTGTAATTTATTTGCTACCAGTTTTCTTACACCAAAGACAAATTTGTTATAATGTTGAATACCCTGTTGTCTGGGCCAACTATTTAAGGGAATCAGAGACGTGTTTTCTTTCAGGCTTTTTAGAACAATAATGATGGTAGTAGTAGTTGTAGATACCTTTTATTGATCACTAATTCTGTAGCAAGAACTCCTCTCTTTTTATACATTATCTTATTCACTCTTTACAACAACCCTCTGCAGTAAGTATTTACTTCCATATTTTACATATGAGGAGTTGGAATTGAAGCTCTGAAAATAAAGTAACTGTTTACTATTTATTGGGCAGCTACACGGCACAGAGTACGTAGGTGGTAAAGTTTAAAATTTGAATCTCATCTTCTGATTCTCAAACCCATGGGACCGTTGTTTCTCAGGGCTCTATTTTGTCTTTCCCTTTGGTCCCATGCTGGCCTCCATTCTGCCTTTGGTTCTAATAACATTTCTTTTCTATGTTTTGTTGTTGTTGTTGTTGTTGTTGTTGAGACAGAGTGTCACGCCATTGCCCAGGCTGAAGTGCAGTGACACGATCTTGCCTCACTGCAACCTCCACCTCCTGGGTTCAAGCGATTCTCCTGCTTCAGCCGCCTGAGTAGCTGAGACTATAGGCATGCACCACCATGCCTGGCTAATTTTTGTATTTTTAGTAGACTTTTCACCATATTGGCCAGGCTGGTCTCAAACTCTGGACCTCAAGTGATCCTCCTGCCTCGGCCTCCCAGAGTGCTGGGATTACAGATGTTAGCCACTGTGCCTGGCCCTAATAACATTTCTTAATATTAATTTCTCTACTTTATTTGATAAATATCCTGTCCAGAACAGGTCTCCAGAGGCTGGAGCCAGTCAGTGCGCGGGTAGGGTGCACAGGGCGGGTGGAGGGTAGAACAGGAAGGGTTAAGCTCTGGATGGTGGAGGGTAGAACAGGAAGGGCTAAGCTCTGGATGCCGGGGTACCTCCAGGAACAGCCACAGAGAGGCTGCTGCTCTGAGGCAGGGGTGCTGGACACATCTCCACAATGTCAGGATTTACCTCTTGAGGACAGGTGAGACAGGGTCATCATATCATAAATCTAGTGGGTCACGAGTCAAGCAACATTTCCATATAACTCAGCAACAGACCATAGTATGAGTGAATTGAGTGAAGGGATAAAGGTAGGAAATACCAAAATATAATTTAAATTATCAGTACATTTCGAAGTTACTTTTTAAAGCATTTCCACATATATAATTTTATTGGATGCCAAATTAAATCCAGTAGCATAGCAGAGATTCTGTACTTAGAGTGGGTCAGATACTGTTGACAGCTACTGTGAGTCATCCTTCCTTTAGCCTCTCAGGAGCCCTTTCATCTCCAATCAAAGGACTGCAAACAAACCACACAGATGCTAGGCCAATTCCTGAACATAATTCAGTGGAATACTTACGTTATGTGTGCATCATTATAGAAATGGTTTCTGGGTGAGAGCAAGAGTGTTACTTTTGAAAAACCTGGGGTGGCCCTTGGAGGATGAATGTGAGGGTATTGAGATCTTGGGAGACCTTGGGAGACCCTGGCAAACAAATGTAAAAGTTGCAGAAAAAAAAAAACGTTAAGGTGGTATGAGAAAACAAGGTAGGGAGCTGAAAAGGATTTAGTTTTATGCCAAAGGAACAGAATGTTGGAACATAACTCCCCTAGATCACACGTTACAATATGATCCTTTGGGAAAGCTGCACATAATCTAGCTTCTGTATGTGAGGATAAGCCTGTATCATTTTAATGGAATTTTGATAGAATACCAAAATTTAAAAGTAACAGGGCTGTGCTTCCTTCAAGAAGTAATTCTCTTCACAACCCATTTTTCATTTCAGTGTGCAGTTGGGTGGCTCACTCATTGCTCTTTCTCTTTTCTTTTTCATGACCATCCTAAGTATTTTTTTTTTCCCAAAAAACAACCACTGACAACCCCAGAGACATTGTTCCGAGCTCTTACTTCTGTGAGTGTTTCGGGTAATACTGTTCTTAGCATTCCATGTCATCTTTCTTATCCTTTCATTTACTTTCTTGGCTGCCAAAAGTCTCCCATTTATCTGTCTCCCCTCTCTGCTGTCTGAGAGGTGATTTTTTATCCTGTCTGTTTTCTTATCCCAATGGTCCATTCATTTCCTTCAGGCTGCTTTTCCTTGCTCCTCCATGCCCCTTTCATGACAGCACTTTCTCTAGTGAAGTTTTAAAGCATTCAGGAGCTGATGGCTGAAGACGGTGATTGGGCTGGAATGAGAGGATGAGCTGATTTAATAGCTATTACAGGGTTTCAAATCAGTCAGGGCTCCTGGCTGCACGTGATGAAA
This sequence comes from Pongo pygmaeus, assembly GCF_028885625.2. NCBI lineage: Eukaryota > Metazoa > Chordata > Mammalia > Primates > Hominidae > Pongo > Pongo pygmaeus. Next base: position 129,510,426 of record NC_072380.2, read on the forward strand.
ACTCAGCTCAAGCTGGCTTAAGAAAAGGGAGTGTGTTGAGTCACTCATCAGAAAAGGGTATTTTGGTAAAGCAGAATGGAAGGAATTACTGTAGGAACCAGGACCTCTTAAACCTGAACCAGAATTCAATGCCCCTGGGTCACTGCCTCCAACTTCTCCTCCCTGTTTTGCTGATTTGTTTCACTCTGTGGACAGGATTTCTCTATATGCTGGGAAATATGGCGGCTGACTTTTAGCTCCAGATTCATACCCTCCAGCAGAGGGTTCCCTCTACCCCACCCCAACCTATCACTCCCAGGGAAAGCATCTGATTGGTTCTGCTTGGTCATGTGTTCTCTTCCTGGACCAGCCTCTGAGGCTTAGCCAGACCTGAGTCAGGAGGTGGGATGGAAAGGACTAGGATAAGGCACTGTGACTGACACCCCACTAGAATCACTGTATGGAGACAAGTGGTTCTTCAAAGGAAAGGATACTAGAGAGACAAAAACAATGCATAAACCCTGCAGAATTAAAACAATGCATTTTCAAATAATTTGTTTTCCTGCAACAGTATACAGGGAAGAAGTATTTTTTTTTCTGGTGTTACCCTGAATTATTATAATTTTAACAATTGCTTTGAGGAGAATTATAGTACAGAGGGCTCCCAAATAGTTTAAAACAACATCATGTTAGATTATTTTTTCAAATGTCCACAATAATAATCCCCTTTCCCGAATCCACACTGCTTGAGTACTGCCCTCTCATACTGAGTCTGGGCTTAGAGATTTGATTTGTGGTCAGGTGCGGTGGCTCACACCTGTAATCCCAGCACTTTAGGAGGCTCAAGTTGGCAGATCACTTGAGGTCAGGAGTTTGAGACCAGCCTGGCCAACATGGCTCTACTAAAGATATAAAAATTAGCCGGGCATGGTGGTATGCACCCGTAATCCCAGCTACTCAGGAGGCTGAGGCAGGAGAATCACTTGAACCTGGGAGGCGGAGGTTGCAGCGAGCCAAGATCGTGCCACTGCCCTCCAGCCTGGGCAACAGAGCGAGACTCCATCTCAAAAAAAAAAAAATGATTTGCTTTGGCTATTTAGGCTATTTAGACAATAACTAACATGATGAAAAGCTGAGCTTTGAACTATGTTTGTGCATTGGGGCTTGTTCTCACTTGCTGCTCTTGAAAACCCTGTTAAGCCTGGATTAGCCTGCTAGATTGTAAGTGGCGCATTGTCTAGTTATGTCCATCGTCCTTGAACACAGCCACCAAATACCAGACACGTGAGGGAGACAATGGACCACCAGCTGACCACAAATTCAAGAGTGAGTGTTTGAATGTTTTCTTATAAGCATGTAGCAAGTTGTCCGCTAAATTTAAGGAGGCCAAGGGAGGGAGTGTGAGCAGAAGATTTGGGGAGAGTCTTTTAAATTAATCATTAAAAGTACAGGCACTGGTGAAGGAATTGACCAGTAGTATCAATTAGTGCTGAAGGTAGAAACCAATCTATAATTGGTTAGCGTAATCCTGTGTGTGTGAGACAACGAGAGGGTTTCCCCCATCATCATTGATCATGAAGTTTTACCCCACATCTTAGGAAAGCATAGAGGGATAGAAAAGGAGAATCAGACTACAGGATCCCCTGCTGGTTGAAATTTGTACAAGCATTTATTTGATGCCAAAGATAAAATGATGCTACACAAGAGTGCTTGCTCACTTACCTAAACACCCATTGCCATCTTTGCCAGATGTTGTGGTAAGGAAGAACTTAATATAGCTGAACAGAACCTAGGAGAAAAATGTGAGAATGAACTCCCCATAAAGGGGCAGTGCTCTCAAGAACTTGGAAACAGGGGACTTCAAATGGAGCTGTTCTTTGAGAGTTAAATTATACAATCAGCACATAATGGACACAATGTAACTCTACAGAAGATGGAGAATGGTTCCTTAACCAAAGTAAGCTTAAACTATCACCAGGTTGATGACAACAATATGTTTGAAGAAAATAAATAGATCAATTTTTCAGGGGAATTACTTCATTCCCAAAAGATAACATTGGCAGTGGAAAATCAGTGGCCAAACAGACTGGAATACTTTGGTCACTGTGACAGGTACATCTGCATTCTAAAATGATGCCATTAAAATATTTAGCTCATCAGATACTGTCCCTGTTCAAATCCATGCTAACCAGGCAATATTCTACACATAGTTTGTTATATGTATAAGCTGTAGAATAATTATTTATCTAAAACAGATATCAAAAATCTTCTATGCTTTAGGGATTTTTGTTTAGGTCTTGAAGATACAGGGGTGAATTAATAAAACAAAACCCCTAGCCCTCATGAAGTTTACATTTATCATTTATTCTAACAGAGATCCATACAGGTACGGGCGTGCACACACACATGCACACACACGCGCACACACACACACTACATAGTACTTTAATTGTGGGCCATGGAGAAAACTAAAGCAGAGGAGAGGTATTGGAATTGCTAGGGGTATTTCCATTTTTGTTATGGTGGTCAGGCAAACCCTCTCTGAGAAGGTCAATTTAAACAAAGACTTGAAGAAGGCAAGGAAATGAGCCATGTGGCCATCTGAAGGAAGACCGTTCTGGGCAAAGGAAAGTAGCCAGTAGAAATAATGTTGAAGTGGGGTGGGTTTGGCTTGTTCTAGACATAACAAGGAGGCTTGTTCTAGACATAACAAGGGGTGGAGTGAGCAGGGGGGAAAGTGGTAGAAAATGTGATCAGAGAGATAATGGCATAGGGTAGGGGGAGAAGGAAGTACTATAGGAGCCAGGACCTACAGAAGTTGCATGGGACCTTATTGTCCATTGTAATGACTGCCGTTTACTCCAAGACAGATGGGAAGCCATCTGGAGGTTTTGAGCAGAGGGATGATGTGATTTGACAAACATAATCACTCTGACTTCTGTATTGGGAAGAGTTTGAGGGAGGGGAGTATGCTAGTGGAAAGGAACCCCAGTTGGGAGGCTGCTGCAATGATCTAGGGAAAGAGAGGATGGTGATTTGAACTTGGATAGTAGCAATAAAAGTGGTAAAAAGTGGTTGAGTTCTAGCTATTTTTTGAAGCTAGAGCAGTGGGATTTGTCGGAGGGCATGAAGTGGTGTATGTGAGAGAAACTGATGAGTCAAGGGCTATTCCAACGTTGTGGGTCTGAGCAACTCACAGGACAGTTTGACTAATTATGATGGTGAAGCAGCAGAAGAGCTCATTTGTGGGTGAAGATCAGGAGGTCAGCTCTGGAGATGGTAAATTTGAGATGTCTGTTAGATATCCCAGGGAAGATATCAATCAGTCAGCCAAGAGTTCAAGAGAAAACTCACAGCTGGAAGGAGACATCAAGTTAAGAGTCATCAGCACATAGATGGTATTTAAAGTCCTGAGAGTGGAAGAAGTTACCATGGGAATGTAAAGATGGAAAAAAGAAGTCATGGACTAAGCCTTGGGGTATTTCAGTATTAAGAACTGGGAGATGAAGAGGAATCAACAAAGAAATTTAAGAAGGAATTTAAGAATAAGCTTCCAGTGAAGCAGGAAAAACAAACATCAAAGAGATTAAGAGTGAGATATTGCAGAAGCCAGGTCAAGAATTAGTCTCGGGGATGAACTAGTGATCAACTGCATTAACTGTGAGAATGTGCTGATTAGTCAGGCCAACAAAATCATTGTGAGCCATGTGACAACCATATTTCTTATTATAAATTAATAACTTGAATTTATTTGTTTATGCTTTAGAGACAGGGTCTTGCTCTGTCTTCCAGGCTGGAGTGCATTGGCATCATTATGGCTTACTGCAGCCTTAAACTCCCTGGTTCAATCAATTCTCCCACCTCAGCCTTCCGAGTAGCTGGGACACAGGCGTGTGCCACCCAGCCTGGCCATTTTTTATTTTTATTTTTGTTTTTTTTTGTAGAGAAGGGATCCCACTATGTTTCCCAGGCTGGCCTTGAACTTCTGGGCTCAAGTGATCCTCCCGTCTCAGCCTCCCAAAGTGCTGTGATTTACAGGTATGAGCCGTCATGCCCCCCTCAACATGTCTTAAATACTGTCAAGGATCAAAAGACAAACTACAAATGTGTCCCAGGCCACTAGACTTAGTGTTCTGCATTTTGGGATGGGCAAAGATTGAGAGCAAACAGAATCTCAAGCCATTTCTCCCTTTCCTGGCTACTCACCTAGAAGCCCAGGTAACAGACAGAATTTCTCTTGCTTCCAGAAAGGCCCAGCCCTACTTTTTCCCACTCTGTGGAGGGAAACAGCTCAGCAAGCTTGTCCACCCCCTGAACCATCACCCATACTGTCCCTTTAAACCAGAACTCTGCTTCCCGCTCTCCTTTCCTAAGTCTTGTGCATCCTTCAAGGCTCAGTATTTGTCACTTTGTCCAGAAATGTTTCCTGACTCTCCAGTCTGAGTCCCTAATACCTGCTGCACAGCCCAATCCCGGCATCTATAAAATTGTTTCAATTGCATTCTTATTCATCTGTGTCTCCTAAGATACTGTGATAGGGCAGGAATGGTGTCTTGGATATCACTGATCTCCAATTGGTGAGCCACCATGCCCAGTCAATAAATTGGATTTCTGATTTAAGTCTCCTATGATCTGGATACTCCAAGTTGGAGCATTCAGAGCAAAGAATCTGTTTTGAGTTTCCTTATCCAATTGGGTAAGCCCCAGGCCGGGTGCAGTGGCTCACGCCTGTAATCTCAGCACTTTGGGCCGCTGAGATGGGAGATTTGCTTGAGCCCAGGAGGTTGAGGTTACAGTGAGCCATGATTGCACCACTGCGCTATAGCCTGGATGACAGAGCGAGACCCTGTCTGAAAAAAAAAAAAAACCAAATTGGGCAAGCCTTAGGGTCTGAACCATTATAAAGTTCTGTTACTTTGTAAGGCTGTTTGGCGACCACTGTGCTTGTACAATAGCTTTAGTGACAGTTAAGCTTTGTCACAAGCAGGGTCTACTTTGAAATTCAGTCATCTGCCTCTAACCAGCCTTCCCTGTCAGAGCTCATCGATTAGCTGCCATGAAGAGGCATCCCAAATGTGTTGGGTCTTTCATGGATAGGTTCTGAAGTCATTCCTATACACCAGAGTAGATGATGCAATGGAAGCTATGGCCCTTATCACAGATTTGGATTTGTGTAGTAGAAAAAAAGACTTGTCTGGGAACCAGGAAATTGTGGTTCTAGTTCCAGCGTAATCACTGAATCTATAGTTACTAAACTTCTTGAGGCCTCAGTGTATTACCTGGATACACTAGGTTATGTAGCAATAATAAATTAACACTGACCTCTCAGTGGCTTCACACAACAAAGGCTTATCTCTTGGTCCTTATGTGTATCTATTCCAGGTCTGAGAAAAGGCTCTGTTCCCTCCAGTCACTCAGGGACCCAGCCTGATGGAGGTTCCATCACCTAGTAGTTTCTGTGGCATTTCTATGCTCCTTAACCACCAGGGGTCCAGGAAAGGGAGAGATGGAGGAGACGTGCACATGGGCTTTCACTGCCTTAATTCAGAGCTGTGCGTCACTTCTTCTCAGAGCCCATTGGCCAGAACTTGTCATGTGACCTCGCCTAACTTTAGCTGAGCTGCGAAATATAGAGGAACAAATGGAATCTTCAATGACAATTATAGTCTAGGCCATATTGAGTTTCCACATCTGTTGATAAAGTTATGATAATAATAATATGATTTACCTCGTAGAGATGTTGGGAAGATGAATGCATGTGACATGATTAACATAGTGCTGGCTCATAGAAAGTATTTCACAAATTCTAGCCATAATAAGTATATTATTATTATTATTAAATGGGAAATAAGTTGTAGCATTATTATCACTATGTAATTCTTCTAAGAGCGAAAGTGACTGTGCCTAAGCTCTTAACCATTTGTGCCTAAGCTCTTAACATTTTGGGCCATCCTGAAGGCATTCTGCTGTACACTCTGCTCAAGGATGAAGAAAAGCTTGTTCCAGGAAAGCTTGTTGTTGAAGTGTCTGCCCTTCCCCCCCTCTACGTTTGGTCCTACCTCTTCTGCCAATCCTGGCCATGACTGCCCCTGTCAGCAACCCAGGGAAGGGTCTGAGGCCATTGGAAGCCTCCAGCTCTTTCTTCTCCTACATGATTTTCCAGGGCTCAGTGTTCCCGTGATACTCCCAGGCTGTCAGTGTGAGATACCCCTGTGGCCTCCAGAGTCATGATGGGCCCACTCAGGTGTCCTGGCAGTAAGGCTCATATGCAAACAGAACTGGAACCAGAAGGAATTATAAAAATGGTCCCACTCCTCCAGCACACTCTTGTCTGGAAATGTTTTTCAGCTTTCTATTCTGTTTGGTTTGTGGAGGTTAAAAAAAAAAAAAAAAAAAAAAAGAGAGAGAGAACGAAAACAAACCTACAGGATCTGATTAAAAGCCAAAAAGGCTGTTGTAGGAGAGGCCACACTTCTTGTAAACATACAAATGCACAGCAGACTATCTGAAGTCAAGATGGTCTTTGAGCCTAATAATTGGCAGCAAATTTAGCCAAGCTGCTTACTTAGCCTGAGAGTGATTTCTGTCCTCTGACTGCTACTTTGGCTTTCCTTCCTTATATTTGGTCTTCCAAATCAGTGCCATTCCTTTCTACCTCCATGCCTTTGCCTGTGCTATTCTTTCTTCCTGGAACACCGTTTCTTCTTGTCCCTTGCATGCCACCTGTTGAATAAATCCCACTAATTCTTCAAGGTGCAGTTTAAATGTCACTCACTGTTTCCTTCTAATCTTTCAAGGTATAATCACAAGGATTATGTCTTTGTATGCTATTAGCACCTAGCATGGTGTCTGGTGTTCAATAAATGTTGAGTTGAAATCCCCGTCTTTTCTTCATTAAGTTTATCCTTTAGTGTTATGTTTATGGAGACTATCAATGGGGACAAAGTTTCAAGAAATTTGGGGAAAGCTGCTTCTGCCCCAGAGTCCCTTCAAGAAAAGCCTTAAGTGCTGAAATTCCCTGGGAAGTTTAAGCTTGTGACACCTGCAGTGGTTCCCCCAAGAAATCAACCTGAACTGTCTTGTATCCGCTTACCTTGCTGAAAATGACTTTCAAATGAAGGCATAATGTTATCTTCATCTCATATGAGGACTCTTCTTCCCAAGGAAGCTACCTTGTTATTATAGCAACTACTTTTGTGGAGCTTTCCAGATTGCAAAGTATATGTGCATACATTATCTTGTTTAGCACTCATTGTGATCATGGGGCTTGGTAGAGGAGAGGATGACATTTCGTACACAACTCCTATAATCCAGGGAATCTGGCAGTCTCTGTTATTTCAGCAGAGTCAATCTAAACAAATTTTGGATGGCTTGGGGGAAAGAAACTCAGAATTTACCAGCTGCTATAACCTTCCAAACAGCATGAAGAAAATGACACTGTTGTTTTCTGGAAAGCAAGATTTCATACCCAAGAATTATAGTAGGGATTTGGAATCCCAAATCAAGTATTCTCCTGTATTTTACCACATATTTAAACTCTGAGGTGCTCGCTTCCAAACTGGTCAATGTAGCAACTGAATCCGGGGCCATTAGCCTTTTGTTCTGATCCAGCCACATCTGCTAGCGGAGCTCTGAACCAATTTCAAAAGGACACACCCATAGGAGCCTTTTGATAGGTGAGGTAGGGGATAGCTTGGTGGCCCTGAAAGAAATGGGTAACTAATGTTCCAAGAGCAAATCTTTGACTGGTGGGAGATGGAAGGTGGTAGATAAATTATTCTCCCTTCTCTGTTTTTTTGTTCTGTTTTTTTTTTTTTTTTTTTTGCAGGGGGTTTGGGGGGAAGGAGTCTAGCTCTGTCACCCCGGCTGGAGTGCGGTGGCGTGATCTCGGCTCACTGCAACCTCTGCCTCCCGGGTTCAAGCAGTTCCCCTGCCTCGGCCTCCCGAGTAGCTGGGATTACAGGCACGTGCCACCATGCCCGGCTAATTTTTTTGTATTTTTAGTAGATATGGGGTTTCAGTATGTTGTCCAGGCTGATCTCAAACTCCCCACCTCAGGCAACCTGCCAGCCTTGGTCTCCCAAAGTGCTGGGATTATAGGCGTGAGACACTGTGCCTGGCCCCTTCTTTATTTTCTAAGAAAAATAACACACACTTACCAAAGCTTACAGGAACTGTATGTTTAGAAACTCTTAAGAATTCATATTCTATTCTCAAAACCAATTTTCACAGAAATTGGCTTCATAGGAGTTTATTTTCATCCTTTACCATGGTCATGCTGAAGCCAGTAAGACTGACTGCGCCCTAACTCAGAGTCACACACTGGATTAGGTAGTTCTGGAATTATAGACAAGTCTTCCAAAAATTCATAGTCAGCTAGTCAAGAGAAGTAGACAGGCAAAGTATGATATATTGTGAAAAGTTTTATCAGAGTTATGAATAAAATATCGTGGAAATAGAGAAGATGGGGGAATAGTTTCTCTAGGGGAATTGAAGGAAGGTTTACTTCTTTGGAGATGTCCTTTCTTGAACTTACCAAAAACTTACCAAAACTTACAGCAACTGTGTGTTTTGTTCACATCAGTACACTTAGTTCTAGTATCATTCCTTGCTCAGAGTAAAAGCACTCAGTAAGTATTTTGGCCTGAAAAACAGCTAATATATAGCAGCGACCACTAGCCAGGCACGATGTGCTTTCCTTGCATTATGTTATTTAATCCTCACAGGAGCCTTACGAGCTTCCTCAGGAGAGAACCAAGAGTTAAAGAAGTTGAGATGGTCACCACAGTTTCTACTTAGAGGCAGACCTAATCCTGAACTCATCTCTCTTGGATTCCAACCCATGTTCTCAACCACTGGACCAAACTCACTCTGTCAATTAGAGAAGCTGTGTTGCTGTTTTGATGATCATTGCTGGTATGATTACTGGCCACCCATTGGTGCCCTTAACTCATTTTCATAGCAAATAGGAGACTGTCACAGCAGGGGTAATTAGAACAGGACCTGAGAACCCCTTTGGCCAGATGCCTTCTAGAAATAACAATGTACCAGTTTGCTCAAGTTGGAGAGCTTCATTTTCTTGAATTGTATGAGAATTTCCCCCTGAACAGCTGCTGGCCAATTGCGAGCTAATTAGTCCTAGAGCATAAGTAACAGCTGATCATGGAGGGCACTTCCTCCCACAAGCTGCAGCTCCAGATGCTGGCCAAGCATTTGAAATGGCAGCTCCGAGGTAAGGCTGAATTCTGGTACCTGAAAACGATCTGGGAATTGTCTGCTTGAGAACCATTGGAGTGCTTGTTAAAAATGCTGATTCCCTGCCTAAATGTCAAGCCTACAGGTTTACAATCTTCCATCTGACTCTTGAGCTAACAAACATCTGAGAATCCCTGCATTGTTTGGCTTTGGAAGATATGAGGAAATTAGACTTTTGTCTTTAGGTTTACATTTTTCAAGTCCTGCTTTTCAGAAGACATGTCCACGAGGTTGGGAGTGCTATAAAACAGCTGTCACACAAAGTTAGCAGGGCACACATGAAGCATAAAGTCAGGTGAGGATACTGCCTGTGGGCATGGAACATCAAATAGGGCCTTAAAAACATTGGACAGCGTTCTTTAAGAGGAAGCAGCCAGCCTGTGGCCTTTGAAGCACTGACAGGAAAGAGCCCAGAAAACCTTGCTTCTTTAAGTGGCACAACTTGCTTTCCTTGTGGTCCTCAAAGTCAGCTCAACAGAAGCCACAAACCTGAGGTTTATGAGCTGGATCTGTCTGCCAAGGTATGGGTGGCCTGCATGGTACTGAAACAGTTTTGAATCATATATCACATTTTAAAATCAGGAGTGAGAAGAATCTGGACCTCTGGCCTTTCCTGAGGCAATGAGGCAATACTCGTCTCCTTTTCTGAACCAGCAGTTAGTGACATTTGAGCAGACGCTGTGCTCAGCTCAATGGGAGCCCCTGCCGTTTCATCCAGGTCAGCACTGTTCCTCTTCACCCTCCACTGCTGGTCACCCGGCTGCTTCACTCATTTCCATGACCTGCCTGGCCACTAAGCGTTTACACACATGACCTAGAGCACAGCTGGGAAGACAGCAGGGGGAATACAGAAAGCGGGGCAGATGACTGCTAGGGCATGGTCTTGAAATAAAAACCTTCCTGTCCTACCTGTTTAAAAGTCCCTCTGCTGACTTGCCAGTTGACTCTAATGTATTTAGAGGTAACAGTCTAAATTTTGAGTAACTGGAGCTGTTGAAGTAATCTCTGCAAGTCTTCAATAGTGTTAGCAAAGGAATGGTTATTTGAAATGTAGAACACTGAAGCACCAGGTCGAGAGGACATCGAAGGTGAAGGAGCCACTCACCAAAGATGAAGCATTAGGAAGGCCTAAAGTAGTAGAATTAATTCAGTTTTAGAGAAATTAAGTGTATGTGGTTCCTCCAAGTAGAGATGTCCACCTCACAACGTACTCTAGAATTAGAATCTAAGTTTAAAACCTTGCCCAAGTGCGTGCACCTAAGCGGCCTGAATGCAAGCCAATGTTATCTTCATCATACAAATGTTAGCTGCTTTTCAAACCGCTTTTAATTAGCTCATAGGGTTTTCACAACTCTTGGAAATCGGTGGGACTCGACTTTCATTTTTAGACCTGGATACAGAATGAAACTTCTGAAGTTTCAGGTTCAGGGTCTATAATCAAATTAAGATTACAGCCTGGGGCCTAGGCCTCTGGCCCATTGCTCTTCCCACTGTTCCACTCTGGTAACTCGAAGTTTCAGGACAGTCAAGAGACCGGATTCTACTGTCTACACCTAGGCCTTTGAATTCAAACACGCATGGTTCTGCTCTAAACATCACTTCACTTTACCAGGCCGAGCCATCTTTTAAATTTTAGCAAAAGCTTTTTATCATCTGAGAATCTTTTCTTTCTGAACTTCCCCCCAGGTACTGTGGCATGCTGTATTCTAGGCTCTCAGCACTTTCACATTAATCATAATTCTTTACTAGAGGCATCTATGGCAGTGAGCCCCAAATTCAAGCTGCTTTGGGTTTCAGGATAATTGGTGCTTAGTAAAATCTGACTTTTTTTTCTATTAAAAACAGCAACAAATTTACACTCGAATCAGGGTTTAAACCATAAAATCTCAGGGCTTTAAAGCTCACAGTGAGGGCTGGGCGGGGCACGGGCAACAGGCCTAGTCAGAGGCTAGAACGTAAAAGTGGGTACATGTCAGGTTACTGAACGTCCTGGTTTTCAGTTAGGCTTCTCAGAGTGACCTAGGATATTTCTAGCACCTGCCTACCCTCCTAGCTTGTTTGGAGCACCAAGGATGTACACACATAGCATGTCAGTTTGTATGTACTTACCAGTTGGAGAGATATATTTATGCCCGAAAGCTTCCTCTGTACCAGCCATTTGCTGGTTTCATTTTTAATCTTAATACCTTCACATATAACAATTATATATTTATTAAAATTTCAGATCACCTAGTTCTGTTAACAAAGAAAGTTGGAGACAAGCTAGTCTGTCTTCCATTTTTTAGTCTAAGACCTCTTGAAAAATTCATTTGGTTTGTATGGATAACTATTCTAGATAAGGCAAACAAATGAGGTGTTTGGCTCTATTAACTTTTTCAGCCAACTTTCCCTTGGGGACCACCACCAACTGAATAATGAATACTCAAAAAGTACAGCTTATAACACAACTTTTATTAGAAAAGTTATACATAACATAGCATCAACTATTTTCAAGAACAATATTAAACCCGATAAGCAACAAAAACCAGACTAACAAAATGTGTAACAAGAAACTAATGACCTTTCTAAAATCAAACATTCAATTATCTACAATGTCTTTTTACAAACGGGGAAAACTCCTTGGTTTACAGGCACATCATATTGAATATAAAGCTGCAATAGCAATTTTATACAATTACCACTCTCAAGAAACTGAATCATTAAAACAGTAATTACGAGTTCACAAATTTAAAACATTTCACATAATTTTAAATTATTGGGTATACACTGAAGTCTGAGTTTCAAAAGTGATTTTTTTCCCACAAAAGTTTCAACACTTAAGCTAGAACTTTCAGTGTTAACTTTGCCCTAAAAAGTTAAGACATATTCTGATAATCATAACAGTCACATGATTTCTGATGCTATCTGGTCTGTTAATAATAAAGTCTTTATTTGGATGTATTTTTCTTCAATTAAATTACAGGAAACTGGATACAGGATTTCGTTGCAACGCTATTAAAGTTCCAAATACAGGAGTGTGCAGCACTGGAAAAGGAGATCAGTACTAAAACTTATAATAAATATCAGAGAAGCCATTAGTTTTTACAGCATCGTCTGCTTAAAAGCTAAGTTGACCAGGTGCATAACTTCCCATCAGTCTGTCCTTGTAGTAGGCAGGGCAATTTCTGTTTTCATGATCTGAATACTCAAATATATCCAAACATCTTTTAAAACTTTGATTTATAGCTCCTAGAAAGTTATGTTTTTTAATAGCCACTCTACTCTAATCAGGCCTAGCTTTGCTCATTTTGGAGCCTCACTAAAATAAGAGATTTCAGGATAGCCAAGTTCATCGGAAAGACTCAAATGGAATGATTTACAAAATAGAACACTTTAAACCAGGTCAGTCCTATCTTTTTGTAGCTGAAGGTTACCAGTCATAACACAATTTCACATACCCCTCTGCCCATTATGGAATTACACTTAAAACGAATCTCAAGAGGGTGACCTTTGCTGTTTCAGATACCATCCCTAAGGAGAGTGGTTAACAGGAAGATTGCCAGTGTTACTGATGGAAAGGTGTGTTTTTTTTTTTTTTTTTCTTGTCAAAGACTCACATCATAGTTTTAAATTAAACTGTCAGGCATTTTCTCAGACAGGTTTTCCTTTTCAATGCAGTAATGAAGAACTAAGATAAAAATCATGACTTTTGACTGCCACTCAACATTATTACATGCACCAATATTGCACACATCTGTTCTGAACTGTTAAAATCATCTTCTGAGTCCTGGGGGTGCTGTTTTCTCCATCAGAACACAAACACAACCCATCTAATCAGTTTCCCTCAAAGATGAAATTGACAAATTTAATGTACTGGAAAAAAATGAAGAAGGAAAAAGGCAAAGACTTTGTACAGACAAAAATCTAAGTTTTCTCAAAGGGTTCTGTGTCCCCTACACATGGGGGCAATTTGTAAGCACTAGTGAATCAAACACTAGCTATAATGCTTCTAGCTCCTCATATAATATGGAACCTTGGTCCAGGTGTTGCGATGATGTCACTGTACGGTTCTTCCTGTGTCAGCTCAATAGCTTGCTGCTTTTTAAGAACCAAGAAGCTGTAGAACTTTGCGGCAGCTTGTTTTCTGTTCGTATTTCGACATAACTCAAGCAAACTGATAGATTCAGCTCCAGTTTTAGCAAGAGCACGCTGAAATAAAACCAAAAAAGGGTAACTTAAAGTAATCTGTATAATAAAGTAGTAATTCAGTGAGGATGCTGATACAGTCTGAATATTTGTCCCCTCCAAATCTCATGCTGAAACGTGATTTCCCAGTGTCAGAGATGGAGCCTAGTGAGGTGTTTGTGTCACAGGGTGGGGATGGGGGTGGTGGTGGATCCCTTATGAATGGCTCCCTGCAGCAATCAGTGAATTTTTGCTCATTAGTTAACACGAGAGCTGGTTGTTTAAAAGAGCCCAGCCATCTCTCTCATGTCTCTTGCCATGTGACACACCTGCTCCCCCTTTGCCTTCCACCATGACTATAAGCTTTCTGAGGCCTCACCAGAAGCAGATGCTGGTGCTTTGCTTCTTGTATAGTCTGTAGAACTGTGAGCCAAATAAACTTCATTTCTTTATAAACTACCCAAACTCAGGTATTCCTTTAGAGCAACACAAAACAGACTAACACAGATGCTAATTTTGGTTACTGGAAAAAACAAACTATATATTCTGCTCAGGACAAAGATAGCACTTTTTAAAATAGTATGTGATTCTCATGTTAATCAAGAGGGTAAAAGGCCAAAGTATGTTATGGTACATCTAAAATCCAAATAAGTCCAAGAAACCAGCAAAATTGTTCTGACATGTATTATTAAAATAACCAATTTCTTTAGACAGCTAATGTAATATAGTAGTAAAATCTAGCACTTATAGTTTTTAAAGTAAAAAATAAAGAAAGAAATGTCAACTGTCCTATTTTAAGAAACCTTGAGCAACTTGCTTGGCATTTTGCAGACGTTCAAGATATCCTGTCTATGTCTAGGACATTAAAGCACGAGGAAAAGTAACGTCTGATGCTACACAATGACCCAATAAATTTAATGATTCAGCATATTAAATTTACTCCGTGAAAATCAAGAAGGTGCAGGCATACAAAGGAGTTGTGTAGTATGTCATCATGGTTCTGCTTTTCAGGAAAACCACAAGCATTCTCCTGCATGCTTTTCAGGCTTACTCTTGGCCTAACAGTTTATGTATTTAATTAAAACATTTAAAAATAATGTAGTTTTGGAAAAAGTTTGACAAAGGTATGCTTTCTGTTTCCAGCATCTAACTTTTTTTTTTCAGGGAACAATGCCAAGAGCCTTTGATGAAGCATTTTCCTCTAAGACAACAGCAGCAATACCTGAAGACCATGAAGCATCTGCTGAGTTCTTTTGTTCCATCTTCTTTCTTCCTGATCTTGATCACCCCCTGATGCATCTTCATCCTGAATAAAAATGACCCCCAAAAAGCTGACAAAACAAGTCCAATGCAAAATGAAGTATTTCTACATCTCCTAAAAGCTCCTAAATTACCTGGAGATTGTATATTTTGAACTAATAGAAAACTGTACTTAATGCTGCTGAGCAATCACTTAGCATCTAGAGTACAAACTGAAGAGTTTGTTTTTCTTAAATTACAAGGCAAAGTCCTCTGTTTATGTGCAAGCAAACATTTGGCTGAAAGTATGCTTCTATACTGCGCTATAAGGATGCTATCTACACACATTATGTGGTCTGTGGACTGCTGCTGATCATGGAGCTTTTGGTTACTGGCCCCTCTTAAAGAACTTCAGGATATAAATAAACTGTACCACTAAATATACTGTTTATTTCAACTAAATATACATACATAAATATTGCAACATGATTTTC
This sequence comes from Pongo pygmaeus, assembly GCF_028885625.2. NCBI lineage: Eukaryota > Metazoa > Chordata > Mammalia > Primates > Hominidae > Pongo > Pongo pygmaeus. The sequence goes on from NC_072380.2 coordinate 129,525,557, forward strand.
TAGATGACTTATGTTCTGGCAGACTCCTAATCTCATTGTGGAGCAGTACCAAAGAGCCTGCAGACTACCTAAGTTGAGGATTTATTATTGGTCTATATGGTGTTTTAAAATGAATGGGCTATAATCCTTACTATATATTTCACTTGAGCAACCTAGTTCTCAGCCACATGCTGCCTAAGTAACTTTTTAAAGTCCAAGGTGGGTGCAAGGCAGCAGCTGTGATGTTCCCAGGCTATGGTGAAACTATATACCAGCCATAACAAAAACCACAACTATTTTAATACTCATTCACAACTAAGTCTGAGATAATGGCACATCCTCACACATAGGTAGGAGTAGCTCTGAAGCTAATTTTGGCTTTAAAATAAGGTATTCATATTAAAGATAAGCACTATTATTAGAATTAAGAACAGATGCTAATGAAAATTTATCCAATCCATAACTTTTTTTGGTCTTGAAGAAATTTAAACAGCTTCAATGCTACCTAAAGGACACCTTATTTTAAATTTAAAAGTTTAAGTAACACATGCGATAGAATATCAAACAGAAGAATAAATTCTAAGTCTTAACAACCTCAATGATCCAGAAATAAGGAAGAAAAAGAAGAAAAAAGACCTTCAACAGTGTAAACATGCCCCAAGAAAAAGAAATTGATTCCTAAAACACCTCTTACTTTGTAAAAAGAAAAAGTCATTTAAGCCTTCGCTCAGTCTAAGTGTTTTAGCAAAGTTATGCTTTACCCTGGTCCAAGTAAAAGAAAAACAAAAACAAAACCCAGACAAGTGGAAAACATATGGTTATCTGATTTCCAGGCCACTACAGATACAGAAAAGGTTATATCAGAAGCAGATGATAACAGCAGTAAGAATCGACCACTGACCACAAGATAGTAAAAGCAGCTACAAGCAATTTTGAAGCCAAGCAAGAAATCAGTGTAAGGGCAATTCCATGTCCTTCAAAAGCCCACAAGGGAGCCAATGAGTTACAGCACAGCATAAAATTTGATGTTCCTAATGATGAGCGAGACCATGAAGAATTTGGTAAAATTTTGCTTATATTCTAACATTTTTAAATAACTCTGATGCTCAACATCAATTAAGTTAGCCCCAATATGAAAAATAAAAGAAAGCTGGTTGGAGGTTTTTGCTAAATCTGGAATGAAAATTATTAATTAGTTTACCTCTTCCTCTTCATCATCTTCTTTTTCCTTCTCTTTCTCCTTCTCTTTTTCTGGCAGAAGTTCTAACTCTGGTATTAGCTGACAGATATTTGGAGGTTCTTCTGGGGGAAGCTCTACAGGTGGTATTTCCATCTGCTCTACCTGCTGAGGCTTAAAGCAATACAAATAAGACAATTTAAGATGTATGCTTTTAAAGTAGCTTATTTTAAATATGAAAATACACAGTGGCTGAAGTTTTCTAGTCGAAAAGAAATACTGAGATTATATCTCCATATTTCCCCACAAGCAAAAATTTATTACAGTATATATCTTTTTTGATTTTTTATAAAACTACATTGAAGCAGCTTACAAAAGAAACTGACTGCTTATCCTAAACCACGTTTCATTTTCATACTTTTTAGGAGTCAAATGCTTTTTAACTACTAAAGCTTCTGTAAGATTATTATATTGTAACTTAAAAATCATAAGCTTTCACTCTGAGAGTCTTGAATGTCTCACGACAGCAAATAAAAGGAGTGAGAACATTGCTTTTCTGGGTCCACTTCCTATATTTATTTTCTCTCAGGCTTTATATAGAGTTAAGAACATTAAAACCAAAGTCTTTAAAAGAAACCAAAGAATTACCAGAAAGAGGGTGGTTATGAAAGTCACCTACTCATTACTGTGTTCCTATTCCTGAGCTCATACAGAAAAATGCTCTTATTGACAACTCTTACCACCAGAGGGCACAGAAAACTAGTTCTTAAAATTGGCAGAGTATTCTTGATGGAGGCTGAACAAGAAGCCTAAGGTTATCTAAAAGCCTCCCTTTGCTCAAATTCATTTATTCTATGGACTTAAGATTGGAAAGCCCTAAACCAAACCCTACTATTTCCTCCTTCATACTTGCTTAGCTTTCCTATCCTAGCTGAACTCAATGGTAGTCAAAGTTTGAATGAAGCAGACAGATACTGCTTTACATTTTCTCAGGTACTTGAAGTTTATTCTGATTACTTAATAAGATGACCTAAAACTGCCTAGTACTGAAGGTATGCAGGAATGTTTCCCAAATAATAAATCAGAACCAGCTTCAGAGTCAAGGATGCTCATTCCGGAGCACTCTAAAGCAATACTATTCAAAAAGAGTCAGGAAAGACTGCACCAACTCCCAGAACATATTCTCTCACTCGGAGTGGACTGTCTATATCCCGTTGCTCTTCTTCCTCTGGACTCATTCCTTACCATTTTCTGTCAAAACCAAGACACTTTAAAGGCCTCCCTAAATACCACTTGCTACTGACTGTATGAATACCTTCAAATGACTTAATGGATAGATTTGCTTACTTACAGGCATCACAGGCTCTGGGTCAATTTGTCCAGCTTTTCGCTTAACTCCCTGAGGTGGTGGTGGAGGCATAGCTGACTCATCTACGTTTGTTCTGCTGGCCTCCATCACTGACTCCTGGAGGCGGCTTGGCTCTTCAATAATGGGCTCATCTGCAATTGGTCATATGAAGAGAAAACATAGGTCATACAGTTTTGAACAGTATTATAGAACCATTTATTTTTTAAACTGGTACACTAAGACATACATAATGCTTTCTTTAATGAAGAAGGCCAGATAAAATTTTAGCTCCATAAAGATTTACTCAATTTTCAGCAATATACATAAAGGGGAAAGGGGATCTTAAAAGGAGAAGTCCTACCCCCAGTACAATGTAGGACAATTCTTTAGCAGACTATCTACCCTGCCAGTTCTGAACCTTAAACCTCTGGAAAGACAGGAAGCTTCATACTTAAATAAGGCAATCAGATCCAATGCATTTCCCTGCCCAAACATCTGAGTTATCTTTGATTCCTCATTTCTTTCACTCTGACAGTATAAAGGTAAATTTTAAGCCAAATACTCATGTGAACTTCATCAAGGAACTATTCCAACAGAACAAACCAATAACATCACGCTGCTGATGCTGCTGTTGCTGGTCCTCTCTAGGAACCTCTGGATTTTCAAATTCTTTGAGGAATTCATCCAAATTATCTGCCTCTCCTCCTTTCCTCCTTTTTCTAAGGTCTTCTGGTACAAGCGGTGTAAGACAGCGTGTAAAGAGCTATAAAAAAAAAAAAAAAAAGAAAAATTTCAATTATAAAATAAATCTAACTAAAAAGTCACCACTGATTTCTATCTGCCAAAGGTATGTTCTAATAAATATAAGTGTATAATTTAGCATGGCTTTTATCATATTCACATTTCATTCCATCTGAAAACGATTTTAAATGAGTTTTCAAATTATAACTGCAGACATTTTAAATAAACTAAAAAAACTGTATCCATTATCTCACAACCTTAAGGGGTTTTCTATTTATCTGCCTGCAGTTTATTTTCATATTCATCAATTAAAACTCACCCTAACTGGTCTCATACAAAATAGCTTTAAATTGTGTTTTCTTCCCTTATATATGGTAACCTTATTAGCTATCATTTAAACTATTTTTTTTGAGACAGAGTCTCGCTCTGTCACCCAGGCTGGAGTGCAGTGGCACAATCTCAGCTCATTGCAACCTCCGTCCCCCGGGTTCAAGTGATTCTTGTGCCTCAGCCTCCTGAGTAGCTGGGATTACAGGTGTGTACCACCACACACGACTAATTTTTATATTATTAGGACAGACCATGTTGGCCGGCTGGTCTCAAACTCCTGACCTCAAGTGATCCACTCGCCTCAGCCTCCCAAAGTGCTGGGATTACAGGCATGAGCCACTGCTCCTGGTCTCATTTAAACTACTTTTAATGGCTACATAATATTTCATTTTGAACCATTCCTCTACTTTTAAAATTATTTCAGGCTTCTCTCTTTTAAACTGTAAACAACAATGGAATCAACATTTTCACAGAGATAGCTTTTCCACACTTTGAATTACTTCCTTAGGAAAAATTTCTAATAATGAAATTACTGAGTCAAAGAATAAATAGTTTAAGGACCTTCTTAAAAATAATTATATGATAGTGCTTACAATAAAGAGCACAACTTTGTTGCTCTGGGATACTTTAGATTTAGAATATATTACTATATTCTAAATACACGGTAAAATCAATAGGTTCCGTGCATATCTCAACTTCAGACAGAATAGCCTAACAGGACTGCTTCATTCACCAGACACCTGTGAGTCTTATTTTGGAATACTGTGGAATGTGAGCAGAAAAGAGCCTATAAATGGAAAAAAACAAAACAAAACAACCAACCAAAAAACCTCCTGAAGCCAGAATTCTTTACTGTGGAAAAAGGAGAACCACTCATGTTTCATTCAGAAAACATTTCAAGAATTCAGATGTAAAACACACTGAGACGATATAACTAATAATTACAGAGAGAAGTATTATTAAACATGTCAGTGGCTTTTTAATGTAAGCAAAATTCATTTTACATCTTTTAGAAATGCACGTCTCACTTATCCATATATTTCAGATGAAGTTATGCCCAGTACACTGTGATTTAAGGGAGAAAAAAGAAAATGTGCCACACAGTTGCAAAATACTTGATCAAAAATGATTCAAAGGTTTTAGAATCTTTTTTTAAAGATGCTCAAAATGTATATGAAGTAAAAATTCTGCAAACTGTATTACCTTCAGTAGTCTGTTATTCCACAAAGGCTGAGCAGGTAAAGAAAACAGTTTTTCTACTCCTCCTGTCTCTTTCCACATCATCAATTTCTTGGTGGGTGGTGCCAGATCCAAAGTAGTAACAATATCAGAATAATCACTAAGTTGGGCTCTAATTGTCTTGCTATCCAACTCTTTGACACTGTCAACAATTAGCTTCCTCTTCCTCTTGGCTTTTGTTTCTTTAACTGGGATGATAATAAAAAAAATAAAAAATAAGATCATTTTCCTGAGAGGCCAGCATGGAACACACAGCTACAAGATCTGGACTGACTATATTCCCCTGCTTTTCTACACACAGACTCTAGCAGAAAAGTTAAACTTCATGAGGATAGAATGTTTTAACTGATGTTTTCCAACCACCATTCAGAAGAGAGGCTGGAACACAATAGGCATTCAACAAAAATTTGCTGAATGAGTATGTATAGACTTTTAGCACAAAATAAGCCAAATGATGCAAGGGCCAATACATTTTTGCCTATGTAGTTTTATACTGTAAACAATGAACATATCACACTCTTTAGAGTTGGGCTCATTTTCTCATTTGAAACAGGGCCCATCACTCAAACTCACAGATTGAGTTTTCTTTAATGATTGTAAATACTGTTATTTTTATTAGAAAAGTTATAATTCACATATGGTAGTTGTGGAAGCTGCTTGATAGAATGAAACAAGCCCAAGCCCAGTCAGATAGACCTGTAACTCCATCCTAGACATTTTAAGAGTCATTTCTAATCTTTACAACTTACAAGTGGGTTGTATTGCCTCACTTTTTTAAAATGCAAGAAAGCTCATGGGGTTAAATAAAATCCTCAAGATTTCACCCTGTCAGACATACCCCAAAGGTTTTTGGTTCAACACTTAAAAAAAAAAAATACAAAAAGATGTTACACAGTGAGAGTCTCTCTCTAATCTCACTGTCTAATACAGTATATATTTTACTTAATTGCCCATTTCCCTCATCAATGGGAAACCCAAAAGGGTAATCTTGTTCTGCTTAAAGGTAAAAACTATGTCTAAATTACACTGTAATCAATTTCAAGTATTCTATCCTACTGTCCTCATAAACCATCTAGAAATTGTTAAGTTTTATATCCCCATTATCTCAAATTGTCTGTCATTTGGAAGCAGCCTTCCTCAAATTAAATAATGTGTTTTGCAATGTTACTTAAAAAACTACAAGAAAAAGATTACTTATTCTAGAAATTTTGACATTTCCAGTTTTTAAATTTAAAAAAATTTCTTTTTTCAGAATGTGTGGAAAAAGGCAAATTCTAAGAGTACATAAAATTAAAAAAAAAAATTTCTTTTTGAAGAGACAGGTCTTACTACATTTACTGCCCAAGCTGGTCTCAAACTCCTGGCCTCAAATGGTTTTCCTGCTTGGGCCTCCCAAAGTACTGGATTACAAGTGTGAGCCACCACACCAGCCTCCAGTTTTGTTTTTTTTTAAAAGAATACTTTTAGTTTTTTCAGCTCGTAGCCCAACTGCACAGCATTTAGAATTGTACTTTATTGAAAAATGCTTTCCAATGTTTTCCAGTTGTTACACAAGCAAGCTGCTAACTTTTTGGGAACCCCAGGAGACTAAGATATGCATTATCAGAAAGCTTGTTCTATACTTTTGTATTTCACAGCAACTTGCACAGACATTCTACAAAATACTCAAAATTATAATTGGATAGAAGAAAGACTCTATGACAGATGACTGTGACATAAAAGCAAGAAGCCTAGTTACCTAATACAACAGTAGCAGATCAGTAGACAGGCCAAAGAAACAGAAAAAAGCAAGAAGCCTAGTTACCTAATACAACAGTAGCAGATCAGTAGACAGGCAAAAACCAGAAATAGGACCTTATGTTGTATGCTGTATAAATCTAAAGGTTCATATGCTCACCAGTTATATCAATAGGTTCCAATGCAAATGCTTCTTCCTCATTTGGAACAAGTGTTGTTTGATCTGTCATGGTTGGCATTGGTTCAACGGGATCCACTGAATCAGGACTATCAGGCCCACCCACTGTAAAAAAAGAAAAAAAAAGGAGTCACAAAAAGCTTTGGTATATAATATATATCCCACAAATGGGGAGGAGAAAAATCTTTTAATGAAATGGAAAGAAATCCTGTTATTACTAAGAAAAAATATTTTTCTAGTTAATTGGAAAGCCCCGCCAGACTTGAACCCAATCGGCCAAAAAAATGGGGAGGGGTGCAAGATTAAACATAGAATCAGAACCAGTAATCATAAGCACTGTACTTAAAGATATTTATAATTCATTACAAACTACAACTTTTAGTTTGTCATCTTCTATGGTAAGTATCTTTTTGGATGCCATACGATCATCACCAGAATCACTGAACATGAAGTGCTTACTTGATACATTATCATCCTCATCCATATCGTCATGTGCAGGCTGCTCTGGCAACATCACCCCTGCTTCAGAGAGGGCAGGGGGATCATCAAAGATACCACCATCATTATTACTAATAAGTTTGTCATCTGAAATAGGGAATGTAAGTTAGTTATAATTTGAAAAAGAAACGCCAAACCACAATAGCCAATCAATGGAAAAACAAAATTATGTTAAAAGGGATAAAATTTAAACATATATTCAATTTTTATCTGTTTCTCCTCCAGGTAGTTTATAAAACACTTAGTATATAAAAAAAATTTCTCATTCTTCATTTGTATTTTCTAGTTCATTTATCTATTTTAAAAAGTATTTACTTAACACAGCTTTCAAACACAAACAGAACAGTTTTAAGTACTAATAAAATTTAGCATTCTGAGATAAGCATATTTAGGTTTTGTTACAACATTTTAAGAGGCTAGTTTTACCGAAATGTCTTATTGAACCAACTGATCACAATTCACTCATATATATCTAAAAGCTGTTCAAGACTCAGAATTAGCAACTGCTTCCAAAACTTTACAACTTAATAAAGAAATTCTGTTTATGTTCGAATAACCATCATTCTCTCACATACCTAATATTCCACCATCATTTCCTTCTCCAAAATTATCATCCTTATATTGATCTTCATATTCTAAATGGTTAATTTTCTCATTCAGATTGCTGGTGCTCTGTTCAGACTCTAATAGGAGGTTAGAAGTAGTAGTGCTTACTAACATGTCGTCATCCTCAAAAGCACTGCCTTCTCTCATTATCTCACGATCATCCATTCCAAAATCACCTAAACAAATTTTAATTTGTCATTAGTTCAGAAAGATTAGAAATAGCACTATGATAAAAGAAAACAGCTAATGATTTATTATAATTATGTCACATTTGCTTACTGAAGTCTTATCTTCAAATGTTAAAATATCTAGTTTAAACTTTAAATCTTTAGCATCTAAATTTTTAAAAATGACTCAATTACACACAGCTACAACACTGGGGCATGACTAGCAAATTCCAACTTAGATCTAGATTTAAATGATCCTAAAATATGTTTGATAAAACTCTAAATATGTATGTATGTTAAGTTATATTAACAGTCACAGCTGAAACTTTCCTGTTATAATGTGTTTCATCAAGAAAAGAATCTGGTTCTGGGCACAGTGGCATGTGCCTGTAGTCCCAGCTACTTGAGGCTGAGGTGGGAGGATCACTTGAATCCAAGAGTTCGAGGCTGTAGTGTACTATAATCCAGCCTGTGAAGAGCCACTGCACTCCAGCCTGGATAACACAGCAGAGACCCTGCCTCTTAAAAAACAATATGCCTTGCTACTAGTTTTGAATACCTGTTTTTGAATAGCAAGTATAATAGGGAAACTAACTGTTCCAAAATGGTTGGTTTAAACGTGATCACCACTTCAATGTTGGGACTCCTCGCAGAAAGCTATAGGTTCTATGATTGTATATAGGGAGAGGAGTACGTAAACAATTATCTCTAAGTATGAAAATAATGCTTAATCTACTGGTAGAAAGCCAAATTCTTTTCTTGATGAAAATGCATTACATGAAATTTTAAGTCTGTCTATAGTCTGGTTTTCTTTTGAAATTTCTATTAGCAACACAATATAACATTATAATTAATGGCTAGTAATTTGTTTCTCTTTTACCAAAATCATTTTCTTGTAAAATACTGATGTTCCCAACTTCTTCTCTCATGGTTATCTCTTCCACTCTACTCTGATTCAAGCTGAACTGCTGGGCCACATCGATGTCACTTTAAAAGAAGGTCAAATACATTTTAGTTTCAAGTCTATTTATAAGAAAAAACATCCCAATTCTCTCTATAAGAAAAATTAAATATATATGTATAACCCACCAAGTTTTAGAAGCCTTAATATTTAATACTTTTGTACATTCTAGTACAATCCAAGAATGTAAGTGATTTGGAAATTAACTTGTATTTAAATTTGAAAAGCATCAATAATCAGCAAATACAATGTAATATGCAGAAGTCACTAAATCAAGTACAGAGGAAAAAATTAGAAATGATGGGCTAGATAGGCATGGGTTTTCATTAGGACCCTGCAACTTACAGGCGGTGTAAACTCTAAAGTTCCCTGACTTCCCTGAGACTCAGTTTCTTTCTCTAATAAAGAATAATCTCTCATATAGTTTAAAAATACTAAATAAAAAATAAAAAGTGTGTAATGCTAAACACCAATCTAAACACTATCAGCCATATCCAGAACATTAATACCTCAAAACAACTGACCAAGTCTGTACAAAAAATAGATGGCAAGGAAAAAAAAATAGGAGGCTGGAAAACTGTAATAGATTCTCAGAAGACCCATAAGCTATATCAACCAGATGCAGTTTGTAGACTTTGTTTAGCCTCAACAGAAACTGGAAAAAAAAAAAAAAAAAAAGCCGACATGTCAACTGGGGACATTTGAATGCTGACTGGCTATCATATAGGCATACCTTGTTTTACTGCACTTTGTTTTACTGAGTTTCGCAGATGCTGAGTTTTTAACAAACCAAAGGTTTGTGGTAACACTGCCTTAAGCAAGTCTGTTGGTGCCATTTTCCAACAGCACAAGCTTACCTCATGCCTCTGTGTCACATTTTGGTAATTCTCATGCTATTTAAAAATTTTTCATTATTATATTTGTTATGGTGATCTTGATTAGTGATCTTTAAAATTTTTTTCCTTATTTTTTAGTAGACATGGGGGGCCGGGATCTTACTATATTGCCCAGGCTAGTCTCAAACTCTTGGCCTCAAGCGATTCTCCCACCTCAGCCTCCCAAAGCACTGGGATCATAGGTGTGAACCACCATACCTGGCCCAGTGATCTTTGATGCTACTATTTTAATTATTTTGGAGTGCCACAAAGGATGCCCAAATAATATGGGCAAACTTAATCAAGAAATGTTCTGTGTGTTCTGACTGCTCCTGCCCTCCCCCACCCCCGCAATGTTTCTCCCTCTTCTTGGGCCTCCCTGTTCCTTGAGACACAACTACAGTGAAACAAGGCCAATTAATAACCCTACAATGGCTACTATTTGTTCAAGTAAAATGAAGAGTCACATGTATCTCACTTTAAATCAAAAGCTAGAAATGAATAAGCTTGGTGAAGAAGGCATGTCTAAAGCTGATTTAGGCTAAAAGCTAGGCCTCTTGAACCAAACAGCCAAGCTGTGAATGCAAAGGAAAAGTTCTTGAAGGAAATGAAAAATGCTACTCTAGTGAACATGAATAAGAAAACAAAACTACCTTATTGTTCATATGGAGAAAGTTTCAGTGGTATAGACAGAAAGTTTGGAAGAAATTAACATTAACCCTGATGCATGACTTTGAGGGGTTCAAGACTTCAGTGGAGGCAGTAACTGCAGATATGGTGGAAAAAGCAAGAGAACTAGAATTAGAAGTGGAGCCTGAAGGTGTAACTAAATTGATGCAATCTTGGAATAAAACTTTAACAAATGAGGAGTTACTTATTATGGATGAGCAAAGAAAGTGGTTTCTTGAGATGGAATCTACTCCTAGTAAAGACACTGTGAATATTGCTGAAACAACTACAAAGGGTTTAGAATATTCCATAAACTTGGTTGATAAAGCAGTGGTAGGGTTTCAGATGATTGGCTCTAATTTTGAAAGAAGTTCTACTGCGGGTAAAACGCTATCGGGTAGCACTGTATGCTACAAAGAAATCTCACATGAAAGAGTCAATTGATGCAACAAACTTCACTGTTGTCTTATTTTAAGAAATTGCCGCAGTTACCTCAAACTTCAGCAACCACCACCTGTATCAGTCAGCGGCCATCAACATGGAGGCAAATCCTTCATCAGCAAAAGAACTGCAACTTGCTGAAGGCGCAGATGATCACTAACATTTTTTTGCAGTATTTTTAAGATAAGCTCACTGCTTTTTTAAACATAATGCTATTACTGCACACTTAATAGACTACAGTACAGTGTGAACATAACTTTTATAGGCACCATGAAACCCAAAAATTTGTGTAACCTGCTTTACTGCGGTGGAACCAAACCCACAGCATCTTCAAGGTATGTCTATATTAAGGAATAACTGATAATTTTTTTAAAGGTGTGATGTGTCAGGGAGGCTTTAAAAATTCTTTACCTCTAAGAGACAAATATCGAACTATTTACAGATGAAGTAAGATTATTGTTACTTGATTTAAAATAATCTGGTGGGGGTTGTGAGGTAAGCTGGGGAAACATAGATGTAATAAGACTGGCAATATACTTGTAACTTAAAAAGCTGAATAACTGACATATAAGGTTCATGATCCTAATTTCTCTAGTTATTAGCTATGTTTAAAAATTTCCATAATAAAAAATTTTCAAATAAAATGTCAAAAAGAGAGAAAAAAGTAAAATAGCTAGATAGAGCCTAGAACTGATCAACACACATGCAATAACAAAATAGGTCATAACTTACTCTTAATTAGAAGCCACAGATCATTTCAAAAAGCAGAGAAATCTGTAATGGTGTAGAGTTTCTTGGTTGTCAGTTATGCTAATAAGTCACTTGGAAAGCTACAGTCACGTTCCAACATCATGGCATGATAGCTGGATCGTAAGGGCTTGAGAAAAGGGAAACATACTACAGTACTCTGCTATAACAGCCATCTCTGTGTAACTCTCTCCTCTCAAATGCGTGTCATGACAATGACCCTTTGTTGCTCTTCATAAAAAGTTATCTCGCATGTTCATTTAAAACAAAAATAAAAACACACCAGAACAGAACTATGGCTCTGAGTATAGCCTGGCCAAACCAGTAGCTGACTTTAATATGTAACTCTGAAAAAAATCATGAAGCAACAGTTTACATTCCCTGCTATCATTATGTAACAAGCATATCTGACTGTTTCAGTTTACGTAAGCTTTGGCCTAAGATTGTCAAAACTCTCACATCTTAGCTGTGTTAAAGCTGACATCCACATGATTTTCTTACAGAAGAACAACTTTCTAGGTTTTATGTTCCATATTTATATACTATCCTAAATAAACATATATATGCATTTTAGCTACCTGTTAATGTAAAACATTCCAAGGAAAACTATACATTTGGAAGCTAATACTACTGCTTATTGTAGACCAAGTCAACGATTTTTTTTAAAAGACGACACATACTCTAAGTCAGGCAGTGGCTGATCAAAGTCATGAAATTCTTCAGGTAAAGTAATGGCATTATAAGCTGCTTCCCGATTTTCCTCAGGCAGGTCAACCACACCTAGAAAAGAAATGCTAAGCTTAAATATCTAGCTACCCATAAATTATCTAGGGATCAGAGGGAGATAAGTAGGTATAATTTCCTAAGTTTATATTCTAATAGAAAGGTTGATAACATATGCAAAATACCTTGAAGCACAAGTACTTCTCTTTTTCCATGCTCATAAATCGTATTCCTTGCTTTAAGAAAAAGTCAAAGCACTAATTATGCATTAAGCTCATAAATGTTTAAACGGACATATCAACAAATAACTAGTAATGTTTCCTAATTAAACATGATATTTATGAGGTGGGAAAAAGAATGACTGCAAAAGAGTACCTTAAATGTTAAAAGGAGCTGGTTATTTTGGAGAAAGATTTACACAAAATTTTCATTTTCTTTATATTTTTCCTATATTTTTCAAGTTGTCTATAATAAATATGCCTTACTTTGAAAGACAAACAAACAGCATGTTATTTAGATAAAATGTGCTTACTGGTCACATGTTAATTTAAGTATTGTAGTCTTTTTCTAAATATTTTACTTTTAAATAAAATCTTAGACCTCAGACATTTTGCTGTTCACATATTGACATAAACTGAAGCACCAGAATGTATCCTCAGTAGAAACTGTTTAAGGCATTCCTTAATAAAATACACATTATTTTAATTTAGAATAAAAATTTCATCAATGCTTTTAAAATTATAGAAAGATATGTGAATTTAAATATTAATTATCTACTTAGATGGTGGTGTGGTTGGCAGACTCCAGTTTTATAACCAATCATTACCTAAAACAAAATAACAAAAAACTGCAAAGAATATTTACTTAGGAAAAAAAGTTTAAAATCCTAAAATTGTCTTTTCTGAGCTATAATTTAAAAAATCATTACATAACAATTAGTTTTTAACATTTCAACCTCTTGATGACTCAGTCTATGTAAGCTGCTGAAAAAAGTATTAAAAAGGCACCTCCAAAGGAAGAACAAAAGGGGGTGAGCTCCATTACTTCACAGGGAGAACAGACACAAGTAGGTTTCCTCCCTTGAAGCACTGCCTCCCCAAGCCTTGATCTATCTTTGAAGGGTTCCTTGTATTTCAATTATAACAAAGCATGTAGATTTAGAAAATGTGTTTAGCTATGGTAACACAAAAAACATGAGAAACTCCAAAGTAAACAACAACAACAACAACAAAAACCAAACAAGTTCAACAATACCTGGCCGAAAAGCCATCTTTATCTTAATGAATGCTTCATTACAGTCTGCAAGAAGGTATTTGGCTTTCCTGTGATAGATTCGAACTACTCCCAGTAAGAGATGTCCTGATGTCCGTAATGCCATTTTCACCTATGAATAAAACATTAATCATATTCCAAAACCTGCATTTCGTGCCATTCATAGTCTTTATTTTTTTATCTTTTTCCTTTAAAGTTGCCTTATAATCATATACATTTCTCACTGTCCTTACCTATAAATTCCCTGAATATCGAATATTCTGAAAAGACAGAATGAGTGGTAATTCACAAATTAACACAAACATGAAGGAAGCTACGAAGCAAGCACTAAACCATTCCATGAATTGTGTCATTAGCACATTAGGGAGCACGTAACACTTTTGGTTGCCGATCCAGAGCCATTGTTTCTTGCTAAGTCAATTCTGATTTTGTTTGAGAAGCAAATGTCCCCCACATTGACAGATGTCTCATTCCTCTCTGCTAATACCTGTTCTTCAGTGGGCATGAAACACACTTCAGCCAATTGAGTAATAGGTGAAGTATGCCAGAGAGTTTCTGAGAAAGGTATTTCCCCCCAAAAGAACGACGTCTCTCTCTTCCTTCGAACTCTTTCCTGCTTTGCGAATAGGCAGGGCTTGCTTGGTGCTTCATGCAGTCACCCTGTAAATTACAATGCTAAAGTATGAGGACAGGAAGCCAACACACTAAGTAAGGATGGAGAGTCCTTGGATGACATAATCAAGCTGCTGTACCAATCTCAGATCTCCTTGTTTCCAAAATTTTAGTTAATTAAGCCTGTTATTTCCCTTATTGTTTAAGCTACTTTTTACTAAGTTTCCATTAATTGGAAAGCATACTGATTTAAAAAAAAGTTTGGAAAGCATACTAATTGATAAAGAACAATAGTATCCATAGCTTTTTTTCACCAGAAAATATACTCCCAACCTTTTTTTCAAGGCAGATCTTGATCAACATTAATATGGGATACAGTATGTGGAAAAGCAGTAGTTGATAAAACAATGAGATAAGACTCCATCTAAACACAAGTATTCAAAATTCCTCTAGCCATAAGGAAAATTTACTGAAAGAACAAGGCAATATGAACTCTAACATCCCGATACTTTCCCAAACCATGCCATAAAACACAACAAGTTCTAAGGTAACAAAAAAAGCTTTTAAACATTTGCTTAATGTTTAAATTATGATTAGTATATTGTTATTTGTAAAAGAAAATGTTGTATTTTAAATTTTATGTGTATTCTCCACAGCACTCTAGGACCCTACTTATGACTCTAAGGTTCTGAATTTATGAGCATTTTATGTGACTTACAGCATAAATGATGATGTCTATAGCCATACATTTTTAGACATCCGAAATTATACCAAATTTGTGATCAAATTCAGAATTTATCAGACAATGAATCCCTAATTTTAAAAAAAGTCAAAGTAAAATGTTGCTCCTAATGGAAAAACAGAATCTATTTTTATGTGGTGTTATAAAATTTAATATTTACTGAACCTTCACCTAAGAACAAAGGAGGGGAAAAAAAACCTCTGCTAACTATTATCTTATCTAGAACTAGCAACTTTCAAAAAGTTGTGTTTGGGCAAAAGCTTTCTTTCTGGATTAGTCTGGTTCAGAGTTTAGCCTAGGAGTAGATAAAATGAGGTATGGCATATGTTTTTGAGCTAGTGTGTGTTAAAATGTAAACATAAATATAATAAAGATTCCAGGCCACATATTCTGGGAAAGCTCTGCAAATAGGGCCAGTGGTTCTTCCAATGGGGGAGTGGAAGAGAGAAGAGAAAGAGTATGCAAGCTTGCAGTTGCAAATAAGCCACGTGTGACACTTATGCTAAACAACTAAACTGACATTTTCACAACAAGAACTGCACACCAAAGCAAACATTAGAAATTTCAGGCCAGTTCACTCTGGGGAAATATCTTTACATCCTTTTACCAAATAGATAAAAGATCAGGTAGAAATGGTTTAAAAAATTTGAAGAAAAATCACTTTCTCTCATAAACACATTACAGTCTTTTACATTATTCCTGAACTGTCTGCTTTCCTTTGTGGCTGTTCGTGTATATGTTCAATTATCAGATTATCTCATACTCTTTTGTAGTGTCCCTAAAGTGGCACAAAGTACCAGGTACATATCATGAAAAAAATGTGTTATCCTTTTAAGCCACTCAATATTTGCTTACGGATGTTAAAGATTAGCCACACATACACTTTCCAGAAAAGAGTACGATTTCTACGTTTTCCATTAACTTATCCCAGTAAGCATACCTATAAAAAAAATTGAAAATACCAATGTTCTCATACAATTTGACCAGCAGTGCAAACTGGTATGATCTCACCAGAACAAACTGTTGGTGCATATCACAAATCTCAAAAACATGTACATCACTTGGCCTATCAATTATAATCTTAAAAATAAATCTTAAGAAACACTTAAGGGCGTGAACAAACATTTAACAAGAAATGTTTACTAAATGGCTAGTCTTTAAAAAGAAAATAAAACAACCTGTAATCCTACCACCTACAGAAATCTGTAATAATCTTTTGGTATACCTTCTAGGCTTTCCTGTGTACATGTACGCAAGTTTTCTTTGTGTATATAAATAACAACTAACATAATGATTGTTAGAAGGATGCATCCAGGAAATAGAGCAAAACTTAGGAAAAGGCACAGATTTCTCATAAACACCCCCTTCCTCACATACAGATAATCTTCCCCACAACTGACACCTCCCATCGGTGTTTCATTTATTAAAATCGATAAACATATTAAAACATCATTACCAAAAGTCCCTAGTTTACATCAGGGTTCACACTTGGTGTTATACATTCTATTAGTTTGGACAAATGTAAATGGAATTTGTTAACTATTATACTATCATGCAAAACAGTTTTACTGCTCTAAAAAGAACAGTCTGTGCTCTGCCTACTCAACCCTCCATTCTCTCCCCAACCTCCCATCTTTTTACTGTCTCATTTGTATAGTTTTGGCTTTTCCAGAATGTCCTATAGCTGCAATCATATAATATGTAGCCTTTTTAGATTGGCTTATTTTACTAAGTAATATGCATTTACAGCACTTCCATGTCGGTTTTTTTTTTTTTTTTTTGAGACAGGGTCTCAAATAAAAGCTCCTCTAAGGAACAGATCAGTAAACAATATTTGGGCACTGCCCTGACTGATGCTTATTTGCCATTAAAAATAGGCAAATCAAAATATATGCACTTAAGAGATTTTTTTTTAAAGAAAAAGAGAATCATACCATAATCCTATCAAGTGTATCTAGAGGTGATAAGGACTTCACATAATAAACACTTCTAAGGATTTTCCTTGCGCTCCAATGCCCCTACCTAAAAAAACTGTTTTAGAAGTTCTATTTCACATATCAATAAACAATCACCAAAGTGAATAAAAATGTCAACATCAAACATACCTTTGGTGAGATGATACTCTCCACGCTGCTCTCTAAATTACACTCGAACACATGGGCTTTGGTTAGCTTCTTATCCCAATGGGCCGCTAGCCAAATTTTGGCCAGAGGCCCTCTTTTACTGAGTACAAAATGTGCGTAGAACATTGTTCTGGCTGGCTATGAAAATAGAAGAAAACCTAAGAGGGGAAAAAAAAGTTAATACAAATATCATCTGACAATTTAAATACTTGTCAAGACATAAGAAATTTAAAATTTTTCTTCTCTCTTTAATATAAAAACTACAAAATGCTTGAGTAAATGTTTAATATGTATTTTAAAAACAACAGATTTGAAACAAATCTATTGTTTTAATTTTGAGAGAGGGAAAAAAAAAACAGACCCCAAAATACTAAGAACTGAAAGTAAAAGGGACAAGAGTCAAATTGCTTTCATGCCTTGTTTCATTTCTATCTTGATTAACAGTAGAAATAGTCTGTTTACTGGCCAAAAGCTAGAGAATTTATTTTTCATGGCAAGAAAAGAAAATCTATGAAGAAAGATACTCAGGCACAGATAAAAATCTGTGGAAATTTCCATTTTTAGAATCCCATTAAAAATCGCGATTCTGGGATAAATTATCTGTAAAATTGCTACTACACAAAAACTACTGTACTAAGCATTTCATATTCCACCAAGCAAAGCTAAGCAGGTGGGCTGGCCCCATTTTACAGCTGGGTAGTTTAGAAAAATTGACGTTCAAAAAAGGTAAACAATTATATATAGTTTTCTTAACTTAAGAATTTACAAAGCATTTATCTACTTATAATTTAAATATTAACTCAAGGACAATGGTACAGCAGATTTATCTTATGACTGAAAGTCTTGGAATCACAAATATGTTACTGACATTTTACTTTCCTTCAGCACTCTAATGTATTAAGAAAGGCTGCTTGAAAACCCCAGTTCAGAAGAGTATATTATCTGCAGGATATTTCCTTTATATCATTTAATTTCCCTCTTTCACACATTTAAAAGAAATCTACTTCGGCGAATGAATTTCCAGATTTAAAACAAGTCTATTGTTTTAATTTTTTTCTAAAATGTCCATGACTAGAAAATGATATATGCCTTGCTTTACAGAAATAAAATCAAGTACGTGTACAATACATAAAAAGCACTTTAAAATTTTAATTTGAAATAGAGTCACAGGGAGTCATACACAGAGTAGGTCCCATGTACTTTTTTAAACCTAGTTTCCTCCAATGGTGACATCTTAAATAACTACAATATAGTATCAAAACCAGGGCACTGACATTGATTCAATGTGTCTACAGACTTTTATACCATTTTATCACATATGCAGATTTGTATAATCACCACTGCAAAAAGATACACAGCTATTCCATCACTACAAAACTCATCATATTCATCCCTCTCTCTCTGCCATTCCTAAGTCTTGACAAGCACCACCTGTTCTACATTTCTAATTTTGTCACTTTTTTTCTTTTAAGAGATGGGGTCTCATTCTGTCTCCCAGGCTGGAGTGCAGTGATGTGATCATAGCTCACTGCAGCCTTCAACTCCTAGGCTCAAACAATCCTCCTGCCTCAGCCTCTCAAGTAGTTGAAACTACAGGTGTTGAGTCACCACACTGGACTTAATTTTGTTGTTTTGAGAAAATTATATAAATGAATCATATAGTATGTGACTTCTTGAAATGGCTTTTTGGATCTAGCACAATGCTTCTGTGATCCAAGTTGTTATGTTTATCAGTAGTATATTCCCTTTTACTGCTGGACAGCATTCTGTGAGATTCATATACCACCATATGCTTGGACATTCACCTACTGAAGGACATTTAGTTGTTTCCAGTTTTTGGCTATTACAAATAAAGCTGCTATAAATATTCATGTACAGACTTTTGGTGAACGTTAAGTTTTAATTTCTCTAGGACAACTGTCCCGAAGTGTGACTGCTGACAAGTATTGTTAAGTATATGTTTAGTTGTTAAAGAAACTTTAATACAATTATCAAAATAAGTGAGTTTTTTAAATTTATAGGCAAGATTATCAAATTTATATGGAAAAGCAAATAAACTAAAACTATTTTGAAAAAAGTGATAAAAATTAGTCTATTTGATTTCAAGACTTACTATATAGCATAATCCTCAAGATTGGTATTGGCAGAGGAAACAGTCAATGTAACAGAACTGAGAACCCAGAAATAGCCCGCACAACTAAGTTCAACTAATTTTTTTTTTTTTTTTACAAGATGCAAAAGCTATCTAATGGAGAAATGATAGATTTTTCAACAAATGGTGCTGGAATGATTACATACGATCTGAAGACCAGAAAACACGCAGGCACGCACGCACACACTCCCCACAAAACAAAAAAGGCAAGGAAAAAATCCTCCACCTAAATCTCACACATTATATAAAAATTCAGAATAGACAAAACTTTTTAAAAATGGCAGAAGGGAACCTTCAGTACCTAAAGCTTGGTAAAAATTTTGACACATCAAAAACACAACCCATGAAGGAAAAGTTCTTGCTCAATAAATTCGCCTTTATCAAATTAAACTTTTGCTCTACGAAAGAAATGCAAAGACAAGCTATAGACTGGGGAAAAAATATTTGTAAACCACACATCTGACTAGAACTCAGATACAGAATATGTAAAGAATTCTCAAAACTTCAGGGGTAACAAGAAAAAAAAAAATCCAATTAGAAAGTAAGCAAAAGAGGCCAGGCATGCTGGCTCATGCGTGTAATCCCAGCACTTTGGCAGGCCGAGACAGGCAGATCACTTGAGGCCAGGAGTTCAAGACCAGTCAGGGCAATTTGGCAAAACCCCATCTCTATTAAAAAACACAGAAACTGCTACATGTGGTGGCATGTGCCCGTTAATCCCAGCTACTCAGGTGGCTGAGGCAGGAGGACTGCTTGAACCCAGGCTGTGGAGGTTGCAGCGAGCTGAGATCGCGACACTGCATTCTAGCCTGGGTGACACAGCAAGACTCGGTCTAAAAAGAAAAAAAAAAGTGAGCCAAAGAGGAGAAATTTCACAGAAGAGGTTTACTGATGACAAATAAGGACATGAGATGTTCAATTACCCTAGGCATTTGAGAAATACAAATTAAGGCCAAAAACATTATCACCACACACTTAATATTTAATAAAAGAGCTAAATTAAAAAATAGTAGCAACATCAAATGCTGAAAAAGACACAGAGAAGCTGGATCTCTTACACCGCAGGTGGGACTAAAATCTCTTGAATTAGCTTTTTTCTAAAAGATACAGAGTAATTATTTTTCATTTTTTCACAGTCTGTAAATCTTAAAATGAGAATTTTGATTACCGTACTTTCAATTAAAAATATGCCAATTCTTTCCAATGATGTAGAGAAAAAATATTTTAGTTAAGCGTATCACAGGCAACAGATTTCTTACATGTCAAAAATATTTGGGAGGGTGGGGGGCTGTGGTGCAAGACTACTGCAGTCAGGTTTGCCTTATCTCCATTTCCATCACTTAACAGTAAAGAGTCTTGAAATTCTCATTCTCTGAATCTAATGTTCCCAAAGGATTATTAATTCATACTAAAAAAAACTTTTTCTCAAAAGAAAAAAAACCAGGCTTTGTCAACTGTCTAATGTTCTAAACTCTTCCTCCTAAATTTGGAGTTAAGGAAGGAAGAAATTGGCTAGCCGTGGTGGCTCACGCCTGTCATCCCAGCACTTTGGGTGGCCAAGGTAAGAGGAATGCTTGAGGGCAGGAGTTCCAGACCACCCTGGTCAATATAGCAAGACCCTGTGTTTATTTTTTAAAAAAAAAAAGAAATTAAAGAATGAAGAAATACTATATTCTATACTAAGAACTCAGACAAAATATTCTTAAAGTACGAGCATTAAATAACACCTCAAAGGTGCTTTATTTGCCATTTGGTATTTTATAGATTAAAACATGCTTCCCACACTGGAAGAGAGCCTCCTATGTTTCAAATCAGTGCCTACTTCAAGCCTTAAAATGTTATCACAAAACTTAAGCTGCTCCTACTATGTTATAAATAAAACCTAGAGAACTTTACAGAAATCCAACATAGCAGCATGTTCTGAGAAATATAATCGCTGTTGTAAGGACAAGCCCCAAGTTCCACTATGGAAGCAAGCAACTGTATCCTAAACAAAAAACTCCTTAATATTAAGCTTCTAGAATACTATCTGTCGCATGACAATTACTAAATATGTGCTTAATGAATAAGTAAATAAGATCCACCAAGTGATCTCATAATTGGCATATGTAAAAAATTTTAGATGTTTTAAAAATTAAAACTACTGGCATTTTTCAACAGGTGTCAGTAGCTCTTGGACAGCACTTCAGCTGCTGGTCAGAGCACCGTGCCTAAAATATCCCAGCTATGCAGAGGCAGAGATTCCTAAACAGAAGCCTGTTTGGCATAGGATGGGGCTAAGGAAGGCAGAGTGATGCTAAAATTATGTGGGAAACAATTAGCAAAAGGAAATCACTCTAATAACTAAAGGAAGCCAAAGGAGCAGTGGTGGATCGACTCCTGGTGTATATCTGAATAAGGAGAAAGTGTAATTATAATTGCCTTTTAAGCCAATTTTTTTTTTCCTTGATAATACCAAACTTTATCCAATCTTTAAAAAAGTCGATTAATCTCTTTAGGTTTTGAAGATTCTATATTCTGCTAAATCTTTTATGAAAACCCTGTGCAGAAAATCTGCATTTGATACCAGAGCACAACTTAGCATTTCATGATTTGAGAATCATTTTTTTCTAAAGCGGGAAGCAATTTTTTTCAATTGATCCTAAAAAATTAAAGTCTGATGTGAAACAGCAGAAAGATTGCTATTTTAGAACATATTCAATACAAAAAATGGCAATTTAAGACTGTTTCAAAGAATCAAACTGAGGCTCATGCTTCTAGGATAGTATCAGTCATTACCAATATTTCACTCGTTAGAAAGCATGGCAGGACAGTGGTTGTGTAAATTCGTACTGTCCTCTCTGAAGGACAATATGACAACATTTTATAAAAATTTCACTTACGCTTTCTAGCCAGAAATTGCACTTTCAGTAATCAATACAAAAGATATACTTGGAAATGCATATTACTAAAGACAAAACCAAAAAACCAAACACAAAAAAACCCAAAGAAAACTTACTAAGCACTACGTGTTTTATGTATCCAACCTCTTCATGACTGTCCTACAGAAGTAAATTACTGGCCCATTTTAGAGATGGAGAAAACAGATGAAGATAAGTAAATGTCACTAGTATTTAATGGAAGTGGAACTTGAACTTCAGAATCCACACTTCTAACTACAACACTATGCTGCCTTGCCAGAGCAGAACAGAACATTCGAAATAACCTACTTGGCCATCAATAAGTGATATAAAAAATTAATAAACCCAAAACAATGGAATATAGTCAGTCCTCCTTATCCATGGCTTCTGCATCCATGGACTAAACCAACCCAGGATCAAAAATTGTTGGAGGGCGGAGACAAAAAAACACAACAATAAAAAATAATACTAATAAAAAACTATAACTATATTAACTATTAACATAGCATTTACATTGTAATATTATAAATAGAGATGATTTGAAGTATATGGGATGTTAGTAGGTTATATGCAAATACTACACTATTTCATATAAGCGACTTGAGCATTCGTGGTTTTGGTCCTGGAACCAATTTCCCTTTAATATCAAGGGACAATTATACAGTACAGCTTTAAACAAGAATACATTTGTACTAACATGGAAAATCTCCAGGTTAAGTGCAGAAAAGTTGGAGTTTTAAAAAAGAATGCTCTTTCTCTATATATTTACGAGTTCTTGAATAAGCTTAAAATACCTGTGGCGTACACATGAAACTGGTGATACTGGTTACCTCTGGAAAGTAGGTATGCAGGGCAAGTGAGGCCTAACTTTTTGTACTGTTTGAGATACACACACACACACACACACACACACGTATAGTTTAACTCGGGACATACATGTACACCACCTATTCAAAGTAAAAACTACTATCTCAGAAGTAAAGACATAATCCTGCTATTGTCATTAACTAGCAGGTTAAGCTGCCTAACCTTTATGCAGTTCAGTTTCCCTACTATGAAAACCTGAAAGGTTGAAATCTGGTGGTTTACCTAACCTTTGAAAACATCAATACCTAACTCAAATCAGAATGGAGCTACCTCTTCAGGGGAGTGGGGGGAAGGATCTCCGAAGATATTTCTAACCCTGCACACTAGAAATCTCCTCTGTTTTGGTTCTAACATCCTTTGACCAAGAGTTTTACAATCAGACAGTCGTAGGTTCAAATTCAGCTCCCTCTTTGCTCAGTTGTTTTGTAACGGTGAATAAGTTACTTCTCAACTATAAAGTGGGATAATATTCACCAAAAAAGATTATGAAAATTAAATACAAGGGCACACCTAACATAGTGCCACTGCTGATGCGAAGAGTAACTCTGAAGACAATCTTGCAGCAAAACATTAACCAGCCAGTATAATCATGCCTAACAACCCTGGTTTGACATTTAAACTAAAAGCACAACCTTATTTCTCAAGAATTAGAAAATTTCTATTCTGTACCAAACTGTAAAAGAGTTTCTTAGAATTTGTATGTTTCACAAAATAATTCACCAGAAATTCTTTTGTAATTCTGACTTGTGTATAAAAAAAGCACTATGTCTATTAGTTATGCACTGCTGTCACCTCAATTATACAAACTGTTCACTTATTTGAAGATCAGATATGGCGCATGTCATCAATGCCTTTCCAAAAATAATTAGTTGCCTCCGACATTAACAAAGGTATTTAATGACTTCACGATTTCAGAAACCTTCTCCTGCCTGTCTCCAAAATTCTACAGACTCGCACAGCCCGCTGGCATTTACACCCAATTTAAGAAAATAGAAATTTTTGCCTGAAAACCAATTACTCTTCTAACCAGTATGACAGCAAATATTAACTTTCCCTTGCAAAAAGAAGCCGATAAACACAAGCCTTTCCCAGAAACCCTTCACACAAACGCTGTTTTTTTTCACGCTGAAGACACTAACAAATCAGAGTGACCAAGTAAATCCCCCAGCGTTTCCCTCTTACAAATTTGAAGAAGGCCACTAAGTCTGGCAGCACAACCCGACAGTGTCACCCCGAACTATCAGAGCGGATCATTCGCAAAAAGCCTTTTTCAGCGACGAAAAGGGCATCAAGCATTTATCAGAAACACACACCTCCCCCAGAGCGTCTCTACAACACCCGATATCCTTAATCACTTTAAAGAATGATCGGCAAAGTTGAGGGGAAAACCAATTATGCAAATATCCTTGGAAAAAGAAGCAACTTCCCTCCGTCTCTTTTTCCACGCGTCTGTGCAATATTTAGCATTCCTAACGTAAAAATTATCTTTTTAAAACGGGAGGGCAGCAGCAGTCACTGGCCGAGGGGCACCCGCCAACCCCCCCGCCCCCCGCCCAGCCCCCCCAGGTCCGCACTTTCTTGAGCCCCGCACCCGAGTTCGGTTCGGCGGAAGGTCGCTGCTCCCGGGGCTGGCACCGCGGGCGCCGGGCCCGCCACCGCCTCCTCCCAGACAGCCATTTTTACCCGCGGAGTAGGCAGCCCGGTCCCCAGAGCGGGCTCGTTCAAACCTCCTCCCCTCCCTTGGCAGCCCAGGGTTTCCCCGGCCTCCTGGGGGACGTGAGATGGACCTGCAGGGTAACAGCCTTCGTAGATCTCAGAAAGGATCAGAATCATTTGTTATCGAACAAGCGATGATGCGGGTCCAAGCTGCATGGGTCCGGGCCGAGGGCGGGCCCGGGGCGAAGGGGACTGGGCGGGTGGCGCCGCCGCTTGGGCGCCGGGAGGGTGGCAGCACGCGTGGGCGCGGCGAGGGCTGCCTTCTCCCTCGCCCTCCCGCCCCCAGGAGTCCGGCTCCCCGACGGCAGAGCGGCGGGGAAAAGTGGGGGGAGGGAGCTGGAGGAAAAGAAGGGGTCGGCCGAGTCTCTTACCTTGCTCTCCGCTGGGAGTTGGGCGGGCTGGGTGGCCCGGGGAGGGGAAAAGGGTCGGGGGAGGGGGCGGGGAAAGGGGGGAGCCCTTGCGAGGTGTAGCGTCGGAGCAGCTCCCGCCGCCGCCACAGCCGGCGCCTCCTTTCCGATTCACTCAAACAAACAAGATGGCTGCCGTTACGCCGCGGCTCTTCCTGCCGCCCAAATCCTCGGTTCAAATCGGCAGGATGTTTACGGTCAAAATGGTACCTGTGCGCCTGCGCAGCCAGCCTAAGCCTCCTAGAAGGAGCGGCGCAGGCGCAATGACTATTTCCTTTTCTTTGGAACCCGCCCTCTGTTTGTGGAGTCCGCAACTGAGCAAGCGCAAAGGTGATTCTCTTGCGAGAGGGTCTTTGAGAGTTGCGGTGTTAGCCAATAAAGTAGGAAAGCGCACGCGCAGTGCTTTCCAGTGCGGTGAATATTTGCGTTTAGCTTTATTCTTGTGCTTGTTTTAAAGAAAAAAGCTGTCGCGGTGCAATTTTGTGTGCCCCCACCAAAAAATTCATTTTATGGCTCTATAGGGATGAAAGTAACATAAAAACCTCAAACTAACTCCGTAAAATATAGAGGTTCATTTATTCAGTCAACCTATATTATAGAGGATCTTCTGTTTGCTACACTTTGGGCTCTGGATATAGTGATTAATATAACAGAGATAATAACTGCCTTTTGGAAATTTTCAGTATTGCTTGGGAGGAATCTTAAAATTTCTTATCTTAAAAGACTTACTTGTACCATGAAGAAATTTACTTTTGTTTTTATTGTAGAGATCTTTCCAGTGATGAAAGAAATTGAAGAGGACACACAAAAAATGGAAATATATTCCATGTTCATGGATTGGAAGAATCAATATTGTTAAAATTTCCATACTACCCAGAGCAATCTACAGATTCAATGTAATCCCTATCAAAATATCAATGACATTCTTCACAGAAAGAGGAAAAAAATCCTAAAATTTATATGAAACCACAATAAGACCCAGAATAGCCAAAGCAATCCTGAGCAAAAGAATAAAGTTGGAGGCATCACATTACCTGACTTCAAATTATACTACAAAGTGATAGTAAACAAAACAGCATGATGCTGGCATAAAAACAGACACATAGACTAATGGAACAGAATAGAGGACCTATAAATAAATCAATACATATACAGTCAACTAATTTCTGACAAAGCTGCCAAGAACATACGTTGGGAAAAGGACGGTCTCTTCCAAAAATTGTTCTGGAAAAACTAGATAACTATATGTAGAAGAATGAAACAGATCACTATCTTTTGCCATATTAAAAAAATCAAAACAAAATGGCTTGAAGACTGGAATCTAAGATTTGAAACTATTGAAACTACTAGAAGAAAATGTTAGGGAAATGCTCCACAACCAAATATTTCTCAGTAAGACCTTAAAAGCATAGGCAAGCAAAGCAAAAATGGACAAATGGGATCATGCCAAGCTAAGAACCTTCTGCAAAGCAAACAACAAAGTGAAGAGACAACCCATCAAGTGGGGGAAAATACTTGCAAACTACTCATCTATCACAGAATTAATAGCCATAATATATAAGGAGCTCAAACAATATAATAGGAAAATAATCCAATTAAAATTGAGCAAAAGACCTGAATGGATATTTCTCAAAAAAGACATACAAATGGCCAACAGGTATATGAAAAAATGCTTAACATCACTAATCATCAGAGAATTGCAAATCAAAACTGGGATGAGGTATAATCTCATCCCAGTTGAAATGGCTTTTATCCAAAATACAGGCAATAATGAATGCTGATAAAGATGTGGAGAAAGAGGAACACTCATACACTGTTGGTAGGAACGTACGTTAGTACAGCATTGTGAAGAACAGTATAGAGATTCCTTAAAAACCTAAATATAGAGCCACCATATGAGCCAGCAATCCCACTCCTGAGTAAATACCAAAAAAAAAAAAAAAAAAGGAAATCAGTATATCAGAGTGGTATCTGCCCTCTCACATTTATTGCAGCAAGATTCACAATTGTCAAGATATGGAATCAACGTAAGTGTCCATCAGTGGATAGATGGGTAAAGAAAATGTGGTACATATACACAAGATAATATTTTTCAGCCATAAAAAAGAAAAAAAAGTCCTTTCATTTGCTGCAACATGGATAGAACTGGAAGACATTAAGTGAAATAAACCAGGCACAGAAAGACATTAGTGTGAATGTTCACACTAATATGTGGGAGCTTAAAAAAAAAAAAAAGAACTCATTGAGATAGAAGGTAGAATGATGGTTACCAGAGCCTGGGAAAGGTAGTGGGGAGGGGGCAGATGAGTACAAAATCTGCCCCCTCAGATTTGGTACAAAAATACAATTAGAAAGAAAGAATAAAGTCTAGTGTTTGGTAGCACAATAGGGAAACTATAGTTAATAACTTACCGTATATTTCAAAATAACTAAAAGAGTGGAACTGGAATGTTTCTAACGCAAAGAAATGATAAATACTTGAGGTGATGGATACCCCAATTACCATGGTTTGTTACACATTGTATGCTTGTATTGAAATGTCAGATGTACCTTATAATTATGTACAACTATTATGAATCCATAATAATTAAAACATTTTTTAAAAAGAAATTTTGTGTCCAGTTTCTGAATGTATTTTCATTTTAAAGTAAAACACACAGGAAAAGCAGACATTTAAGTCCATATACTCCTCATTGTCAGCAACCACTACTTCTGGACACTTCCAGGGTTTTAATGACACACAAAACAACTCACTTTTACCCTTCTTATGCTGCTATAGGAGATGGATAAGAAAGTGGACAGTCTTGTGCTCCACTCACTGTGGGTCCACTGTTTTTGGGTTGGGGCAAGGTTCGTCTCACTGGCTGGAGTCCATTAGCTAAGTGGCCATACTGGCCAGAGCTCAAAGCTTCATCAAGAGAATTCCTGTTTTAGTTAGCCAAATATTTTATGTTCTTTTGGTTTGTTTTTAATGGAGACTTTAAGAAGTTGGCATTAAGGATAGTTGTTAAAATCCCAAGCTGGGGAGTGAAGGAGTACAAGCACTTTTAACATTTTAAACATGCTTTCCCTTGACCAATATAGATTAGATGCTCAAAGCACTTAAATCCTTCCTGCTGGTGTGGCTTTAAGCAAACTCAACAGTGGCAGTTGTTGCATCATCTCAAAAAAAAAAAAAAAATACAAGCTCATTAACAATTAAACTTCTTGCAACAGAAATTAGATTTCTGCCAGTGAACAATTTAATTCTTCACTTCAAAATAATTTAAGTGTATCAGCTGCTAAATGACCTCAAAACTAATCACGTGGGAAAAGTCTCCTGTCAGGTTAAGAATCACACAACCATGTTGCATGGTGAAGACGTTGTCGTTCATATTAAATTTCAGTTTAAATCAATCTCAGCTTCAAACTATGGCCAGGTGAATATGCATTGCCACTTCCTGTCTCTCTTATATTACGTTAGCTTTTAGAGTTTTTGTTCATGGAACCATATATTTTTCCTCTGTATTTGAATAAAAACAATTCTCTTTTCCTCATTTCTAGCACCAAGTCTGATTCTAATATTTAAATCAACAGGCTTACCTTTTTCTTAAGACATTTATTTTTCTACTTTTGGGGAATGGTTATGAACATGGGCTTTGGGTTCAAATTCTTCTCTTCTACCTCCCAGCTGTTTTAACATGTACAATTAATGTCTGAAGTTTGATTTCTTTATTTATAAAATGAGGATAATACTTGTCATGATGTTTGAAATAATTCAATAGGATCACATATACCAAGTGCTTAGTATAGTGCTTGGAACTGAGTAATTAATAAATGGCAGCTATTACTCTAGTTTTATCTGCTTTCTGAGTAATAAGATATCCAGCAAGATATGGAAAATATTTATCAGATATTCAATTTATAAGAACATCAGTAAACACTGGGATACTCTGCCCCATTCTGACTATATCCTGTTTTATGTTTATATTTGAAAATTATTCCCTCTCTCTGTCTTCTCTCTCTCTTCTCTCTCTCCTCTCTCTCCATCTTTCTCTTACATGCTGTTCTCCTACCCCAAGTTACCTCCCAAAGTACTACATTTCTTTTCTCTTGATCTATTTATTCTTACTCAGAGCTCCCAACTCTGAGCCCACCTTCCCATTTGTAGATTTTAATATAGTTTCTTCACATACAATCCTAATCCCCTAAATGGGTGGATTTGATTCTTTTGAACAAGGTGTATGTTTTATTCTGGCTTGGAGTCTCCTCTTATCAACATACTCATCCACCTCCTTGTATTAAAATGTCAAGTTAAATTTCTTATTGCAGGAGTTAGCTGCAGTATCTCTTCTCCCTGGAAATACTTATCTGATGAATATGCATTTGTCAAAATTAGTAATTGTGAATTTGTTTGACTAAAACCATGAGAGGACAGATTTCAATTACAGATTTTGTCTTTCTTCAGTTGCAAATGGTATGCTTTCCTTTTCTGATTACTCAGTTGATGACTTGTATGATTTGGGGAAATCACTGAGAAACTGGGTGTTGCCACTGTTTTGAGTATATCTATAAAAACAGCTGTGTTCTGTCTATATCACGTTATTTTATGATGACACCCCCCCCACACACACACAACTGGGAGTTTTTTTGTGAGATAAAAACTGTTATGGCAAAAAAAAGAGAAAATATACTGTTATAGAAAAAGATGATAAAACTTACAGTAGCAGATTTGTTTAAGATTTACATATACTGTTGTAGACTTGTTCCTCTGAACTGGCAAACTTTTAAAACAGGATTCTCTATAACATTAAAATAATTATAGAATCCCAGAACTTTGGGAGGCCGAGGTGGGTGGATCACAAGGTCAAGAGATCGAGACCATTCTGGCCAACATGGTGAAACCCCGTCTCTACTACAAATACAAAAATTAGCTGGGTGTGGTGGCGTATGGCTGTAGTCCCAGCTACTAGGGAGGCTGAGGCAGGAGAATTGCTTGAACCTGGGAGGCAGAGGTTGCAGTGAGCCGAGGTCATGCACTCCAGCCTGGCGACAGAGCGAGACTCTGTCTCAAAAAAAAAAAAAAGTATTATTATTATTATAGTAAGTAGGAGGAATTAGGTGAAGAGAAGAATAAGACAAGAAAATAGATATTTCAATGTTCGGGAGGATGGGTATTAAACGTGGTGCACCAGATTTTTAAAAATTTTTATTTAAATACAAATCAAAGTATAAAATATGATGATCAAAGAAAAGTTCAGAAAGAGTGAATAGCCTCTTTAAGGTTTTCGGCTAAGCAAAGAAAAACGGACTGCAAGTGACTTTAAAAATTGTAGATTCTGGCTTTCCTTCTAGTGCCAACAGTATCTTGTCTATCCTTACAAGGGGTTTTGATCAAAAAGGGAATGCATTTTAAGGACAAAATCCAAGGAAGAAATGTCATAATCAGACATAAACATTATAGGAGATGTAGAGGAATTCAGGACAAAATGTCATTATTTGAAACAATTCCTAATTCACTAGATATTAATTAAATGAGTGATAATAGCGTGTGCATGTGTGTGAGAGAGAGAGAAAAAGAAAGAGAGAGAGAAACCGAGAGAAAGAAAGAGTTTTGTAAGCCTTAGAAAACATAGGTTTCATTCACAGTCACATCCTCAACTTCAAGCAGAAGCTGAGGTTTGAGTTTTAACGTTTGAGCTGAGGTTTGGGGTTTGAGGCAGGACTCCAGAAAGCGGCTGCAAGCATCCCTATTATGGCTGGGCTAAGGGTCTGCTCAGGCAGGTGTGTATCAGCAATGGAAAATCACCAGGGGCCAGGAGTGGGCCCAGGGATAATAGGGGGTAGTCTCTGGGCCAGATGGAAATGTGAGTTTATCAAGGACTGAAGTGGAGATGAGGGGAAGCCTCAGAGGCGGAAGCTGGGTCAAGGTCTTATGTTAATCACTTGGACTTCTCTCAGAAAATTTCATTGTGCTAATATTTCAATACTGGGAGCATTTTTAACTCTAGCTGGGAATTTTTCTCAGTGAGTATTTTGATGCATTTCCTCTATTTTAAAGCCCATCATATCTTCCACAATTGTGCTGCATCTTTGAGAATAATGAGTGCTAGCTGGGTAGGTAGTGTGCACCTGTAGTCCCAACTACTCAGGAGGATGGCTTGAGCCCAGGAGTTCAAGTCCAGCCTGGGCAACATAGCAGACCCCAACTCCAAAAACAGAAAGAAAAAAATAATGGATGCTTTCTAAAAGCAGAAGTTTAGTGTTTATTCTGAAATCCTCTCGCCATTCCAGAATGCAGACATTTTTGTTTTAATACAATATACATTGTTCCTTTCATTCTGTGAAATTGCTTGGAAAAATTATTGGGAAAACTCAGGAAAAATAGGGTTGAGATAGATTTCTTAAAACCAATACAACTAACAAAAGTGCTAACAATCCTAATAAAAATTATTAAATATATGTTAAATTGCCACCAATCAAGGAAATAATATAGCAAATATAGTACTTTTACCACAAAGAAGGTGAAAGTGCTTGGAGAAAGGGGTGTAACAAAAGGTAGAAGTTACCGAGTTGTGAGAAAAGAGTCAAATGCAGAGATTAAGTGCTTGCTGCAGTAAGCGGTTCAAAGACACAACATGGAGATAAAGTGAGCCAAAAGCTAACTTGAAGTGAATGGGCACCATGTGCAGTACTTTGTTCTCTGTGGCTAGATGCTCAGCTGTATTAATGTGTTTTACATGAACTTGATGGGATCAAAAAATTAATGTGCTGGGAAAAAAAGTCACACCTGAGTCAAGGTAACTTCCATGCCGTTTGGAAATCATTCCCCTATTTGTTAATGACATATGAGGAATTAGTGTTATTATAGAAACTCACACTGCAACTTAGTCCCTAAGACTAAATTTGGGGTTTTATTATCAGTGAGATCTGATATATTTACGGTAGGGTTGTACAGACTGATATTTCTCCAATTGTAATGGGCTATTTACCTTGGGGTCTTGGTTAAATCAGGTTCAAATTTAGTAGTTTGCGGTGGGGCTGGGGAGTCTGCTTTTTTAACAGCTTCAGGTAATTCCAAGGCTGCTGCTATGTGGACCACACTGAGGATTTTTCTTTGATTTAATTTTAAATCATGTTTAATTTATTTTTATTTTCTTTTATTTATTTTATATTAATTTCTTTATTTTTATTTTATATTGTTCTCTAACCCTTGTAGATGAAGAGGATTTTTGAAAAATAGACTTTGGAATCAAGTAGAACTGGGTTTGCATCATGGCTCTTCTATCTAGTAGCTGTGTAACCTTCAGCAAGTTGCCTAACCTCTCTAAGGCTGAATTTTCTTATTTGTAAAATCAGGTTAATTGTATCTACCACCTCAGTACTGTGTTGTTTATGTCATGCGATGATGTATATAAAGCATCTAGCATAGTGTTTAGCATGTTATGTGATCTCAGTAAATAATGGTTAAAGAGCGTCACTCTTTTGCCCAGGCTGGAGTGCAGTAGCCATCACAGCTTACTCTAGCCTCGACCTCCTGTCTCGAGTGATCCTCTTGCCTCAGCCTCCCAAGTAGCTGGGACTACAGGCATGCACCACCATGCCTGGCTAATTTTTCATAGAGACAAGATCTCACCATGTTGTCCAGGCTGGTCTCAAACTCCTGAGCTCAAGCAACCCTCCTACATCTGCCTCCCAAGGTGCTGGGATTATAGGTGTGAGCCACCACGCCCAGCTCTAATCACATACTTATTTGCCTCAACATATTTACTATTTTTTTCCTCCTGAAATGTACTTATTCTCTCTTTTCTGAATCGATCTTTATTCTATACTGAGTTCTATGGCAAAAGCTGAGAATTGTTTCCCGACATCTTTGCCTTTTTTTTTTTTTTTAGTTTTGCACATGGCGCCCAGCTAAATGATTACATTTTCCAGTGTCTCTTGCATCTAGGTGTGGCCAAGAGAATATATTTTACTCAAATTTTATGTGGGCATTACTAGAAGATATCTACAAAATGGAGCAACCTTTCTTCTCATTATTTATTTTGCTGCTTGGAATATAGATGAAATGGCTGGTGCTCCAGCAGCATTTTGGGCAATGAAGGCAAAGGTTAAGCTAAGGATAGTAAATCAGTGATATGGACAAATCTGAGTACATAACAACTTTGTAGAGCTGTCTCATAAACCTGCAACTGGCTACCTCCAGACTTATTTTATGTAAATGAGAAATAAAGTCCTGTCTTGATTTTTTTCCCGTTATATGTAGCTTACTCTAATCCTCACTGATACAAGCACTTACCTGGTTCAAAGAAAGATGAAATACAGGGGGCACAAAAGTTAATGTCTGATCTCTCCTGGCAAGTAGTTCAACCTTCTATGTCATATCAGTTGTCTTTCATAGAGTACTATTTTATAACTTCATTGAGAGAATTTTCCCTCCTATGAACTTCACTTCCAAATGCTCTTCCTCTCTTATTATTCTTTTATTTTGATCACTCTGGTAAGTCTCCCACAAAATGTGTTCTTCCAAGTCTAATCACACATTCCATTACTCTTTAAAAACATAAACTATGGGGAAGAGAATCAGGATCTGTAAATCAATACTTGTATGGCCAGTTTATCTAATGTCTTTTATTTTCAGAGTCAGTACCTTCACAGTTAAAAAACTGAATTTACGTGTTTAATCTCAAAACTTGCAGTTCCCTAACATCTGGAGACTTTTGGCTTCCTGACAGTATGCATTTCCTCTAAAGGCAGCATTTCATTTTATCTGAAATGGTTAGTCTTTGATGAATTTAATGAATCCTGGAAAACTCTCTATTATCTCTCTCCAAGATGCTGCCCTTAAAACCAAAAAGCATCTCTCTTTGACCATGTCAAGTCCATATAGGGCAGTTGTTGAACATCTCAATAAAATGATCAGGATATGTGGTGGGTAGATATAATTTTCTAGCTAGCACCTTTCCTCTTTGTTACACTATTGAGTATAGGTAACTATAGCCTTTTTCTCTGAATGTTCCAGAATCAATCACTCTTCATTGGCCAAGTTGCATCTGATATAAAACTTTTTTCTTATGAACTGTGCACTTCTTGTCTGAAATTAACTGGATTCAATTTATGTCAGTGTTACTTCAACCACTGATAGAATTTTAAGTTGCAGAATATAAGTTTTCGCACTGGACAAACTCTTTGTCAACTAGATAGTGGAAGGTCAGGTTAAAAGGGATGATATTTAGCAATTATTATTTATTTTTTATATGAAAATGGTATGGTGGTTTTGTTTTTAAAGAATGGCCTTATGCTTAAAAGATACATACTAACATAGTTACAGGTAAAATGATACTTTATCTGGGATTTAATTCAAAATAATCCCCAAGAAATAGGAAAAGGAGTGGATGTAGTTATAAACAAAACAAGATTGGCTGTGAGTTGACAGTTGTTGAACTTGGGTGAAACATATATGGAGGGTCATTTTAATCCTCTTTCTACCTCTGTATATATCTCTCTTTACCTTTGTATCTCCATAAAAAAAGGATTTAGAAAAGTAAGATAATTAGATGGAGATATGAATACTAATTTTAATAATTTAATAATGGAAATCTTCAATAAGCAGATTTCTAATGATTCATAGAATATTTTCAATCCACATTTGGAGTTTTTCAGAGCATATTTATATGCAACCATCCAGTTCTATGAGTTATTCATCTGATATATTCACCAACAATGTATCAATAGGAATAGGACTTCTCATTCATACAACCGGCTATTAGCACACATGAGTGAGTTTATCCACTATCTCACTGGGGAAACAAATCGGGGTGAAATCTAATTGCTTTTCTAAGCAATGCATCAGTTAGTTTCTATGGTCATCTATATTTTATATTGCTTTCCTAGTGCCATAATTTATTTCTTTAGCATAGTGAGGCCATGAGTGTCAGTGGAAAAAGCGAGTCATGATATCATCTGTTACGGCTCTAAAGATTCAATGTCAGTCTTCATCTATTCATCCTGAGGTGAACTCTGACACTCCCTATGCCTGTTTGGTAGCCATACCTCATTTATTCATTCATTCTACAGCATCTACTTAATAATTATAAAATGCACCTATCTTCAATATTTTAAAACCTTTCCCTTTGCACCATATCCACTGCACCATTTATCAACTCCCCCTTACAGCAAAAGTTCTGAAAGGAATGTCCATGTTTTCCCTCTCTAATTCCTTCCCTCTCATAATCTATCTTTTTATTACAGTACAAAACACATAATATAAAGATCACCATTTTAACTGTTTTAAATTGTACAATTCAGGGGCACTTAATACATTACAACTTTGTGTTACAGTCACCAGCATCTAGTTCCAGCACATGTTCATTACCCCAAAAGGGAACTCTCTACCCATTAAGCAGTCCCTTCCCATTTCCTCCTCCCTGTAGCCCCTTGTGACTACTTTTCTGTGGATTGATCTATTGAGTATATTTCATATAAATCGAATCATACAATATGTGGTTTTCTGTGTCTGAAATCTTTCACTTGGTGATATGGTTTGGATCAGTGTCCCTGCCCAAATCCCATGCCAAATTGTAATCCCCAGTGTTGGAGGAGAGTCCTGCTGGGGGGTGATTGGATTGTGAGGGTGCATTTCCCCCTTGCTGTTCTCATGATAGTGAGTGAATTCTCATGATATCTGGTTGTTTAAAAATGTGTAGCACCTCACCCTTTGCTCTCTTCCTCCTGCTGCAGCCACGTAAGATGTGCCTGCTTCCCCATCACCTTCTGCCATGACTGAAAGTTTCCCAAGACCTCCCCAGAAGCCAAGTAGATGCTGCCATGCTTCCTGTACAACCTGCAGAACCGTGAGCTAATCTTCTTTTCTTTATTAATTACCCAGTTTCAGGGTATTTCTTTATAGCAATGCAAGAGTGGACTAATACACTTAGTGTAATGTTTTTTAGATTCATCCACATTGCAGCATGTGCAGCATGCTGCTCTAAAATATGTAACATTTTAGTTTCATCCACACTGAAGCATTGTTTTTTTATGGCTGAATAATATTCCACTAAATGGATGTGCCACATTTTGTTTATGCATTCATTAATTCATGGACATTTGTGTTGTTTCTACTTTTTGTCTACTATGAATAGTGTTGCTAGGAACATTTGTGTACAAAAATTTTTGACTGTCTGTTTTCAGTTCTTTTTGGTATATATCTGGGAGTAAAATTGCTGTATCATATGCCAATTTTATGTTTAACTTATTGTGGAACAGCCAAACTCTTTTCCACAGCACTGCACCATTTTACATTCCTATTAATAATGTATCAGGGCTCCAGTTTTTCACATGCTCACTAACTCTTATTACTTTCTGTTTTTTAAAATTAAATCCATCTCAGGCCAGGTGCGGTGGCTCACGCCTGTAATCCCGGCACTTTGGGAGGCCAAGGTGGGTAGATCACCTGAGGTCTGGAGTTTGAGACCAGCCTGGCCCACGTGGTGAAACCCTGTCTCTACTAAAAATACAAAAATTAGCCGGGCATGGTGATGCAGCCTGTAGTCCCAGCTATCTGGGAGGTTGAGGCAGGGGAATCACTTGAACCTGGGAGGTGGAGGTTGCAGCCAGCTGAGATTGAGCCACTGCACTCCAGCCTGGATGACAGAGTGACTCCATCTCAAAAAAAAAAAAAAAAAAAAATATATATATATATATATATCCATCTCAGTGGATGTAAAATGGTATCTCACTGTGGTTTTAATGTGCATTTTCCAAATGACTAAATAATGTTGAGCATCTTTTCATGTGCTTGTTGGCCATTTGTATGTCTTCTATAGAAATATGTCTATGCAAGTCCTTTGCCCATTTTTAATTGGGTTGTTTGTCATTTTATTATTGAGATGTATGAGTTTTTAATATGTATAAAATGTTAGACCCCTATCAGATTCCTTATCAAATATATTATTTGCAAGTATTTTCTCCACTATTAGTCATTCTTGAGAAAGAATAGCACAAACTTAAAAAATTTAAATATTCTGATATTCAATTGTGTGGGTTGAAAGTATATAGGTTGAAAGAGTAGTTTGTCTATATGCTCACTGTTAGTAGAAGTAAAAAATATTTCAAACTCTTGAGCTGTAAGCAACAGTGGAGTCTACTTCTGGTATCCAAACACTTCCCCAAACATTAAAGCATTTAGATGTACAATTTAATTCTCAGGCTGATCTTCAAAATCATGTCTTGGAGACACAATTAAAATACATGTTAATTGGTTTAAGGAAGTCTACCCTAATAGAAGTTCAATTTCTTTGAGTCTTTTCTGATTTTTGGATCTTTGCAAAATAATATATGATGATTAATTAATGTGCTAGATTATTTGGCCTTACATGCCTGACATTCCACCATATAGGTTAATTTAGTTTAGAATGCAGTAAGCTCCTGACATTTGTAACAAAAAAGAAACCCCATGCAGAATTCCTATGAACCTCCTAGAAATGTTGTGTCAGTCAGGGTACAGTCAGGAGATAGAAACTACTCAGTAACTTGAATGGAACATTTCAAATATAAAGAATTATTATAATGAACCAAGAATTAATTAATAGTAGGATTAACTCTGAAGCAATAAGGAGAACTCTACAGAATACAATAGTAGCAGATATTGGAAGTAACTATTACCTCTGTAGCTGAGGCCAAGTACCCATTGAGGGAAAAGACTTCCAAGGAGGCCAACATTGAGATCTAAACTCCTATGGAGATGGTGTGGCCCAGTTCATGGCAGATAAATTTGCTGAGGTCCCAAAGGTCAGAGGTGGCTGGAAACTGCCTGTTGGGGTTACCAGTGAACTAACTGGGAATCAGGCCTCTGGAATGCTGGTGAAACTCACCGGAAAGCCACCCTCTAAGGAGCTAACAAGACTTTACAGGGGTGCTGGCAAAATTTGCTGGAGCACGAATGCCACTGGGTGTTCCACACACTGCTTGCTGTCAAGTGCTATGGGAGCAAAAAGGCACACAAAAATCAGGAAAAGTCCCTTCCTCCTGCAATGTCCCTCTTCTGCCCTCTGTTGACAAAGCCTAACATTGCACCCTCTGACAAAAGAGAAACCTTTACATAGTCCAGCTCCTGTATCACAAAGCAAGACAAAGGTGAATCTGGAACTGGGATGCTATAAATTGATAAGTGGCACAGATGGTGATTTGTGATTCTTTGAGGGAATAATCCAGAAAAAAGATGGTTTATGAGGAAAATTTCAGAAGTGGTTATTTACAGAGCACAGGGTAGCAGTGTGATTACTTTGAAGATAAAACTTAATAATGGCTAAACCAGAAAACCTGGTTTAAATTAAATAATTAAAAATCTAATTAAAATAAAAAACAGATATGTTGAGGATAATCTGAATCTATGAGCCAAAAAATTTCCAAAGCAGAAAATTCTCTTAAAGCAGATCCCAAAGACAAGGTCAAAGGTAGGTCCTATACTATCAAGTGAGAATTGATACCACATGTTCTAGGTAAATTGTTCTATGAAATGACGAATTGCAGATATAAGCAAGCAAGTGACTTTATTTGCTTGTTTAGATTTGGGCTGCTGTGGTGAAGGAGCCATCAAATCAGAGTAGGTATATTTTTGAGGATCTTGAAAAAATAAAAATTCCTCCTTTTAGAAGTACATCAATAGAAATACGTAAGTTAGGTGCTGCATTCACTGCTATTACTAAAAAAAAGAAAAGAAGAGAAAAAGAAATACATCTGTTAGGAATGCTTTTTGCTGTATGTAATAAATGACCTGAATAACAGAGATTTCAGAAATAAAGAATAAAAACTTTTTTTTCTTTTGAGATGGAGTCTCACTCTGTTGCCCAGGCTAGAGTGCAGTGGCATGATCTTGGCTCACTGCAGCCTCCACCTTATGGGTGCAAGTGATTCTCCTGCCTTAGCCTTCCCAGTAGCTGGGACTATAGGTGCACACCACCACACCCGGCTAATTTTTGTATTTTTAGTAGAGACAGGGTTTCACCACATTGGCCAGGCTTATCTTGAACTCCTGACCTCAGATGATCTGCCGCCTTGGCCTCCAAAAGTGCTGGGATTACAGGTGTGAGCCACTGCGTGGACTAAAAACAGTTAATAATCTCATGTAACAAATGATCCAGAGGAAGCAGTTCCTTGATTTCTTCAAAGACCCACCTCTTTTGCATCTTTCTGCTCTAGTATCCTTAGACTACTGTCTTGTTGCTTCATGGACAGAACTTGGTGTTTCTTGTTCTTTCACCATTTAGACAAGAAGAAGGAAGAAAGGAGTTAATGTGCATCTGCATTTATGAGTATCAAGCTGTTTGACAGATATTAATTGAACCATCATTTGTGTGTGTGTGTGTGTGTGTGTGTGGCAGTGTGTCTGGCTGTGGAATTTAATAATTAGTCAAAGCATGTACAATTTTGGCCCTTTAGCAAATCTTACAGATCCAAACATGAGACGTCGTCCTAGAAATTTCTTTTTTACCTTATACATGCCTGACTACACAGAGGGTCATTCCCCAACCCCTGCACACTCATAGCAATTCTTCTGCTCTGAATCATACTGGTGCATTCTGGGAGTTATCCTACTTATTTATACTTACTACGTAATATATTGAGGATGACATTTTATGTAACAGATTTTTTTCTGGTGCCATAATTCTCTAATATAAAATCCTTAAAAATATAATATATATTGGTAACAAAGATTTTATTCTCTTTCTCTAGTCTCCCTCTCTGCTAAATCTAATAAATGATTAAATAATAGGAAACTGCAGTTCTTAAAGGGCATTCTCTTTGTTGTTAGGATCTGATTTCCATTTGAGCAGTGGAAAATTTAATGTTGCAATTGCAAAGAGAGAATCTCTCTTTTATTAACTTTTATACAATTTCTCATTATCTAATTTATAACTTTGAAGAGACTATTCATTCCTTCTGTACTTTTTTGGACCACTGTTTAAAAACTTATGAAATAACTCTTTAAATAAATAGAAAAAGCACAGGGTCAAGTGCAGTGGCTCATGCCTGTAATCCCAGCACTTTGAAAGGCTGAGGCTGGTGGATCACTTAAGCTCAGGAGTTCGAGACCAGCCTGGGCAATGTGGCAAAACCCCATCTCCACCAAAAATACAAAACGAACAAACAAATAGCCGGTTGTGGTGGTGCATGCCTGTGGTCCCAGCTACTCAGGAGGCTGAGGTGGAAGGATTGCTTGAGCCTGGGAGGCAGAGGCTACAGTGAGCTGAGATTGCACTCACAATGAAACAGCGTGATAAAAGTACAATAAAATTAGCCCACATATTGTTTAATAACTTTGCATTGCTAACTTTCAAATATTTCTGAAAAAAAACATATCGGGCCTATTCATCCTCTGCTCTCTCCAACTTCATTTGCTTTCTACATTGTGAAATCTCCTGTTTCCAGATTTAGTTCTTCAGAGAAGCAGCCTGTCCTCGGCTTGTCTGTTTGATGTTATGTAAATAATGGATAGAATTTTCCCTGTCCATGTTTTTTCTGAGATGGTTTTCTCAAAAAAAATTTCCATTTCAAAAGCAAACTCCACAAATACACAAAAAATAACTAAACATGGAAAGAGGTTTAGTTGCCTTAGGCTGTGCAAAAGACTAGAAGTAACCGCCAGATTCTCAGCCCCTGATTGTCCCAAATCACACGTCATCAACTGAATAACCAGAAAAGGAAAACAAGCCAGTTTCAGATGAAAGAAGATTTGATTCTAATACAGATTGTAAACCCACAATGACTGTTTTATAAGCAAAGAGTCACTTTTGTGACTGAATTTGAGTTTTCCACTGCAATGTTTCTTGAAAATTCCTAAAATATCATACATTATATATTATGCCAAACACTCAACTATTGAGCGGCAAGATTTGATTGTCTTTGGGAGCACTCTTAACAGGCATTGGTAGGAAATGCAAAGAATTCCAGAAACAGAGCTGGACTGGAAAGAACACATTTATCATTAGTTTCAAATATCTATGTTTCTTAGGATTAGAAGAGGAATTTCTTGGACTGAGTAGGTTTAAATATTCTGAGCCATTGGCAGAGGGAGCTAGGATTGTTCTGTGATGTTGTGAAATACATATTTGATCTTCCTTCCATTTCCTCGCGTACAGCTCCTAGAATCCTTGGAATCTCCTGAGTGATAAGAGTTTTTTTTTTTTTGTATGTTACTGATGTAACAGTGGCTAAGAGCACCTAGGTAGTTTCAGGATGGGGGTCACTGGAAAGACCAAGGCATGATTAGAGAGTTGGGAGTTTCAGCCTCCCCAACCCTACTCCCCAATCCCTGCAAGCAGCAGAGAAAGGCTGAAGGTTAAGTTGATCACCAATGGCTAATAATGTAATCAATCATGTCTATGTAATGAAGCCTCCGTAAAAACCCAAAAGAACAGTGTTCAGAAAGGCTTCTTCATTGCTGAACACGTGGAGGTGTCTGGAGGGTGATAACGCCCACAGAGGGCATGGAAATTTCACTTCCCTTTCCACATACATTGCCCTATGAATGTATTCTGTCTGGCTATTCATCCATATCTTTTGTAATATCTTACAGTTCATTTTGTTTGTGGGATCATATAAACTTGGGCTTGACTTATTGTTGTCATTTTATTTTCCTGATACTTTGTTTTCTTGTTGTAAAATGGGGATATAATACTTTATTAATTGGGGCTCAGTTGTAGGTGACAGGAAACGT
Source organism: Pongo pygmaeus (assembly GCF_028885625.2). Lineage (NCBI taxonomy): Eukaryota > Metazoa > Chordata > Mammalia > Primates > Hominidae > Pongo > Pongo pygmaeus. The sequence goes on from NC_072380.2 coordinate 129,567,460, forward strand.
TAGGATAATCAGAAAAGAAAGAGGTTAATCATGGGGAAGAGCTGGTTTTAGGCTATGTCTCCGGGATTGACTTCCAGAATGTCAACCAAGAACCAGCTCACCAAAGAAAGGGCTACCTCTGCAACCTTCAGAAAGCTGGGGAGTCAGGAAGACACTATCCCAAACTCTTGATTCCAGCATCACACCACCTTAGCTATGAACTGGAGTAAGAAGCTACCACCAGCATTATAGACTCAGAGCCACATGGTGCATACAAATCCATTCAAGCAAAATGTATGTCACTGGCATCCCTACTTTCCTTCCTTTTATTTACTGATTAATGCAACACATATTTACTGAATTGTAATAAAGAAATAAAATATGTAATACATTAGAAAGAGATAAATGTAATACATTAGAAAGGGATAAATGCAATGAAGAAAAGTAGTGTAGGAAATGGGAGTACAGAAAATTGACGGCATCGGCCTTAGTCTGTGTTGCTATAAAGGAATACCCGAGGCTTGATAATTTATATATTAAAAAAAGAGGTTTATTTGGCTCATGGTTCTGCAGGTTGTACAAGAAGCATGATGTCAGCATTTACTTTTGTTGAGAGTTTCAGACTGCTTCCACTTGTGGCAGAAGGAGAAGTGGAGCTGGCATGTACAGAGATCACATGGTGAGAAAAAAGTGAGAGAGAAAGAAGGAGGTGTCAGGCTCTTTTTAACAACCAGCTTTTATAGGAACTAATAGAGTGAGAACTCACTCACTCATTACCTCAAGGATGGCACCAAGCCATTCATGATGGATCCACCTCCATGACTCAAACACCTCCCACTAGGCCCCACCCTGAACACTGGGGATTATATTTCAACATGAGTTTTAGAGAGGTCGAGTATCCAAACCATAGCAGAGTCAAAGAAGACCTCCTTCAGAAGGTGATATTTATGTGAATATCTGAAGAAGGCAAGAGGATGAATCATGTGAGTCTTTAGGGGAGACGTGTCCAGGAGAGGGAGGAGAAAATGCAAAGGCTCTGAGACAGGAGATTCCCTGGAAGGCAAGCAAAAGCAAAGAGGCTAGCATGGAAGGAGTGGAGTGAGTGAGGGAATGAGCCTGCTGTCAGAAATTCACATTTATTTTCAAGTAGAAATTTCCTAAGTAACTATTGCTTGGTTTTCTATATAGACAGTGTATAAGTATTTTAAACTAAAATATTCAAAGATTTTGATATAATTTAAACGAATATATGCTCCTTTAAATGAAAGGACAGAGCTACCAATATCACTGCATTTGATGCTACTGTTATTTTAAATAATAATCTGTGCTATTAACAATGTCATTATCTGGTTTGGGTTTTCTTTTTCCTCTTTTGGAGACAGGGTCTCACTCTGTTGCCCAGGTTGGAGTGCAGTGGCATAATCATGGCTCACTACAACCTCCACCTCCCTCCCACCTCAGCCTCCCAAATAGCTGGGACTACAGGCACATGTTACCACACCCACCTAGTATTTTTTGTATTTTTTTTTTAAAGAGACAGAGTTTTGCCATATTACCCAGGCTGGTCTTGAACTCTTGAGCTCAAGCAATCCACCTGCCTTAGCCTCTCAAAGTGCTGGGATTACAGGCACGAGTCACCATGCCTGGCCTTTTTTCCTTTTTTTATAAGACTTTTTTTTATGATTAAAAAAAAGTCTGTCTTTGATGTGACTTTTTCATGTAGAATTAATGAGTTACATGATTGACTTCTACCTTTTGAAAGATTCTTACAGGCTTCATCTTTATAATAGCACAGTTATAATAGCTGAAAAAAAATCTGAGTATAGCTTGTCAGATTCATCACTGAAATATGTTTTAAGGGTGCAGAATAATAAGTAGGCTGGCTTTGACACACTGCTTTTTTTCAATGGAAGGCTAAAAGTGAGAAAATAAACTCATTTCTATAGGAGATAGAGATTTACATTTGTTTTCCTTTAACAAAATACTCCATTCTCACACATTATACACCATTTTAAGAAGATTAGTATTTTTCTGAGACAAAGTGATCTTAGACTTTCAGTTTAAATGGTGGCACAGAAGCAAGCTGGTCTTATTACCCCACTTCCTTGCCAGAAAACCAAAAACAAATATACAGCAACAACCCAGAATCAAATATGAGGATGAGACAGATCCTGGGGACACAGGGAAATGAGAGTACTTTGAGCAGATGATGGGAAAATCAGACTTTCACATCCATGACACCCCATCCCCCCATTCTGCCTGGCAACTAGCACCCGGAAAATCTTCTCCAACTCATGGTTTCTACAAGGGAAGAAGTGAGATTGAGATGGCCAACCAGCTTTTCTACCATCTTGGATTTCTTGGGAGGAGACCTGTTATTGTCGTAACCCAAGGGAAGCATTGTGGCTGTCTGAAGGGAGAAACTTCCCAGAGGACAGGCAGAGACAAAGGAGGGAAGTGGAACTACCACCCCCAGCCCTGGAAACTCTGCTCTGCAACTTGGCAAAAGAAGACATCAAATCAGAATGGCTGTTCAGGAGCATCACACCATAGAAGGTACATTTTATAGTTTCCTTGGGCGTAAACTCCTAGCTAGCTTTCTAACAGTGCCAGGTCCCTTTAGGACCTCACCTGTTCAAAACAGACGTCACTCTGATCATTTACCAAAGCCAAGGTGAACCTGGACTTAAGACACACCTAGGGCCAAAAAAAAGGCTGCAACATAGTGGTAAAGATTTGCTAGGCAAATATATCCACTAAAAAACAAAACAAGCCTGTCAGAGGAAATTTGAAAAAATAATTAATCCTTCAATACAAAGGCATATATGTATCCAGGAGGGAATGGAATGACATTTTCAAAGTGTTCAAAGAAAAGAAAATCTGCCATCCAAGAATATTGTGTCCTGCCAAATTATTCTTCAACTATGAAAGAGAGATAAAGTCTTTCCCAGATAAGCAAAAGTTGAGAGAATTCACCACCAGCAGATCTGTCTTACAAGAAATGCTGAAGGGAGCTCTTCAATCTGAAATACAAAAAAAAAAAAAAATAATGCACAAAAAGAAAACTTTTCAAGGTGTAAAACCCACTGATAGAATTAAGTATGTAGACAAACCAAGAATACTCTATTCCTATAATGGTGGTGTGCAATCAACTCACAACTCTAGTAATAAAGCCCAAAAGATAAATCTATCAAAAACAATAATAGCTACAGCAACTTATTAAAAGATATGCAATGTAAAAATATGTAAATTGAGACAACTAAAACTCAAAATATGAGGGTGATAGAGTTAAAGTGTAGATTTTTTTTGTACGTGTGTTTTTTGCCTTTATTTCTGGTCTTTATTGTGTGATCTAAGGTAAATTGTCATCTATTTAAAATAACTTGTGATATCTATGTTTTTTTTTTTTTGTAAGCCTCATGGTAACCACAATGTGAAAACCTATAATAGATTCACCAAAAATAAAAACCAAGAAATTAAAACATACTACCAGGGAAAATCACTAAAAAAAAAAAAAAAAAAAAAAAACATGGAAAAAAAAAAGAATGAGAAAGGAAGAGAGTAGTCTCAAAACAACCAGAAAATAGGCAATAAAATGGCAGTAGTAAGTCCTTACTTATCAATAATAACACTGACTATAAATGGTCTCAATTCTCCAATTAAAAGTCATAAAGTGACTGAATTGATAAAGAAACATGACCCAACTATATGCTGCCTTCAAGAAACTCACTTCATCTATAAAGGCACACATAAGCTGAAAGTGAAGGGGTGGAAAAAATATTCCATGCAACTGGAAACCAATAAAAAGCAAAAGTAGCTACACTTATAACAGATAAACTAGAGTAAAAAGCTAAGGTTATAAAAAATCGCAAAGAAGTTCATTATATAATGATAAAGGAGTCAATTTGGCAAGAGGATATAAAAATCATAAATATCTATGCACCTAACATCAGAGCTTCCAAGTATATAAAGCAAACATTAATAGATCTAAAGGAAGAGATACACTGCTGTATAATAATAATAGGATATTTAACATCTCACTCTCAGTAATGGACAGATCATCCAGACAGAAAATCAACAAAGAAGCACCATGGTTAAACTATACACCAGATCAAATAGGCCTGACTGAAATTTATAGAACATTTCACCCAACTGCTATAGAATACACATTCTTCTCATCAGCACATGGCATATCCTCCAGGGTAGACCATATGTTAGGACACAAAGCAAGTCTGAACAAATTAAAAAATATATAAATTGTATCAAGTTGTATTTTTCTGACCATAATGAAATGAAACTAGAAATCAGTAGCAAGAGGGACCTCAGAAAATACAAAAACACATGAAAATTAAACAACATTCTCCTGAAAGACCAATGGGTCAATGAGGAAATTAAGAAGGAAATTTTTTAAATTTCTCAAAGCCAATAAAAATGGAAATACAACATACCAAAATCTGTGGGATACATCAAAAACACTCCTAAGGGAGAAGTTTATGGTGATAAATACATTTATCAAAAAGTAGAAAGCCTTCAAATACACAACCTAACAGTGCACCTGAAGAAACTAGAAAAGCAAGAAGAAACCAAGCCCAAAATCAGTAGAAGGAAATAAATAATGAAGATCAGAGCCAAAATAAATAAAATTGAGACAAAATTTACAGAAGATAGATGAAACAAGAAGTTAGTTTTTTGAAAAGAAAATTGACTGACCTTTAGCTAGCTGAGAAAAAAAGAAGACCCAAATAAATAAATTCAGTAATAAAAAAGGAGAAATAATAAGTGAGACTTCAGAAATACAAAGGATCTGTGGACAGTATTATGAACAACTGTATACCAACAAATTGGAAAACCCAGAAGAAATGGACAAATATCTGGACATGTACAATTGATGAATATTGAACTATGAAGAAATAGAAAACCTCAACAAACCGGTATTGAGTAATGAGATCAAAGGCATAATAAAAAGCTTCTCATCAATAAAAATTTCAGAACCTGATGGCTTCACCGCTGAATTCTGCCAAACATTTAAAGATAATAAACTAACACCAATCCTACTCAAACTCTTCAAAAAAACTGAAGAGGAAGGGACATTTCCAGACTCATTCTATGAGGCCAGCATTATGCTGAAACCAAAACCAGACAAGTACAAAAGAAGAAAAAAATAAAATTACAGGCCAATATCACTGATGAACATAAATGCACAAAATCCTGAACAAAATACTAGCAAATCAATTTCAGCAACAATCAAAAAGGTCATTCATCATGATCAAGTGGGATTCATTCCAGGGATGCAAGGATGGCTCAACATATGCAAACTAATAAGTGTGACACATCACATTCACAGAATCAAGAACAAAAACCGTATGGTTATTTCAATAGATGCCAAAGAAGCATGTGATAAAATTCAGCATTCTTTATGATGAAAATCCTCATCAGAATGGGTATAAAAGGAACACACCTTAAAATAGTAAAGGCCATATGTGACAAACCCATGGCTAACGTTGTACTGAATGGGGAAACATTGAAGGCCTTTGCTCTAAGAAATGGAAAAAACACAAGGATGCCCACTTTCACCACTTTTTTTCAACATAACACTGGAAGTCTTGACTGGAATGACTAGACAAAAAAAAAAAAAAATTCAGTAAATTTGCAGGATACAAAATTAACATATAAAAATCAGCAGCATTTATATATACAAATAGTAAACAATCTGCAAAAGATATTAGGAAGGTAATTGCATTTACAATAGCTACAAAAAATATAAAATACCTAGGAATCAATCTAACCAAAGAAGTGCAAGGTCAATACTAGGAAAACTATAAACCTCTGAAAAGAAATCAAATTAATATAATAATTAATATTGTTAAATTGACAATAATACCCAAAGCAATGCACAGATTCCATGCAATCCATATTAAAATACCAATGACATTCTTCACAGAGACAGAAAAAAAATTCTATAATGTATCTGGAACCACAAAAGACCCTGAATAGCCAAAGTAATACTGAGCAAAAAGAACAAAACTGAAGGTATCACACTACCTGATTTCAAAGCTTACTATAAATTTATAGTAACAAAAACATCATGGTACTCACATAAAAACAGATACTACAACAACGGAACAGAATAGAGAATCCAGATATAGATACACACATTTACAGCCAACTCATCTTTGACAAAGGCACCAAGAAATAAAATGGAGAAGGGACAGTCTTTTCAGTAAGTAGTGTTAGAAAACTGGATATCCGTATGCAGAAGAATTAAACTAGACCTCTATCTCTCACCATATACAAAAATTCAGTCAATATGGATTAAACACTTAAATCTAAGACCTAAAACCATGAAACTACTAGAAGGAAACATTGAGGGAAAATCTCCAGGACATTGGCCTGGGCAAAGATTTACTCTGTAAGATCTCAAAAGCACAAGTAACCAAAGCAAAAATAGACAAATGGGATTACATCAAGCTACAAGGCTTCTGCACAGCAGAGGAAACAATCAACAAAGTGAAGAGACAACTTACAGAATGGGAGAAAATATTTGTACACTATCCATCTGAGAAGGTATTAATAACCAGAACATATAAGAAGCTCAAACTATTTAATAGCAAAAAATTAATCTAATTAAAAATGGGCAAAAGATTGGTATCAACATTTCTCAAAAGAAGACATACAAATGGGCCAACAGTTACATGAAAAAATATTCAGCATTTGATATGGTTTGGCTGTGTCCCCACCAAAATCTCAACTTGAATTGTATCTCCCAGAAGTCCTACATGTTGTGGGAGAGACCCAAAATATCCAGGGGGAGGTAATTGAATCATGGGGGCTGGTCTTTCTCATGCTATTCTCATGATAGTGAATAAGTCTCACAAGAACTAATGGGTTTATCCGGGGTTTCTACTTTTGCTTCTTCATTTTTCTCTTGCTGCTACTATGTAAAAAGTGCCTTTTGCCTCCTGCCATGATTCTGAGGCCTCCCAGCCATGTGGAACTGTAAGTCCAATTAAACCTCATTTTGTTTCCAGTTTTGGGTATGTCTTTATCAGAAGCATGAAAATGAAATAATATGGTAAGTTGATACCAGTAGAGTGGGACGTTGCTGAAAAGATACCCAAAAATGTGGAAGCGACTTAGGAACTGGGTAACAGGCAGAGGTTGGAACAGTTTGGAGGGCTCAGAAAAAGACAGGAAAATGTGGGAAAGTTTGGAACTTCCTAGAGACTTGCTGAATGGCTTTGATGAAAATGCTGATAGTGACATGAACAATAAGGTCCAGGCTGAGGTGGTCTCAGATGGAGATGAGGAACTTGTTGGGAACTGGAGCAAAGGTGACTCCTGTTATGTTTTAGCAAAAAGACTGGCAGCGTTTTGCCCCTGCCCTAGAGGTTTGTGGAACTTTGAACTTGAGAAAGATGATTTAGGGTATCTGGCGGAAAAAATGTCTAAGCAGCAAAGCATTCAAGATGTGACTTGGGCGCTGTTAAAAGCATTCAGTTTTGCAAGGGAAACAGCATAAAAGTTTGGAAAATTTCCAGCCTGACAATGTGATAGAAAAGAAAAACCCATTTTCTGGAGAGAAATTCAAGCCAGCTACAGAAATTTGCATAAGTAGAAAGGACCCTAATGCTAATCCCCAAGATCATGGGGAAAACGTCTCCAGGTCATGTCACAGACCTTCATGGCAGCCTCTCCCATCACAGGCCCAGAAGCCTAGGAGAAAAAAGTGTTTTTGTGGGCTGGGCCCAGGGTTGCCATACTGTGTGCAGCCTAGAGACTTGGTGCCCTGTGTCTCCGTTGCTCTAGTCGTGGCTGAAAGAGGCCAATGTACAGCTTGGGCTGTGGGTTCAGAGGGTGGAAGTCCCAAGCCTTGGCAGCCTCCACATGGTGTTGAGCCTGTGGGTGCAGAGAAGTCAAGAATTGAGGTTTGGGAACCTCTGCCTAGATTTCAGAAGATGTATGGAAATGCCTGGATGCCCAGGCAAAAGTTTGCTGCAGGGGCAGGGCCCTCATGCAGAACCTCTGCTAGGTAAGTGTGGAAAAGAAATGTGGGGTTGGAGTCCTCACACAGAGTCCCTACTGGGGCACTGACTAGTGGATCTGTGAGAAGAGGGCCACCATCCTCCAGATCCCAGAACGGTAGATCCACTGACAGCATGCACCATGCACCTGGAAAAGCCACAGACACTTGACGCCGTCCCATGAAAGCAGCCAGAAGGGAGGCTGTACCCTGCAAAGCCACAGGGTGGAGCTGCCCAAGACCATGGGAACCCACTTCTTGCATCAGCTTGACTTGGATGTGAGACCTAGTCAAAGGAGATCATTTTGCAGCTTTAAAATTTGACTGCCCTGCTGGATTTCAGACTTGCACGGGCCCTGGAACCCCTTGTTTTGGCCAATTTCTCCCATTTGGTATGGCTATATTTACCAATACCTGTACCCTCATTGTATCTAGGAAGTAACTAGCTTGCTTTTGATTTTACAGGCTCATAGGCGAAAGGGACTTGTCTTGTCTCAGATGAGACTTTGGACTGTGGACTTTTGGGTTAATGCGGGAAATGAATTAAGACTTTGGGGGACTGTTGAGAAGGCATGATTGGTTTTGAAATGTGAGGACATGAGATTTGGAGAGGCCAGGGGTGGAATGATATGGTTTGGCTGTGTCCCCACCAAAATCTCAACTTGAATTGTATCTCCCAGAAGTTCCACGCATTATGGGAGGGACCCAGGGGGAAGTAATTGAATCATAGGGGCTGGTCTTTCCCATGCTATTCTCATGATAGTGAATAAGTCTCACGAGATCTGATGGGTTTATCAGGGGTTTCTGCTTTTCTTTCTTCCTCATTTTTCTCTTGCTGCCACCATGTAAGAAGTGTCTTTTGCCTCCTGCCATGATTCTGAGGCCTCCCCAGTCATGTGGAACTGTAAGTCCAGTTAAACCTCTTTTTGTTTCCAGTTTCGGGTGTGTCTTTATCAGCAGTGTGAAAATGAATTAATATATTATCACTAATCATCAGAGAAATGCAAATCAAAATCACAATGAAATATCATCTCATCCCAGTTAAAATGGTTTGTATCAAAAAGGCAATAACAAATACTGGTAAAGATGTGGAGAAAAGGGAACCCTTGTACACTGTTGGTGGGAATGTAAAATAGTACAGCCAATATAGACAACAGTATGGAGCTTCCGCAAAAAACTAAAAACAGAACTACCAGCAATTCTAATACTGAGTATATATTCAAGAGAAAGGAGATCAATATATCAAAGAGATATCTGCATTCCCACATTAATTGCAGCACTATTCACGATAGCCAAAATATGGAATCAACCTAAGTGCCAATTGATGGATGAATGGATAAAGAAAATTTAGAATATACACATAATTATTCAGCCATAACAAACAATGAAATCCTGCCATTTGCAACATGGATGGAACTAGAGGCTATTATGTTAAGTGAAATAAGCCAAGCACAGAAGGACAAATATCACATGTTCTCACTCATATGTGAGAACTAAAAGAGTGGATCTCATGAAGATAGAAGATTGTTGGTTACCAAAGGCCAGGAAGAGTAGGAGGGAGAAGGGTTTGAAGGGAAGAAAAGAATATAAATGGAGCCATTACCACTTAATTGTACACTTAAAAATGGTAAGAATAGTAAATTTTATATGTATATTTTATCTCAATAAAAAACCCACAAAATTGCAAAAAGTATTGCTTTGTAATTATAAGCATATACTAGCCTAGGGATTAGAAGGAATACATGGTGGTGGGTTGAGGAGAAAACTACACAAAGATGTGTCTAAGAGAGCAGTCTTAGAAAAGGGTTTCTTAACCTTTGCATTGTCATTAAGGGTGGACAATTTTCTGTTGTGGGATGCTATCTTCTGCCTAGGATGTTTATTAGCAGTAATCCTGGTATTTACCTGCTAGATGCCAGTAACATCTCCCCTCAGCCCTCCACCCCTGCCCTGCCCTGATGTAATAACCAAAAATGTCTCTAGACATTGCTAAATATCTCCTGGGGGCAAAATTATTCAGGACTGAGAACCACTAAGTCGGAGTCAGAAGAGTGAAACAATTTTAAAAATTAGCTGGGTGTGGTGGTGTATGTCTGTAGTTCCAGCTACTCAGCATTGCTTGAGCCCAGTAGTTTGAGGCTAGACTGGGCAACAGCTCTGTATACTGTATAGAGATAGAGACCCTGAAAAAAGAAAGAATGAAAGAACGAAAGAAAGCAAGAAAGAAAGAAAAAAGAAAAAAATTGATCTAATCTTGGAAAGTGAAGGAGACATCTCACTGCACAGAAACATAGAGAATTTAAAACTGGATCTTGGAGAATATTTTAGTAATAATTACAATTGTAGTTAAACAACTGTTTGTAATAATTATTAGTTTAATGTATATTTTCTTTGCTAGATTGTAAGATGCACGAGGACAGAGACTGTGCCTCTTATTTTTATAGTCAGATCATAATCGGAAAGTTAGTCAACAGGTGTTTATTGCATTGCTATGGGTCTAGCAATGGGTTATGTGCTTTTGAGGCAGGATAGGCAGTCAAGGAAGTGACCATGTTGCCAGGACACATGATCGTGGTGGCCATACAATCAACACAGGCCTCAGCGTTTGCAGTATAATTGAGCTCATTCAAGCAAAGCTATCTGCAGTGGGGACTTTTCCTTCTAGAGAGCATGTGCACTTGGATTTTACCAGTCCTCAAATTGACGCTTTGCTCATTTCAATAGTGAAAAATACACTCCTGGGTGGAGATTTAAGATGCTAATGAGACACACGGTGCATGAACAAGCACGTGCAGCTACTGTGCATGTGCACCCAGAGGACCACCCAGAACACACCTACTAGTAACGCCTCTTCCCACCTTCTTATGAATTATCATGTAAAACTCCCATAAAGGGAGTCTCCCTAGTGCCAGTCTTTGCTGGCTCATCCTTATGGGCAGCCCACCCTGAATCCTCTCTCTCTCAGGGTGTCCTGTCTATTCTGTACCTACCTTTCAAAATATTATTTTTCTTTTGCAATAAATCACTCTATGCTGCACCTTCTTTGCCAGGTGCTCTTATTTAAATTCTTTTAAATTAAGGAGACAAGAACTGAGGTCTCACAGCAACCATCAATATTTTGGAAATAAAAGTGAAGATGTAGAACTGAGTCTGTTCTTAAAGGGCTTCATGGCTTATTTTCTAATTGCTTATTATACACTAGCTCTTTTCTGTGCTACTAGACAACAAAACCTATAGTACTAAAAACCATGTTCTTTTTCAAAGAATACAGAAAAGAGTATGAAATAGAGGAAGTAGAATTAGAGTTGATTCTTGATGAATGGACTAGTTTTCAGTGGGTGGAAGAAAGAAATGAATGAGGGATTCCGGATGTGGTGAATAGCATAAGCAGAGCTATAGAGTTAGGAATTAAAATTATTTTGGTGTTGAGAGCAAGCAACTATTTTTTTTCTCGAGTACTTACTATGTGTCAGTTACTCTGTTAACTGGTATGTATATATTATTTCATTTATAGGACTCAGCCAGTGAAGGCATGAAAGTGTTAGAATCATTTTAATGGACTTGATTCAAATGAGGGTGGGGAAGTATAAGTAAAAGTCAATCCAAGATATTGTCTCAGTGCCTGGAAGAGTGGTTCCATTGATGGCATGGCTGCTTGGAAAAGTGGTCAAAGTTTATTGGTAATAGGAATTTTCTTTTTGCATTTTAGAGCTAAAAAGGGGCCTTCAATGTCATATTTGAGTCTGGCAACAAAGCAACCAAAAAATATATCCTCTATGTAATAGGAAATATGAGATCAGAATCCCTGTGAGAGGACACAGGTAAAGATTTAAGTTTGGAAATCATCTGTCAGGGGAGTGGATGAAATGGCTAAATGGGTAAATCAAGAGAAGAGCTGCTTGCCAAAATGAAAGCCTCGGCGGACACTACCTATTAGAACACCCGACAACAAAGAGAAGACAAAGAAGAAGAAATCAGAGAGGAAGGAGGAGAACCAGGAAAGTACAGGGTCGAAAAATATTTAGAAAGGAAATGATACATGATTATTAGGATTTCCTACCACTCTGAGATGTAAAAAGAGGAAAGTCAGTTTGGGGAATTCTTCAAGTCAAGAAGCCTCGTTATCTTCATTCAGAGAATGGAAGAGCTCAGCCTCACCTTTCAATTCTCATTGGCTCTGAAACATCATAGGGGTGGGGTGGATAAGTTACTTTGCAGCTTTTATTTCTATTTGTGGCTATGATCTGGGTTGTTTACACTTTGTAAATAATTTTACAGAAATATAACAAAATTAATGTTTTGAAAAAGGAATTGCTATAGGAGAGCAAGTGTGGAAGGATAAGACCCACAGTGGAATCCAATGTGGATTAGTAATGAAGTTCTTTAAACTTGTCCAGCATGACAATGATCTAGAGCAACAGAAATGTCTTCTTGGATTCATTCCACACGAGCTAACTTGGCCTCCGTGCTCCTATTCCATTGTTCCTAGAACATAACACTCATTGTCCATGCACTTGCTGTCCATCTACTCAGGAGACTTTTCCTCCCAATATCTACAAGGCTTACTAACTCACTCTCTTCAGATCTTACTCAAATGTTACCTTATCAAATCAGCCTTTCCTAACCACTCTTTTGAATACAGTAACTACCATTTTTACCCTAGACACTCCTTACTCTCCTTACTGTGCTCAAGGAAATTAGGATAGACTTATTACCATCTGATGCACTATGCATTCTCTTACTTATATGTTTATTGTCTGATCTCCCCTTACCCCTGTGCACATACCAGCAAATTATCTCTATCATGATGGAGATCTTTCATTTTATACTTGCTGCTACATCCCCCATGTTCTAGAACAGTTGCAGGTACTCAATAGATGTGGAATGAATGGATGAAAAGGCACTATCTTTATAATACAGTGTAGTGGTTAGGACAGATGACTTTGAAGCAATGTTGCCTGGGTTTCAATCCTGGCAGTACCACTGCTTCTAGTTGTGTGGAAGGTTAGTTAACTTCTGTGTACTTCATTTTTATTGTCTCTAAAAGAAACCATAATATAAATATCATAAGATTGTTGAGGGAATTAAATGAATTCTTTCATGTAAAGAACTGAGGATAGTGCCTGGTACAGAGTTGTTGCTCTGTTAATGTTAGCTATCACTATTTTTTTTTCTTTTTTGAGACAGAGTCTCGCCCTGTCAGCCAGGCTGGAGTGCAATAGTGCGGTCTTGGCTCACTGCAACCTCTGCCTCCCAGATTCAAGCAATTCTCCTGCCTCAGCCTCCCGAGTAGCTGGGACTACAGGTGTGTGCCACCACACCCAGCTAATTTTTGTATTTTTAGTCGAGATGAGGTTTCACTATGTTGGTGAGGCTCGTCTCAAACTCCTGACTTCCTGATCTGCCCGCCTCGGCCTCTCAAAGTGCTGGAATTACAGGTGTGAGCCACTGCGCCCAGCCTTAGCTATCACTATTAATGTGGTTCTGTAATGTGACTGAAAAGTGTAGTACTTTCAAATCTGGATGTATAAATACATGCTAACCAGAGGTCAGAAGGGAAGGGATTGTTGGGGCCAGAGAGGCAGTGAGGAGCTGTAGTAGACTGAATGCAAGAATGGTCACCATCAATTCCTTCTACCCTACACATGCCATTTCTCTGTCAACAGGTAGAGTCTATTTCTCCCTTTCCTTTAGATCTGATCTGGCAAACAGTGCAATGGAAGTGATGTTTTGAGACTTCCAAGGAAGATCATAACAAACTTTTCAGCATCCTATGGGGCCTCTTAGAATGCTCCAAGTAAAGCCAGTCACTATCTAAAAAGTTTAACTACTATGAACCACCATTATGGAAAGATGCTCAAACTAGCTATGTAGTAAAACCATATGGAGAGAGAGTGATGCAGGTCAGCCCCTAGCTGTTCCAGCCATTCCAGTCAAAGAACAAGGAATGTGAGCAAAAAAGACATCTTGGACATTCCAGCCTCAGCAGATGCCATAGGGAGAAAAATCAAGGCCACTGTCGTATGGCCCCAATTTAGTCACCTCATCCCTCTTCAGCCATTTGTGCTACCCTAGATGAGGCCCAGATATTTTGGAGCAGACATGAGCCATATCCATTTTCCCCCAACCAAATTTTGTATACAGAGAATTGTGAGCATAACAGACAGATTTTTAAATGCAACTATATTTTAGGGCAGTTTGTTACATAGCAACATGTAATGGGAGCTGGAGACATTCAGTTTGCAGAAATTAGGAAAACTTTAAAATGCTCTTTATATCATGAAAACAATAATAATGAAGATCATGATAATGAGAACAACACTGGTAGGCATATTTTATTAAAGGCCTAGTATATCTTGGGTACTCTAATTTCTAAATTCACTTCTTATAGGTTTCAGTAGTGTATGTGTGATGGTTAATACTCAGTGTCAACTTCATTCAATTGAAGGATGCAAAGTATTGATCTTGGGTGTGTCTGTGAGGGTGTTGCCAAAGGAGATTAACATTTGAGTCAGTGGCTGGGAAAGGCAGACCCACCCTTAATCTGGGTAGGCACAATCTAATCAGCTGCCAGCATGGCTAGGATAAAAGCAGGCAGAAGAATGTGAAAAGACTACATCTTTCTCCCGTGCTGGATGCTTCCTGCCCTTGAACACCAGACTACAACTTCTTCAGCCTTGGGACTTGGACTGACTTCCTTGCTCCCCAGCCTATTGTGGGGATCTTGTGATTGTGTGAGTTAATACTACTTAACAAACAAACTCCCCTTCATATATATATATATATGTATGTATATCTTATCAGTTCTTTCCCTCTAGAGAACCCTGACTAATACAATATGTTAATGTAGTTACATAAGTTTGCACATTTGCATATGGTGATGGAATCTATCCAACCACAACTCATTCTGCTTGTCTCCCCACCACTCACATGTGAGGGGTCTTGTAAGGCATATCAAGAATTTGAGACTTTATGGTTTTTTTTTGGTTTCTTTTTTTTTGAGATGGAGTTTCTCTCTTATTGCCTATGCTGGAGTGCAATAGCACCATCTCGGCTTACCACAGCCTCTGCCTCCTGGGTTCAAGCGATTCTCCTGCCTCAGCCTCCTGTGTAGCTGGGATTACAGGCATGCACCACAATGCCTGGATAATTTTTTTTTGTATTTGTAATAGAGACAGGGTTTCTCCACGTTGGTCAGGCTGGTCTCAAACTCCCGACCTTAGGTGATCTGCCCGCCTTGGCTTCTCAAAGTGCTGGGATTACAGGTGTGAGCCACCGCCCCACCGAGACTTTATCTTAAAGGCAATGAGCAATCATTAAAGAAATTGTATCAGGTTGCTGGTGTAATCATATTTGAATATTTATAAATTATTTTGGCTGCAGTGGGAAGAAATGTTGTTGCAGTGGTCAAGTAGTCTTCAAATGATTCACTAGGGTGAAATGATGGGTTTGGCACTAGGGTGGAGATAATTGAGATAAAAAAAGAAGAGTTGACTAATTTAATGGAGGTGGGTAAGTATTGGAAAGATTGTACCCAGGACAAATTTGGAGGATTTGGGGTTATTCTCCAAGTTTTGATTCACGTATTCCCAGAAAAGTCTCACGAGTTATTCTATCTGGCCTGGGTGGCCTGGTAAATTACATGTAATTTAATTTCATTTAATATCATTCTAAGATGGTAAACTTAACTATAATTTTTTGGGGGAGAGGATAGGAAGGTACTTTGATACTTTCTCATTTACCCTACAATAGGACTATCACGGGCATGGGAGAGGGTGGGAGAGAGGGTGTTTATTGTTAGATTCATGCTCTTATAGGATGCATGGTGGCAGATGTGATAATGATGTCTTGCAAAATAAAAGGATGATGCTAATGGTTCAATTCCTAGGTAAAATCAGGATAGCGGAGGAGGAAGCTTGTGGAAGCTTTTGGTTTATTTGGGAGGGAACTGTAATTATGAAATTGGGATAAGATGGTGGGAGGCTCCATCCCTCACAACATCACATTTGTTCCTGTCCTTTTGGCTCACTGTACATGGCCAGGAATAATAGTCTTCAAGTGTCACTTTCAAGCTATGAATTTCCCAGAAAAATGGAACATGGATGATTTTTCTTGCTTAGTTCAGGACCATGTGGATTAATTTGTATCTGATCTTGAATTTTTCTAACTCAAGGTTTCTACATACTACAAGGTTTCTAACTCAAGAACATTTTTCTAACTCAAGGTTTCTACATACTACAAGGTTTCTAACTCAAGAACATTTTTCTAACTCAAGGTTTCTACTACTAATAGCAGCAGTTGATATTTATATAGTGGTTTCTCTGTGTCAGACACTGTTCTAAACACTTTTCATGTGTTAATTTAATCATTATGAAAACCTTATGAGGTAAGTACCATCATCATTCCCATTTTACAGACAAGAAAATTGACAGCAGAGAGGCTTTGTAACTAATCCAAGATTACTAGGAAGCAGTAGAGGGTGTATTTAAATCCTGGAGCTGTAGCTTCATAGACTGTGCTTTTTAACCAGTGGGGTTAAGTTGGTAATTCTTACTACTGCTGCTGCTGCTGCTACTACTATTACTACTACTACTACTACTGATTTTGATAATCACTTCTATTTCTTGAGTATTTACTATATTAAAGACACTTTGATATGTGGTAAGTGAAAGTAGACACTGGCACTATTTAGTTTCTAGAAAGAAATAAAATATTACCTATATATTCTTATATAGGTACTACTTTCAATCCCATTTCATGAGGGGGAAACTGAGACTTAGGGGGGGTTAAGTATCTGCTGGTAAGTGGCATAGTCACTTTGAATTGAGGTCTACCTCATACCACAACCCGTGGGATCAACTGTCAGCTAATGCCTATCTAGCTTATAGAAATTTGGTTTTGCCGGTTGTCTCTACTGCATCCTGCAGGTCTTTCCTAATATTACAGGATCTCTTGGGCATAAAACAACTCTTTGCCTGAAGTCCAATGATCAAATAAAAAAGCCAACATCTTTTTTAACTGTGCAATTCAAGCACATCTAGTGTAATTTTACAACTCAGCCCAGATTGCATTTATTACTCTGATGGCTTGTTCCAAATACAGACCATGGAGCCCATGTAGCTTGTTTCAGGAAATATAGGATAGAGTGAGGAGTCTTTTGGTTTTCTAATGTGGAAGTAGAGGATGCCAGCAATAACTTTCCATATTTCCATTAAGACATATTTATTAGTGCTTACACTCATATAGTTGAATCTATAATTTTATAGGAAATTATAATAATTTCTTCATCGCAGAAAGTCAAACATTTCCAAGTAGGGAAGAAAATTGACTTTCATGTAATTTTCTCAGTTCATTTATGCTGAAGAGGCTTTTGCCATGTGAAGTTTTCTGAGTGTGGCTTAGAGGCAAATAAATCTTTCATTTTAAATAGCATGAAACATCTGGGAATTAGTTCTTATCTATTAAATTAATAGTTCATGGAAATCCAGTTTTGTGGAGTTTGTCCTAAATTCAGGGTAGAGTGGAAATCATTTTCCCTGATGGAAAAAACTTGGCTGCTAGGCCAAGATTGGTTTTGACAAAAATTGCAGTTCACTCGTTGATTTAATTAGATGATTCTCATTCTACTTTACCTTAAGAAGATGTCTTCATGGGATTCAGTCGATGTTTTTAAACAGCTATATGAAGTGAACAAGAATGGGTTATCAGCTAATATCACAGATAGTTGATTCCATGATTAGACTGTCAGGCTGAAGTGACCCGAGATGATGAGATACTTTTCAAGAACAGTCTTCAGATGGTAAAAATTAGACAGTATTCCACATAAGTACTCCCGTTATAGTAAAAACATCACTTTTTATAATTCAAAACAAATGGTAAACATGAAATTCCCTGTTAAAGCTACTCTGATAAACATTTTCTGTGGAGAATTTATTTCACTAAAGATTTGTAGACCCAAACATGCATTTCCAACATACAAAATTGTTCCCTTTTGTTTTAAACAGAGCACTGTTACCAAGATGGGGTATGACCTTCACAGAATGAAACTGATTGATTCCTTCTCTTATTATAAACTTTTAATGATGATATGGAAGACCCAAACCCATACCCAAACATAAACCCAATATAAGCACTTATCTTAGTAAGGACATTTTATGGAAAAGAGAATGGTTAGCTCATCTTTGTTGGAATAAAAATTTAATATTTCTTAACAGTCACTGAGTGAGAGTCTGCTGGGAGGGTAGATTACCGGTTTCTCAGAACAAGTCCTAAACCCATTAAGCCTCACCAAAAATTGTTATGCATTTTATCAGGAAGTCTAATTTCTTCCCAGAGGTAAGTCTTGAATAACATTGCCAAATAGGGTTTTATCCCATACCAGGTTTTGGACAATTTTTCTTTTATATAGGTAATAGGGTCTTGTATCTATAAACAAGCCTGATAAAAATTAAATAAGTTATTTGGTTAAGTCTCATTAAATAATGTAAATTTAGCTCCCACGCTCGTATATCAAAGGTTTGTGTTTATGAGGAAAGTAAAGAGAGATAATATATGTGTGTGTGTGTCTCTCTGTGTGTGTGTGTGTGTATGTGCACACACATGTGCTCTCCACTCCCTCAATCTGTGGACACATGATTAGAAAAACTACCCTCAAGCATTTTGATCATTTATGGCAAAACAAGTGTTACAGGAACATGTTGCAACAAAACCAGAAAGAATGCAAACTGGCTAGCCATATGTAGAAAGCTGAAACTGGATCCCTTCCTTACAGCTTATACAAAAATTAATTCAAGATGGATTAAAGATTTACATGTTAGACCTAAAACCTTAAAAACCCTAGAAGAAAACCTAGGCAATACCATTCAGGACATAGGCACGGGCAAGGACTTCATGACTAAAACACCAAAATCAATGGCAACAAAAGCCAAAATTGACAAATGGGATCTAATTAAACTAAAGAGCTTCTGCACAGCAAAAGAAAATACCATCAGAGTGAACAGGCAACCTACAGAATGGGAGAAAATTTTTGCAACCTACTCATCTGACAAAGGGCTAATATCCAGAATCTACAATGAACTCAAACAAATTTACAAGAAAAAAACAACCCCATCAAAAAGTGGGCAAAGGATATGAACAGACACTTCTCAAAAGAAGACATTTATGCAGCCAAAAAACACATGAAAAAATGCTCATCATCACTGGCCATCAGAGAAATGCAAATCAAAACCACAATGAGATACCATCTCACACCAGTTAGAATGGCAATCATTAAAAAGTCAGGAAACAACAGGTGCTGGAGAGGATGTGGAGAAATAGGAACACTTTTACGCTGTTGGTGGGACTGTAAACTAGTTCAACCATTGTGGAAGTCAGTGTGGCGATTCCTCAGGGATCTAGAACTAGAAATACCATTTGACCCAGCCATCCCATTACTGGGTATATACCCAAAGGATTATAATTCATGCTGCTATAAAGACACATGCACACGTATGTTTATAGCAGCACTATTCGCAATAGCAAAGACTTGGAACCAACCCAAATGTCCAACAACAATAGACTGGATTAAGAAAATGTGGCACATATACACCATGGAATACTATGCAGCCATAAAAAATGATGAGTTCATGTCCTTTGTAGGGACATGGATGAAACTGGAAACCATCATTCTCAGCAAACTATCGCAAGGACAAAAAACCAAACACCGCATATTCTCACTCATAGGTGGGAATTGAACAATGAGAACACATGGGCACAGGAAGGGGAACATCACACACTGGGGACTGTTGTGGGGTGGGGGGAGTGGGGAGGGATAGCATTAGGAGATATACCTAATGCTAAATGACGAGTTACTGGGTGCAGCACACCAACATGGCACATGTATACATATGTAACAACCCTGCACGTTGTGCACATGTACCCTAAAACTTAAAGTATAATAATAATAAAAAAAAGAAAAAAAAAGAATGCAACTGTTAACAAAAGTATATTTCAAGCCAGTAAGGTCTAGTTAAAAAATACCGAGACCTAAAAGACCTGCCACACATTAAAATTGTGAGGAAATTGATTTTGCCTTAGCAAAATGATAACACATCAATGTATCCTGAACAACAGAAGAAGGTAATTCATGAGGATTATCTAAAACAAGTGAGTTTAATGTCAAGAATCTGATTTGTTTTGGAAGCAGATCATTTTATTTTTTAAAAAATATATTTAATGCTATTTAAATAATTTTATATGAGACCTATTTTATATGAGACCTTGATTTATGTTAATCTAGAGTTTGACAAAAATAGGATTTTTTAAGAATGTACATCACAGTGGTTGACAAGGGATTACCATATAAAGTCACCTAGGGCAGGGATCATGCTTAATTTGTCTACTCAGTAGGCAATTGGAAGTTTTGTGTTAGGTGAACCTGTTCAGTAAAGGTGAAAATGTATTCTGCAGTTCTTTTTAATCTATTAAGGGCTAACCAGTATATGATACTGTACCAAGTCATAGTCTTTTGATAATGGATGAAAGAAAGAATGTGCTTAGAGTTGTGTTTTGTGATTTATATTTTCTACAACTATATGAGTTACTTTTTACATAAAAATGTGTAAAAATATCTTAAACCTCAAGTTTATATAGTTTCGGTTAAATACCTGAGTTTTCTCATACATAGAGATAGATACTCTCATGGCCTTCAAACTCCATTCCCACACTCCCAGTAGATACACTAGAAGAATTGTGGAACTGTGGAAGGAATTTAGCCAGAATAAGGTTGGGCTAGATTTTATGATTCTACAACATTCATTATATTTCCAACCATTTTGAAGCACATAATTAGTGTGCTAAGTCCTAGGGATAACAAGGTAAATAAAACCATATCCCTGTCCCCATCTAGCTTGCATGTAGGCAAGTACACATCTCATCTGAAATACATGTAGTTAGCCCTGAGTGAGTGAATGCTTTGGGATCCTACAGAGCTGAAATGATTTCGTGACTCATTCCACCTCCTGGGAGGCTTAGAACAGGCTTTATAAAATAGGCAATTGACTTCTCTTAAACTGAGTCTTGAAGGGTTGACAGTTGTGAAGTAAAGAAGGGAGGAGGGATCAATCCAGATAAAGGTAAAGGAACCTGTGCAAATGTAGCCGCCCAATTCTGTGCTCTTGCTGGAGAGGTGTTGAGATCATTTGGAGGAGAAGGGGCACTCTGGCTTTTTGAGTTTTCAGTGTTTTTTGGTCGGTTCCTTCTCATCTTTGTGAGTTTGTCTAGCTTTGATCTTTGAGGCTGCTGGCCTTTGAGCTTTTTGTGGGGACCTTTTTGCTGATGCTGTTGTTGTTTTTGTTGCTTTCTGTTTGTTTTCCTTTTAACAGTCAGGCCCCTCTTCCGTAGGGCTGCTGTGGTTTGCTGGGGGTCCACTCCAGGCCCTATTCACCTGGGTCCCTCCCTTCCCTGGAGATATCAGTGGAGGCTGCAGAACAGCAGAGATGGCTGCCTGCTCCTTCCTCTGGCAGCTCCCACCCAGAGGGGCACCGACCTGAGCCAGTGGGAACGCTCCCCTATAAAGTGTCTGGCGACCTCTACTGGGGGGTCTCATCCAGTCAGGAGGCATGGGATCCAGGATCCGTTTAAGGAAGCACTCAGACTGCCCCTTAGGCAAGCGGGTGTGCTGTGCTGGTGGGAATCCCACTCTTCCGGACTGCCCGGATTCCTCAGAGCCAGCAGGGGGAAAGACTGAGTCAGCTGATCTGCGGAGACTATGGCCACTCCTTCTGCAAGGGGCTCTGTTCCAGGAAGATCAGAGTTCTGTCCTTAAACCCTTGGCTGGAGTTGCTGAAATTCCAGCAGGGAGGCCCTGCCTGGTAAGGAGGTATGGGTCTGGCCTAAAGAGGCAGTCTGGCCACAATTTGCCATAGCTGCTGTGCTGCACTGTGGGGAATTTCTCCTGGGTCCAAACTGCCCAATCTCCCTGGCACTGGCAGGGGAAAATGGCTGACAGGAGCTGCAGTGTTGGCTGCCACCCCTCCCTCCAGGAGCTCAGTAGTCTTAGACGGACTCCGCCCAGCGGCTGCTGAGAATCTGCACAGCTCCGTGCTTGAGACCCAAGGCCCTGGTGGCATGGGCTCATGAGGGGATCTCCTGATCCATGGGTT
This sequence comes from Pongo pygmaeus, assembly GCF_028885625.2. Taxonomy (NCBI): domain Eukaryota; kingdom Metazoa; phylum Chordata; class Mammalia; order Primates; family Hominidae; genus Pongo; species Pongo pygmaeus. Next base: position 129,589,600 of record NC_072380.2, read on the forward strand.
GCAGATCTGTGGAAAAAGCATGGTTTCCCAGGCGGGGTAGCACAATCAGTCACCGCCTCCCTTGGCTGGCAGTGGGAGCTCCCCTTGTCCTGTGCAGCTCCTAGGTGAACCACGGCTCCATCCTGCCTTTCCTCACTCTCCATGCGCCAGCCACCTAGTCAGTCCCAGTGAGAGAACCTAGATACCTTAGTTGCCAGTGCAGGTCGCTTACAGTTTTCGTTAGTGTGGATGGGAGCCTCTGACCCCAACTGTTCCTAGTCGGCCATCTTGGTCCCCTTAGCTGTTCTTTTCTAAAGACCTTTTGCCTTCCATATAAATGTTAGACTGAGTCAGTCAAGTTCGTAAATAAATCGAGCTGGACGTTTGATTGGGATTGAATTGAATTTGTAGTTTGAGTTGGAGTATATTGACGTTATTAATATATTCTTTAATACTGTATATTGTATAGTATATCATTTTAAAGATATTATACGTATGTATTTAAATATAAAATGTTCTATATGCATTCCATATTCTGTGTTCTTGAATATTCTGTTGATTCCCAGGTACTTGATGGGTTTTTTTGCTGCTGCTGGTGTCTTTTTTTCTATTATATTTTTCAGCTGGTCATTTGATATTACTTTGTAAATAGGAAAACATGTACATCTAAACGAAATTTTTATCTTTAAAACCAAAGGATTCTCTGCTGAAGTTGCTGCACTAGGAGTGTTCATTGATGCCCAATAAGAACAGATTTTTACTCTAATAATTTTTCATTTTCCTGTAACAAGCTTGGGGGAGTCACAGCAGAGAGAAAATTATAAATTTGCTGTTTGTCTTACTTTCTGTTGTCTACAGTAGAACGTAAGAAAGTGGGGTATAAATCTTAAATAAGTTAAATAAACATTCACTTTCCAAAACTGATAGTAATAGTAACACCTATTGTAGTGGACACCATTGGTTGCTCCCATGTCATCCATTCCTCTCTTCATCTTTTCATACAGAATCTCAATTGTTTTCCTCACACAGCTGTGTGCTTCAGGAGAACCTGACCTACCTACAGATCCAGGGGTGCTCCTGATTGGTTTAAAGACAGCCCATTCTCTCACCAGTGATTGGTTCAGGTATGAGGCACACGATCCAATTCTGGCCAATTAAATGATATTTGCTGGGTGGATTTTGGGGCAAGTTTTCTCATTCCCAAGGAAGAGACACAAAAAGACGTGTTTCCTCTAATCTGCTTGCATCAGAGTGTTTCTGATTTAAATGTGGATTTAATATAAAGTCTTTATATAAAAGAACTGAAAATAGAACAAAGGGTATTTACATTAAGTTCAAAATGCACAAGAGATTTTGGCAAAAAAATAATAACAAGTTTTATAGGTAAAAAGAGTAAGAATAATATCAGGTTAATCAATTTTTAAAATTGGGGTAAATTTACATACCATAAAAAGCCGTTTTCAATGTTTAGTTCAGTGAGTTTTGACAATTTTATACACACCTGTAAGTACACCCCAAACAAAATATAAAATATTTTTATCACCCGAGGACGTTCTTTCCTGTCCCTTTCTAGTCAATGATCACCCTTTCAAAGGAATTCACTTTTTGAGTTTTGTCATCACAGATTAGTTTAACCTGTTCTTGAATGTGATGTAACTGGAGTCATACAATATATATTTTGGTGTGTGCCTACCTTTTTATCTCCACATAAAGTTCCTGAGATGCACACAAATACCAGTAGTCTGTTATTTTTTTTTATCGGTGAGTAGTATTCCACAGTACAAATTTAATGAAATTTGTTTACCTGTTCTTTTATGGATGGACATTTGAGCAGCTTTTGGTTTTATGCTATTATGAGTAAAACTATTGAATGTTTTTGTATAAATATTTTTGTAAATGTATGTTTTCAATTCTTTTTGATAAACATCTAGAAAGGAGTCATATGGTTATATGGCTAGTACATTCTTAACTTAATGTGAAATTTCCTGAATTTCTTTAAAGTAGTTGTATCCTTTTACACTTTCCCTGAGAGTTCCAGCTACACCATATCCTTAACCATCACTTAGTGTCATGAATCTCTTTCATGTTAGCTCTTCTAGTCAGTGTGAAATGCTATCTCGCTGTGATTTCAAATGGAATTTTAAAAAATTACCAGTGATGTTAAGCAACTTTGTCATGAATTTACTGAGGATTTGTATATCTTCTGTTGTGTAGTATCTCTTCAAGTTTTCAGCTATTTAAATAACTGGATTTGCTTGTCTTTTTTTGTTGTTGATTTGTAGAAGTTCTTTTTTATTCTGGATGTTAGTTTATAGATTAGATGCCAGGTATATGTATTGTAATATTTTTCCTAGTCTGTGGCTTGCACAATCATTTAAAAATGATGTCCTTATATGAAGGCAACTGTTTAATTTTGATGAAGCCCAATTTAATTCATTTTATGGTTGGTGAGTTTTGTGTCCTATCTAAGAAATGTTTGTCTAATCCAATGTTTCAAATGTATGTTTTTTTTTTCTAGAAGCTTCGTATTTTTGGATTTTATGTTTAGGCGTGATCAATCTCAAATTAATTTTTATGTGTCCAGTTAGATAAGGATTGAAGTTCACTTTCTTCTATATGAATATCCAGTTCCAGTAGTGTTTTGCAAAAAAAAAAAAACTTTCTTTTTTTCCTATTGAATTGATCTGATCCCTTGGCCAAAAATTAATTTACTGTATTTTAGTCAGTTCATTTCTTGACTCTTTATTCTGTTCCAGTGATGAAAATTTCTTATTAGGTGCAGACATATTAAAATGTGTTTTGCCTTCTTGATGATTAAAATCCTTTAAGCCAGTGTCCTTCCTACCACACAAAATTTTTGAACAAAGTCAGGTTTGTTCTACTAAGATTTTGATGTACAGTCATGCATCACTTAACAACAGAGATATGATGAGACATGTGCCCTTGGGTGACTTTGTCATTGTGTTTACATCACAGAGTGCACTTACACAAACCTAGATGGTATAGCCTGCTACACACCTAGGCTACAAACCTTTACAGCGTGTTACTGTACTGAATATTGTAGGCAATTGTAACACAATGGTAAATATTTGTGCATCTAAACATATTTAAATATAGAAATGGTAAATTAAAAGTTTAATATAAAAAGAAAAATGGTGCACCTATACAGGGCACTTACCATAAGTAGAGCAGCAGGACTGGAACGCGCTCTAGGTGAGTCAGTGTGTGAGTAGTGAGTGAATGTGAAAGCCTAGGACATTACTGGACACTACTGTAGACTTTATAAACACTTACTCTTAGGCTACACTAAATGTAGAAAAATATGTATTCTTTAACACTAAATTAACTGTAGCTTACTATAACTTTTGTACTTTATAAACTTTTAATCTTTTTTAAACTTAGCTTAAAACACAAACATATTGTACAGCTATATAAAATATTTTCTTTATATCCTTATTCTAAAGGCATTTTTTTCTATTTTAAAAATTTTTATTTTTATTTTTTAGCTTTTTAAGCTTTCTTGTTAAAAATAAAGAAACAAACACACACATTAGCCTAGGCCTACACAGAGTCAGGATCATCAAGATGTTGCTAGATGATAGGAATTTTTCAGCTATATTTTAATCTTATGGGACCACCATTGCATACGTGGTCTGCCATTGACCCAAACATTGTTATACAGTGCATGACTATACTTGTCTAATACTATTCCATCTCACAAAACAACCCCAGTGAATTAAAACTCATAATACCTCAAGTTTCCAAGGCCATGTTTAGCCCCTGAGGACTCAGTTGCTCACTTTTCCTTGTGGCAATTTAATGCTGCAGCAGTGTAAGAAGGATCATCGTAGCTGCACTTCCAAGCCTCATCCTCCAATAAAGCTTTTGTCAATAATTTTATTTCTTAGTGAATGTCAAGCTCAAAAATGGAAGAAAAGAGTATTACTTATTGGCCTCTTAAAACCTCACTCACTTGAAGGGCTGCTATGTGGGGTTAAAATAGATATAATAGTTTGGTTTTCTATTAGACTTTTGACATGTTAACTGAAAGCATTCTGATTGGCTTGACAGTTGTATTTTCTTTTTGCAAATTAATAAATGACTCTTTTGGTCCATGAGAACAGATAGCAAAAATGTGCCTAATTATACCATAGAATCAATTTGTAGGTCAAATCAACTTTCACCAGCATAGTGTCTCCCTGCAAATTTGATACATAAAGCTTATTCATTGTGAGTCTTTCTTCTAATGACAACATTATAAATAGGCTTTATCTAACATTTTTAGAATTCTCACCAGAATGGGAACATTTCTACTTAAATAGAAAAGCTAAAAGCAAAGATATTTTGCCAGTTAGTTATTTTAGTTACTAAGCACTTCTCAATAGATATTTATGATTGTTGGACTATGGCATCAAATTTTGTCTCGCTAATAACTTCTTGAGATTACGAAGTCCAGTAGCAATAATTTATTGTATTAATTAAGAGACATCGTAGTGATGTGTTTAATAGTAATAGGAATTAGACAATATTATTAAGGATTTGGTGTATATATAAAATAATGCTATTCATGACTAAAATTTATCTTGATTCATTTTCTAAAAAGAACTCAATATATTTCATGTCTCTGGTACTTTTATTACAATTCTCTATGAATATCCTTTAGCTTAGGTAGGATATTTCATTAATTAAGCGTACATCATGCTAACTCAAGGCAGGAAATAATAAAATTATGTGAAGTGTTAACATATCTGAGAGTAAATGATAAAAATTAATCTAACCAAGATGCCAGCCATAAAATAAATTACATGGGCCGAAGAAAAATGTGAACATCAAATAAAAAAGAGGAATTGCATTCTAAATCTAAGGCAAGGTAGATGAGTAGAGTTGAGTTCCTTATAAAGAAATATTTGAAGTCATAACTGTAACTAGACTTTACTTCAAATGAACAAATCTCAATTTAGATTCTTTCTTGCCCTGAGCTGCAGCTAATATGTCTCCATTTCACGATGAATACTGTCAGGAATGACAATGACCGATAAGTAGAAGCAGTACAAAGTTCCTCCTAGAATGGAATGTCATCCATGTGAGGGAAAAGAAGACAAATTAAGTCTAAAATTAAAATATATCACCAGCAGCTCCAAAGCACTGACTCAAAATCAGGTCAGTTTAAACCTTTGTTATATGTTACTTCAATTTTTAATATTTCCTGGATAAGTAACTGGTAAGTTGGGGATTTTCCTAACAGAAAACAAATGTCTCTCTAGGAAAACTAAGGCAGTGAATTGTCAAGAAAACAGTCAATGAGGGCAAAAAAAAAATACATTGGCTAATTGCTGTTTCAAGTTTTTCCATTCAATTTGTAAAATTTCGATTTTTTTTTTTACAAAATTTCCTCTTAGTTGACACATGCTTATTATAGAAAAAATGTTAAAAAAAACAAAAAGCAGAAAAGTAACCTATGCAATGTTTAGCACTCAGAGAAAAGCAATTCAAATGTTGTTCCACACCCTCCTGAACTTTTATTATTATTTTTTAACATAATTGTGTTCATATTGAATATACATTTTTTGTATTCTGGGTATTTACTCACTTAATGTGACATAGGTGTGTTTGCATATTATTACATACTCTTTATAAAGATAATTCTTAACAACTTCACAATATTCTGAAAAGTATATGTGTTCCCAGAAGTATGAATATTTTATTAACTTGATACATATTAAGAGAGGGGATTACAGGCGTGAGCCACCACGCCCAGCCTGGTCATGACTTTTCTTGGCAATTCCTCTGAGTTCCTGACCCTCATTCAGTCTTCTTTGTTGCCCTTTCCCCTTGTATCTTCTGAGAGCCCAGCAAGCCACAAAGAGATTTATCACAGTGTCATTTGTGAAAACTCATCACACTTTGCAAGCCGCATCTATGGGGAAGTAGATGGTGTTTTATTGATGCTTAGGTATTGTTGCGGGATCCTGAGGACCAAAGAGAGACCATGGAGTGTAAACAGGAGGATACCTTTATTATTGAATGCACTCAGACCCAGCAGACTCAATGTCCAAAGACTGGGCCCAGAACAAAGACAGCACTTGACTTTCATACACACTTCACAAAAGGGGTGGGCTAGTTTGAAGCAGGCTTACGGTTACAATGACGCGAAAGCAAGGATACAGAAGCAGAACAATTAATTAAATTGTGACAGGTTTATAACTCAGGATTACACATGACCATTGCCAAGCAACCCAGATGTCCATTATCTAGGTTTTGCTCTAAAGAGCCTTGCACTGGTTTATCTCATAACCTTTACTATGGTGCCTAGGCAGCGGTAGTTCAGGCCTGCTCAGGCTTCTAAAGACCTTCATTGTACTTCTTAGATAAAACAGAATACTTGAAATTACTAGTTACAGAGAACAAGAATCTATAAACTCATTCCATAAAACAAAGGAAAATTTGTTTTTTCTTCTCCCTGTGTTGAGGGAGTGCTGGGAGAGTCTCCAGAGCACATTAGATAATATTATCAAGACTTTTCCTGGGTCTGGGCTGTGCCTGTTGCTATCTCTGGGACAAATCAGCCTCATACAGGAAAGCTTATTTCTCTTTCTTTTTAATTTTATTTTTCTTTAATTTTCCACCTCAGTATCACTACTAAAGTTTACATCATTTTGTGTGTTTTTTAGATAAAGTAATTACTATATGGTATTTGACTCTAGGCTTCAAAGTCAGGTTCTGAATTATGAAACATTCAGTACTACTTTCCAGTCTTCATTCCCACAACATACTTGCCAGGAAGATATTTCTCAAAATAAACACCTGTCTAGCACACTGAGTTTTCACAGGTATATTGGGTCCTTGCCCAATTCTCCCTGTATTTAATACCTCTTTCTTTGGAGTAAGTAAGTCTATAAGAAAGCAAAAGTCAGGCATACAATTTTATCCGAAGGCTTTTTAAAATAGACAACCAGAGGCTGGGCATGGTGGCTCACACCTGTAATCCCAGCACTTCAGGAGGCCGAGGCGGGTGGATCACGAGGTCAGGAGAGCAAGACCGTCCTGGCTAACACAGTGAAACCCTGTCTGTACTAAAAATACAAAAAAATAGCCGGGCATGGTGGTGGGCACCTGTAGTCCCAGCTACTCGGGAGGCTGAGGCAGGAGAATGGCGTGAACCCGGGAAGCGGAGGTTATAGTGAGCCGAGATTGCACCACTGCACTCCAGCCTGGGTGACAGAGCGAGACTCTATCTCAAAAAAAAAAAGTAAATGAAACAAAATAAAAAAAAATTAGACAGCCAGAGTGGAGGAACTAGTCAGTACTAGCCATTTCATTATGTCTGAGCAACCTTGGAGTCAGTGAAGTTTTCTCTGGCTGGGTTCTGCCTCTAAAACAAACACTTAGCAGCAGCCAGGAAAGTTATGCAACATCTATAATCTAGGAGGCTCAGACCATCTTTGCCCACCATACATTACATTTTTTTCTTGCCTACCCTCTACCCTTTTCTGGCCAGATATGAGAAATTTCGAGCTATTATGTATGTGGTAAGGAGGGAAGATAATTTGGGGAGTGTGGAAAGAGAATTAGCTCAGCATATTCAAGTATATTGGAATATATCTTCTATACAAATAAAAATTCAAATGTTCTTCAAATGTTATACCATTTCATTTTTTTGAAATTATCTACTCTACATAGTAAAGTGCACAATTGTTTATCTATATTCAACCAGCATACATTTACTGCTGCATTTTGCTGGTAAAATACTGCATTAATTTTAAAAAATCAGTTATTGATGCCATTTGCATTTGCTCTTACAAAGTTTATCTAACAGTTATTGTTTATGCTTATATCTTAGGCTTCACAAAATAGCGCATTGCTGGTGCAAGTTAGGTAGTCAAAAATTATAGGTATTATTATTTCGAGGTTTTTGTGGAAGAGAGAGTTAAGAGTATGGTACTCTGTAATTTTTAAAACCTCACATTCATTATCTGTACAATGACTTTGGTTCGGGGGGAGCCTTTCAAATATCCAGTATCCAATTAGGCTAGGTGATAAGTGTTATTCAACATTACAAAACTGAAAAGTAACTCTGTAGGGATTTAAATCTGTCTGCTTCCAAAACCAACTCTTACCTATTATGCCAGTGCTAAGACAGTTAGAGTGAACGAAGAATACCAGGGCTGGAGTGGCGTTGTCAGTGTTTGACAAGGGTAGCAGAGCAGGCTGACTCATGGACTCACCACAACATAGGGATGAAGGAGAGATGAGATCAGACAATGCTGTTGGCTTGAAACATGGCCTTAGGGTTTTAAAGGTCAAAGTCTGTGAGTTCAGAAAGAGTAGGGAGCTCCAATATTAGGTACCCAGTTAACAAAATTAATAAAACCTTAATGGTGAAATATCAGATTTTAGTTGAATGAGAGAGGCAGAAGGTGAGGAGTATAGCTATGACTCTGATTGTAGTTCAGGTGTGATACAATGAGAAGCTGAATTGCAGTAGGAGCTGGCCTTGCAAGGAGGACATGGGCTGGGCTTGAAAAAACAGTGTCTTGGAAGGAAGCAAGTGGTTAAGGCTTCTGCAGCCGAATTCTTGATTCAAGTCCCAGCTTTGGTCCCTGCCATATATATAACATCAGGCAAGTTAATTAACCATCCGAAGCGTCAGCTGTCCTCTCACTGAAATGAGCAGCATAGCCTGACTTATAGGGCTATTGAGAGATTAAATGATATGTAATGCATGTGAAGAGCTTAGCACAGAGCCTGGCACATAGCCCCAGTTCAAGAAACAATAGCGACACTGCTGAAAAAATGAGTAGGGGCGGGAAGAATGGGGATGGGGGTGCTGATCCAGGGTGATTTGGATCATGGCGGTACCATTAAGAAAAGTTAAAAACCCAGAAAGAGGACGTGGTTGATTCAGAAGGAGGATAGTAAGAGCAGCTGATATTGATGCTCTGGTGTATAAAATGTTAAGTTTTAAAGATTGCATGTTAATGTCCAGCGCTGCCTTATTAGCCTGGGGAGAGGCTGCAGTGTCTTTTGTTTTTCTGGACAGCAGGGAGCTCCTAGGTACTGGAAAGCAGCAAGTGAGGGTCTCCTACTGTTTTCTGTACTTTGCTGAGTAACACTTGCAAGTGAGCTAGCATCATCTGATGCTATGGTTAAAAACAAGTTGTGTATTCCTGGACTCATAAATGCATAATTTTCTCTATGAGTTACTTGAAATCCATTGAATCTTATAGAGCTGGAGTGTAGTTTAATATCCAGCAAAAACGGAACAGATCAGACCAAAAAAAGAGAAGGTGTGTGTCACCAACTCACAGATTAAAAGGAATAACGGGGACTAGAATGTAGCATAAAAAGCAGGAACTGGAGTTGTGGATGCAGTGGTAGGAACACACAAAGGAGAGAGAGTCTTTTCTTGCCTTAGGAATCTGGGGAAGACTCATTAGAAGAGCTGGGTAAGGCGGGAAGGGCATTCCATGTGAAGGAACAGCACACGTGCAAAGACATGGAGAAGTGAAATTGCTTGAGAAATTTTCTGGGCACAGCAAATGTAGTTTGTAGAAAAGTAATGATAAACTTTAGACAAATTAAAATTAATAGAGTTTAATTGAGCAAAGAATGATTCATGAATGGGGCAGTCCCTGCCCAGAATAGGTTCAGGGAGGCTCCGGTGCAGCTACATGGTCAAAGAAGATTTCTGGAGAGAAAAAGAAAAATGATGTACAGAAAACAGAAGTGAGGTACAGAAACAACCAGATTGGTTGCAGCTGAGCGTTTGCCTTATTTGAACACAGTTTGAATAGTTGGCCGCCTTTGATTAGCTGAAACTCAGTGATTGGCATAAGAGTAGGTTACTGTTTGTTTATGCATCCAGTTAAACTACAGTTCACTATGTACAGAGACACCCTTAGGCCAAACTTAAAATATGTAAGGAGACAGCTTTAGGCTAAACTTGATTTAACAGTAACAAATGAGAAAAAAGAGAAGCCCAGAGAGAGAGAGCGTTTCGCACGGAGTCAAAATCTGAATAAGTAAAGAGCCCACGTTTGTAGATTTCGAGTACCCTTTTCCTTGCACTTTGCTGGTCTAATTCCTTCTACACAGTTAAGAGCTCTGAGTAACTGAGTTACTGAGTTTGCAATTTCTAGACATAGTGTTTCTACCAGTATATTAATTATTCTCTTCCCCTTTCAAAGAATCACTTCTCAGGAGTCACTTTTCTCTTTCTAATTTTGATTTTGTTGAGGCTCAGAAAGCAATACTCCAAAGACTTGTGCTTTGACATGCTCAGAGGCCTTAGATGCTGCTTCAGAGGCAAGGGTTTCTAACCTTGTCTCGTTCCCCACTCCAACTCGTCTTGTTCCTTTAAGTGCAGGAAGGTACTCTGGAATTTCTTTAACCGACCAAGAAAGTTTCTTTCCAAGATAAATGCAATTGTCCTTTTTTGTTGTTGTTAGACAGGGTCTCACCCTGTCACTCTGTCACGCAGAATTGAGTGTGGTGGTGCAGCTGTGTCTCACTGCAGCCTTGACCTCCTGGGCTCAAGCAATTCTCCCACCTCAGCCTCCCAAGTAGCTGGTACCACAGGTGTGCACCAGCACACCTGGCTAATTTTTTAAAAAGAATTTTTTGTAGAGATGGGGTCTTGCCGTGTTGCCCAGGTTGGTCTTGAACTTCTGGGCTCAAGCAATCCTCCTACCTCAGCCTCCCAAAGTGCTGGGATTACAGGCATGAGCTACTGCACCCTCCCTCAATTGTCTTAAACCCCCTCTGTAGGGATCTCATTAGATAACTAGGAAAGATCAACCATCAGAGAAGAGAAGAGACTGGGAGTCAGCACCATGTTGAGAGAGACTTTTCATCTGTTCTTCTGAGGACAGCCCTAAGAAATTACTTAGGGTACTTGATTTGCCTAATAAGACAACCTTTGTTCCCATACAGCACCACGTCTCACCTTCCCTTAATGTCTCTGCCTTCCACTTTCGGAGTTCATTCATTCCTAATGACTTACCATCCCTCAAAACAATGGTCTATATTCCCATCTTTCTCTTGATCTATGAAAAAGGGTATATAAGCTTCTGTACTGCATTGGGTTACTTGATAATCACTCTGTGAATTTTTTTCCCCCTGTACATTAATAAATTTGTATGCTTTTCTCCTATTAATCTGTCTTTTGTCACTTTATTTTCAGGGAACCTTCAGAAGGTGAACGGGATCCCTGTGCCCCTACAATTTGTTATTTTTATCTAGGATTTTTCTGTAATTAAAAAAAGTTTTTTTGAAAAACAGGTGTCTATATTGTTTTACACTAAACTAAAACTGAAGTAACTAACAAGTACAATGCACTGCAGGTACTCTCTTCATCTCGTAGTTCACGCTTAAGCACTGAACCTGTCCTAAGAAATGTGAGTATTCCTGAGTCAAAGAGAGTCATCACTCAACCAACAAGCTAGGTCCTTGTGAAAACTTTAGCATCTAATCATTAAATTGATTTAAAGCAAGAGACTAGTATTGCTATTGTCTTATTAATGGAATGGTTTCAGTTATGTATGCTAAGTTTCAGTATTAGTACTTTTCAAGACTGGGAAACTCATTTGTTTTTCACTGAATGTGAATTTGAAAGGATGAAACGAAATAAACTAAGCAAGGACAATCAAATTAATGTAAAAAAGGCAACAGTAATAAAAACAGTGTTCATACCAGTATTTAGCATAGTGCCTGGCAGATGATAGGTACTCCAAAATATTTTTTTTTTTTTAAAGAGATGGGGTCTTACTAGGTTGTCCAGGTTGGAATGCAGTGGCTATTCACAGGTGTGATCATTGTGCACTACTGCCTCAAACTCCTGAGCTCAAGCAATTCTCCTGTCTCAGCCTCCTGAGTAGCTGGGACTACAGGTGCAGCCACTGCACCTGGCTTCCCAAAATTCTTCTTGAATGAATGAATGTTGAATGAATGAATGTTCCTTAATTCTAGGTACATCAAAAGCAGTGTGGATTGGTGCACATGATTTTAGGTGCTAGGCTGTTTCAATATTACACAGAAACTACGTCTCCACATGATAACCCTGGTGTTTTCCCTAAAACAACAAACCATTAAGTTGAAGTACCAACTGTTTCTTCTCATCTTCATGATCATTTAAAATATCTGGCTCTTTTCCTCTCTTTTATGCATCATAATTTTTCAAATGTTTTTCTATTCTGTGTCTACTGGAGGTTGTTAATGTTGTTATGACTCTGTTAACTCTTCTTTATAGCATTATAGAAGGATCTCATAAAAAGTAATATTGGTGTGTAAATAAGATGCAAGAAGCAATGACCTCCATTTTTTCTATTCAATAGAAAGGAGATAAAATAATGAGTAATAAAATCCTTCTAGAAATTCTGATTCTTTTTGATCAACTTGATACAGGTCAGGTAGAAGTGGTCTCCTGACAGAAGCAATAGTCTTTTTTCAATCCAGTGGAGAAAGCCTATGTGTTCCCAATAATCCCACTTAGTTTTGTTGATCTTTGAGCATTACTGGGTAAGTTGTAGTTAAATGTCACCTTGTTTTTTCTTACTAGAAACTTAATGTTATATTTTTAACATTTAATGTTAATTTTATTTAATTTCAATTTAATTTTAATGTTATGTTGATAGAATAACACTTTTTCGTCAAAATCATATTTAGGATCTGTATACTTTGATTTCACTTCTCAATCAGATGGATTCTATGAAAATTCAATAAAAAAGATAGAAGGTATGTTTCCATTTCTTTTCAGAGTTTTAAGGAGAGAATCTTATCTTTCAGGGTTCCTCAACCCTTTTTGATAAATGGTAAAGGAGCATTTTGAAAATGTTGTTGTGCAGACATATTTGCAGATATATTGTGCAGATATAGTTGGTATTTCCTTAAAAAATCAAATCATATTTGAGAGTCTGTTGTTTTGGTGAAACAATGGAGCCATTATGTGATTGGTATTATGTAATTGAAGGTTTCAAATGACTTCCTGCATTTACCAATAATTCACAAGGGATGCATTTAGGTATATTTTCTACCAAGCCCACAGCATTTTGGCTGAGATTTCCAAGTCAGGTGAATCTCTTCTATTGTTTACACTGGTGTCTATGCCAAAGAGGAGTGATTCAATAGACAGGCAGTCTTGCAGCACATAGCTGCCAGGTTTCTGGATCATACCTATTTAAAAGATGTAAATTTGGGACCCAGTCAAGAAACAAGAAAAAAAATGCAGGTTAATGAACGGCATAAATATTTATATTTTATGTATGTATGTAATACCTAAAACTAAAGCCCAAAGAGAAATGAAAATCAATAGAAAGTGAAAAAAATGAATCTGAACTTTCAGATTGTATTTTAATTCACTGCCTGATATGTTTAGACGACAGCATGGCATTCCCTCTTTTTCTCTGATGGAGTTTCACTCTTGTTGCCTGAGCTGAAGTGCAATGGCGTGATCTCAGCTCACTGCAACCTCCACCTGCCAGGTTCAAGCGATTCTCTGGCCTCAGCCTCCCAAGTAGCTGGGATTACAGGCATGCACCACCACACCTGGCTAATTTTGTATTTTTAGTAGAGGCGGGGGTTTCACCATGTTGGTCAGGCAGGTCTCGAACTCCTGACCTCAGGTGATCTACCTGCCTTGGCCTCCCAAAGGGCTGGGATTACAGGCATGAGCCACCAAGCCTGGCCTGCATAGCATTCTTTTTTTTTGTTTGTTTGAGACGGAGTCTGGCTCTGTCGCCCAGGCTGGAGTGCAGTGGCGCGATCTTGGCTCACTGCAAGCTCCGCCTCCCAGGTTTACGCCATTCTTCTGCCTCAGCCTCCCGAGTAGCTGGGACTACAGGTGCCCACCACCACGCCTGGCTAATTTTTTTGTATTTTTAGTAGAGATAGGGTTTCACCGTGCTAGCCAGGATGGTCTCGATCTCCTGACCTCGTGATCCGCCCACCTCAGCCTCCCAACTGCATAGCATTCTTTACAAGTTGCCCCATGTGCCAATGAAGCAGAACCCTGTCCAAAGAAATCCCAAGTAGTTAGGGTAGAATGGGTTCTGATTGACTTCTCTTTCTTTTTCTTCACTCCCATTATTTTTATAACGCAAGTAATGGAGCATATATTTGTTGTTAAACATTGAAATAATAAAGAGATACACATATTAAAGAATAAAAGACTCCTACAATCATTGCTGCCAAGCTTCCAAAGATAACCACTGCTAACAAGTTTGCCCTCATTTTCCTAAACCCTCTTTTACATACACATGCAAACACATCTATAGTTTGTAAAAAATTCTACCATATGATACATATTATTTCACAGCTTACTTTTCTCTTTAATTTTTTTAAAGAGATGGTGGTCTCACTATGTTGCCCAGGTTGGAGTGCAGTGGGCTAGTCACAAGCATGATCATAGTATACCACAGCCTCAAATTTCCAGGCTCAAGAGATCCTCCAGCCTCCCTAGTAGCTGGGGCTACAGGCATGTGCAACCATGCCTGGTTACTTTTTTATCTTGATGGTATGTTATGGACATTTTCCCATGCTAGTACATGGATCCACCTTTTTAAAGATTGAGCCTATGGAATTCTAAATTATGGGTATATCATAATTTATTAAATATTTCTTCTCATTGTGTTAGGAATAAGTTTTGGCACTAGTAACAAAAACTAAAAAATGTGGCAAAAAATTAAAAGTTTTATCTTTCTCATATAACAAGAGTTGTATAGTCCTGGGCATATGTGATAATTCTGTGATATTTTCAGGGATAGACTGATTTCGGTGTTCTAATACTGAGTGTAGCTCCCATCCTCAAGGTAATATTATGGTCCCAAAGTGACTGTTGGAGCTCCAGCAATCAAATCTTCATTCCAGTCAGGAAGAAGTGAAAGGTAAGGAACAAATTGGTGTGCCAGTAAAGTCAATCCCCCTTTAAAACACTTTTGTACAAGTCCTACCTAACAATTCCTGTTTATATCTCATTGGTCATATCTTAACACATAGCCATCCCTTTCTGTCAGGAATTAAGGGAAATTTAATACTTTAGTCAGATGTATTGATACCACCAACAATCAGTTCTTTTAGTAAGGAGGAAGGGGAGAATGGAGATTCTCCCCTTCCTCATGTGTTGGTATATATTTTGGTTGTTTACAATTTTCACTATAACAAATAGTCCTGCAATGAATATACATGAACAAGTTTCTTTTCATTATATTTGCTTCATATTTTCCTGTAACCCCTGTTTTTTACTTTGGTTGATTTATTAATTATCTTCCATATGTTACGCCTTTTCAGTATTTATAACTTTATCCATTTTTCATCTGTTCTTGGCTCAAAGGAGGAAGCATCCTGCTCTCTTTTAAGTGTTCTCTCTTGTTCCCTCTTTGAGCTTGGTGGTGAAAACAGAGTAATAGGTTAAGATGTTGATGTTTGGAGGTAAAAGAAATATAAATTGAGGGTGTCTCCACCTGACCATCTTTATGAAAAGGCAAGGTACCAGGAGCAGACAGCACAGAATGGGGCTAACTTCTCACTCCATGACTTTCTAAGGGTTGCGACCTTCAAGGAATTACTTAATGTCTTTGTGCCTTAGTTTTTCCATCTGTAAAATGTTGTTAGTTTTGGCATTTACCTCATAGGGTTGGTGTGAGAAGGGAATGTAAAGCAAATGGAAATAGTAGCTGGCATATACTAAGTGCTATGTGAGTTAACAGTTGTCAGTTCTCACCTCAGTGAAGTAAAAAATGGTTTCTGTGCAGTATAATGGGAATGGAGACACAACGAGAGGGTAGGTGGTGGTCAGAGTCCACACTGTCTTTGTGAGAGATTTGAGGTGGCCAGGGAGGTATGAATCAAGGGATGGTTGTGTAATGCTGAGAGGACAGTTGAAGTCGGGCATCACATTGACCGCTTAAAAATAGGAGTAAAGACATTGAATAAATAGGATTGAAATTAACTGGGTAGGGTTGGCAGAAGGCCAGGTGGATAGAGCACTAGAAGGTGCTGATATGAGTTAGCTGAAATAATTTACCACAAGATTCTGGGTGGGAAAAGAGAAACAGAAGAGTACTTCAGAAAGCCATTTCTCTTGAATTGAGGGGCCAGAGTGAATTGTGGATAGAAAAAAGGATGTGGACTGAGAATAGATTTTCAGAATTCAGGCTTTTAAAGGTATCATTCTGGGTGATAGTATACTTTCAGGTGTGGCTCATGTGACTGGATTACTGCAGTGAAACAAATGCCAGAGATGAAGATCAGGGAAATAGAGGGAATCAAATATTTTGTTCAGTTTAATTAACTAGGCAATTGATCATCTAGTATGTGCTAAATGGGTTTTGTGTTGTTGTGAACAAGATATAGGTATTTCCTAATCATTAAGTTAAAAAACGACTATATATAACAATATATATATTTGTTTTTTAAAAACACATATATAAAACAATATATTTGTTTATTAAGAGGAATCAAAGTAATTTATGTATACCTAGATACTTACCATTTCTTATGTTACTCATTTCTTCCTGAAGATCTGTGTTTCCCTCTACTATTATTTTACTTCAGCCTGAGGAATTTCCTTTAGTACTTCTTATAGTGTAAGTCTGCTTGTGACAAATTTTCCTAATTTTCCTTTTTTAAAAACATGCTTTTTGAGATTGGTTTTTGGAAGGATATTTTTGCTGAACATAGAATTCTGTGTTAATTTACTTCTCTCTGCGTTTAAAAATATCTCAAGGTTTTCTGGACTTTTTTTTACTGCAGGAAGTCAGAAGTCATTTGTATCATTGTTTACTTATATGTAATGTACATATATTTCTCCCATTGTAGTTAAAAAATATATTTGGAAAATTTTGATACTCCCTACTTCAAAAGGTAGAGCTGAGGTTCCTCCCCTTGAATATGGCTCCAACTTAGAGACTTGATACTGATCAGCAGAATGGTAATAACTGACTTCCAAAGCCAGGTCATAAAAATGTAGTTCAGAGCACATGTAAAGAGCTCTCTGTATTTCTCTCTTCTTGTTTTGAGGGAGGTCTACCCACTATATCATGAAGACGCTTACACAACAGTAGGGAAGAGTTCACATGGAGAGGAACTGAGGCCTCACACCAAGTGCTGGCTCCAATTGCCTGGCATTTGAGTGATTCATCTAAGTGATCCACCTTGCCAGCAGATCCTCCAGCTCCAATCACATCCAGCTTCAGAGGATGGAGACCTTGCCTGACATTTGGTTACAACAGCACAAAAGCTGAGGACCATAACCTAAGCTGTTCCCAAATTCTTTTCCACAGAAACTGTCAGAGATAATAAATGTTTATTTTTTTAAACCATTGAATTTTGGAGTAATTTGTTATGCAGCAATAAATAATTAATACATTTGTAATTCAAATGTCTGTGTATGTTATATTCAGTGCTCCAATTCTTCAATTTGCTTTCCTGTGTAAGAGAAAGAAAAAAAATTGTAAAATTCAAGGTGTACCATAACTGAAAAATTAACCTATAGAAGAAAATTATTAATTTGTGGTAAACCAGCTTATTTTAAGAAAACATTTTGTCTCTTTGGTTTGCCATTGTAGCTTGAGCTCCTTGTGTAATGCTTGGTACATAATAAGACATTAAATAAATATTGTTAAATGAATGAATCAATAAATTTGCTTCCTCAGGTTTTAAGCTTCTGGGGGACAAAAATTATGCCTTATTCATCTTTGTATCTCCCTCATATGGCACAATTCTTAACGCTGAACATGCACCATTTACTGTTGAGTTAAATTGAACTTAACTGAAATTCTTGTTAAAGTAAATGATCTGGAAATGGAAGTGAAAAATCATAGCAAAAAATTCATTTTAAACCTTTATATTGTACATTGACTAGTGGTGGTTTTCAAGCCCCATCAACCTATCACCAACCAACAAACAAAAAACCCTAAATTCATACTCTGTTG
Source organism: Pongo pygmaeus (assembly GCF_028885625.2). Lineage (NCBI taxonomy): Eukaryota > Metazoa > Chordata > Mammalia > Primates > Hominidae > Pongo > Pongo pygmaeus. The sequence goes on from NC_072380.2 coordinate 129,607,506, forward strand.
CTGCATGGCAGACCACATGGATTTTTATAATTTCTACCAAGACAACACATCTTCAGATGTTTCTAGGGAATCTTTATGAAGCAATATACAATGGTAGGAATTTTACTCTGCTTGAGTTGTAAACTATTGCAAGCTGTTGAATTTAGTAGATTATCTGCACAGGCCGAGTAACCTGTATTGCTCCTTATCCAGTTGAGCCTTAAGCCATTTCAATAGAGCCAAATTTTATGAGTATAGTGAATTTAAACACTTATTCACTCTCATTCACTCATGCAACATATAAACTGAGCAATTCTCTTCCTCTTTGGGAGATAAAGAGTATCCAGGGTGTATCCCAGTGGTTTGGAGCACAGGCCAGACTTCCTATGTGCAAATTTCTAGTGGATCCCTTACTAGCTTTGAGATCTTTGGTGTACCTCTTAACCTCTTCCCTTAGTTTCCTCAACTGTAAAATGCAGAAACTAATAGTACTTACCTCACAAGGTTGCTGTGAAGATTAAATACATAAAAATTGCCTGACATATACTAAGCATGAATAAAATAAGTTGTTATTGCCTTGAATGCCTACCATGGACCCTGGAACATTGCAAATGACTTGTTGACGTTTGAATGAATGAATGAATAATGAATAAGGTGAGAGTTGTGTCTAAACTATGTTTTGTTTTTTTTTTGTAATTGCATTCTATGATCATACAAAAGTTTTGATTGTTCACTCCTTTTTAGAAATTCTCTATTAGATAAAAAAGAGGCAGAATATGTTCTTTGATAAAGGACATACAAGTAATATTGGCATGTGATTACCTAGAGTTGGTGCATTAGTCTGTTCTCCCACTGCTATAAAGAAATACCGGAGACTGGGTAATTTGGAAAGAAAAGAGGTTTAATTGGCTCATGGTTCTGCATGCTATACAGAAAGCATGGCAGCATCTGCTTCTGGGGAGGCCTCAGGGAGCTTTTACTCATAGTGGAAGGCAAAGCGAGAGCAAGTGTCTTACATGGCAGAGCAGGAGTGAGAGAGAGAGAGAGGGGAGGTGCCACACACTTTAAAAAACCAGATCTCGTAAGAATTCATTCACTATAAAGTACCAGGCGGGGATGGGGCTAAACCATTCATGAGAACTCTACCACCAGGATCCAATCACCTCCCACCAGGCCTCACCTCCAACACTGGGGATTACAATTCCACTGGAATTTGGTGATGACACAGATCCAAACCTTACCAGTTGGGAATTAAACACACACACTTTGGGCTAAGGGGAATTTTGATTTTTCATTTTAACCCCCTCATAAACGTGGACATGGCAGACAGGAGTCAAACACAGAAAGGAGCATGGAGACTCAGACTTCCAGGTATGCCTTGCTGAACCTGTAGAAAGTACATTCTAACTAGCAAGCAGGGCCAAGGCTCTCCCCCTTGACTGCGGGCAATACCTGGGGAAAGGTGAGGAGTCCAATTAAGCCTTTGCATCCACCAAACTTGGCAAAGTGCCTGGCAGAGAGTAGGAAGAAAAAAATTGTTTTTAAGGAATGAAGTATTAGGCGATCAAGGCAACCAGGAAGGCTTTGGGTTGAAATATTCTACCTTTGGTCACAAACCTTCCACCTGTACCCCAACTTCCACTTACGTAGACTGACTGCTCAGTTCCCAAGCCGCCTCCTTAGAAAGACTTCCTTTCAATTCAAGCAGCAGAAAAAAGCAACCCAGCTGAAACTTCTCCTAGAGTTATGGGAACCGTCTCCTTCCTCTGTCGCTCATGGGGGACTAAGATGGGACTGGGAGCAAAGGAGCGTCTCTGAATGGCGGGGCAGTTGCAGCGTCCCACTTGGCAAGGGTCCTTGAATTACCTCCGCCCCCGCCCTGACCCCGCCCTAAACATCAAACTTGGAAACTCATCTTTCAGCAGCAGCGCTAGAGCAGTCACCAGGCGTCTCCGCGATGGGCCCCGGGGACTTCCGCCGCTGCAGAGAGAGACTTTCCCAGGGGCTCCAGGGACTCCCAGGTAGAGGGGAGCTTTGGTTCCCACCTCGTCCCGCGTGCGGCTTCCTAGGGGACGGCAGGAGCACGGACACCCAGGAGGAGGCCCTGGCCGCCAGCCCGCTGCTGGAGGACCTCAGACGACGACTGACGCACGCCTTCCAGTGGGCGGTGCAGCGCGCGACCTCGAGGCGCGCGCAGGAGGCGGCGGCAGCGGCGGCGCGGGAGGAGCAGAGCTGGACGCGCGTCGAGGCCACCCTGGCCAGGCTGCGGGCGGAGCTGGTGAGAGCGCGGGCTGGGCGGACGGCTCCCAGGGCTGCCTCTCCCGGGTCCTCTCCTCCGGCTCCAGAGCCGCTGGCCGCGTAGCCCACCCGAGGCCTTGGGGGACCAGCTCAGGTCTGGACACGGCGTTGACGCCCCCGCCTCCCCAGCATCGTTGGGAAGGAAAGGGGCCCTGCAGGACCCATGGTGGGGGGGTAGGGGCGGGGGTGCCTGGTCTACCAGTGACATACCCAAGATGTCTCCTCCCCAACCCGTTTCTATAGTTTTCTGCCGTGTAGGGAACTGTGACTGTGTATGTATGGCTCGTGGAGGAGGAAATTTCCATGAAATAAACTCTCTCTTGGGATTGATGGAGTGTGTCCATCAGTAACTCTTTCTTTATGCCTCGCAAGTTTTATTCTTATCTTTCCCGTGGGTAGTAATTTAGAAAACTGGAAGTGATAAGGTATTTTGTAAAATTGCACCGTTTTGAACATTACACAGGTTACATCCGAATATTAAACAGGAGGGTGTATAGGTAAATATTTTAGCTGACTGATTTTTTTTAATTCAAAAAACTGGAAATTAGTCACAAACTTGAAAAGGACACAATGAATAGGAGCAATTCAGACTTTAAAATGGTGCTGCCTAGGAAAGTGTGCAGTGGAGACTTGACTTGGAAAAGTCTTCTCTTTTGCACTGATTACTAGTACAATTAACCACTACTTTAGAACTGATCCAACCATCAGTAAATTGTCTTATTTAAGAATGTTATCGCATTTCTGAGTTTAAGAAGAACAGTATTAGGCCGGAGCTGTGGCTCACGCCTGTAATCCTAGCTTTTTGGGAGGCCGAGGCAAGTGGATCACCTGGGGCCAGGAGTTCGAGACCAGCCTGGCCAAAATGGTGAAGTCCCGTCTCTACTAAAAATACAGAAAGTAGCCGGGCATGGTGGCTGGCGCCTGTAATCCCAGCTACTCTGGAGGCTGATGCAGGAGAATCGCTTGAACCTGGGAGGCAGAGGCTGCAGTGGGCCCAGATTGCGCCATTGCACTCTAGCCTGGGAAACATGAGTGAAACGTCTCAAAAAAAAAAAAAAAAAAAAAAGGACAATATCCTGAATTCCTTGTCAGATTCAGATTGTTAACATGGGTTACATTAGATTTACTACCAGATTTACTATCTGATCCAACAATGTCGAAGAAACACCTGGTTTTCACCCTGAGCCTAAGCAGTGAGCCTGAGCAGCCGGGTAGCCGGAGCCACCTCATTTGGCCACTGGAGGCCTGTGCTATGGGCCAGGATGCTAAACCGGAAGCCTGAAACCTGGCGCAGCCATCTCTGCATTGTAGTCTTGGGATCTGCCAGTACTCCTTCTTGAGCCTCAGGGGACTCATATTTAAATCAGATGAGGAGATTACACTGAATAAGCTCGGAGACAGCTTTCAATCATAACATTCTAATAAGTTGCTTGTTAGGAGCTTTAGACAAGCAATATGTTGGGGGTGGCAATAAAATCTCACGAGATCGGGTGCGTTCAGGGTGGTATGGCTGTAGACCGCTGGTGGCAATAAAATCTAAACAGATGAGGGCTCAAATACCAACATTACCATTTACAGGTTCTGCTAACACTTGCTGGCCCTACAACTTTGGGATCGTTACTTAGCCAGTTTGAGTTTGTTTACCCATTTGTAAAATGGAATTTATAATCTCACAGGATTCCAGAGCTTATGTGAGATAATATTCTATGAAATGCTTAGACCATGGGTATTGTTTAGTGGCTCTTATTATTATAATGATTACTAGAGACCTTGGACTCTGACTGTACCAAAAAAGAACAGATACATTCCTATTAAAAAATCAGGAGTTTTTCTGGAAAGGGGCCAGAGAAGTTTACACATACACAAATAATGTGTCCTTGGGTTACAGACGATGGTCAACATCTTGGTCAATCATTTTATCCTGGTCATAAGGAACAGGCAAAAGAGTGTGGATACTGTACCTTAATATCATTACCACTAGAAGACTCAGTTTTCGATTTTTGGCTATTAACTGGATTTTTACAGGAACTGACATACATTCCTATACAAATGTACATGTATCATATATTAGGATGGTATTTGTAAGGAACGATGAATAAATTTAATTAATTTAGAGTTGTGTTGCTATTTATACTATTTTCTGTTGTTTGACTGGGTTTTCTTAGTAAGAATCATTCATTTCTAGGGTCTGTGAGTGGATTTCAGGGGTTCTATATACCTAAAATTGTATGCAGAATTTTTGATGTGCATGTAGTTTTTCCTCAGAGAGGGTTCATAACTTTCATCAGATTCTCAAAGGGATCTTTGATGAAAGAAAAGTTAAAGAACCATTGATGTTTGAATTTCCTAAATAAGTGTGAATTATACATACTTATTTTACTTAGATGGTAAATCATTACCAATAATTTTTCTCCTTGATTCTTGCATAAAAGTATAGAATGGATAGTCATCAGTTAATTAATTAATTAATTCACTCACTCTTATAACAAACACACAGAGAACCTACTAGGTTGTGTGCCCAGGCAGTGCACTCTTAGTTGGGGATACAATTATGAATAAGATACAGCCTCTACCCTCAAAATCATCAGTCTTGTCTGGTCAGCGTGTTATGAGGCACTTGTACGGAGTTCTGTGGATGCACAGATGAGAGGCAATTATGTCTGCCCATGCAATCAGGGAGGGCTTCTCAGAAGAGCTGGCATTTGACTGGGTTCAGCAGAGAGAGGTGGCAAAGGGCATCTTAAACAGAAATGGGGACAGAAAGAGGTGTACTTCAGCTCAGCATTTATTTAGGGACTGGCAAGGTTTCTGACTAGCTGCAATGGGAACTGGCATGAGAAAAAGGGCCAGGAAAGGAAGCTCAAAGTAGGGCAGGATTATAGAGCATCTGGGCCACCCTAGAGAGCTGAAGCTTCCTGCAGGCAAGGTGCAAGGGTTTTTTGTTGTGGTGGTTGTTGTGGTTACTGTTACTGCTTGTTTGCTGGATATTCATTTACTTTATTCTTTGCTAATTCTTACTGTCAGAAAAATGATTCTAGGTGCTGCAGAATGGAGAAGAATGTCTCAGAGAAAAACTGAAAGATAATTTTATCCAGTAGCTTTATTTTGCAAATTAGATGACCATGAATATTTGCTTTTTACCAACACACTGTCCTGGTTCATCCTGGGGTGGTTTCTATTGACAAGCTGATGAAGCTTTTTTAGCAGAGAGAACAAATTCCTCATGAACTGCATTAAACAAGCCCTAGCTGAAGAAATTTGCAAGTAGTCGATCATTAGTTTTCAGTTATAATACAAAGATTATGTTGGACTAAGCTTTCTTGGACTGCCCCCAGGTAACATGCCCTAGAGATCTTTTTTTAAATACACGAGGACCTTCATAAACTCCCATTGGAGGATGGTATAAATCAGCCTTGATATCCAACAGATTTCACTCCAGAGTGAAAAATGTTACATTATATAAGTACACATAACTATACATGTGTCTCTAAGGTGTTGTTAAATGTTTTTGCTCAGCAGGTAGACCATTTAAAATCCTGAAAACTTGAAATGATAAGTAATCAAGTAAATAGGCACAGATTCTGAATACTCAGGTGGCTGTAGGCAGTTATCCTGTGGCTCAGAAGGCACATAAAGATAAATGATTTCATTGTGGATCACATGCTATTCCTTGAAAACAGCCTTTGGTGCATAGGTATTTTTCATATGGACAGCTTTGTGCATCAGCTATTTTTGTTTTCATTTCAAGGCCATTTCAAAAGCTATTTATATATCTGGATTTTACCTTGTCATATAGAAAGTCAGTTTTATAGCCAGACCAAACAGTTAGAACTGGAGAATAAGATGAGAAATACATCTTTCTTGATATCTTATTTTCTTTTCCTACAGACTTCTTATTTCTTTTGTGTAGTCAAAGAGTGGTTTCATTTGATCTGCATCTCAGGCTAATAAACATTTTTATTTTTTTTCTAACTTTTAGGTGGAAATGCATTTCCAAAACCACCAGCTGCCTAGAACTTTACTGGACCTAAACATGAAAGTGCAGCAATTGAAAAAGGAGTATGAACTGGAAATTACATCAGACTCCCAAAGCCCAAAAGATGATGCTGCGAATCCGGAATAAAGAAATGCACACACAAGGGCTGGGCGTGGTGGCCCATGCCTGTAATCCCAGCACTTTGGGAGGCTGAGGTGGGCGGATCAAGAGGTCAGGAGATCGAGACCATCCTGGCTAACACTGTGAAACCCCGCCTCTGCTAAAAATACAAAAAATTAGCCAGGCATGGTAGCGGGCGCCTGTAGTCCTTGCTACTTGGGAGGCTGAGGCAGGAGAATAGCGTGAACCCAGGAGACAGAGCTTGCAGTGAGCCGAAATCATGCCACTGCATTCCAGCCTGGGCGACAGTGCGAGACTCCATCTCAAAAAAAAAACGCACACGCAAAGCTCTGGATCCTAAAACTAACGCATACAACCCTGAAACAATTCTGATGAACACATTATGCTTTGCATAAGTTTTGAGGGGCAATTTATAGACCCAAAACTTAGGTGACGGGGGAAGGTGACAGAAAAACATCTAACAGAGGGGAGAGAAAAATGATGTATTACCAAGTTTTAAAGTTATTTATTTGTTATTTTTACTGAGACATAGAAGTAAAATATAACTATAGATAAATCTCTCTCTCTCTCTCTCACTCAGAGAATGCTTTAATGCCAACTTTCGGTATTCAACCTTATGTCACCTGACCTTTCTGGCATTGCCTGAGCTTTCAGAGTTCGTGCTTGTTTTTGATTATTCTCGGTTTGTCTGTCCAGCAGCCTGCCCTGCTTCTTGTGGAGAATTGTTTCTACTTGGATTCTAACCATGCCCTTTAGGTGGCCTGTGACTAATGGTATTCCACCTTCCTGGATATAGTCATGCAGCTCAAGGCAGCCAGATGGGTTTGTCCTTAGGATTTTTTGAATGGGCACTGAAAGAGGAGGTGAATATTTCTGCCAGTAGAAGCTGTGGATCAGGGGCTTGGAAGTTGCTGGTGGTCACCATGTGAGAAAGCCCACACCCTAATAGAGGTGACTGAAACGGAACCACTAAAAGCACAAAAGGGGAGGGAGGGAGGGAGGGAGGGTGCTTCGCTTCCTTGTTCCTGGGGTCTAGCTGTATAAGATTCCAGGCCTTGCTCTTGTTTATGTACATGAAATATTCTGATATCCTTCTCATAAAATCTCTTTTTGCCTAAGTAAATTCAAGCTGGAGTTTCATGACTTGTATCTAGTGTTCATAACTAATACAGTTGTTCAGTTTTAGGAGTTAAAATGGTTCTTACTGTTGAATTGGACTATCTAACTGTATCCAAAAAGTGCTGTCTTTTTAATGCAAACAGTAAAGTTAATAAAATAGTTGCAGATCTAAGTGATATTTATAATGGTTATTGTCTGTAAAATACAAATTAATTTATAACAAGCTATGTAATTTTAATATTTAATAAACTATAAAAATCAGTTCTTGAAGACAGAGACACAGTCTTTCTCTTTTTAAAATAAATACAAGGGCCAGCATGGTGGATCACGCTTGTAATTCCAGCACTTTGGGAGGCCGAGGTGGGCAGATTGCTTGAACTCAGGAGTTTGAGACCAGCCTGGCCAACATGGCAAAACCCCATCTCTACTAAAAATACAAAAATTAGCAGGGCGTGGTGGTGCTCACCTATAGTACCAGCTACTCAGGAGGCTGAGGCATAAGAATCACTTGAACCTGGGAGGTGGAGGTTGCAGTGAGCCGAGATCATGCCCCTGCAGTCCAGCCTGGGTGACAGAGGGGTACTTGGCCCCGAAAAAACAAATAAAAAAAAATAAAATCAAGTTGTTTTATGTGTATGAGGATCTGATAATTATCTGGACTAAGTTTAGTTTGTCCTTAACTTCTTTTTCCACAATAAGTAAATTATTCTAGCCCTTTGGTACTTAATTTCCCTCTGTATAAATGAGGAGTTACCAAGTTCAGCATTGGCAGATGAGCAGTCGCCAGCATCTGCCAAAACGTTCCTTCACACGTTTTGCATATGAGCTCTTGGCCTATAAATACATGACTACTATATTAAATTTCATTTGTAAACTAGATTTCCTGTTTATTTCTTCCTTTGAATTTTATAGAAATTTTTAGGAAAGGGTTGGCATAGTTCCTTGTGGTCTGTTTTTTGAAAAAGCTTCTACTTAACCTTTGGGACAATCATTCTTAAGTGTGTTTTAAAGATTAACATTGATAAATTGTTGTAATTTTGTGTTTAAAAAATACTCGAGGTGATTCATTGTATGAGCTCAATTCCTTACAGAATACAGACTGCTGATGTTGGTTAATACTAATGTCGTTTGATTATACTGATAATATGTTGGGGATCAAAAGAAAGAAAATTTAAAAGAGAAAGTATGAAAATTGATGCATTGTTTTTCACATTTTTAGGTTTAAAAAGGTCCATTATTGTATTGCCAAGTTTTGGTCACCACTTTTCCCCCACATCTTTTAGTGATGAACTTTTGGATCACTGTATTTTTTAGAGGCGGCAGATACAGAAACAGAGTGAGAAACTCCTTTGTGTCCAAAGTGTCTTGTTTATGGAAGTCTGAGTCAGTGGAGGTGGCCTCTGATATTAACTGTGCAATGTGGAAATACAATGGGAGATTGATACATGGGACACTATCATTATTAAAAATTTTTATTTTGTTTTCTCTCCAGTATGCTATCTCTTGCCTTTTGTTTGTAAAGTAGCAGAAGCCCGATGATTGTCTTTATATAGTTCTTTGCCACGGCGCTCAGCTGTTGGTTGTTAGCTTGCTGGCCTGGCATCCTGTCAGCTGGGACACATGAGAAAGCAGAGAAACTTTTCTGAGGGCTGAGGCTGCCCTGCAATCTACACTTCCCCTCTTTCCAGGATTTCTAAATAAGCTGGAGCAACAGTGTGACATTTTAAAGATCTATGAAATGGGAGCGATCAAACTAGTGCCAGCTGGAGGGGAAAATGAGAAAATAATTATAACCTAAATTATGCATCGGGGAAGCAGTAGCTGGATAAACTGAAGAAAGTAAGATGTTCATAACAATAGTGGGAGAGAGAAGGCCAAAAGAAGAGACACTAAAAACAGTTTTGTGAGGAAAATATTGTGCTTGGGTTTTTCAAATGACACAATTTCTCACAGCTTTAATTATATGGGGGATTAAACCACGTTAGCAGGAAATGGGCTTTCACCATATGGTACTTGTTTAGCACCTACCAGTGAATAGATGCCAAATTAATTATGACAATTAGAAGCTTTGCATAGGTTGTTAGGCATTAAATTCCTTTACAGGTGGCCTGGATGAATCCGCATTTTGTTTGGCTTGCCAAATGACTTCTGCTGTAACAGGTGCTTCTGCAACTCCCAGCCTGGGGACAGATCAGAGTCCTCTGTGGGTAACCCCATGATGGCTGAGTCTAAACCAGTGTAATTATAAGAATCTCATCTCCCCTGCTCCCTTCCTGGCAGGGCCCAGGGCCCCGGCACAACCATCAGCTCTATTTACCACTGTAATCACTGCCAGAATCCCTCTGTGCCTGGAACCTGGCACGAGGACCTCCAGTGCCAGCTGCCTTCTCTCTTGGTTGCTTTCATTGTTGCTGCTGCTGCCATTGCCGCAGCCTCTGTTTCCTTTTTGACCATGTCAGTAACGAAGGTTATGGTAGGGTGAGAAATACAGTTAGGGTGACAGTTGAGTCTGTGCCACCCTGCCTACCTCTCGTCTGGCAGCCTCTTGTTCCATCTGAGCTGAGTGCTGAGCAGTAGGATTCAGATGGGTGGACACCTATTACAGTAGCCTGTGTCAAGCACTGCTTCTCAGGGGGCTGTGTACCTCTCATCTGCTTCCTGATTCTGACACTGATGCATATTGGTGGTGAGAGGGCTTCACCTCTTCCTTAGGAGCAATAATGTTATAGTCTTTCTCTTCTGGGACCAGTACAAGAGGGATCTGTTGAAATGTAATAACGATGAAACTAGCAAAGGAATCAGCCACCACTCCTGTACCAGCCATTGTGCCAAGAACTGTGCATGTATCAGCTTATTTAATCCTCACAGTGACTTGTAGGTGTATAGGACCTGTTTTTGGAACTATTTGAACTTGGTGTTTAGTCCTGGCTCTGCCACTTACCAACTATATGACCTAAAGCAAATTGCTTTAAATTCTTTAGGTCTCTCTAAGGAAGCCAGTGAAAATGGGACCTGTCTTATTTAAATCTTAAGTAACTCAAATCAGGTTTGGGAGAATGAGTTAATGGCGAATGAACTTCTATGTCATGTGTTTATTCCATATCTTTAGTTTCATATGATCTTACTACCTTTTTGGACTGACACTTCCCCTGCGCCCTTCTCTTCCTCACATCTTTATGTCTTGGTGACGCTCTGCCACCTGCTCACTGTTCGGATGTTGTCTCAGAGTTCCCTCTGTGGATTCAAAAATTGACTTAGCAAACATGGGAATAGGCAGCAGGAAGATATAAAGTGAATAGTCGCTGCTACTTGCCAACCCCTGAATCTGCCTGGCATGCAGCGCTATGTATGTTTAAAACATAATTGTCCCAACAAAACTGTGAGGTTGGAACTATCGCACTTCCCATTTTACAGAAGAAGAGAGTGAGTACTGGAGAGGTGATGTAATTTATCACGATCCACTCAGCTAGCACGTAGAGATGTCAAGATTCACATCTGATGTTGGGAGTGGTCTGGCTATTGGGCCCCTCCCAAACTAATGAGAGAGACCTTGAACTAGTGAGTAAATTCAATATTATAATAGAAGAATGCATGAATTGCTAGGAGGGATGCTTTTTGCAGGAGTCAGACAATGAAGGTCTCATTGAAGTCATGCCTCCAAGTTATTACTTGGTGTCCACCTGAAAAAAAGTCCTCACATCCTGTCTAAACTAGTTGAGTGATCTTGGATAAATTACTCCACCCTATTTAGCCTCACTTTTTCTCATTTGAAAATGAGGGAGATAGTGGAAATGCCCCCTAAAACATTCCTGTAACTTAGAGCCTCTATTCTATTCTAATCCTGCCTGCTTGTAACTGGACCCTTCAATCACTTGCTCCTGACTTGCCAAGACTTTCTGATTCCCGTTACAGCATGATGGACAGCTGACCATTTGTCCCTGGCCCCTGGCAATGAAGTAGACTCTCCTGGTCTCAAACCTTACCCTGATCACAGCGTGAGCTGATGCAGCCTTGATGATGAAGGAAAGCAATTCTTGTCACTCTTGGATGCCCCTCTGCTCTTTTCACCCACACCATGACTGCAGCCAGGGGGAAATGTCACATTTGCACTTCTGAGGCAGACAAGCATCACTTAGAACTTTTATGTGTTATGATTTTAGAGGAAGCCTGCTGTGGCAGATGCTGCTGGCTGAGAACCGCGCCTTGTGCAGCCTCTGCGGCCGGATGGTGGAGTTGGAATCTTGGTTCCTTCACTTCCTCACTATGTTACTTAACACTTCTGCAGTTCAGTTTGCTTATCTGTAAATGATTATGAATCATACTTACCCCAAGAGTTTGTTATGAGGATCTAGTGGACTAATACACATGAAGTGTTTAGAAGCATGAAAATAGTGGCTTATTATTACAACAGCCAACCCAACAAGTGTTTTGCTCATCCTTCTTGCCTGTTGGAAGTGCCCAATTCCAAGATAGGGACAGAGATGATAGCTTCACTTTTCCCAGTCCCTCTTGCAGTTCAAGATGGCTTTTGAATCCAGTTGTGTCTGATAAAACATAAACGGAAGTTTACTGGGGGGGTTTCTGAGAAACAATTTTTTCCCCTTACATGAAGAGAGATAGAAGATAAGGTGTCTTCCTATCTCTTTTTTTTTCTTCCAGATATTTTCACATGCAATTGTAAAGCTTGCCTATGCGGCAGCCACCCTGTGACCTAGGTGGGAAATATAGGGGCACTTTGAAGATGACAGGACAGAAAGATGAAAAGAAGCAGTGTCTTTGATGACATCAATGAGCTTCTGACCCCACCCTGCAACTGCCTACCTATGGCTAGTCTTGTTCTGTGAGACAATAACAATAATGATATCCAATTGTTTGAGGCACTTTTATTGGGGTATTCAGTTCCTTGCACCTGAAAGCACCCTAACTGATAACTTAATCCCCCAAAACCTCCTGGCACAAAGGTTTGTGATAGTGCATCTCTGATGGCAACTGTACATATCATTGGAAACTATCAGCACGGGACTCTGGAGACATCATTTGGTTGCTTAAATGTTTCACACATGCCTTTGGCGAGGATGAATTCTATGCAATAGCGTGTCCAGAATTTGGTGGGTTCTTGGTCTCACTGACTAAGAATGAAGCCACGGACCCTCACAGTGAGTGTTACAGTTTTTGAAGATGGTGTGTCCAGAGTTTGTTCCTTCTGATGTTCCGACGTGTTCAGAGTTTCTTCCTTCTAGTGGGTTAGTAGTCTTGCTGGCCTCAGGAGTGAAGCTGCAAACCTTCGCGGTGAGTGTTACAGCTCATAAAAGCAGTGTGGACCCCGAAGAGTGAGCAGCACCAAAATTTATCATAAAGGGCAAAAGAACAAAACTTCCACAGCGTGGAAAGAGAGTGGAGCGGGTTGCCACTGCTGGCTCTGGCAGCCTGCTTTTATTCTCTTACCTGGCCCCACCCACATCCTGCTGATTGGTCCATTTTACAGAGAGCTGATTAGTCCGTTTTGACAGGGTGCTGATTGGTGCGTTTGCAATCCCTGGGCTAGACACAAAAGTTCTCCAAGTCCCCACTAGATTAGCTAGACACAGAGCACTGATTGGTGCGCTTACAAACCTTGATGTAGACACACGGTGCTGATTGGTGTGTTTACAATCCTTTAGCTAGACATAAAGGTTCTCCAAGTCCCCACCAGATTACCAAGATACAGAGTGCTGACTGGTGTATTTACAAACCTTGAGCTAGACACAGAGTGCTGATCGGTGTATTTACAAACCTTGAGCTAGACCCAGAATGCTGATTGGTGTATTTACAATCCCTTAGCTAGACATAAAGGTTCTCCAAGTCCCCACTAGACTCAGGAGCCCAGCTGGCTTCACCTAGCGGATCCTGCACCAGCCGGAGGCAGAACTGCCTGCCAGTCTGGCGCCGTGCCAGTCCCGCGCCGTGCGCCCGCACTCCTCAGCCCTTGGGCGGTGGATGGGACCAGGCGTTGCGGCGCAGAGGGCGGCGCTCGTCGGGGAGGCTCGGGCGGCGCAGGAGCCCACGGCGGGGGTTGGGAGGAGGCTCAGGCATGGCGGGCTGCAGTTCCCGAGCCCTGCCCCGCAGGGAGGCAGCTGAGGCCTGGCGAGAATTCGAGCGCAGTGCCGGCACTGCTGGGGGACCCGGCGCACCCTCCGCAGCTGCTGGCCCAAGTGCTAAGCCTTTCACTGCCCGGGGCCGGCGGCGCCCGCAGGCCGGCCGCTCCGAGTGCGGGGCCGTGGAGCCCACGCCCACCCGGAACTCGCGCTGGCCGGCGAGCGCCGCGCGCAGCCCAGGTTCCCGCCCGCGCCTCTCCCTCCACACCTCCCCACAAGCAGAGGGAGCTGGGTCCGGCCTTGGCCAGCCCAGAGAGGGGCCCCCACAGCGCAGTGGCGGGCTGAAGAGCTTGTCGAGCATGCGCAGAGCGGACGCCGAGGCGGAGGAGGCGCTGAGAGCGAGCAAGGGCTGCGAGGGCTGCCAGCATGCTGTCACCTCCCAATAGGAGATCAGTTAATGCATACTGAAGGAAGGCTTGTTGGAGAAGAATCCTCTCCTGAACCCCGTGGAGACTCTAGAATCCTGCGGTAAATGTTCTAATTATTAAAAACATTTCCCAATGCTCACCCTCATTAAGGATGTTCTAATGCCTAGGAAACCTACTACCTATCTGATTCTGTCAGAGAAGCCATTTTGTTTTTTGGCAACCGGAAGCAGTGGGGATGAAATATTTTCCTAAGGCGTCTCAGGACTGAACTGGCAGCAAAATAGTAAACTGTTTATCAGCTCTTAAATTTTTATACCAGGGAAGTTTAGCAAACTGTCAGAAAACAGCCTGAATTGAATTTCTATAAATACTGCTTCCAAATTGGTACTGAGGATACTAGTTGCTCTAAACTTCTACAGGATTCAGTCTGGGAATTTTCATGCAAAGAAGTATCTCAAGATTTTAAGGTGGGATTGCCAGGGTCAGAGGGCAATGTCCTCTGAAATCCACCAATATTTTACTGGACTTTATGGTTTACAGTTTACCAGGTACCTTACAGTTTACCAAGTGCTTTCCAGTTTATAATTTACCAGGTGCTGCCATAGCTGATAGCTCGTTAATCTTACAGTAACCAGCTGAAGTAGGTGTGGCTTGAGGCTATTGAATTTTAAGAAGCATCAAGAAAGCCTGCCTGTCTAACTTTGGAAATATCACCCTCATGCTGTCTTCCCAGGATGTGTCTCTCCCTAAGTAAGAGATGTACTTCCTGGAGGGAGTGCAGTGTTGGGAATCTGAAGACCCAGCTTTGAGCTGAATTTGCTTTGTGATACTTGGTGAGTCATTGATGTCTCTGAGCTTCAATTTTCTCATTTGTAGAAACTTGTAGAGTAAGGCATTGAACTCATAATCATCTTTAAGATTCTTTGGGTTAAGCATGGGCATCTCCTGCTAATAATGGTTTTAATTTGAAACAATGTTGTTACCAACTCATTAGTGTGAATTAACCTAGGTGGTGATACTAAAAGGTTAAGCTTTATTTAAAGTGTGCTTAGTGAGCAATTAAGGGAAGCTTGTTTAAAAAGAAGAGTAGAAAAATACTGAAGTTAACACCATTTGTCCCTGGCTCCCGGCAAGGATTGCTATCTGCTCCTCCTCCCAACCTTCTCTTGGCTATGCTCCAAAACGCCTTTTCTCTTGTAGCACATCCGAGGTAAGTTTGCTTCCTATTTACTCCCTTAGCACTCAACTTTCCCCTATGACAGCATCTACCACATATATCGTAATACCTTATTGAATTATCTGTTCCCCACCCCGCCGTCTAGACTACAAGCAACATGAGAGCCCAAATCCCATCTTCCAATTTTTTGGTGATTCCTTGTATTTTTATAATTTTGCATTGGGTTAGCTTTATTGAACAGCATGAATCTAACAGTGCAGATTTGCCCTCTGTTCCTGTCATTCATTCAACATTTTTGTTGTGTCTACTGGGTGCCAGGCACTGTTCTAGGTGTGTGTTGAGCATCAGTTTTAAAATAAGCATCTTTCTGGATGCTGAACGTAGGACAATAAACCTGAAAGATGGGATTGGGCTCTCATGTTGCTTGTAGTCTAGATGGCAGGGTGGGGAATAGATAATTCAGTAAGGTATTACGATACATGTGGTAGATGCTGTCGTAGGGGAAAGTTGAGTGCTAAGGGAGTGAATAGGAAGCAAATTTACCTCGGATGTGCTACAAGAGAGAAGGCATTTTGGAGCATAGCCAAGAGAAGGTTGAGAGGAGGAGCAGGTAGCAATCCTAGAGAGAAACAACAGCTCATAGAAGGTCCTAGAGGTGAGCAAAGTCATCATCTGTGTTAGGGGGTAAAGTAGTTGGCGCTTAGAAGAAAGAAGGTGTTAAGAAGTGTGGCTGAAGTGGTTAACAGAGGTGGACATATCATGACAGGCCTCACAAGCCATGCTTTGGGGTTCAGACTGTATCCTAAGAGCCTGGGTAAACCATTGAAAAATATTTTAAAATTTAACTTTTATTATAGCAATACTTGCACATAATATACAAATAATTAAATAATTCTAAAAGTCTTACACAAAAATTATCAGTGCCTTGATGGCATCATGGCCCCTCACCCCAAAGGAAACTACTTCCAATTTTTTTTTTTTTCGAGACAGAGTCTCCCTCTGTCACCCAGACTGGAGTGCAGAGGCATGATCTCTGCTCACTGCAACCTCTGCCTCCCGGGTTCAAGCGATTCTCCTGCCTCAGCCTCCCGAGTAGCTGGGATTACAGGTGCTCACCACCACATCTGGCTAACTTTTTTGTTTTCTTAGAGAAAAAAAGTAGAGACAGGGTTTCACCATGTTGGCCAGGCTGGTTTTGAACTCCTGACATCAAGTGACCCATGCACCTTGGCCTCCCAAAGTGCTAGGATGACAGGCATGAGCCACCGGGCCTGGCCACTTCCAAATCTTTTACCTTCTAGATAATGTGAGTAAGCATCTTTGTTTTATAGATTTTAGACATTATGTCTTCCTATTATGACAAAGGAGAATTTTATTTATCTATTTATTTATAATGTCAACTTTTATTTTAGATTCAGGGGGTATATGTGCAGATTTTTTTTACCTGGGTATATTGCGTGATGCTGAGGTTAGGGGCACGGTTAATCTCAGCACCCAGGTACTGAGCATAGTGCCCAGTAGTTTTTCAATGCTTGCCTCCCTCCCTTTCTCTCCCCTTTGGTAGACCCCCATGTCTATTTTGCCATTTTCGTGTCCATGAGTACCTAAAGTTTAGCTACCACTTATAAGTGAGAACATGTGGTATTTGGTTTTCTGTTCCTGTGTCAATTTGCTTAGGATAACAGCCTCCAGCTGCATCCATGTTGCTGCAAGGACATGATTTTGTTCTTTTTTATGGCTACATAGTATTCCATGGTGAATACATACCACATTTTTTTCAATCTAATCCATCATTGATGGGCATCAAGGTTGGTTCCATTTGACAAAGGAGAATTTTATATCTCTTATGCTTTCTCTTCCTAATCCCTTTATTCTTTCTAATACTACTATTTTGTATTTTTCTTACATTTCTATTTATAATTTTAATTATTGTTCCATGCTGAGTCAAGTAGTGGACTGTGATTATATTTTTTTCTTGTATAAATTTTCATTTCCTTTGATGTCGATAATTACATTGCTTGTTCTGCTTAGCTTTCTTTGAATCTCTGGCCAAATCTTCTCATATCATTCCACAGCTCTGTAAAAACACTTCTACTATCATCTCATCTCTGCTTCCTGTATTACCTGGAACTTGAAGCTTTCTAGGGTTCTATGTGGGCAATTTTGCTTGCTTCTTATGAAATTCTTAATTTGCAGGCACTCATGTCTGACTTCCCCTGCTCTGCTGGGTTTTGTAGCATTTTTCTATCAACTTTTTCTCTTCATCTCTTGTTTTCTGTTTTCCCCCATTTCAAGTGCTATTTATTTCTAATTTAATCAAAGATGAAATTTGAATTCCTGTTTCTTTCTCGAATAGAGTTCCAGAAGATCTCTACTCCATCTTAAAACTGGAATTCTTTCATGAGATTTAAGTAGAGGATTCTCATATTTGCTTTGAATAAGCATCTCTGTGGCAGCAGTGTGGAGAGAATGAATCTGAGGAGAGTTGGATTAGGTTTAGGGCCAGCAAATAGGTCAGATGATAACAGACTGGAGTAGGGTGGTGTTAGTGAGGATGCGGAGAGTAGTCCTAACTAAGAAATAATTAGGAGAAGAATAATCAATAATTTTTGGTAAGTAATTGGATGTGGGAGTGAGGGAGAAGTCGGAGATAAGATAATGAAGATAATGCCCTCGTTTTTAGCATGGCAAGATGAGTAGATGGTAATATCTTTTATGACAGTAGAGGGCACCAGAAGAGGATGGGAGTTTGGAATGGGGAGACATGAGAGTTCAGTTTTGGACTATTGAGTTTGAGGTGTCTTTGATACATTTAAGTAGAGACATCAAATAGGCAATATTAAATGGCATTTGAAACCCATGGCAGTGGAAGAAATTAACTAAAACCAAGAGGAGAGAAAAGAGGAATTGGATAGAATCCTCATAAATGTCAACATCTGATGGCTGGGCAGAAAAAGAGGACCCTACAAAGGCGTCTGAAAAGCCATTAAAGAGAGAAAGAGTATGGTGTCAAAGAAAACTAGTAAAGAGGGCTTGTCTAGTGGTCAAGTATGATAGACTAAAAATATCTTTTAAATTTGGTGACATAAAGGCCATTGATGACCTTGGAAAGAACAATTTCTGTGGAATGGTAGGTGTAGAATCTGAGTAATAATGGGTTAAGGAGTAAGCAGGAGATGCGAAGATGAAAACAGTGAATGTATAACATTCTTTCAAATAGTTTGGTTTTTAAGAGGAAAGGAGGAGAGAGAGCTCAGTAGCTAGGCAAAAATGTGATGTCAAGTTTCTTTTTAGTTATTTTTTCTAAGTGTGAGATATTTGAGTATGCTTAAATGTTAATGGATAGCCAAATAAGAGTAGAGATCAGTGATGTAAATAAGAGTAGAAGTCAGTGATAGAGTGAGGGCCTTGAGAAAGTGAGAGGGAAGGGTCTACAAAGTACAGGTATAAAGCTTAAGATTGGAAGAGGAACACCACATCCATTGTTATAAGTGGGCATGGTAGAGGGCCAGGTAAATGTATCAGTTGATGAAAAGTTGAGAGAATTCTTGATAGCTTCCATTGTCTTTGTGAAGTAGTAAAATTCAAGGATTCAAGGTTGTGTGCCTACAGTGAGGAAGAAATGTTGGGATCTGAGATCTGAGGAATGTGGGAACAATTTGAAATAGCTGGTGTATTGGGTTGAATAGTATTCTTCCAAAATAGATGTCCACCTAGAACTTCAGAATGAGACCTTATTTGGAAATAGGGTCTTTGCAGATGCAATTAATTAAGATAAGGTCATTTTGGGCCAATGTGGGCCCTAAATCTGATGACTAGTGTCCTTTTAAGAAGAGAGAAACAGTGACACAGATGCAAACAGTGGGAAGATGGCCATGTGAAGACACAAAAAGATACACAGAGAGAACACCATGTGAAGACAAGAAGAGAGTGGAATGCTGCACCTACAAGCCAGGGAATGCTGAGGTTTGGCCGGGTGCGGTGGCTCACACCTGTAATCCCAGCACTTTGGGAGGCCGAGGTGGGTGGATCACTTGAGGCCAGGAGTTTGAGACCAGTCTGACCAACGGGGTGAAACCTTGTCTCTACTAAAAATACAAAAATTAGCCAGACGTGATGGTGCATGCCTAGAGTTGCAGCTACTTGGGAGGCTGAAGCACGAGAATCGCTTGAACCTGGGAGGCAAAAGTTGCTGAGATCACGCCACTGCACTCCAGCCTGGGTGACAGAGTGAGACTCTGTCTCAAAAAAAAGTTAAAAAAAAAAAAAAAAAGAATAAAAAGAAATGCTGAGGTTTGTTGGCAACCATCAGAAACTAGAGGAGAATTGTGGGGCAGACAGATTCTCCCTCAGAGTGCTCAGAGGACTAACCCTGCTGACTCCTTGATTTTGGACTTCAGGCCTCCAGAACTGTGAGAGAAAAAATTTCTCTCGTTTTGAGCCATCCAGTTTGTGGCAATTTGTTATGGCAGCCCTAGGAAACTAAAACAGGAAAAAATGGAAAATGAGACTGTACTACCAAAACTCAGAAAGATTATAAGCACTGTTGAGAACTTAGTTGAGGTTGGTGATTGTGAATTTATGTTGGCAATAAATGTACAGCAGCCCAGGCTTAACTACAAAAAGTGAATAGATACATTAAAGCAGGATTCATATTCTGTCATGCATAAGCAGACTATGGACAAGGTGGCAATAAAACTGAAAATATTTCAACAGAATGGATGCAAAGATGATGAAATAAAGTGTGCTTTGAGTAAAGATTAAAGACCTAAGGTGACTGGAGGCAGGCAGCAGAGGGGTTCAAGGGACAGGCTGAAAAATAGCTATAGTAAGAGAAATTGAGTAAGAGTCAAAATAAGAGGTTAAGGTGAGAGAGTAAGATGACTGAGTTTGTGAATTCCTAGCTGAAGCATTTCTAGGCCATGACAAATTCCAGGATGTAACTGAAGTGTGGTAGAGAGACATTTCGATTTCATCAAAAATGAAAATTTCAGGGCCAGAAATTTGGATGGGTCATCTATACTATAGTAAAAACTTCACTTTCTGGTGATTCTTATCTTTTAATAAAAATGATGCTTACAACGAAAATACAATTCATTGGATTTAAAAGCATGTTAAAAAAATGTCTGTCTATATAATAGAAATTCATATCTACTAAGGGGATGCCATAAAAAAATCAATGTGATAGTCTGTCTCTTATTTAGTCCCATGGAGAATTACAGAAAGTGGACTTCATGTTTTAAATCAATGAAATGCCAACTTAAATGAAGTTGAGTTCTATTTTGAAACTTGAATTAAGTAATCCTGAAATGTTTCAAAATTAAATTCATCATCAAGGCACTGAAGTAAAAATGTTAAAATATAATCTGTATCTTTCTGTCAGAATTAAAAATGACTGGTACCAATTACAAAGTGGTCAACATCTTATTCATAGGCCTTAAAGCATACCAAAAATGACTATCATTGGCTATGTGATCACATTTTCATTTAATAAGTGACATGTGGAATAATTTTGACTCGAATAGTTTCAATACTCATGAGTGCAAAACAAATATACAAACACTACAGATTATTATCTGTACAACATAATTAAGAAAGACCCTGTCAGTGTATAGATGGTCTTACACATAAAGTGGCATTTTTTATATTTCTTTACTTATAAAGTCATCCTTCAACTCATGGGAGTAGTTAAACTGAGATAGCTAGTTTGTAGGTGAGAAGACATAGGGCTAAGATGATAATTTCTGTCACATAGTTAAAGGGCTGTTACGGACAGCACCATTTTTTTTTTTTTTTTTTTTTGAGATGAAGTCTCGCTATGTAGCCCAGGCTGGAGTGCAGTGGCGCCACCTTGACTCACTGCAACTTCCACCTCTCGGGTTCAAGCGCTTTTCCTGTCTCGGCCTCTCGAGTAGCTGGGATTACAGGCATGTGCCACCACGCTCGGCTAATTTTTGTACTTTTAGTAGAGACAGGATTTCACCATGTTGGCCAGGCTGGTCTTGAGCTCCTGACCTCAAGTGATCTACCTGCCTTGGCCTCCCAAAGTGCTGAGATTACAGGCGTGAGCCACCATGCCCTGCCTAGATAGCACCATTCTTAAACTCAGGCAGTCAGCTCCTTCCCCCTGCAATGGGTCAACATGACGCCCCGAGGAACTCTAAGACTCAAAACTAGGGGACTGTCTTGAGACTCTGGCCCTAGGACAGTGACTTGGTGAGAGGATCATTCTTGCTGAATGGTATTGTGGGATTGTATGATATTGGCCAACTAGACTGGTGTTGACATGCTGATTTTGGGTGATATTTATTCCCATCAGAAAACAGAAGTATCTGGGGCACTGGGCAACCAAAAGTCAGTAGCCATGCCCCAGCTTTTTCCCTTCATGGTCTTTTTCTTACCATGGTGAACATCCAGTCTACAGCACCTGAGGGCAGCCCTATGTCCTCCCACCACTGTCACCCATCTTCCCCACAGGATCTATGCCTCGTGTCAGGGAATGATCCAGATTTGACTGTGCCTATCTCCTTTGAGTGCTTTCAAGGCTTCTATTCCATGATTCTAATGTGCCTTTGTTAGCAATATCACTTATTTTCTTCAACTGATGTTGAACACATTGTGCTCTCCCAAGCAGGTCTTAAGTCATGCCAGGTCAGGGCTGGACCACTCTTGTTATTCTGCACATAGGCCCTCACTTAGGCAGGGGTGCGGTCAACATTGAAAGAGGTTACATTCTAGGAATGTAGTGGTTATGGCCTTTTCTAGTGCTCTGCATTGTTTTGTATAGACCCATGTTTCCATCTGGTGTTATTTTTTTAATGCCTGAATTATTTCCTTTAACATTTTTTTTTGTAGTGCAGGTAAGCTGATAATGAACTCTTTTAACTTTTGTATGCCTGAAAAAGTTTTTACTTCATTTTTGTTTTTGAAATATATTTTTATTAAGTATAGACTTGGGGCTGACAGTTTTTTCTTTCAGTGCTTTAAAGATGATTCTTCACTGTCTTCTTGCTTGCATCATTTCCAGTGAGAATTCTACTGTCATTTTTATCTTTGTTCCTCTGTAGGTAGTGTGTCAGCTGCATTTAAGATTTTTCTTTTTATTACTGGTCTTTAGCAATTTGATTATGATGTACTTTGATGTGCCTTTCTTTGTGTTTCTTGTGCTTGGGTATTGTGAATTTTTGAGGGTCTCAGGGTTTATAGTTTTCATTAAATTTGTAAACAATTTTATCATCACTTTAATTATTTTTTTTCTTTCTATCCCTTTTCCTTGGAGAATCTACTTACATGTATGTTAGACCTCTTGAAGTTGTCCTATAGCCCACTGATGCTCTTTTCATTTTTTTTTTTTTTTTTTTTGAGGCAAAGTCTCACTGTTGGCCATGCTGGAGTGCAGTGGTGCGATCTTGGCTCACTGCCACCTCCACCTCTTGGGTTCAAACGAGTCTCCTGCCTCAGCCTCCCGAGTAGCTGGGACTACAGGCACCTGCCACCATGCCCAGCTAATTTTTTGTACTTTTAGTAGAGACAGGGTTTCACCGTGTTAGCCGGGATGGTCTCGATCTCCTGACCTCGTGATCTGCCCACCTCGGCCTCCCAAAGTGCTGGAATTACAGGCATGAGCAACTGTGCCCGGCCCACTCTTTTCATTTCTTAAACATTTACTTTCTGTCTGTGTTTCGGATAGCTTCTATTGCCATATCTTCAAGCCTATTAATTATTTTTCTACAGTATCTAATTGGCTAGTGATCCCATCCATTATACTTTTGATCTCCCACATTATAGTTTTCATGTCTAGAAGTTTTCCATATCTTCCATGTTTCCACTTATCTTTTAAAACATATAGAATAATTTTATAGTAGCTGTTTTAAGGTGTTTATCTGTCAATTTTAGTATCAATGTTAGTTCTAGATTGGCTTCAATTGATTGATTTTTCTTCTCATTATGGGTCATATTTTCCTGCTTCTTTCTATGCCTAGAATCCTTGATTGGATGCCAGACATTATAAATTTCACATTCTTGTGTGCCAGATATTTTTGTGTTCCTATAAATATTCTTGCAGTTTTTTTTTCTGGGATGCAGTTACATTACTTAGAAACCATTTGATCCTTCCTTTCAGTTTCTGCTTTTCATAGTTGTTAGATGGAACCAGAGCAGCATTTAGTCTACTGTTAACTATTCCCAGCTATGGAGGCAAGATCCTTCTGAGTACTCTGTCCAAGGTCTTATGAATTATAAAAATTTCCACTATGGCTGTTGGAGACAGGCACTATTCCCAGCCTGTGTGAACACTGGGTTCCCTTTAGCCCTTTCAGATCGTTCTTTCTGTACACATGGGCAATTTTCTTATATGCATGTATTTATAAACATTCTGGTGAATTATCAGGGGGTATCCCCTGAAGATCTTGAGTCTCTTTCCTCACGTTTCTGGTATGCTGTCCTGCAATCTTTAGCTTAATTGGTCATCATGCTCTCAACTCTTATCTCTTCAACTCAGAGAGCTTGTCAGGCTACTCCCTGCATTGAAGCCTCGAACTTCTTAAGGCAGTCATCTGGGTCACTTGTAGGAATTCCCGTGTTTGTTTTCCATCTTTCAGAGATCACTGACCTTTGTTGCCTAATGTGTTCAAAACTTTTATTTCATATATTTTGTCTGTGTTTATTTTGTTTGTTTCAGGTGGGAGAATGTATGTAATGTATGTAGCCCTAGCTGAAGCTGCCTATCTCATCATATTTTAGGAGCTGTTAGTTTGTAAGGACCAATGAAGTAATGTATCATAGAATGCTACGTCATTTGATAGAATAGAGGATGACATTTGACCTTCACTGTTTTTGAAAGGATGCTCTTTATTAATATTAACAGAAGAAGATAGAAAGTTCAAAAGATCTTGTTTGCTTAAATTGATGTTAATCATGAAATTTTTAATCTAAGGAAAGATAATTACTGGGACATTGTGGTAAGAAGTTGAAAAAATATGTAACTTGTCTCACTTCTTTCATTACTCTCATTGCGTTTACAAAGGGAAATACTGTAAGTATTCGTAATCAGAGACATGATCTCATCACCCCAGTCCATAGACTTGTCTCCACATACAACGTCACAGTAAGAGGTAGAAATAGTAGAATTTATTTATACATCCAGTTATTTTGAGAACAACTCTACAAATTCATTCAACTAATTCACTAAATATATTTGGAATATGTATGTGTATGTGTGTGTTCCTATTTCTTTCTACTTGTGTAGGGTAGAATGGGCAGAATCTAGAGTAACTAGAATAATTGAAGCAATCACATCTGAGAAATTGTGGGAAATGCAGGTCTTGACATCTTTAACAAGACTGTAATATGAGGAAAATCTCCTCTTTAATTTTCATCTTAAAGAATGTGAAAGACCCTAATGTTTGCATGCTATTGTGACTTGCTTTTATACCTCTTTATGACTCTCCTATTTTAAGCAATGAGTATCCTTAAGATCTCTGTAATATTATTAGTACAGAAGGAAGGAAGGAAGGAAAGAAGGAAGGGAGGTCGGGAGGAAGGGAGAAAAGAAGGGAAGAAGGAAAATGAAATAAAACTGTTTATTCACTTGCTAATTTATTAAAGATGTAGTTGATATCTATATTAATAGAGTGCCTTGTTTTAAAAAGATTTATGGGCCAGGCACGGTGGCTTACGCCTGTAATTCCTGCACTTTGGGAGGCCGAGGCGGTTGGATCACGAGGTCAGGAGATCGAGACCATCCTGGCTAACACGGTGAAACCCCGTCTCTATTAAAAATACAAAAAATTAGCCAAGCATGGTGGCGGGCGCCTGTAGTCCCAGCTACTTGGAGGCTGAGGCAGGAGAATGGCGTGAACCCGGGAGGCAGAGCTTGCAGTGAGCCGAGATTGCGCCGCTGCACTCCAGCCTGGGCAAAAGAGCAAGACTCCGTCTCAAAATAAATAAATAAATAAAAAAGATTTATGGCAACCTACAAATATATATGCAATGTAAAAACAGAATAAAAGACATGAATGAGATGGTTGGACAAAGAGAAGTAAAACAGCAGAATGGTTGGCACTGGAGCAAGTTTAGGGTCTCATTCTGTTTGTGCTGCTGTAACAATACCACAGAATGGGTAATTTATAAAAAACAGAAATTTATTTCCCATATTTCTGGAGACTGGGAAGTCCAAGATCAAGGCATTGGCCTCTGGGGAGGGCCTTGCTGCATACTCTGGAGGGGAAGAATGCTATGTCCTGACTTGCTAAAAGGGAGAAGGGTTAAGAGAGAGAGAGAACCTACTTCCATGAGCCCTTTTTTTGTGTCGCTCAGACTAGAGCGTAGTGGTACAATCGTAGCTCACTGTAGCCTCAAACTCCTGTATGAGCCTTTTTCAGAATGGCGTTAATCCATGCATGAGGTCAGAGCCCTCATGACCTAAACACCTTCTACTAGACCCCACATCCCAACGCTGTTGCATTAGGGATTAAGTTTCTAACACTTGAATTTCTGGGGGAACACATTCAAATCACAGCAGTCAGTACTTGAAATATCTCGTCTTGGATACTTGCAAACAATAAGTTGAATATTGAGCTCTAAGCTTTCTAGCAGCTAATAGCAACAACAAAAAAGATAATTTAATCTATTTCTGGTGTTCCATTGAAAACAAATTGTTTGCCATATACGTGGCTAGAAACTAGATAAGTTAACTCATTTTATTGGCTCATTAACTGTAAGGCAATGATGACTTTTGGCTTTAGGACAGTTGAACAATAGACTTTATGAGCAGTAACTAACAATAAGCACCAATTTTCTGTGTAGGCCAATCCTAGGTTATGCCAAGAAAAGCCATGCCACCTGCATATAAAAAATGATTATGTTAATGCTCTTAAGTAATTCCTCCCTTTTCCCTGTCTTCATTTTAACCTTCTCCTTTTACATTAGTGTCAACACATTATCTCATCATAGCTTTTATTCTCCTCAATCCATCCCAAAACTGTTCTTACTGATGCTCACTCTAGTCATGGCATTAAGGTCACAGGATTTTATGAGCATCAGTAGCCTGGGAATAGTTTGAGTTTGTTCAGTTTAGTCACTAGTTGATTTGTTTTCACAGAATTAGAAATTAAAGAGCAAACAGTAAAAGTCCCAAAAATTGCATGTTGCTCTCGGTACATTTATTCATGAGGTAATATTGTATATTCACAATATTGTTTATTCACGAGGTAATATTGTTATTACCACATATTATCAGGTATTATCACGAGGTAATATTGTTTATTCACGAGGTAATATTGTATAACCGGAGTCATGTCTAAAGGTGCTTGCTTTTCATGTCTGACACTGCCCTGCAAAGCCCTGGTTTCAGTTTATTGGAAGAAAAACTGATATACCCTTTATTAGAAGGATTACTTCGTGAATTAACAGGTTAATAATTTGGGAGCGGCGTATGGTTATCATTTTAACATACAAGATAGAGTAATTTTTGGAACCTTTCCCATGTGCCAAAGCAGGGTACAAGGCAGAGTACGAGGAAAAGTTGCAGGCCTCAAGGAACCCGGAGTCTGGTGGGGAAGGGGACAAGTCAGCAAACAGTTATGATGTGACCTGGTAGTTTGGTGATATTAAAGAGAGAGAAACAGGCAGCTCAGTTGGCCTGGGAGTGGAAGAGGTCAGGAAAGACTTTAAGAACGTAGGAAATCTTCAGGCTTGAAGGAGAAATCTCACATCATGGAATTGTGGAAATTACTTAAATTGGGCTTTATTTATTTATCTAGAACCCAAGGCCTGTGGGAACCCTGCAGCTGTCAATAGCCCCCTTAGGTTTTGAGCAGGACTATAGTTAAGCCCTTCCAGAAACCTGAGAATTGAACTAACTTGAAAATTAAAAAAAAAAAGCTGTGGTAGAATACACATAACATATAATTGACCATTAGTGACATTCAGCACTTTATACTGTGATGCGACCACCATGACTACCTAGTTCCAGAACATTTTCATCACCCGCAAATGAAATGCTGTATCCATTAAACCATACCTCATCTCTCCCTCCCCAGATCCTGACAACTGCTAATGTACTTTATGGATTTGTCAATTCTGAATTTTTCATATAAATGGAACAATACAATTTTTGTATCTGGCTTTCCACTTAGCATAGTATTTTTAGGTTTTGTCCATATTGCATTAGTGCATCCTTTCTTTTTATGGCTGAATAATACTTTATTGTATGGATATCCCACATTTTGTTTATTCATTCATCGGTTGATGGGCATCTGGGTTGTTTCTACTTTTTGGCTATTGTGAATAGTGCTGCTATGCGCAACTGTGTGCAAGTTTTCATTTGAACACCTGTTTTCATTGCTTTGGAGCATATATCCAGGAGTGGAATTACTAGGTCACACAGTAATTTTATACGTAGCTTATTAAGGCACTACCAAATTGCTTTGCACAGCAGCTGTACCATTTTACTGAACTTACCTTTAATGAGAAAGTATTTCCTTCAAGGTTACTGTGCACCTTGGTAATTTATTCTCCCTACCAACTTCAAAAGATTGTTCTGAGGATTAATAACCTTTGTGAAACTGTTAAAGGCCTTCCAAAAGCAGCCTTTATATAAATTAAAGGTATTATGTACTCAGGCATTCATTCCAGTGTAGTTCACAAGGAGTTTGATAGTTCAATAAATTTACATAAAATTCGATCTGGATAGGTGTGGGCTTTTACAATCTTGTAAGACCTGAAGCTGAAAAGAGACAAATTGAGCTGAATTAGTTTGTCTTGATTTGACCTGTTTTTCCTAATAAGATATTGGAGGCATTAAAAAAGAGTACTATCCTTTTGAAGTATGGGCACACTGATGCTGGTTGTTGGATCCATTAATTAATTTATCTCTATTCAGAACATTCTAATGAACTAAAACCCAAGATTGCTGTTAATTTAAAGCAGAAGCAAAAGCGTGGCTGAACAGATGATGTTTGCCACATTTTAACAGACTTCCACAATGGTTCCTGAGAGATAACCAAGTGAAAAACAAATTTGAACTATTTTGTGGCTCTAGACTGTTTTAAAACTGTAATTAAGGGGGGCAGCCAGCTCCTATTACATATCTGGTGCACGTGGCGCTTTTAGGGGAGCTCATCAGCCTAGCAAAGTGTTTATGCAGCACCTGCATCCTGGATGGGAAGCTTTCTGAGAATAACCCATTTCCTAGGTTTGAATCAATCCAAGACTTGCCTAATGGATCAAAGTGCCAAAATGAGCTCACACAGCAGGCACAGAAGCCACATAAGATACCCAGAGCTCTGTTTTTGTTTTTCTCTAATTTAACATTTCTAAATGGCTTGAGGTGGCTCATCATCTCTTATTAACCTACTAAAGCCTCACATTGGCTAAGGTGGATCCTTCACATACCCTGACCCAGTAAACACTTGGGAAAGATTTTTAAAAGTAGTAAATCTTTAAGTATCTACTATGTGTTAATGAATTTCAGATTTATTATTTCAGATCCTTACAACAACCATGTAAAGTAGGTAGTGCTTTTTGTTTGTTTGTTTTTGAGACAGAGTTTCACTCTTGTTGCCCAGGCTGGAGTGCGATGGCGTGATCTCAGCTCACTGCAACCTCTGCCTCCCAGGTTCAAGTGATTCTCCTCCCAAGTAGCTCAATCAAGTGATTC
Source organism: Pongo pygmaeus (assembly GCF_028885625.2). Classification (NCBI taxonomy): domain Eukaryota; kingdom Metazoa; phylum Chordata; class Mammalia; order Primates; family Hominidae; genus Pongo; species Pongo pygmaeus. The sequence goes on from NC_072380.2 coordinate 129,636,358, forward strand.
AGCCTCCCAAGTAGCTGAGATTACAGGCGTGCACCATCATGCTCAGCTAAGTTTTTCTATTTTTAGTAGAGACGGGGTTTCACCATATTGGCCAGGCTGGTGTCAAACTCCTGACCTCAGATGATCCACCCGCCTTGGCCTCCCAAAGTGCTGGGATTACAGGTGTGAGCCACCACGCCTGGCTGGTAGTACTTTTATATTCGTTTTGGAAGGGAAGAAAGTGGGTCTCCGAAGGCTAAGTAATACAAACTGCAATGCAAGTAATGCAAAGCTAAAATACAAACTGAATGATAGTTGATTCTAAAGCCTGAGATCTTGCTAATATACCAGTTACCTTCTCAAACAAAATAAGAGGGAAATGTAAAAGTAACAAGAAACATTAAAAATTAAAAAACATGTTCCTCCAAGTCAAGACATAAGATACATTGGACTGTTTTAAAAATGTATTACATTTACCTGCCCACCAGCTAGGTGTCTGCTGAGGTTGTTCTGTTCTTTGAGATCCAGATGAATTTGACTGGAACCCTCAATCTCCTGTGTGGTGTGAATTCCACATCTTTGCAGGATTTTGAGGGGTTTCCCATTGCCTATTCAGTCTGGCTCCAAGCTCCAGCATCTTCTGAATTAGTTTAGTTTATTGAGCATTCTCTTTCCCCTCCTGACCCCTAGAAGTGAAATAACAAAAAATTGACTGGTTTAAATCAATTTTGGCTTAAATAACAATTTATTCTTTCTTTATGTGAACCCTGGGCAGAAAAATCCCTGAATAATTCTTGACATTCACCCGTTTTTTTGCTACTCTAAAATCTTCTTGCTAGAGGCTCTTCCCTAACAATATTTTTAATTTTTTTTTTTTTTTTTTTTAGAGACGGAGTCTTGCTCTGTCACCCAGGCTGGGGTGCAGTGGCATGATCTCAGCTGCTCACTGCAACCTCTGCCTCCTGGGTTCCAGCAATTCTCCTGCCTCAGCCTCCCAAGTAGCTGGGATTACAGGCGCACACCACCATGCCTGGCTAATTTTTGTATTTTTAGTAGAGACAGGGTTTCACTATGTTAGCCAGGCTGGTCTCGAACTCCTGACCTCAGGCAATTCGCCCATCTCAGCCTCCCAAAGTGCTGGGATTACATTTAATTCTTAACAAGACAAAGCAAACTAAGAGTGTAGCTGAAGAATGGTATAAAGATGGCAAGTGCAGGAGATGGAAGAAACTTGAGTGATTTGTGCCTTCAACACCTTTATGTTATAGTTGAGAACACAGTGGATCAGTGTGGGCTCTGGCTTGCTCAAGTTCAGTGGCTAGTTACTTGGCATATGCGACCCGTAGATATCTTGCTACTCCCTTTTCAGTTGTGTCTGCCTTTTTCAGGCCCTTTAACTGAGAATTGGAGTTTCTGGCATTCCTAAGTTCACCCGGCCCTATGAGAGAGAAGCAGGGAATGAGGCCATAATCCTATAAACATGTTTTGCCTTAAAAAAATCCTACAAGTCGGTAATACCTTTAGGTCACTTTAAGTAATGTTTTCTTCTTCTCTGACTTTCACAGTCACAAGCAGCCTCTCACACTGTCACAGCTTAGGTTCTGTAGGACCGATGAATTATAAGGGGATAAGATTCTAATGAATTTGCCCACAGAAAACCTATTTTAGAAAAGAGTAATGAGAATCTCAGTTCTCCTAGCTGACATCAGATTCTTGAAGAAATATTTTCCCAATAATAGAAGAAAATTACCAGGGAAATAGGAGGATGTTGTTACTCAGGTATAAAACAAAAACAGAAAGCCCATCAGTGGCACGATGGCAATGGAATTGAATCTCAGAAAACACTTTATTGCTAATTTTCCATTTTCTAAACATGCATCTAAATATAATGGCCAAGGATTTGAATAAAAGTCAGTCTCTGATTCTTTCACCAAAGGGAGATTCAGAACAGTTTGCAGTGATCTATTCTCATTTCTTGAACATTTCTGACTTTTTAGCTGCTTCTTTTAAACCTTGAAAAGTAGTAAACAGCTATAGCTTGTCATTGTCAAAAGTGAAATGTAAGGGTATGCATTCTATAAAGGACCAAGATAATATCATGACTCAAATAAAAATTCTCCAGGGTAGAGGAATGGACTTTTAGCAATGTAGAATGAATATATTTTCAAGACTTCTCTGTCTTAAATGGTAGCCTAAATTTAAAAACACAAACAAAACCCACAAAAGCTGATTTAGCTTATATTAAAAGTAGATGGAAGAGAGGAGATAATAAAAGAGTAAAAAAAAAAATTGAAGAACAACCAAATATCTTTTCCGTATGATTTTTAGATTGCCTGGGGAATTAATTTTATTTGAGCTATTGTCTATCTGATGAAAATTGTCCAATAATGTATTTTTTTCCACGTTGCCCTGAAGATCGTCTGCTCAGGACATTGGTAGTTGACAAGAGAGTGATGCTTACTGATTTCTATACTGATTATGCTACATTTTACCTCCATAGCTCTGAACCCTCAAGTCGAACTGTGTTTTCCAATCTGCGACATGTAATACTGTGTCTTTCAGAATTCACAGGGAGTAATAAATGTATACCTGAATGAACCAAGTCCTTAAATAAAAATCAAATATTGATAAAATATACAGTAGTTTTCTTACGGTGGCATGTAAGTTTGGAGAGCATAATCAGCCACAGTTAGAAGTGGGAATTCTTTTTAAATAATATGATATGATTTTTTAGATTAATACATGAAACAAAATACTGTGACACATCCAGCAATTTAGGGGTACTTCTGGCTCAAGTTGGTTGAAGGTTGGAGATTCTGTTTCAAGCTGTAATGTCACAAACTCTCTGTAGGCAATATGAATCGTCCTGGTTTTCTCTCCTTCTGGAAGAAGATGCAATGCAGTATCATAAAAAAGACCTGTGGCTTGGGGCTGCACAAACAGATCAGGGTTGGGCTGGCTCTGCAATACTAATTCTGTGATCTTGGCCCAGTTACTTAAACTCTGAGATTACCTGCAGATAATGATATTTTCCTGATAGACACGTGAAGATTCTTGACGTACTCAGATTTATACAAGTTACCTTTGTGGATTAGGAAGAACAAAGTATTGTACTTGGCAAAATTTGATAATTTGTTTCAACTCACTTGGCTCCAGAAGATGGTAACCGCACTAATGAGCTGTCCTGCAGCAACAAATAATCCCCAGATTTTATTAGATTTATTAGATTACAACAAAAAGATTTATTCTCAATAGCTTATTATATAGCTATAGTATAGCTTATAGCTATACTATAATACAGTAATATACTATAATATATTATATACTATAATATACTATATAATACTATAATATATAGTATAGCTATATTATATAGCTTAGTATATATAAATAAGCTATAGTATATTATATATAGTATACTATATTAATAAGCTATAGTATAGCTTATTATACTCAATAGCTTTGAGTCAGATGGGGCAGCATCTATGTGGGGACTGTTTTATTCATGGCAGAGAGAGAGAGATTGAGAATTTGAGGAAACTGATGCCTCTTCAGACTTCTGCAGGAACTTGGAAGATTGACATTCCATTGGCTAAAGTAAGTCACATGACCAAGCCTGCCATTAGAGGGAAAGGAGGTATAGAACTGCCACCAAAGGCACTGCAGGTCTCATGACAATGAATATATATATATATATATATATATATATATGTGTATATTCCATTCTCTTATAGGAAAGAGGAGAATAGTTGGGAACTATCTTCTGCCACAATGACTATTTCTTTTTTTTAATTAATTTATTTTTTGAGATAGAGTCTCATTCTGTCGCCAGGCTGGAGTGCAATGGCACGATCTCAGCTCACTGCTGTCTCAGCCTCCCGGGTTGAAACGATTCTCCTGCCTCAGCCTCCTAAGTAGCTGGGACTACAGGCATGCGCCACCATGCCTAGCTAATTTTTGTGTTTTTAGTGGAGAGGGGGTTTCGCCATGTTGGCCAGTATGGTCTCCATCTCTTGACCTTGTGATGCACCCACCTCGGTCTCCCAAAGTACTGGGATTACAGGTGTGAGCCAACATGCCCAGCTCACAATGACTATTTCTATTATCAGAGAAGGTGCATGAGATGCATGGACTTTTGAGCCTGGGTTTGTATCCCACCTCCAGTGTTACTTGCTGTAAGAACTCGGAGCTTGGCACGGTGGCTCAGGCTTGTAATTGAAGCAATTTGGGAGGCCAAGGTGGGTGGATCATTTGAGGTCAGGAGTTCGAGACCAGCCTGGCCAACATGGTGAAACCCCATCTCTACTAAAAATACAAAAATTAGCTGGGCGTGATGGTACATGCCTATAATCCCAGCTATTCGGGAGGCTGAGGCAGGAGAATCACTTGAACCCGGGAGGTGGAGGTTGCAGTGAGTCCAGATTGCGCCACTGCACAAACTTGGGCAAGTTACCTGATGTTTCTGTGCCTGGTTTACCCACCTGGAAAACTGGGATAATAACAGAATCTACTTCATCTCATAGGGTTAAAAAATGAAGTAAGTTTGTATGTATTTTTCTATATGTACAGTCATGCATCACTTAACGACAGGAACACATTCTGAGAAATGCGCTGTCGGGTTTTTGTCATTGCGCAGACCTCATAGGGTGTACTTACACAAACCTAGATGGCATAGCCTACCACACGCCTAGGTTGTATGGTATAGACTATTGCTCCCAGGCTGCAAATCTGTACAGCCTGTTACTGTACTGAATCCTGTAGGTAATTGTAATACAGTGGTATTTGTGTATCTAAACATATTAAAACACAGAAAAATATGGTAAAAATATGGCATAAAAGATAAAAATGATATAACTGTATATCAGTTACCATGAATGGAGCTTGCAGGACTGGAAGTTGTTCTGGGTGAGTCAGTGAGTGAGTGGTGAGTGAATGTGAAGGCCTAGGTCATTACTGTATACTCCTATAGACTTTTTAAACACTGTATGCTTAGGCTACACTAAATATAGAAAAAAATTTCTTTCTTTGATACTAAATTAACCTTAGCTTACTTTAACATTTTTACTTTATAAATTTTTAAATTTTTTACACTTTTAGCCTTTTGTAATAATGCTTCACTTAAAACACAAACACATTACTCCAATGTACAAAAATATTTTCTTTATATTCTTATTCTATAATTTTTTTCTATCTTTAAATTAAAAAAAAATTTAGAACTTTTAAATGATTTCTGTTAAAAAACCAAGACACAAACACATACATTAGCTCAGGGTCACGATCATCAATATCATTGTCTTCCACTCCCACATCTTGTCCCACTGGAAGGACTTCAGGGGCAATAACACGCATGGAACTGTCATCGCCTATGAAAACAATGCTGTCTTCTGGAATATGCCCTGAAGGACCTGCCTGGGGCTGTTTTACAGTTCACATTTTTTTAATAAGTAGAAGGAGTACACTTAAGTGACATTAAAAGTATGGTATAGTAGGTACATAAACCAATAACATAGTCCTTTATTATCATTATCAAGAATTATGGACTGTACATAATTGTATGTGCTATACTTTTATACGACTGGCAGCACAGTAGGTTTGCCTACACCAGCATCACCAGAAACACATGAGCAATGTGTTGGACTATAACTTTATAATGGCTATGTCGTCAGTAAGCTATAGGGATTTTTTCAGCTTCATTTTAATTGTATGGGACCACCATCGTATATTCTGTCTGTTGACCAAAACATCATTATGTGGCTCATATCTGTATATATACCTACACACACAAATATATAAAATCACTTAGAACAAAGGCTGACATACGTAGCCTCAGATGTTAGCTATTTTTTTATTACTGATTATATTATGAAAATAAGGCTGGGGTGGTGGCTCACACTGATAATCCTAGCACTTTGGGAGGCTGAGGCAGGTGGATCACCTGAGGTCAGGGGTTTGAGACCAGCCTGGCCAACATGGTGAAACCCTGTCTCTACTAAAAACACAAAAGTTAGCCAGTTGTGGTGGTGCATGCCTGTAATCCCAGCTACTTGGGAGGCTGAGGCAGTAGAATAGCTTGGACCCAGGAGGCGTAGGTTGCAGTGATCTGGGATCACGCCACTGTATTCTAGCCTGGGCGAAGAGTGAGACTCTGTCTCACAATAACAACAACAACAACAACAACAACAACAACACACACACACACACACAAAAGAAAAAAAAGAAAAGAAAATAGTGAATGCATGCCGAACTGAATACCTAGGTGATGGGTTGATAGGTGCAGCAAACCACCATGGCATGTGTTTACCTATGTAGCAAACCTACACATCCTGCACATGTATCCCAGAACTTAAAATAAAATAGTAATGATATAGAGGCATTCCCTGTAGGCAAAACAAAACAAAACAAAACACATCAACTAAATTAAAGTAGCTGTGGTGGGGAAATGGTATATATATTTCCTCCTTCTCTTAAGTGACTTCTACACAATTCAATTGGTCCATGACATTGATTCCTTACTCCTTTCTTCCTCTGTCTTATAGTCACCCATCTTTAGAGATGAACTGGCAGAAAATGTAAGCAGTAAGAATTCATGCCTAATATTATGGTATAAACCACTAACTTTGTTTCCTATCTTTGAGACTTTTTGATGATATTCCTATTTTCAACAGCTTTTAGAGGAAACATTTTTTTTTTTCAGAATCTTTTCCCCTGTGTTTTCAAAGAATCAAATTCAGAAAGATGTTGGGTTCTGGGAATGAACAATTAATTTTTCATTCTGCCTTAGGCTTGTCTCTGTAGACAATGAATATTGTACCCTTGCACTATTTTAATACTCTATTTTGAGGAATAATCAAATAGGCAATTGCCTAAATAGCACTGCAACTGTAATAATGCAAATGCCTCACCGTCATAATGATGGAGGTTCTATAATGCAAGTTGAGTATGGCTTATTTCCTTTCTCTATATCACAGATCCCGCTGGAAAATTTAGTGTTAATTTCCTTTGAATAGCATCTCTGAAATTTAGTAGGTGAGAAATATCTATAAACTGAGAGATATATACTAATAAATGTTTAAACTAGAACAATGATAATTTTTCCTATCATAAAGAAACCTAGTGAAAAACTAGCTCAAGTCTTGTAACTGCTTATTTCAAATACTTTAAAAGCCCTACCAAGTGGAAAAGAACCAGTTATGTAATACCTTTGTTCAAAAATTTTTATTTTCTTCTTCTTCCCAAGAAACATGTCTAATTATAAATTTACACCTCACCCTCTAACCATTAAAAATATCATGCAACATTCTTCATGCTCCTGATGGCACAAAGATCAGTCATCTGGGGAGCAGTTTATACTTTTGCTGAAAAGGCTATCTGGGCACCAGGTTTGAATCAGAGATCTGGTAACTGAATTCTGTAGGCATCAGCATCAAAACAAAGGCAGCAGAGCTGTGAACTCTTATTAAATCGGTGCAGAGAAGTGAGTCAGCAGGCAAGTGACTAACCGTGGAGGAATAAGCGACTGCTGTTTTTGACTTGGGTTAAGATGGTTAGGACCATGGGAAGAGAAGTAGAAAAGAAACCAACTCCATGCTTGTTTCCGATGTAGGTTTTTCACCTTCAGCACACCTAAGCTCACAAGGAGGAGAAGCTTTAACTTTCAATGGATGTTTGAGTTTTAATTATTATACTGGACTAAACATATGAATTAGTGAACTGAGACTATTTTGGGGGACCATAGTGACCAGTAGACTTTTTATGATTTGAGAGTAATCAGAAAATCATAAGGCTGACTCTAGATTTTACTCAAGTGGACAGAGAACTGCTTTCTAGAGCCAATATGCAGGAGGTGACATGTGATAAATTATATCTTCTTTTCTACTTAGGCTTGCGGAGGGACCACGAATTATTCACAATTTTGAGTCCATTTGTTTTCCTTATTAGTAAAAAAGCCCTCTAATTTTTAACTAGGGATGTGAATTTCCGCTAGTAACTACATTCCAGGATTCTGCTACTGTCTGAATGTTTGTCTCTCCAAAATTCATTTGTTGAAACCATCCCCAATGTGAGGATATTAGGAGGTGGGGCCTTTGGAAGGTGATTAGGTCTCATGATGGTAGAATCCTCATGAATGGGATTCGTTCTCTTATAAAAGAGGTCCCAGAGAGCTGCCTTGGCTCTTTCTGTCATATGAGGACACAACAAGAAGATGCCTTCTATGAGCCAGGAAATAAGCCCTCACCAGCCATCAGATGTGGTGCCTTGATCTTGGACTTCCCAGCTCCCGAACAGTAGGAAATAAATGTATGGTTTTTATAAGCCACTGAGTTTGTGGTATTTTGTTGTAGCTGCTCAAACAGACTAAGACACCTTCCTTGTAGTTAATTGTGGCCATATGACTAGATTTGGACCAATGAGATGTGGGTGGAAGCGCTTTATGCAACTTCTAGGTCACTTTCTTAAAAATAAGCTCCTATACACCAATAACAGACAAACAGAGAGCCAAATCATGAGTGAATTCCCATTCACAATTAGTTCAAAGAGAATAAAATACCTAGGAATCCAACTAACAAGGGATGTGAAGGACCTCTTCAAAGAGAACTACAAACCACTGCTCAACGAAATAAAAGAGGACACAAACAAATGGAAGAACATTCCATGCTCATGGATAGGAAGAATCAATATCATGAAAATAGCCATACTGCCCAAGGTGATTTATAGATTCAGTGCTATCCCCATCAAGCTACCAATGACTTTCTTCACAGAATTGGAAAAAACTACTTTAAAGTTCATATGGAACCAAAAAAGAGCCCGCACTGCCAAGACAATCCTAAGCCAAAAGAACAAAGCTGGAGGCATCAAGTTACCTGACTTCAAACTATACTACAAGGCTACAGTAACCAAAACAGCATGATAGTGGTACCAAAACAGAGATATAGACCAATGGAACAGAACAGAGCTCTCAGAAATAATACCACACATCTACAACCATCTGATCTTTGACAAACCTGAGAAAAACAAGCAATGGGAAAAGGATTCCCTATTTAATAAATGGTGCTGGGAAAACTGGCTAGCCATATGTAGAAAGCTGAAACTGGATCCCTTCCTTACACCTTATACAAAAATTAATTCAAGATGGATTAAAGACTTCAATGTTAGACCTGAAACCATAAAAACCATAGAAGAAAACCTAGGCAATACCATTCAGGACATAGGCCTGAGCAAGGACTTCATAACTAAAACACCAAAAGCAATGGCAACAAAAGCCAAAATAGACAAATGGGATCTAATTAAACTGAAGAGCTTCTGTACAGCAAAAGAAACCACCATCAGAGTGAACAGGCAACCTACAGAATGGGAGAAAGTTTTCACAATCTATCCATCTGACAAAGGGCTAATATCCAGAATCTACAAAGAACTTAACAAATTTACAAGAAAATAATCAACCCCATCAAAAAGTGGGGGAAGGACATGAACAGACACTTCTTGAAAGAAGACATTTATGCAGCCAACAGACACATGAGAAAATGCTCATCATCACTGGCCATCAGAGAAATGCAAATCAAAACCACAGTGAGATACCGTCTCACACCAGTTAGAATGCTGATCATTAAAAAGTCAGGAAACAACAGATGCTAGAGAGAATGTGGAGAAATAGGGACATTTTTACACTGTTGATGGGAGTGTAAACTAGTTCAACCATTGTGGAAGACAGTGTGGTGATTCCCCAAGGATCTGGAACTAGAAATACCATTTGACCCAGCCATCCCATTCCTGGGTATATACCCAAAGGATTATAAATCATGCTGCTATAAAGACACATGCACACGTATGTTTATTGTGGCACTAGTCACAGTAACAAAGACCTGGAACCAACCCAAATGTCCATCAATGATAGACTGGATTAAGAAAATGTGGCAGATACACTCCATGGTATACTATGCAGTCATAAAAAAGGATGAGTTCATGTCCTTTGTAGGGACATGGGTGAAGCTGGAAACCATTATTCTGCACAGACTGTCGCAAAGACAGAAAACCAAACACCGCATGTTCTCGCTCATAGGTGGGAATTGAACAATGAGAACACTTGGACACAGGAAGGGGAACATCACACAATGGGGCCTGTTGTGGGGTGGGGGGAGGGGGGAAGGATAGCATTAGGAGATATACCTAATGTATACCTAATGACGAATTAATGGGTGCAGCACACCAACATGGCACATGTATACATATGTAACAAACCTGCATGTTGTGCACATGTACCCTAGAACTTAAAGTATAATAAAAAAAATAAGCTCCTTTTCCTTATGGATAGGAAATAGTAATAATGGAGCAATCTGGGCCACAAATTGAAGCTAGCAGAGCTACACTGCCAGCTTTAGACTGACTGCTTAGCTCTGGGATAGTATAAAAGAAAAATAAACTGTGTTTATTTAGGACTTTGCATATTCTGTATCTTTGTTATAAAGCTTAATACATACCCTAGTTAATATAGAAATTAGTGTCTAAATCTATGTTGCTATTGTCACAGAAAATCTTTAAAATATGTGGTCTGTCTTAGTTGTCAAGTAGAAGGTAACCAAGGAACATATTAAGGCTAGAAGCCTGGAAGGGTCATGAGCATTTTTTAAGGCCTTGGCATTATGTTTTGTGAAGTGTCACCTGCAATGATGTAGAGGACAGACCACTTTAGAGAAGTGGCCAGAAAAACGTAGACTATCATGTGTGTTAACTGTTTCCTTCTGCATTTAGCAAGATTTCAGAAGGAAGAAATGAGCTTGTGCAAGAATTGGCCAATTTTAAGCAGAGATGGAAAGAATTGAAGCTGTGCTAAAGGAGGCTTTTTCTGCCTTTGATTTTTAATCTAAATTGAAGGTCCAGAGATTTGAGGCCAGCAAGATTGGAAAAGCCAGCTCTATCTTTACCTGGAATAGCAGGAGATAGACATATTCATAACTTTTTTCAGAGGTGTCCTATTAAGACTGCTCAGCTCATGGGAGGTAGCCCTCAGACAACGATCATGTGAAAATTATGGCCTTCTGATTCAAGCCTTAAGACAGCTCCTGTTCAAATATGGGAGAGGAGAATGCGTTGAACTAGAAGCCAATAAGGAAGAGGAGAGCCAGCAGGCTTAGGAAGCTTGTCCAGAAGACATCTTGGGAATAATGATTACTTTCATGTAGAATCAGTAAAGCTGGTAAATGTTTTTTTACCAGACCATCTTTGCCAACATGGTGAAATCCCATCTCTATGTAAAATACAAAAATTAGCCAGGTGTGGTGACGCACGCCTGTAGTCCCAGCTACTCACCAGTGAAGCTGGTAAGTTCTCTTTTTTCTTTTTTTTTTTTTTTTTTTTTTTTACTTTCAAGGTATAAATGCTCCCACCTATGACCTATTTCATGATACCTACAGGGTGTGTCACTGATTGTGTGGAGTTGGAAAAAGATGTGCACAATAGGCTCCTACAAGCTGATGTAAGCCAGACCCAAAACACCACTGCATGGAACTGATTGGAAGAAAATAGGCAGTCTACTGAATTTTGCAAGTAGTTGTATTCCCCGAGAAACTAAAATCCTAGCTGACAAAAGCCTGTGAATGTTGTGATCCCTAAGGAATCCATCAAACTCTCAAGCATGCAAGAGCAGGAAATCAGGAAATCTGTTGCCTAGAAGGGCGTACTCTCCAACATCTTCAGCTGGGGCTACAGAGACTAATTGATTAAAGAGAGCTCTTCCAGAGGGCAAAGCCAGGAGCACAGAGGGCAATTGACAGGGAATCATTCCCAGACATCACAATGTAGGTTACCTATTCGTCTGCTGGGGTGGGGGGTGGGGGTCTTACAATGACTACTTAGCAGGATGTCATCATTGCTGTGGACCAGGGGATGCTGAGTGTCCCCTTTTATTTTTCTTTGTTTCTTGTTTTTTTTTTTTTTTGTTGTTTGTTTTTTTTTTTTTTTTTTTTTTTATGGAGTCTCTCTCTGTTGCCAGGCTGGAGTGTGGTGGCATGAACTCAGCTCACTGCAACCTCCACCTCCCGGGTTCAAGCGATTCTCCTGCCTCAGCCTCCTGAGTAGCTGGGATACTACAAGCATATGTCACCACACCTGGCTAATTTTTGTATTTTTATTAGAGACAGGGTTTCACCATGTTGGCCAGGATTCTCTTGATCTCTTGACCTTGTGATCTGCCTGTCTCAGCCTCCCAAAGTGCTGGGATTATAGGCAGGAGCCACCGTGCCTGGCCTTTTCTTTCTTTTCTTTTCCTTTTTCTTGCTTTTTTTTTTTTGAGATTCCATCAGTCGCTCTATTGCCCAGGCTGGAGTGCAGTGGCATGATTTCCGCTCACTGCAAGCTCCGCCTCCTGGGTTCACGCCATTCTCCTGCCTCAGCCTCCCGAGTAGCTGGGACTATGGGCGCCTACCACCATGCCTGGCTAATTTTTTTTTTTTTGTATTTTTAGTAGTGATGGGGTTTCACCATATTAGCCAGGATGGTATTGATCTCTTGACTTCGTAATTTGCCTGCCTCCACCTCCCAAAGTGCTGGGATTACAGGCATGAGCCACCATGCCTGGCCTTTTGTTTCTTTTTCTAAATGGGAGTTTATTGTAGACACACTGTTACTCTGTTACCCCTTTTTTTTTTTTTTTTTTTTTTGAGATAGAGTCTGGCTCTGTCACCCAGGCTGGAGTGCAGTGGTGCAATCTCTGCTCACTGCAACCTCCGCCTCCCGGGTTCAAGCAATTCTCCTGACTCAGCCTCCTGAGTAGCTGGGACTACAGGCGTGTGTCACCACACCTGGCTAATTTTTGTATGTTAAGTAGAGATGGGATTTCACCATGTTGGCCAAGATGGTCTCAATCTCTTGACCTCATGATCCACCTGCCTTGGCCTCCCAAAGTGTTGGGATTACAGGCGTGAGCCACCATGCCCAGCCTGCTCTACCACTTTCTGTTGGATGTGGGGGAAGGGGGAGCTCTGTTTTGCCTGGTAATGAATAAGCTCAGCTTAGTTTTCTCAGCTCTGATAGTTATATTTTTATATGAATTTCTTAAAGGTAAGCTGTTTGCCATGAGCGTTCCTTTTCTTCCCTTCTGCTTGCTGGGAAATGGCTAGTACCTTCTGCTCAGTGATGTCTTGGCCATTGGCTGGGACTGGAGGTGTTGAATGGTTGGACTGGAGGATGTACTGCCACAGTAACTTCACTTCCATGTGCAGCAATTTGTGGTGATGTGTTGGCTGGAAGGCTGTGCTAAGCTGGGACTCTCACTCTAGTATGGTGGCTTTGTGGTAGCTGCACTTTTTGCTTGACAGCTTGGTGCTCTAGAGAACCAGGTGGAAGCTACATGACTTTTCTTGACCAAGGCTCAGAACTCACAAAGCATCCCTTCCACAGTCCTCTCTTGGTTCACGTACTCATGTGAAGTCACAAGCAGGCCCTGATACAAGAGGAGGAGAAGTCAGTCCTACTTATTTTTTTTAAAGTTATATTTTAGATTCAAGAGTACATTTGTAGGTTGTTATATAGGTAAATTGCATGTCACAGGAGTTTGGCATACAGATTATTTCACCACCCAGGTAATAAGCATAGCACCTGATAGGTAGTTTTTCGATCCTCCCATTCCTCCCTCTCACTACCCTCAAGCAGGCCCTAGTATCTGTTGTTCCCTACTTTGTATGCATATGTACTAAATGTTCAGCTCCCACTTGTGGGTGAGAACATGTGGTATTTGACTTTGTTTCTATATTAGCTCACTTAGGATAATGGCCTCCAACTCCATCCATGTTGCTGTAAAGGACATGATCTTGTTCTTTTTTATGGCTGTGTAGTATTCCATGGTGTGTATGTACCACATTTTTTAAATCCAGTCTACCATTGATAGGCATTTAGGTTGATTCCGTGTCTTTGCTATTGTGAATAGTGCTATGATGAACATATGTGTGCATGTGTCTTTATGATAGAATCGTTTACATTCCTTTGTGTATATACTCAGTAATAGGATTGCTGGGTTGAATGGTAATTCTGCTTTGAGTTCTTTGAGAAATTGTTACACTGCTTTCCACAATGGCTAAACTAATTTGTATTCCCACCAGCAATGTATAAACATTCCCTTTTCTCTGCAACCTTGCCAGAATCTATTATTTTTTCATTTTTAGTAATAGCCATTCTGACTGATGTCATAGCTGGTGTCTCATTGTGGTTTTGATTTGCATTTCTCTACTGGTTAGTGATGTTGGCCATTCTTTCATATGCTTAATGTCAAAGAATTTGAGGTGACTGAAAAAAATCTTCACTGTAAACATTTAGATTGTTTCCAGTTTTTTTTCATATCTTGTTGCTAACAATGCCACTATGAATATTCATACACAGTAAATTTTCACTTAACATTATTGTCCATAGATTCTTGGAGACTGCAACTTTAAGCAAAACAGTATGTAGGGAAACCAGTTTTACCATAGGCTAATTGATGGAAACAACAGTGATATTCCTACAGCATATTTGTAGTCACAAAACATCACCAAACTTCTAAAGAGAGACAAAATACTTCTAATATTTTACATTACAATAAATGTGAGCTACACACACAACAAAGATGAATAAAAACAAATAAGATAGTTATTTACTTAATTAGTCCAGTTCAGCATGGTGGGTGGCTGGAACCTGTCCGTTGATCAGTCAATCCCATTTATTCCAGTCAGAATCAATTTTTTTTCCCCATCAGTCCAGAACAAAATGACATTGAACCAAATTACATTGTTCCAGAATCTCCTGCACAAATAACCTCTCACAGGTGAAACATTATCACCTCAGGGAAAATTCCTTAAGTGGAACTCCTGGGTAAAGGGGCACATACATTTTTTAAAAAAAAATTCATGCTCCCTAGAGAAGCTGCATCAATTTATACTTCCATCAAAAGTGTAAGAGAGTACCTTCGTGTGCTTGTGTATTTGTGTGTATGTGTGCATGTGCTGAATTTGTCACTATCAGGGCCACACAACATTAGTAAAATGAATGAGAACTTTTTCACTTTTTAAATATAATCTCTATACTCTGTCATATATCATTATTTTTATATTTGCTTTGATAAATTGAAAGAATCTACCTTTCAAACCATTTTGACCAAGTGCATTTTTTGGGGAGTCATTGTTACATTGTTCTGAAATTATTGGTAAGTTAGTGTTTATAACTTCTATTTTAGTAGTGTGTACTTTCTTATAAAACCATCTATTGAGATTGTCAAATAAATTAATCCTGAGTAATAAAAATTAAGATGCATTCTCTCATTTAAAGAATTTATCTATGTCTACGGGTATAGTCCCTTTCTGAGATATAATTTTGCATATTTCACCTTTTATTTTTAATTGTAATTCCTGGTGAGTCTTTTAGGGCAAAATGATCAGAGGCTGTGAGCTCTGGAATTTCTACTGTTTGACATTTTTGAGGTTATTTTGTAGCCAATATGATACACTTTAGGAAATAGTCCAAGGCACATGAAAAGAATATTTAGGCTCCATTTGTAGAGTCAACATACTTCTCAAAAAGTGTTACTGGTGTGTTAAATTTTCCCACTACAGTTGTGTTTTGTGGCATATGTCTCATGTACTTTTTTCATAGACTTTCATACTTTGTCATTTGGCTTTGTAACTTTTATCAACATGAAATGACCCTGTTTAATAATATGATTGGAATTTCACTTTTTCTATGTTACTTGCTTTCTTTTTTATGTGTTTCTTAATATATTTTTGGTCTTCGTTTTTTCCCCTCTACCATTTTAAATGCTTTTCATTTGATTCCATGTATCATTCACCTAGTTTCCTTTAATGGTAACATCTTGCCTAACTACAGTTCAATATCAAAACCAGGAAATTGACATTGGTACAACTCACAGATCTTACTCCAATTTTACATGCGCTCATTTGTATGTGTGTGTGTGCAGTCCTGTGCAATTTTTATCACGTGTAGATCAGTGTAACCACAATCACAATCAAGATGCCGGGCTATTTCTTCAACACAGGCTCCTGTACTGATCCTTTACAGCCATACCCACCCTCTTTCCTCACCCTTAACCTCTAGCCACCACTAATCTGTTATACATTTTTATAATTTTTATTTCAATAATGTTATTATGGATAAAGTCATACAACATGCAACCCTTTGAAACTGTGTTTTTTCATTCAGATTGTTGTGTGCATCACAAATTCATTCCTTTTTATTGCTGTGTAGTATTCCATGGTATGGATGTGTCATAGTTTGTTTAACTTTTCACCTGTGAAATGACATTAGGATTGTTTCTAGTTTTTGTCTATTATTAATAAAGCTTCTATGAATACTTATGTAAAGGTTTTTATGTGAACTTAAGTTTTCATTTCTCTGGGATAAATATCCAGGAGTACAACTGTTAAGTCATATAGTAGTTGCGTGTTTAGTTTTTTAAGAAACAGCCAAACTGTTTTCAGAATGGCAGTGTCATTTCCATTCCTACCAGCAATATATGAGTGACTGTTTCTACATGTCCTCACCAGCTTTTGGTATAGTTATTGTTTTTTTATTTTAGCTATTCTGATAGTTGTGTAATGATGTCTCATTGGGGTTTTAATTTGCATGGGATGTTAAACATCTTCTCACGTGCTTATTTACCATCTGTATATCCTCTTCAGTAAAATGTCTGTTCATATATTTTGCTCACTTTCTAATTGGGTTGTTTGCCTTTTATTTTTTTCTCTTTGCATTTCAATGGCTACAAATGTCTGCTTTTTAACTGCTGAGTTTTGAGAGCTCCTTGAGTTTTTAGAGTATATATTCTAGATACAAGGTCTTTTTCTGATAAGTAATTTGCAAATATTTTCTCCATGTCTGTAGCTCATCTTTTTATTCTCTTCCCTGGATCTTTCACAGAGGAAATTTTTAATATTGATTTAATCCAATTTATAATTTTTTTTCTTTTTGAATTGTGCTTTTGGTGTCAAGCCTATGAACCCTTTTCTGGCATTAGAAAGTACCTTTTAATGACTTCTCCCCTTTGGTATTAAAATGTAAAAATAAAATTACAAGGTCCAATTTGTTGGTCTTTATATTTATGGTTTCTGTGTTTGTGTGTTGCTTGAGAAGGTTGTTGCCAACCCTAAAATATGAAATTAAACCATGTATTATTTTAGATACAAGACTTTTTTACTAACTAGTTTTATATTATAAAAATAACATGCAGAAATGTAGAAAGGTCAAATTAGAAAAAAAAATTTGCCTTCTGCCACTTTCATTTCCTGGGGTAGCTACTATAATTAATTTCTTGTATATCTTTCTAGAATTTCTCTAAGTATATGCAAGCATGTGCACACACACACACACACACACACACACACACACACACACGTATGTGTATCTTTTTTAAAACCCAAAGGGGACATTAGATGTATCTCTCTGCAACAGTATATAAAGATAATTTTCATTATTTTTTAACAGCTGCAAGGATAATATATATAACCTTCCTCCTAATAATAGAAAATTAGGTTTTTATAGAAATTTTCTTTGCTATGATGAGTAATGCTGCAATAAACATTCTTGTACGTAATGTTGTACAAGTATGAAGAATAAATTCTCAGACATGAAATTCTTAAATTACAGGTATGATTTTACAATTATTAGATTACAGATACAGTTTTACAATTTTGATAATATCAACAAATTCTTCTTTAAAAATGGAGCGTCGTAATACACTTCTACTAACAATGCATGAAAGTACCAATTTTCCCATGTCCTCACTTACTCTGGAAATTACCTAATTTTTTATTTTTTCCCTATCTGAGAAGCAAGAAATGCATTCTGTTTTTTCTGTATTCTAAATAGGTTTAAGACATGGGGTGTGCATGCATATGTGTGTCGTAAGAAAGTTATCAAGGAACACAGTTTTATTTTTTATCCTGTAAAATTAAAATTGTTTGGAATATGTGCTAAGGTTTTACAAAATAAAAGAGATGCTTCTGAAACCAACTGGGATGAGTCTTTATACTCTGGAGAGCCAGCAACTTTCCACTTTCTCATGCTAATAAGGGAAGGAATGGGATTCTTCTGAGGGGTCATCAGTAGGATATATCCCACCCGTCACATAATTCTAGAAGTCTAACAGGAACACCTAGTGGTTGTTGAATGAGGGAAGATTCTTTGTAAACAGAAAAATACCCAGTACGTAGTTTCTTCTTAGTTTTCTTCATAGTTTAGTCATCAGTTCACCCACACATATATGTGTTCATCTAATTACTATTTATTTATCATCCTATTGGCATTGGCCTGGGCACTGGGGACATAAGCATTGTGTTCATTGACCAGTCTGGTAGGGGAGTGGGAGAGAACTGAGCAAACACATCCTCACCCTAGTGCACTAAGAGCCTCTGTAGCCTCCTGGTTGGGGAATCAGGCGGAGACAGGAGGTCACACTAAATCCCATACTGATGAGCAGGCGATAGGGTAGAAAGGGCAGTTCTACCTATTGGACATTTTGGAAGCTGGATCGAAAACTTAATTAAAATTCAAATTAAAAGCTGGATCAAATACTTAATTTCCATTAATGATCTGCAGTGGGAATCAATCATCAAGTCAGAAGATAGACCGAAAAACAAACAAAATTAGCAGCTCATCTTGTATGGTGTTCAGGGAGAATTAATCAGTTACACCCCAGTCAGGAAAGCTGGATGTGACAGCTTCTCAGTCATCAGCAACCATGGTGCTGGAGCGGGGAGGGGAGAGCTGGCACTCCGAGGTTTTGTAACTAGGCAGATGGCTTGAAGTGGGTTTTCACTGCAACCCATAATGATGATCCTCATAAGTGAGCATATTTTATTGTTTAAAAGCTGGTTATGATGGAGAAAAAAATGTAGACCCAAGAAAAATCAAACGTTTCTACTTTGTATATCTTTATTCTTCTTCAGCACCTTTCATGTTCTAAGAAGAAATGTAAATGAAATGATACATCACATAGTCCTTTATAGGTCTATATCATTATTGTTTAGTCTTCTCATATTGAGACACATCTCTAAGTAAAGACATAATATGATACTGCACTGACAATAGCACATTGGTATAGAAGAAAAATCAGTTTTCAGACTGAAAAACAGAATAAATATTGCCCAAGTCAGGGAATCCATTGTCTATTCATATCATGGTATAGAACTTCTATAGGATATCTTTCTGAAAGGCTTTTTATAATTAGGGGAAGGTTCTGTTAAGGATGGATGATTAAAATAAACATTGTCTAGAGATCACATGGACACAGGAAGGGGAACATCACACACCGGGGCCTGTTGTGGGGTAGGGGGAGTGGGGAGGGATAGCATTAGGAGATGTACCTAATGTTAAATGATGAGTTAATGGGTGCAGCACACCAACATGGCACATGTATACATAGGTAACAAACCTGCACGTTGTGCATATGTACCCTAAAACTTAAAGTATAATAATAAAAAATAAAAATAAAAAATACACAAGTAAAAAAAAAATAAACATTGTCTAGGCTAGACTCAGGGAAATTTAATTCCACGTCTGTTAAGTCTCTGTATTCTTTCAAGTCTTGAATACCAACATGAAGTTCTGTCAGCTGTTTAATTAGCTTCTGATCAGGCATCTCACCACTATTTACCAAAAAAGAAAAAAAAATCCATAGCCTGTGAGCTAGCTGA
Source organism: Pongo pygmaeus (assembly GCF_028885625.2). Taxonomy (NCBI): domain Eukaryota; kingdom Metazoa; phylum Chordata; class Mammalia; order Primates; family Hominidae; genus Pongo; species Pongo pygmaeus. Next base: position 129,656,004 of record NC_072380.2, read on the forward strand.
AGTGTGTCCTTAATACTTTTATTATTATTATTATTAATTTTTTATTTTTCTGAGACTGAGTATCACTGTGTTGCCCAGGCTGGAGTGCAGTGGCACGATCTCTGCTCACTGCTACCTCTACTTCCTGGACTCAAGCGATTCTCCAGCCTCAGCCTCCCGAGTAGCTGTGATTACAGATGCGTGCCACCATGTCCGGCTAATTTCTTTTATATTTTTAGTAGAGATGGGGTTTTGCCATGTTGGCCAGGCTGGTCTCGAACTCCTGACCTCAAGTGATCCGCCTGCCTCAGCCTCCCAAAGTGCTGGGATTACAGGCGTGAGCCATTAAGTCCGGCTGCCCTTAATACTTTTATTTATTTACTTATTTATTTTTGTTTTTTGGTGGATACTCTCTTCCCCTCTCCCCTAAACTGAAATATCCCGATTTGGCACTTTGCCTAGTTGGAGTCAAGCTCCAAGATTTAGACTTATAAGAGTGACGTATGTGCTCATTCTTCTTCTGATAAACTCACCCATGCAGAGGAGATGATGGGTGATCTGGATGGGCAACACTTCAAAAGGGCATTTTGGGGGCAATATCTTAATCCAGAGGAGCTCGTGGCAAATAATTAGAAGATATTTTAGGGTAAGCTCCACTTTTCATGCTGTTATATTGTGTACTACATAGTCAACTGATACCGTTAAGTACCGTGAAGCTCAGGCCTCCTTCTTTCCATCTACTGGCTAGCAATCCAGTCCCCCTTGCATGGACAGCTCCTTTTCCTCTCATGGTACCAGGTATATCATGATGTCTCTTGCTTTATGGGCTTCCCCAATCCCTTCTCTCTTTGGGAGCGGTGCTTTGGCCCCGTTCACATAATTACCTTCTGTTCATTCTTTAAAACTTGGCTCAAGAGTTACTCCTCTTAGAAGCCTCCTGGAATTTTTGCCTTTCTATTAATCCTTTTTAGATGATTTTCCTCTGAGCTTCCTTAGTATCTTATGCGTGTTTCTCTTAGAACAATTGTCAAAGACCATACTGGTAATATTGTTTATTCAGCAAGAATAAACTCCATATTCTTGTTATTTTACTATAATCGCCAGCCTCTGGCATATACTTAAAATTTGATAAGTATTTTTAGACCAGCTGCATAAACTAAGGCTTACATTGGCAACTATACTTGCCTTCTCTACTACTTCTCTGAATTATCTCAGTGAGAAGGAATCCCTGTCTTGTTAATGCCTGTAATACTCTTCCCATTCATATAGATTTTCATTGTATTCCTGACTTGTGGAAAAGTCTCCTCTTGTAGGGTATAAATTCCTCAAGGGCACTAATACTATGCTATGAAACTCTGTGGTCCCTAACACAAGTGATTGGATAAGGTAGATATTCAAAAACAACTTTGAATACATAAGAAGAGATAAATAGGCAGGATCACATTTATTGATTTCTTAGAACTATATCATATTTATGCTGAATTAAGCATGAAGGAGGAGGTGAATAAAGATGGCTGGCAACTTTGAATGTGCTGTACAGCTTTAATTCCCCAATAAAGACTGTTGAGTCAATGCTAAAATGCTTGCTGAAGAAGAAGGGCAAATTTGTGGTGGTGTTTTTCAATACTGGAAAGCAAACCAAGAAGTGATGTTAGGTGTCTATTTATGCGTCTACTGCCATTGCCAATGATTTAAGCTAAGTATAATGACAAGATAAATTTCATAGTAATGGGAGGCATTTTTAAATTTTGTAAAGTATATGAAAACATGTCTGAAGCTGTTGACCATAAGGTCACCAAATTGTTCATTCTTTCTCTCACCTACCTCATCCTATATTGTTTATTATTTACCTAAATTGTTTATTCAATTAAGTAAATTAAACAATTTAATTTAGTTTACTCAGTTTATTCAAAACAATTATTATTGTTTATTATTTACCTAAATTGTTCATTCTTTCTCCTATCTATCTCATCTCAAGACTATTGTCATCTAATCCTGAAAGAAGAGAAGTATAATAGAAAAATGATGGTGAATGTAGATATATTAGAAGGATGCAGTGGGACACGAAGTTGTGTACAATTGAGGATAAAAATAAGTGTATGCAGAAGAGGAAATTTCAGTCTCTACTCTGAGGATGGATCAGAAGTAAAACCCCACCTGGAAATGTATCATGGGGAACAACTTCTTCCTGGGCCCTATGGTCAGTCTTCTGATCACATTTGCCAGGAATGGCAAACAGTTTTCAACTTGTGTGCCAGTGATTCTAGTGAATTGATAATAAGAGAATTCCAAAGCTACAGCAGGTAAAATTAGGAGAGATTCCTTGATTGATTAGTGGTGTCTGCCATGAGACAGAAGATGGGAATAGCTTGCCTGTGCATTTACCATCTCAGGTCTATGTCATATTCCCAGTCATTCAATTGAATAGCAAGAACTGCAAGCCAGTTTCCAATTCCTGAGGCTGAAATAATGATATTTCATTATTCCTTTACCTTACAATAGAAGAATTTTTCCTCCTTCTTTTCCCTTTACGAATGAGATTCTAGAAGAATAGTCATCGTTTTAAAAATTTTCCTTGCACTTTTACTCTCAAATACTCATTCTACTATCTTTAGTCAAGAATCTTTTCTTTTTTGATGTCTAACTGTATTTTCATATGATATTCCAAACTATTTTACCTTCCATTTTCTTTTCTTTTTTTTTTTTTTGAGACAGTTTCAGTCTTCTCACCCAGGCTGGAGTGCAGTGGCGTGATCTTGGTTCACTGCAACCTGTGCCTCCTGGTTCAAGCGATTCTCCTTCCTCAGCCTCCTGAGTAGCTAGGATTACAGGCATCCACCACCACACCTGGGTCATTTTTGTATTTTTAGTAGAGACGGGGTTTCACCATGTTGGCCAGGCTGATCTTGTACTCCTGAGCTCAGGTGATCACCCACCTTGGTCTCCCAAAATGCTGGGATTATAGGCGTGAGCCACCATGCTCGGCTTATTTTCTTCCCATTTTCTTAAGCTTAGACATCCTTTTTATCATTTGTGGCATCCGTTGTAAATCTTAATCTTTAAACCAAATAAAAGATTTGCCATGACAATAGATATGTAAATTCAGATCTTTTTTCTTTTTCCCCTTGCTGATATTTGTCAGTACACATTCATAATATTGGAATTTAAATTACTTTTTTTGACTAAAAAAATACTTTCCCTTTGACTTGTAGCCTAAGGAATCATGCAAGGGTCCACTGCTAATGCAGAAAAAGAACACAACAGCCACATCTGATGATGCTTATCAAGGTCCATTTAATTTTGCAGTGTCTTGTGGCCCTGAAGATGCAGTGCAGTGTCTACATCCTGGAATAACATCTTGCTCTTCAACAGTTGTGAAATTAGCTTAAAATTTATGGTTCTGGCAAATACTTCTGGCTTTTTACGTGTTACTTATTAACTAAGAATATTTCACTGGGGAGATCTATTTGACTGAAATGCATTAAAATTACTTGCATCAATGAACTATATTATAGGTGAAATGGTATAAATTATGTAGGAGGGGGTTCAAAAATAACAAGGTGACAAAGCTGAGAAAAAACAGTCATGTCATCTCTTCTCTTGATTAGGTGTCATCTTATTTTAACTTTCAGGCCAGAACATGAAAGTTAAAGTGAAAATGCAAATGAGGAGTTTTGCAATGAGCGAGTAACTTGTATCAGACTAAAGCTTCCGCCAAGAATAATTATAAACGTTGGATTAAAACTGAAAACAAAGCAAAAAGCAGATGTTTGAAGGTGACCAGAAGCATAGGGCCAAGATTCAATAGGCAAAGAACGTACACATTGAGCCCTAAATTTTCATGGGTTTTGTCTTCTTAGAGCATTTGCCTAGACACAATATGAGACTTAAAAGTTAAGAAAAAAAAAGTGCTGTGTTGAAGCTTATGGAAGTGTCATGGGTGGGAGGGACAAAAATTAGAGAGCAGGACTAGCAAAGCAGTCCCAAGTAGGTCCAGCAGTTTATATGCAGTCTTTCTATGAGGAGCTTATCAGTTACCAAGGGCTACCTGTATTGAGAAAAAAGTTCAGAAACCAAACAGAGAGAGGAGGCTATGAGGCTAACATCTAAGGAGAGGAGACTTCTCTTATCTTGCATTGGACTTAAACTATGGTAATGAACATATCTAAGAGTTGAACAAAGCATATAAAATAATTATTTGCAGTCATGGGGTAACAACGAAAAAGCCGTAATCCTTGAGAGAAATAGAGCATAAGAAGTGATCCGGCATTCCTGATGCTTTCTCTCTGACAGAATTTTCCAATTTGCAGCACAGGAATACAGAGCCTACACAGAGAATCGTGGTCATGTTGAGTGAAGAAGATAAAGAGATTAAAGTTTCAGAGTGCCACAGTGGCTGAGATTTAGAAGCATGGTCTTAAAGAAAACATAGCCAAATTATTAGTGGGGGAAAATCTGTCAAAATCTGAATAGATAATCTCCTTGAATTCCTGGCCTAATCCCAAACTACCTAGTCAACAGGGTGCAACTCTGAGAGGCTTAGTAGAGAATAGTTGCTTGAGAGCTGAGCAAAGATTATAGAAGCTCTACAGTGCTAGAGAGGCAGGGTTTGGAGTTGGGATCCAGGCAAGATGGAGCAACCTCAGGAAACCCTAAAAAATTTTACCCGGGACAATAGGAAGTCCACATTTTAGGAGTCAGGACAATGCTCTACAAGTGTGGGTAAAACTAAACCCTAAGAACTGAACTAGCAAAGCCTTGACAGAATCAAGATGATTTGTTTGTAATTTAACTGTCTACTAGAGGAAGAAAACTGAGTTCACAGTGTAATTCAAAGCATCTCCAATGTCTAAAAATTACTGACATGCAAAGATGCAGGAAAAGTGATCCATCATCAAGAGAAAAGACAGACCCAGACCCAGAGACAATCTAGATGTTGGAGTTAGCATCTAAACCTAATCACCAAAATTATTATGTTAAAAATAGAGGAAAAGTTGAAAAACGTGACAATATGGAGAATATAAACAGGTAACCAGAATCTACAAAAAAGAATAAAATGAACATGCTAGAACTGTAAAACACAGTATCTAAAATTGAGAACTCATTGAAAAAGCTTAAAAACTTACTGGATATGACAGAAGACAAGATTAGTAGCATGAAGGGCATATCAGCAGAAAATATCCAATCTGAAAGACAAAGTAAGGAGAATAACAGTAATAATAATAATACAAAATTCATAAAGAATGCAAGCAAGAGGATATTATAAAAAGTTATACCAATACATTTAAAATATTAGGTTTAATAGAAAATCTTTTGAAAATGGAACTTGATATAACTGATAGAATAAATTTAAAAATCTTAACATTTCTATATCTATTAGAGAAATGGGATCTGTAATTAAAAATCTTGCTACAAACAAACAAAAAACTAAAAAAATATAAAAAGAAAGAAAAAAAAACACACTCTAGGCTCAGATAGCTTCACTGGTGAATTTTTCCAAATTTTTAAAGAAGAAATAAAACCACTTCACAGAAATGATTCAAGGGAATATGAATGGAGAGAATTTGGAGCAACTGGAACCTCTGTGATTTGTGGGAATGTGAACTGGTGAAACCACTTTGGAAAACAGTTTGGCTCTGCTACTGAATCTGAATGTATGCAGGCCCTGCGACTACATTATGCTACTTCCAGATCTAGACTCAACAGAAGAGATTACATTTGTGCACAGAAAAGAATGCACAAGTGTTCATAGTATCATTACTCATGATAGGAACAACCAGATGTTCAGTCAGTGTCAAATGGAAAAACAAATTGTGGCAAGTCACTTGATAGAATACCATACAGCAATGAAAAAAATTACAGCTATGCATTTCAACATGAATGAATCTCACAGAAACAGTGTTAGCTGAAAGAAGACAACATACAGTTCTGTAGGATTCTGTTTGCTCATGTTAAGAAACAGGCAAAAAATTAATCTATGCCGATTCAAACAGGAAGTGGCTACTTGGAAGGGTGATTTTGAGAGAGGGACTTCCAGTCCTGGTAATATACTATACATTGATTCAGGAAGTGGTTACACAGGTAGATCATTTTGTAAAAAACTCATTGAGTTGTAAATGTGGGATTTATGAATCCTTCTGTATGTATATTATACTTCTCCTGTCCTTCCCAAAAGTGAAGTTAGTCCTCAAAATTTTAACATGTATAATTCATGTACTTTGAGGCATGGAGAAATGACTTGTGTGTGTGTTTTAGCTGGTAGAAGAAGGGCTCTTTTTAAATGAATTATGCATCTGATTATGGAAGAAGACTGCAAAAATGTAATCAGACTAATAATGTTAAACACATTCTTTTTTCTTTCTCGCAATTTCCCTTTTTTCACTTGTGATTGTGTGTTCACATCTGTAATTAGCAAGTGCATGGAAGGTCATGTTAATGCCTCTTCAATTGTTAATGTAATGTAGTGTAAATGTAACATAAAACAGATACAAAGCTGCCCTAGAAGAGATCTCGGCTCTAAACTGATTCTGCTGTACCCTGAGATGGCTGTGATGCCATTTTCCTTGCTTTGAAGCAAGATTTAATGCATCTTTGCTTGAAAAGTGCTGAAAGATGTTTGGGTATGGAGAGCTCTTGAAATTCCGAGAAATCATTTGAAAGACCCATGGGTTTTAGACGTAAAGAACTTTAAATAAGCCACCAAATAAAGCCATCCAAGTAGGCCACCTAGGGTCAAGTTTCTTAGTTATTTCATGGCCACACCTCACAGATGAAAAAACTTCATTTCCCACTAGATGTGATTCTCCACTGGCAGTACACAGCAGAATCATGTTTATAAAAGCATGAAAACCCCTTCCTACTTATGGAATTTGTATCTGGAGGTGCAGGTTGTGGGATGTATCCCTTTAGAAAGCCCCGCTGGTGACTTGTATGAGCTACTGCAGCTAAGACACTATGTGAACAGAGCCCAAAGGGGAGACACTGAATGTATTGGGGGCACAGCAGGGAGGGGAGTCATTTGAACAACAACACTGTGCAGGGTTTTGTATCCTCAGAATAGAAAAGTCTCTAATAAGTGAAGTATGTGGAGTCCTAATAAGGAAAAAGGAGTCAGGCTGGTGGGAGCAGGGGAAAAGCAAAAAGCAAAAGCAGATAAGCTGTAAGTCTGGCTTTCTTCTTGGTTCAGGACACATAGCCGTCCTGCACAGATAACTCACAATCTTCTTGCACCTGAAATCACTAGACCATCACTTGATAGAAAAAAATGCAAGTAAATGCACCGCAACCTTGGCATTTTCAGTACTGCATGTAGCCCTCTCCAGCACAAGCACCATCCTGTAAAATCCCCGGTAAGCCTTTGTCTCTTTGCAGTCAGCTCTTCTTTTGCTGATCTGCCCATTGCATCCTTGCAACATATTTTCATACTTTCTCTAATAAATCTGCCTTTGTTTACTTCCAACTGTCTTGGTAAATTCCTTTACCACCCACACCACCAGCCCCAGTTAGTCGCTACCCATGACAAAGTGGATTGTTTAAGTATTTTTATTTTTAGTCTCACAAAATGTTAGCTCTAAAAGAGACCTTAGACATTGTCTTGTTCAAAGCTGTTTTCTTATAGGAGGAAACTGAGATTCAGAGACTAAACTGGGGTGAGAACTCAGTGCTTTGGGCTTTCAGTCAGGAGCACTTTGAAAATACCCATTGTCTTTATTTATTTTATTTTAATTAATTATTTTAAATAAACAAATTAAAATTTGTAAATTTATAGTGTACAACATGTTTTGAAGTATGTATACATTGTAGAATGGCTAATCAAGCTAATTAACATATGTGTTACCTCACACACTTTTTTTTTTGTGATGAGGGTACTTAAAATCTACTCTTAGCTATACTTGTTCTCCCTAAACCCCAACTCTCTTTCTCTCTCTTTGTCTCTACTTGTCTGTCTTTCTTTTTCTCTCTCTCCCTGATCAGGAAGGGTGATCTTGGCCAGACAGAGACCTTATTCTTATCATGTGTAGGGCTTATAGGTCATCACACATTTACCCTTGTATAGGCAAACCCGGTGTATGCTGTTCTATAAGTGTAAGCTTGTGAGACATCTTGGTGGCTGTACATTTATTTGGTAGCTATGAAACTTTGAAAGTTTGATGTTTTGCATGTATATATGGCTCCTACTCAGTGGTATTCAGGCATTTGGAAAGGCATGCAGAATATTGTCATCAGAAGAAAAGTGCAAAAGCAAATGAAAACTTGGCCCAACTCCAAACCCCATTGTTTGCATGTTTCCTAAGTAGAAAATGATTTAAACGTAGAGACTTGGAGTGCTTCAAGAGGGAGGCATTCTTTTTTTTTTTTTTTGAGACGGAGTTTTGCTCTTGTCACATAACTTCACTCTTCACAGTCCAGTTTAGCAAAGAAAATATGTGTAGTGTTTGTGTCTCTAAGGAGCAGAATGATAGTTGGGCACAGTTTCTAAAAACCTGTTTGCACGTTTGAACTGCAAGAGGCAGAAGACGAAGGGGGTGAAGCACACGATACCATGCTTACCATCCACCTCTGAAGCATGACCATCCAGGGGCTAATGGGTTACAAAATGAGGAACTGCACAGTTTGCCTGTTCTTCTGATGATAGTCTTTATGAGATGGGAGCCCAGAGCACACTTTAAAATGTAAACTATAATTCACTGCAGATGAACCATAAAATGCAAAAACATTAATTTTTATAATGTCTCATTATTTATGACATTTTCCTGTCCTCTATTAAAAGTATTTTTTTGTTAGATGTATAGAATATTCACAGCTGCTAGATTATTTACAAGGAAGATGATAATCAGTTTTAATGATTTAGCTATTAGAAAATTAAATCAGTTTTTTTTAAAGTAGTTTGCTTTTGAGATGTTTTTGCATTGAATGTAGATCAAAACAGGGAAATGAAATTTACTTACCAAAACCTAATTGTCAAGTAAAATTTGATCTAAAAATAGGACTTGGAAATTTTATTTTAGTCAGGGTACATAGCAAAACACCCCAGACAGTGTTTTGAAAATGAAGACTATTTATTAGAGGAATTTCTTTGGAATGAGGAACAGGTAGAAATATGAGTAAATGAGACCCAAGGCTTGCGAAGTTATTGGAGTTGCTCCGGTCGTTCATTCATTCAATCAGTGAGCATAGATGGGCCTACTGGGAGCCATATATAGTGCCAGATACTGGGAGTATAAAGATGATAAAACAGGGTCTGTGCTCTCAAGTGGTTCCCAGTCTAAAGATGAGACAGGCACATGGAAACAAAGCTACCACTTGGTCATTGCTGCAAAGGAGCTGTGTATAAAGCAGAATGGGTTCTTCTTCTGTGTCTGTGGAGTCTAAAAAGACTTGCCAGAATTCAGAATGTTTGATCTAAGCAGAGATTGTAAGGTGACAGAGGCTGATTTTATTTGACTTATTCAGCAGACATAAAAAAGTTGAAGAGGAAATTCTTCAAGATGATGTAGTAGACTGATGTCTTGATGAACCCAAACACATAACAATATGAGATAAAATATGAAAAAACAAAGCTTAGCAGACACAGGTTCAAATCAAGGCAAACGTCTTCAAAAACTGGAAATGGAACAGAAACATGAACAGGTGGTAGAGCTAGAGTGAAGATGCACTGTGCTCTGAAGTCGCAATGATGGCCCGAAATTTGGCTTCTTCAAGAGGCAGAGGGTCCACTACAGGAGACAGAAGTCCCTCCCATACTATTTAAAATGAAAAGCTGGGAAAAATGCTGCAAATTACTGCCTGAGTCAAAGTACCAAGAAACAGCCTTGTGAGCTGATAAAATCATCCTACTGTCTTGGTAACTGTGTCTATAATTCTCTTCAATTTCATCTAAGGGCCTATGCCCTGCGGTGGGTTGAAGAGCATCCCCCAAAATTCATGGCTGCTCAGAATCTCAGAATGTGATCTTATATGGGAATAAGGTCTTTGTAGATTTGCATATGTAATTAGTTAAAGATCTTGAGATGAAATCAACTTGGATTAGAGTGGCCCCAAACCCAATAACTGTGGTGTCCTTATAAAAAGAGGAGACACAGAGACACATAGGGGAAAAGGCCACGTGAAGAGAGGGACATAGCTTACAACTAGCTGCAAGCCAAACCATGCCAGGGAATGCTGGAGCCAGCAGAAGTTAGCAGAGACACAGGAAGATTCATACTCGGAGGGAGTATGGCCTTGCTGACACCTTGATTTCAGATTCGTGGCCTCCAGAACTATGAAACAATGCATTTCTGATGTCTTAAGCCACAAGGCTTGTGGTAATTTGTTACAGCAGCCCTAAGAAACTAACATATGGGTCAGGCGTGGTGGTACACGCCACCCAGCACTTTGGGAGGCTGAGGCGGGCAGATCACCTGAGGTCAGGAGTTTGAGACCAGCCTGGCCAACATGGTGAAACCCTGTCTCTACTAAAAATACAAAAATTAGCCCGGCATGTTGGCGCATGTTTATAATCCCAGCTACTCAGGAGGCTGAAATAAGAGAATTGCTTGAATCCAGGAGGCAGAGGTCGCAGTGAGCCGAGATCACACCATTGTGCTCCAGCCTGGGTGACAGAGGCAGACTCTGTCTCAAAAAGAGAAAAAAAGAAAAAGAAACTGACATATGCCTCACACCTCCTTTAGAAGACCTGGTCTGGACTTGGGGCTGGGTGTGGAAGGCATGTAAAGGCAATGGTAGAGGAAAGCAGGCAAGCAGGCAGAGGTTGGTAGCAAGAGAAGTGAGCATGAGAGTGACAGCAAGAGAGGGAGAGACAAGGTGAGTGACAGTGCAAGAGTATGCGGGTGTGAGGAGACATAAAGTCCCCATCCAAGCCCCAACCAAAAGGCTTTTGTTCAAAATGACACTGCAGCCATGAATTTATAAACACATGAAGAAAACTAGCATTAAGAAAAACAACCAACAGAATCAGATTGGAACGTAAATGTATTCCAGATGCAATTAATTCTGTTGCAGTGCCTGACACAGAATTTACTTATTTATTTCATTGATAAATGAGGTTTCCTGTTTCTGATACCATTAGTATCCCACTTCACACCATAAATTCTTTGATATTTTATATTGACATAGACTTTAAAATAATTATAGTAGGATGTGCAGAGGTAAATTAAGTTTCACATTTATAAGGAAAAGAAATGAAACAAAAAAGCAGACATAAAAAATTAATAAACAGATATGAAAATAATTAATTATATAGAATATTATTAGCTGCCAAGAGAAAAACAATAGACATATTTTCCTAAAAGTTTTCTGTTCATGAGAAAGTAGGTCCCAGGAAGCCCTGTGACCTAACATGGCCCTGGGTATTTTGGTCTTTGGGAGATCCTTAGTGGAAATTCTGGTCCTTTGAGGACATGCTTCCACTTACTGACAATAGAAGGAGAAAAAGGCCCACAATTTTCTTCCCCATTTCAAGCTGATCGAGCTGGTTGCTCTATTTTAAACGCTATGAGTCAGATCAAGCAATGTTAGCCATGTCTTCTGTGTTGTGGATAACAGTTCTTATTTCTTGAAATCAGAACAGGCCTTAGAGCCAAGACTGGGGCCAATGAGGTGGGTGTGGGCAGTAATGGGGGAGTGGGTGCAAATTCCTATGACCGAGTTGTCTGGACCTGGGCGAGGGCACATATTTAAATCTTGTGTGAAGATTTTTAGTCAGTCCACCCTCACTGTGGGCCCTGACCCTTCCAGTCCAAGTAAGGCTTGTAGAAATTGTGACCAGGTTTGTCGTAAGGATCAAATGAGCTAATCCAGACACTATTTTGTAAGCTCTGAAGAGCTGTAAAAGTGTGTAAATTGTAAACTTAAAATGAAGGCCAAGTATTTTATCTAATGTGCTTAGTTTAGTGCCTGGATCTAGACATTTGTTGACTTGAAAAGTGAAAATAATTATAAAGTAGCATATTAATCCAAATTATTTGGCTGTATCTGCTGATGCTCAGATGTTAAGACAGGAAAAAAAAAGAAAAAGGAATAAAAGAAAGCAAAATAGTCTAGCAGTTATTATTAATATCTAATAGTGGTTGGGTGCTGTGCCAAGAATTGTTCTAAGTGGTTTAATAGTAGAATGGGCTTTGGAGTTAGATGGCCTGGGTTCAAATATTGACATTACTACACGGTGGCTGTGTGAACTTGGGTAAGTTACATAACCTTTCTAGACTTAATTTATCTCATTTAAAATGGAAATGATAATGGGCACATTGTGAGGATTATATATAATAATACATAGAGTTTTGTATATACCTAGTATGTTAATGAGCTCTTAATAAACATTAGATAATGTAGAAGTATTTGTTGGTTGCCTTCCCAGAATCCATTTTCCCCGTCATCTTTTTGCAGCATAATATTGAATTTCTCCACTATGTGGTTTGTGTAAGGGTAACCTTACCTTCCGTGTATCAGGGTGGGCTCTGACTGGCCTAACCCAATCAGCTGGTTCTCCTAAATTTTTGGCCATAGGTATTATGTTAGGGATAGGCTGATGACCCAATTTGAACCAATAAGGTAGGAGAAAATATTTGCTGTTTTTTTTTGGAGTTTTCTCTTTGCTCATTGGGTGAATAAGAAAGCACATAAACTTGGTGCTGCTGATAGCCATTTTGAGAATACAAGGGGTATCTTTTATGAAGTTGATATCACGCAAGGCAGACTGTGGAAATGGAAAGAAACTGGGTCATTGGTGAAATCATTGAGCAGCTGGATCACGTAGCACCTGAAGCCTGACTATCTCTCTTCTCAGTTATATGAGTGAATGCATCTCTTTTATTGTTTATGCTGTTGGAGTAGGGTTTTTCTATGACTTGTGACTGAAAGCATCCTGATACAAGTATTATTATTGCAACATGCCAGATGGCTGACTCATTCTAAAATGATGGTAATTATTGGCATTGAGAAAAATATTCAGATGACTAGATTAGTTTTTTTTACGTGAACATTTAAGCTTTGAAACTGGGCTAAGATCGTATTTCTGAAATAATAAAGTTGAGCTTTAGTTACATTGGTTAGGAGATGGAGAATAAAGAAAATCAAACTGTAAAAGTCAGATTTCCTCCAGATAAACTGGTTTATCTGGATATGGTTTCCTTGCCATAGACACCATAATATCATATTAGCTACTATTCAGCAGTCACCTATTGTATTTAAGGAGCTCTGCTAGGTGCTATGCTTATATTTTCTTTAGTTATTTCTTACAATTTTTAAATAAACCAATGGTTTATTTATAAACCATTCTCTAAACAGAAGCTTAGAGAATGGTTTTAGGTCCTAGTGCCTAAAATAGTGCCTGTTATGCTGGGCTCTCAATAAATAATTGTTGTGTGTTAACTGCCCAAGCAAATTCAAAACTAGGGCTCAGACCTTTGTCTGCTTTCTTCCAAAGTCCTTGCTTCTGTCACTGTACTACATTGGTTCATTGCATCAAAAATTCCATCCCATTATTACTGGAAGTTTGTTTACGGTCTAATTTACTGGATTGGTATCTAAGGCAAGTAGCTGTCAATTGAGAAAGTTTAGCTTTTTCAGAGTCAATTCCTAAATTCATCACATTTACCATTTTTTCTGAAAGTAGACTTAGATCATTGCCAAGAGCAAGAGAAAGATATATAAACTCCAGGTTGCTAAGCCCAAGTAGTTTCTAGCCCTCAATGGAATTCTTTCTGTTACAAATTACATGCCTTAAGTTGACATCCAAAAGACTTGCCCCAAGTACTTTAAATAGAACTGAAAACCTGTATTCCAGACCTAACATTGGTTATTCCAAATAAGGCTTTGGAATTCTCGCCCCACTGTAAAATACCTTTAAAAATATATATTTTTTTCAATTTGCCTTGAAAGTTAAAAATTTCTAGAGTAAAAATGTGATTTATAATGAGGATACAGTGTTTCTATTGAAAGATGGTTTTTTTTTTTGTTTGTTTTGTTTTTGTTTTTTTTTTTTTTGAAACAGAGTCTTGCTCTGTCACCAGGCTGGAGTGCAGTGGCGCAATCTCGGCTCACTTGAACCTCTGCCTCCCCGTTTCAAGCAATTCTTCTGCCTCAGCCTCCCGAGTAGCTGAAACTACAGGAACTGGTGGCCATGCCCAGCTAATTTTTGGATTTTTGCTAGAGACGGGGTTTCACCGTGTTGGCCAGGATGATCTCGATCTCTTGACCTCATGATCTGCCTGCCTCGGCCTCCCAAAGTGCTGAGATTATAGGCGTGAGCCACTGTGCCTGGCCGAAAGATGTTATTTTTTTTTAGCATCCATTCATTGTGAATTTCAACATTTTGAAATATTTTATCATGCCCAGATTAACCAACTTGTATCTCGTACAGTAGGTAATAGTCAGAAGTATTCTGTGTCTATGAAAATGGCATTTTCATTAAGAAATAAAGAGAAATGACAGATATCTAACCTTGTTGAATGTCATAGCCTTCAGTACTTTCTGCTGCAGCACTTCTACTGCTGAGTATAAAATTCAAGGTCCACATTGCCTAAAGTAAACGTAAAACTCAGGCCAGCTAAGACCACAGTGGTTAATATGGTCTTTAAAATTTCCCATCAGAGCCTATATGGTTAATCAAGAAACAAAATGGTATTGTCAACATGTATGTAATAAGAACTACCATTTATTGAGTACCTACCGAGTGGTAGGTAAAGTGAGAAAGGTAGCATAATGAATTGGCAGGGGCATGTTGGTTGAAGTTCTATACTAGCTTACTGAGTGTGTTAGCCTAGTGAAATTATTTAACTAGTCAGTTTCCTCAGCTTTAAAATGCACATAAAGCTTTGTGTATGGTAAGATATTGATACATATCATGATTGTTATTATCCTTGAATTTGAAAGGCAGAGTGGCAGAGCTGGTACTCTGATGTAAAGCTTATCAAGAAGGTCTTTAAATTCTGCTGCCTTTCTTTTGTATAATAGAGAAAATAGGCACTATGGAACTTGGCCACGGACATGAAGGGCTTCCTGAAGGGATGATATTTGATCTGTGCCTTAAATGATGAGTAGGGTTTTGGTAGGTGAAAATAATTAGCATTTTATTCTCCAGGCTGTTTAGAATCTTAGTAGCATAAGCAGTGAAAGCAAATAGGTTTCCCTACTAATTTATTTACAATAATTCATTGGCAGAGTGAAGCAATTAATTAATACTGTTTGTCATATGGGCCAGAAGAAAACATTTTGACATCTCTGTCTTGCTTATTATCCTCTACAAGTCTTTTCTCTCCTCCTCAATTTTTGGTCCTGAAAAGAATGTTTCATTAAAGCCAGAATATTGAATGTAAAAAAACCCACTTTATCAATATGGCTTTACATAGATGTGTTTGAAGGGACAACTGTAAACCTTTAGTCAGAAACATGGTAGATGATATTGAAAATTAAAACCAACTTTCAGAATCTGAGCGCTAACAAAATCTGGCAGCACCTCATTGTCCAGTCCCTGTTTATGTGCCTCTATTTGATACAGCTGAATCAAGTTCAAGGGGATATTAATACCCACAGTCACCTTTTAATCTGCACATGTTCTCATTTTTGTTCTTCCAGACAACTCATCCTGAAATTCCTATCACAGCTAATGGACATGTTATTTAAAGTGTCACAAAGTTATTATAGAATAAAGTTAGCCAGACAAGGGGGCTGGGAGACACATTTTGCATAGATCTTTCTCAGTCCTTTTCAAAATAGTTCTGCCATAAGGTCTAAACCTTGAATAAAGTCCTGGGAAATATACACTAAGCTGAGCATATAGATGCTTGTTAGAAAGTGTTTCCTTTTTGGATCTTTGAGTTCTTTGGCATGAGTCATCGTCAACTGTAAAAGAGCTTTTGATAGCGTCAAGAGCATGTCCCTGTCTATATGGACAGACACTGACTCCTTCTCTGAGGATAATTGATACCAGAAAAGGTGCTCTGAAAGCAAGTCTACTTCACAGTATTTTATGGTGAATAGTTAATCATTCAATCAACAAAAGATTTGATCGGAACGTTATCTTTAAACAGAAACCAAAAATTATGTAAATAAGGATGCTTTCTCTTACATTTGATACAGTGAAGTTATGAATGTCTGCACTAATTAGAACCAAGAATGTACCAAGTGTTGATTGTTTTTATTTTTCTTTTTGCTATAATTTTCTGGGTAAACTATATAATAGTAGCAAATGCCATCTTTCGATGCACGTTTGACTCTAGCAACTTGGTTATAAATAAGAGCATTTTTTGCAAAAATTTTCAAAGGTTGATATATTTTTCCAAGAGCCTCTCTCAATTCTCTTATATTGGAATCATTTTCTCCCTTCCCCACCTTTTAAAAGAAAACAGCTTTATTAATATATAACTCACATATCACCCAACTGACTTATTAAAATGTGCAATTCAGTGGTTTTACTATTTACACAGAGTTGTGTAACCGTTACCACAGTTAATTTTAGAACATATTTATAATTATACCCTTGAAAGAAATCGCATGCCCATTAGCTGTCACTCCCCAATTCCCACCAAACCCTTTCCCTCTCCCTCGGACTCCCAGTTCTAGGCAACCACCAATCTTCGCTGTGTCTGTGTAGATTTTTTATTCTGGTCTGTGTAGATTTTCTTATTCATTTTCTTATTCTGGACACTTCATATGAATGGAATCACATAAATCATATGTCTTTTATTACTTTTATGATTACCTTCTTTCACTTAGCATAAGATTTTCAAGGTTCATCCATGTTGTAGTACGTATCAGTGTTTCATTAATTTTTATTGCTGAGTAATGTTCCATTGTATGAATATACTACATATTGTTTATGCATTCATCAATCGATGGACTTTTCGGTTGATTCTACCTCTTGGCTATTGTGAATAGTGCTGCTATCAATATGTGTGTACAAGTACTTGTTTGAATATATCTGTTTTAAATTCTTTTGGGTGTATACCTATGTGGAATTGCTGGGTCATATGATAACTCTATGTTTAACCTTTTGAGGAACTGCCCGAGTGTTTTCCAAAGCAGCTATCACATTTTACATTCCCACATTCTTTCAAAATAGCTATTTATCATCATCTTTTTTTTTTTTACTTCTTCAACTGCTCAGTTGTCTGACTTTGACAGATCCTCATTTACAGATAGTTTTGGAAATAACCTGAACAGTTTTCCAACCTAATTTCATCAACTTCATGAAAATGAGCCTCCAACAGATTTTGCCATTTCACTTGGCAATAGATTTACCCTCAAGTGATAGATACTGCATCCAGTTTGCATATTTCTTAAAACAACCTCAGAAAGTATTATTAGTTGTAACTTAAAAATGAGCAAATGTAGGCCCAGATAAATTAAATAATTAGTTAGTAGGTGGTTGGACCAGCAGTCAAACTATTGTGAAAAATGGTATTGGATTTTACAGGAAAAGTAATAAGATTAAGGGTAGTGTTATCCAGAGGCACTAATAACCTCTGAGCCTCCACTTAAGCTACCTTATATATTCCTCTCAGGAACTCTAAGCGAATAGGATAGAAATTAGGATGTTGGTGCTGCAAGTAACATAAAACCTGAGCAAATGTGGCTTAAACCATTGTGGTTTATTTTTCTTACATAATACAAAGTCTTGGGGGAGGCAGTTACAGAGTTGATTCAGTGGCTCCGCGTTGTCAGGCTTTTGAGTCTATTTCAGTGTGATCCTATTGGCTTTTTGTTCACAGTTGCAAGATGGAGTATAAGCATTATGCCCTTACCCTGCTGTTCCCAAAACAGGAAGGGAGGAAAGATGTTTCTTTCTTCTTGTGTGTTTCTTTTCTTTTACCAGAGAAAAAAATGTTTTCCCAGAAGACCTTTGTAGACTTCCTGTTATGTTTTATGGGCCACAGAGGAGTTACATTCCTATTCCTATTTCCAAGAAGCTGGGAAAGCAAGTGTCTGACAATTTCAGCCTCTCTATTGTATGTAGGGATCTGCTGGCTTGGAAAAAGTGGGGGCAGAATGGCTGGTGCGTCATCAGTTTACCATGTCTGTTGCAGTTTGGAATTAATATCTCTAGTATAAGGATCCCTGAAGCTCAGAGATGCTAAGTAACATTACATGGCTAGTTAGTGCTAAGGCTGAGAGTTGAGTCAGGTAATTTTTTTTTTTTTTTTTTTTTGAGACGGAGTCTGGCTCTGTCTCCCAGGTTGGAGTGCAGTGGCACCATCGTGGCTCACTGCAACCTCCGCCTCCCAGGTTCAAGTGATTCTCCTGCTTCAGCCTCCCTAGTAGCTGGGATTACAGGCACCTGCCACCCCGCCTGGCTAATTCTTGTTTTTTTTTTTTTTTTAGTAGAGACAGCGTTTCCCCACGTTGGCCAGGCTGGTCTTGAACTCCTGACCTCAAGTGATCCGCCCTCCTCAGCCTCCCAAAGTGCTGGGTTTATAAGCGTGAGCCACCGCGCCCCGGAGGAGTCAGGTAATTTGAATTCTAAAACCTATGCTGTAGCACATGGTATCAGAGGTGATGTGTCTATTTGAAAAATGTACCTATAGGTAGACAACTGTCTTACTTATCATACAAGTAAGAGAGATAGAGATGGTTAAAAAACATTTATTTTCTAGAGTATAAATTAAAGTTATTCTTGTTTATGTGTTACAAAACAGGTTTCGGAGGCATTTGGTTTTTGATGAATTCTATATATTTTTGGCTTCATAAAAATTAAAATCTCTTTTCCTCTCATATTGTTTTTCTAAAGTAGATTATTTTGGGAAAATGTAAACTGAGATTTTAGAATTGGAAAACTGCCCTTTAGTTACAAACATTCTGGATTTTTGCTTGGAGGCAGGTGAAGAAAGTGATTTTAGTATTCCTTCAGCCAAACAAATGTGTTTTCCTTCTGAGCAGCCATGTGCTTACCTGGCAGAGGAGCACAATCTCATGTTAAGTCCATTTCAATTCTTTTCTTCAAATACATAGTCATGATGTGTGAGTTAAAGAGATAACACTAAAGGTTTTGCATACCTTATCTCATTTGACCCTCACAACAACTCTGCTGGACACCTATCGATTTCCATTTTATCCCTGTGGAAACTAAGGCATAGAGAGATTAAATAACTTGTGTAAGGGCACACATTAGTAAACAGTAGAACTGAAACTTGGACCAAAGGCTTTCTGATTCCAAAAAATATTCTTTTTTTAAAAAAGTCCCATAATATTTTTTAATATATTAAAAATTGATGTACACAAAAACACTTAAAAACACAAATATACAAATTAAACAAATTAGAATCATTGCCCAGGGAAGGGGAGACAAAAGAAAATGTAAAATGATATATAGTAATGGCTTTGCAAGCATCAATTCTACATTCAACCTTAATGTAATGGGTATTAGGGAAAATGAGCAACTGATAAGAGGCTGGTAGTGGCAAAACCCATATTCTTAATCACATGCTGTAGTCCCACTACATAGTAAACTATTTGAACTTCATTGCCAACATTCCAAGATGAGAAAAGAAGGCTACTACCAGAATTGTGGTTAATGAATAAATAACTCAGTATAAATTTTTTTGAGCTTGGATGAACTTTGCTCTTAATAATACCGATAAGAACCCTGTTGTATTTGGAGGACTAAAGTTGACTCCAGAAGTATTTCTGTATGACTTAGAAGTATATTTTTAACTTCAAACTTGTAAGTGCTTTTCCTCTTATAGGGAGAGGTATTGTCAATAACTTTAACAGGAGAGAATCCCAAAGAAAAGCTATTTTATTTGAGAATGAATATGTAGCCTCATGTAGAGACCTGCTCAGGTGTAAGTACCTTACATTAGATACCTTCAAGTCACTCTCTCTGTACCTGCCCCCAAAGTCCTATTCAGAGCAACCTCATTCTGTCTGAGGGTGGGCTGTAGAAACTGTTGGTAAGATTGATATGTCAAATGGTCAAGTATCTGCAATCCAGAGTGGATTATCTCTGCCATCTGAGGTTGCAATGAGTTTATAGATGTTCCTGACCTTGTTTACAGAGGTGGTGGCCATTCTACAATAAAGTACATGAAAACTGTATCTATCTGTTGGGAAGGGTCCTTTTACCTTAAGGCCCCCTTCTGCTTCAGGTCATGCTTTGTGTAGCCCAATGTTGCCTTCAGCCCCAGAGCCTAGTCTGATGATACTCATGAGGTCAAGCATTTGTTTTGTATCTTAGTTTATATTTCTTCTTAACCCTTATCAGCCCAGTGTTTTTAAGGTAGATGACTGTTACATTAGGTAGGCCCACATCCGGAGTGTCTAGTTATGTGATGTTGGGCAATCTACCTATTTTTCTAAAACTCAGTTTCCTCCCCAGTAAACGTGGAATAATACAGGATTACTTGGGAATCAAATGAGATGATGTTTGTAAAGTATCCTGAACAAATAACTCTTCTACCAATGCTGGTTTCCCACCCCGTCCTTCTACCCAAGGACTTAGTAATCAAAATCCACTGCTTAGATAGTTGCTGATAAACTCAGTCATACTCAAACTAAACTTTGCTGGACTTGCATGGCTTAAAGAGTTTCTATTTCGTTGGAGACCTTTGACTGACGTTAAAAAAAAGAATCTCTAATGGTGGAATTGCAAATACCCTTAAGTCAGTGAAGGGAGATATTTGAAAGAGCATGGGCCTTTTCTGGAACTCCAGAAATCATAACTTGGAGGCCAGAATTTCATATTGAAAAAACTGAGAGGGAAGAAAAAAAGACTATTTTCTGAAAATTCTAAAAGGACCAAATGAACTTGAATTGCCCTTCAGGAACTAGATGAACAAATTGCTTTTTGTTTTTTGTCATTCTTATGTGATTTCTGTTGCAATTCAGATTAAGATTGGGGATTGGCAATTTTGTGATCTTGTGACAAATCATGGGGACTCAATGAATATTAACAAATCCCCAGTGACCTGAGATTGCAGGACTCCATACTTACTCTTAAAGGAAATAGTTTGTATCAAAACACTTTCTGATGTGAAGGCAAGCTGGGTTTTGTAAAACTTTGTAAAGGAGAAGCTGATAAATTCAGGCTGTTTATCAAACAGTTTAATTTGCTGGGGAGACAGAAAAGAGTAAACCAATATGATGAAGACCTTCTTCTCAGCTTTGTAACAGAGAATATACAGTATTTACCTGGGAAAATTGTTGACTGGGTCCACAATTCACATAAAATTATGCAGGTTTTCTGAATATGTCATGGGAACATTTTTTGTCCTCTCTTTGGAAATTGCTTTTTAAAAACTTCATGATTCATTTCGTAATATTTTTTCGGAGTGAAGCAGGCAAAGCCAACGCACTTGACTTGAAGTGGTTGCTTATGAGAAAGGTTTGAACAGCACAGGCTTTGAACCTGTCTGAGGTTGGTTCCCTGGAAACGGACTCTGAGATGGAGTTTTGTGTACATGAGTTTTATCAGAGGGTAAGCCTAGGGACAGCACATGTAAAAAAATTGGAGGAATTAGAATTAGGCAGGGGAAGAAGTTTAATGGGGATAGAGTTGGAACAGAGGCCTCAGAAGACCCCATGAGAGCTTCGTTGTACTCTTCCAAACTGAGGCAAGGTGGTTAGGTCCTGGAACCACTTCTTATTAATGGGGCCTGACTTTGGGTGAGGGAGCTCCCTTTGTGGAGGGAAATTCCAGGAAAGGTCAGTTGTGAGTCCTCAGCAGACAAAGCTTCAGCCAGCTCCCACAGTGTTCAGAACAGGAGTCATACCCTCAGGTTAGAATCTGGCAGCTCCATGGCCTAGTAGTTGTGAGAATTTAAGCAGTTCATTTAAACCTCTGAGATTACCTCACAGGATGTTGAAAGTTCAATGAGTTTTACTGCTTAGTAAAGTGCCTAGAATTTAGGCAACGGTCAAAAAGCATTGTTATTATTACATGGTGCTTTATGAAAATTATTAGTTCATCTTTTTCTCTTGAGTTCTACATTCAGAGATGTAATTGGTGACTGACGTCACTGTATTAGTTTGTTCTCGCACTGCTATAATGAAATGCCTGAGATTGGGTAATTTACAAAGAAAAGAGGGTTCATTGGCTCACATTTCTGTGGGTTGTAAAGGAAGCATAATGGCTTCTGCTTCTGGGGAGGGCCCGGTAAGCTTCCAATCACGGTGGAAAGTGGAAGGCAAACAGGCACATCTTATATGGCAGAGCAAGAGCAAAAGAGAGATGGGGGAAGTGCTGTACACTTTTAAACAACCAGCTGTTGTGAGAACTCTGTCACAAGAACAACACCAGGGGGATGGTGCTAACCATTAGAAACTGCCCCCATGATCCAATCACCTCCCACCAGGCCCCACCTCCAGCACTGGAGATTACAATTTGACATGAGATTTGTGCAGAGCCACAGATCCAAACCGTATCAGTCATATATCTGGGTGTGCCACAGTTTCTTCAAATTCTATTCTACCACGCTAAACTCTTATCTACTTCATCCTCAGGCTACAGCCCGAGAGAACGAGGGTTAACTCATAGGGAGAAATAGCCATAAGAACAGGAGCAAGAAAGAGAGGGGCAGTGGGGGAAGGGGATGCAGATTTTTGGTTACATGGAGGAGCCCCTGAAACCAGATCCTCCCCTGGACTTTGCAGTATGTGAACCAGCTCTCTTTTTTGACCAAGTGGTTTTAACTGGGTTTATGTCACTTGTAATCAGGAGTCTTGACCAATGTTTCATTTTTCAGGTTGTGTCCTCTTTGCCTGAATGAAACTTATCATTTTAGTCTGCCCTCTTATTGCGAAGTTCCTTGAAATGCCAAATAGCTCGTTTGTGAAACTCCTAAGGTAAACTTGCAATGGAGTAGATAGTTTCCAAATTAAACACTTCTACCCTGTTCTATACCAACTCCTGCACCTGAGACAGAGAGAAGCCTAGAGAGAGCTGACAGCAGAAGTCACTTTTTGCCAGCCTCAAGGCTCTAGACTTGTTAATTTAGAGTTCGTGGTGGACCCTCTGTAATTTTGCAGTATCTTTGGGCACTGCCAAAAATATAGCATTCAATTTTATTGTGCAAAAAGAAGCCGGGGTGATGTTGGACCTCTTTGGGAAAAAGAAAATACTCAATCCTCCAAAACTTCTTAAAGTTTAATGGCATTTTGTTACACATTAATAATCGTCTAATGGCAAATAACTTTTAACTACTCAATAAAACATAAGCACGACTACTACGTGAGAAATATTTTGGAAGCTTCCAGTTTATGAAAATGTTAAGACAATTATTTCAAAAGATCGTGTGTAATGTGAATTTTATTAATTCAGAAGATTTTCTCGTTCCATGCACTTGTTTCACAGTGGGTAAGTTTTACTCTTTGTGACATAATTCATACTGATTTCGAGCTCCTTGAGGATAGAAATTTTGTGTACTTAGCTTACTTTGAAAAGAACCTAGAATAATTCCAGATTGTTTTCTCCTCTGAACTTTTGTATTAGTTTTTCATTCAAAAGTTGAGCAACTAATTAGTTGCTCATTCAAAAGTTGAGCAACTAATTAGTTGCTCACATAAAACTCATTTTGTATTTACCATATGCTATCTGGAGTTTTAACTTTTTTTAAAATTTGAAGAGTATATACAAAATTAAAGATAGGTAAACAATACAGAGTTCCTTTCCTAAAAGTTCTTTTACTTCTTATTTTTAATGTGTACATTTTCTTTTGTTCAATGTTTTCTGTCAATGTTATGCAATTTTAATGATAGCGAATTACAGTATTTTAGCAGTTAATCTTCCTAATTTAATTTTCTAATTCCAGACTTCCCAGTGAAGTCAATCAGTTGTGGATTGAAAATATTAAAAAAATGTGTCCCTACTGAACACATACAGACTTTTGTCATGTCATTATTACCCATACAATACAGTATGACAACTATTTACATAGCGTTTACCTTGTATTAGGTATTGTGTATAATCTAGAGATGATTTAAAGAGCATAATAGGATGTGTGTAGGTTATATGCAAATACTATGCCATTTTATATCAGGGGTGTCCTCTGGAGTTCCTGGAGCCAATCCCCAAGGATACAGAAGGACGACTGTATATAAGTGTGTGTGCGTGTGTGGCGTGTGTGTGTGTTGTGCATGTACGTAGACATATGTATACACACACACACACACACACACACACGGTGGATCCTCAAATAGATTGTAGGCCTTTGAAGGCAGTCAGCATATATTTCTTATAACCTTATAATACTCTAGAGCCAATCATAATGCTTTTGCACTTCAGAGAAACTCAGTAAACAGTGTTTTAATTATAGTGGTCATGACAACAGTGTATCATCTGACAGCTCTAAGAAAAAGATCTAATAATTCACTATTGACATGACTGCCTCATTCTAATGGGGCTACTTTTGATGAAAGAGCAAGCAGACCCTGGCATTTCCTCTGGCTTTCTCTGCAACTATTAATATTTCTTATACTTTCTTGGAGATTCATTACTACCTGTGTCAGGAGAGGTATAGCTTTGAGAATTCAATTGTGTGAAGAATGTTAGCAAAATGGATTTGTATTCCTTCAGCTCAAGGATAGGAATGTCAAGAAATTTGGAAGATAAGAGGGAGTAGAGGCATGGACAATGAGGCACAAGGAAAAGCATAAGAATGTTTCTTTGCCATTTTAGCATTTATCTTTTTGTGAATTTTGCTTTCTGTATACAGCTCACCTTCCACTGTTATCTGTCTCTACTACATGATTCCTTCTCATTCCCACATTTGAAAGAGTTGTAGAAGGTAACAAGTATTTAATAACAAAAGACTGGGAATACAAGGACTGAGCAACAAAGTTGTTCAGTGGGAAATGTTATCAAATCATCTAGGCACCCCTTTTGAGCAGCACCTAGCCTTGCTCTAGGGTAGATAAAAGAAGAAAATGTGGAAGTAAAAAAGAAAATAAATATTAATATTCATTTTTTTTCTCAGTAAATTCTCTTGTCCACAATGTGTCAGGTATATTAGCATCTTACAGCTTAAAAATGACAACCATATATATACCTGGACTTGGTGGTGTCAAGCTTTGGGATGAAGATGGAAATCCTTCTTATGGGAGTCTAAAGGGGCCTAAGAATTATCTAGGAAGGACAGAGGTGAGGGAATGAAGAGTGTTTTCTTTCAAGTCCATTTTAATCCGTCTTTTTTTACTTTGCTTTCCTATTTATCTTCATTTTTTTCTTAAAGATTTTAGTTTTACATAGAGATGTTTAAAAACAAAGCCTCTTTGTAGGTCATGTGAGAATGGATTAATCATTATCAGTCATTTTTTTCAATGATAGCACATTTAAGGATAAATTGTTAGCCATTAAATTCATGAAATCCTTCACCCTTAATACAGAATCTTTAACTTAGAATATTTTTGAAAAACGTGTGAAACAGACTATCAATATGTTTTCATTTAGCTCTTGGTGAACTTAGCATTGCTGTTTTATTTGGTTGGTGCAACAGTATTTGCAGTTTTTGCCACTGCGTTTAATGGCAAAACTGCAATTACTTTTGCACCAACCTAATATAGGGGCACATGAATGCTGAAGATGAGGGGATCAGTAATGATTCTGAAAAGGTGGTCAGATCCCGACTCACAAATAAATATTCCCATTAGTAACTCAGTGGGGTTTCTTTTTCAAGTGTTATCATATTAGCCTTTGGCTGCTGGCCAGTCCTTCTTAGTTTCCAGAATGTGGCTGAGAGTAACAAGGGTGTAACAAATGAAGTCTTTACAAAGAATGAGCCTATCATCTTTGAGGAAATCCTGAATGGGTTGGCCAAGGAAAGACAATGGCTGATGAGTCTCTGGTGGTGAGTCCCTACACTTTGATTCTATTCCTTCAACTGCCATGAGTTAGCTGTTTAAACATGATGCTAGTCATGCAAATATGCTGAGCATATTTAGATCTGAAAAATATAGGATGGTCTTTTTAGGTCCCTTTTGGACTTAAAGTAAATCAAGTGTCTATGAGAGGATAAGTTGCAAAACAAATACATAGTGTTACTGAAATGGATCCAATTTTAACTTACTGATGTCTTATCTGAGTTCCTTTCTCAGGGAACTGATCATCAAGCCTTCTGGCAAATATCAGAGAACTGAGGCTTTCTATTGATAGGTCACTGCCCCTGGGAAATGAGATGCACCTACTGCCTGTTGTCCAACTCCCTTTCCTTACCCTTCCTCAATTCCCTGCTATATAAACCCCTAACTTTAGTCTGTGGGAGAGGGATGGATTTGAGGTTTGTCTTCTGTCTCTCTGGCTCATGTCACATGAGTAAAACCTTCTTCTCTGCTAATATCTGTTGTCTCAGTGATTGGCTTTGTGTGCAGCAAGTAAAGGGACCTAGACTGAACCCCTGGCATTTGGTAACGCCACAACTCTATATCTGTATATATTACAAATATATATATAGATATACTGAGAGCTGGAACCAGAATTTGGGATGAAGGTGGAAATTCTTTTTAGAGGCGGTTAAAAGGACCAGATGTTGGTGAGGGGAGCTTATAGGAAACTGCGTGGCACAAACAAGAGGATTAAGGATCTTTCTATCAACCATGTAACTTCTTAAAAGTTCCCTGCTATCTGACTTTCTTTATATGTTCTATACCACATAGAGATTTAGGACAAAAAACCATATATCATTATTCCAAGGAAAATACGATGCCAGTCACCTTACAATGAAACTTAGCAAACAGCCCATACTTATATTTTCCCTCTGCTCAGACACACAAACACATACACCTGTGCTTTGTTTACTCTTATTTTCTGCTGTTCATTTTTCTCCATGGTCCATTCCAAGATAAAGGTCCTTTGAAGGTGGAAAAAATATATCTGGTTCATCTTTGTCTTCTTAAAGCTGCATTTCCTAAAGTGGGTCCAATGGGAAACATTACAATAATAAATTAGATGCTATTATGCACCCACCCCCCCAAAAAAAAGAGGGCGAGGGAGGGCTTTGTGTCAAACCTGTTTGTGAAAGAAGAAGGGGACATGGAATACAGGGTTTCCTGTGCAGAACCCTTTCCCACCCACCTTTTTTTCTGGAGGGGAGCATTTTTCCTCATGATATCTGCCTTAGGATCAGTGTTTTTTGGGACTCATTTTGTGACACAGGCCTAAAGTAGGAAACTTTGTAGTAAGCAGAAAATAATAAATATAGCAGATGACTCTAAGTCATATGTTTCTCTCTTCAAATGATCCTAATTGGTGTTATGCTTTATTTCAGTGGTGTTTTACAACCTCGTACATTGGGGAGAGCCACAGGGTCATTTATTGAACATTCAGAACAATGGGCAGAAGTACTTGTTGAGTAGGTTCACTTCTGCCACAAATGATAGATGTCTAATGGTTTGGGAGAAGGGGAAGGAGAAGCAGCAATGGAATGCACTTGAATAAGAAGGAACAAGAGCAAACATTGGTAAGAGAGAAGGGGGATAATACTGGGCATAAGGTTACTTTCAGCCAGGTGAATCAGTCCTGGAGAGGTCACCTAGGCTGTCTGATTAGACCAGGCAGAAGAAACTAGAAATCCAGAAACCCAAAAACTGGGATATTGAAGGGAAAAAGGGATAGGTTCCCAGGAAAATAGTTTGTGGAAGCTGGGTGTTGTTTTAACCTTGTGCACAGAAAATGCTCAGTAAATAGCCTTTGAAAAATGGACAACAGTGGATAATAGAAGTTGATATTGAATCAAAGAATTTTTGAGTTAGGTGGTTTCAAACATTCTTTCTGCTGAGGATCAGATATAATGTCAGACTATAGTTGGGCTGGGCACCGCAGAAAGAGGAAAATCAAGTTAACAAAACTGAGCAGGAAAAGACAGAGGCAGAGAACAAGGCAGCTATCAACTCCAGGCTGAGGTGCCAAATAAATACATCTCTCTCAAGTCTCTCATTTCTCCTGTTGAAATGCACGCTAACAGCTGCTAGTTTAGTATCCACTTTGGGTTCCCTGTTTAGTCACTGAAAACAAATACTGTCATCATTTCAGCAGAGAATATCTGTAGATAGCACATATTTTATATATATTTACATAGCAAGTTTATAGCTAACAAAAGATTGCTCTGATGAATATACAAGGAGAGAGATTAAAATGTACAAATATGCTTAGAGCTTAAGAGAAAACATTTACCTCATTTTCTTCCTGTCATGAGGGTAGATGCTTAAGACAGCATGAAAAATAGTGATTCTTTCTCCATTTATTCTGAAGCTTTCTTCATTGTTATGATGATACTGCCATTCACATTTTAAACAGATTTTTAAAAGATCTATATTTCTAATTCACATTATGTTATATTCATCTAGCATGTTCACAAGATAAAGCTAATAAAGTCAGGGAAGATCATCGAGGTTTAAGGTATAGTAAGGTGGTTAAGAGAGTTAGAGTGCCTAGGTTTGTATCCTGGCTCTGATGCTTGACACTGTGTGACCTTGGGTAAGTCACTTTATTTTCTGTGCCCCAGTTATTTAATTTGTAAAAGGGGGGAAATAGTGTCTCATTTATAGGCTTATTTAGAGATTAAATTAGTTAATATATGTGAGGCACTAGAACTGTACCAGGCACAAAGTAAATGCGACACAGTACTAATGTTGGCTATTACTACTGTTATTAATATTATTATTAAAGATCATAGTTACAGGGGCCAGTGGCTGAGGGTGGATTTGTGGTTTTCTCTTGTGTTCTAATATCAACCTGCTCTCAAGCACTTTGCTTCAGTTTCTGAAGTTGCCAAATAATATTAGAATACAAAGTTTCTTCATCCCTGTACTTAAATTTTATCTCAGTTGCAACAGCATTTCATTTCTGTATTTTCTATGTTTGTAGTGCTTTCTCTCAATCAAAATATTTACTAAACACTTACTCTCTGTCTGGCATAGTTTTTGGCCCAGTAGAAGCAAGGCAAAAGCCAATACCAAAGTCAAATTGACGTGGAGCCACAGTGAAGAGGATGTGAAAGGGCCCTGCACTTGTGGAATTGACATTCTAGTTCAGGCAGGTGGAGAATAAGTAAGGAAAGAAGCAAATACAACAATTTCAGAATACCTGTGAAGAAAATGAAGCATTATATAAGAGTGACTAAATGAGGCAGAGAAATTTAACTTTTATTGGCTGCCCAGGCCATGGAAGACCTTGCTGAAAAGATTCTGGGTTGGAGGAGAAGATTCAGAAGAGATGAATTTCTTTATATTAATGAGCTCATTTAGGATGATGGCTTTCTGCCCAACAGGGAAGTTATCTAGACTCGTCCTGTCCCATGGAAATATAATGTGAGCCACTTATATAATTTTGAGGTTTCTTGTAACCATATTTGAAAAGTTAGTAGAGCTGGGCATGGTGGCATCTGCCTGTAGTCCCAACTACTTACTGGGGAGGCTAAAGTGGGAGGATCTTTCCAGTCCAGGCATTGTGGGCTATAGTGCACTATGCTGATTGGGGTCCACACTAAGTTTGGCATCAATATGGTGACCTCCCTGGGAACAGAAAACCACCAGGTTGCCTAAAGAGGGATGAACTGGCCCAGGTCAGAAACAGAGTAGGTCAAAACTCCTATACTGAACAGCAGTGGGGTTGCACCTGTGTATAGCCACTGCATTCCAGCCTGAGCAACGTAGTGAGACCTTGTCTCTTATAAATAAATAAATAAATAAATAAATACATACATACATACATACATACATACATACATACATAAAATTGTAAAAGGTAAGAAGAATTAGTTTTAATATTTTAACATAATATATCAAAAATATTATTTCAACGTGTAATATGAAAAATCATTGAGCTATTTTATATTCTTTTTTTTTACCAAGTCTTCAAAATCCATAATGTCTTTGATGCTTATTCAGCACATCTCAACTGGACTTACCACATTTCAAATGCTCAGCAGCCACAGGGGGTTGGCGCCACCATGTTTGGATAGCACCACTGCCTTGATAGCACCACTGTGTTGGATAGCACCACTGTGTTGGATAGCTACATTGTGTTGCATAGCACTGTTGCGTTTGATAGCGTTGGCCTAGACCACAGGTTGAAAACTGCGGCCCTTGGGCCAAATCTGACTAGCCCCCCCCCCCTTTTTTTTTTTTTTTTGATGGAGTCTTGTTCTGTTGCACAGGCTGGAGTGCAGTGGTGCAATGTTGGCTCACTGCAACCTCTGCCTCCCGGGTTCAAGCGATTCTCCTGCCTTAGCCTCCCTGGGACTACAGGGGCCCACGACCACACCTAGGTAATTTTTTGTATTTTTAGTAGAGATGTGGTTTCGTCATGTTGGCCAGGCTGGTCTTGAACTCCTGACCTCAGGTGATCTGCCCACCTCGGCCTCCCAAAGTGTTGGGATTACAGGCGTGAGCCACTGCGCCCAGCCCACCTCTTGTTTCATATGAACTACCAGCTAAGTATTTTTTAAAAAATTTTTAACATGGTTAAATTTTAAATGGTCATATAAGTACCAAAAGTAGTCTTGATTTCATCTTAAAACTTAAAATATTTAGTCTCTGGCCCTTTAAGAAAAAGTTTTCAGACTCTCTATTGAGATTATCACAACAATCCCCACAGAGACTGTGAGTTCCCAGAAACAGGACTCATCTTACTCCATGTTATATCCTGAGTATTCAGCACAAGGCCTGGCAATAGCTGAAGCTCAACGCATTTTTAAAAACTGAATCAATATATATAACAATGTAAACTAGTGCTCACAGTTATGGAATTACTTTTAGACCAACAGATGTTTACTCCTGGTGATCATTCTGTCACAATTTCATACAAAAATAAAGGCAGTTTCTAATTTTGAGCACTTTCCTTATCATTTGCCCTGCCTCAAATTTTTTTTTTATTTTTATTATTATACTTTAAGTTTTAGGGTACATGTGCACAACGTGCAGGTTAGTTACATATGTATACATGTGCCATGCTGGTGTGCTGCACCCGGTAACTTATCATTTAGCATTAGGTATATCTCCTAATGCTATCCCCTCCTCCTCCCCCCACCCCACAACAGTCCCCAGAGTGTGATGTTCCCCTTCCTGTGTCCACGTGTTCTCATTGTTCAGTTCCCATCTATGAGTGAGAACATGTGGTGTTTGGTTTTTTGTCCTTGCGATAGTTTACTGAGAATGATGATTTCCAATTTCATCCATGTCCCTACAAAGGACATGAACTCATCATTTTTTATGGCTGCATAGTATTCCATGGTGTATATATGCCACATTTTCTTAATCCAGTCTATCATTGTTGGATATTTGGGTTGGTTCCAAGTCTTTGCTATTGTGAATACTGCCGCAATAAGCATACGTGTGCGTGTGTCTTTATAGCAGCATGATTTATAGTCCTTTGGGTATATACCCAGTAATGGGATGGCTGGCTCAAATGGTATTTCTAGTTCTAGATCCCTGAGGAATCGCCACACTGACTTCCACAATGGTTGAACTAGTTTACAGTCCCACCAACAGTGTAAAAGTGTTCCTCTTTCTCCACATCCTCTCCAGCACCTGTGGTTTCCTGACTTTTTAATGATTGCCATTCTAACTGGTGTGAGATGGTATCTCATTGTGGTTTTGATTTGCATTTCTCTGATGGCCAGTGATGATGAGCATTTTTTCATGTGTCTTTTGGCTGCATAAATGTCTTCTTTTGAGAAGTGTCTGTTCATATCCTTTGCCCATTTTTTGATGGGGTTGTTTGTTTTTTTCTTGTAAATTTGTTTGAGTTCATTGTAGATTCTGGATATTAGCCCTTTGTCAGCTGAGTAGGTTGTGAAAATTTTCTCCCATTTTGTAGGTTGCCTGTTCACTCTGATGGTAGTCTCTTTTGCTGTGCAGAAGCCCTTTAGTTTAATTAGATCCCATTTGTCAATTTTGGCTTTTGTTGCCATTGCTTTTGGTGTTTTAGACATGAAGTCCTTGCCCATGCCTATGTCCTGAATGGTAATGCCTAGGTTTTCTTCTAGGATTTTTATGGTTTTAGGTCTAACGTTTAAGTCTTTAATCCATCTTGAATTAATTTTTGTATAAGGTGTAAGGAAGGGATCCAGTTTCAGCTTTCTACATATGGCTAGCCAGTTTTCCCAGCACCATTTATTAAATAGGGAATCCTTTCCCCATTGCTTGTTTTTCTCAGGTTTGTCAAAGATCAGATAGTTGTAGATATGCGGCGTTATTTCTGAGGGCTCTGTTCTGTTCTGTCAATCTATATCTCTGTTTTGGTACCAGTACCATGCTGTTTTGGTGACTGTAGCCTTGTAGTATAGTTTGAAGTCAGGTAGCGTGATGCCTCCAGCTTTGTTCTTTTGGCTTAGGATTGACTTGGCGATGCGAGCTCTTTTTTGGTTCCATATGAACTTTAAAGTAGTTTTTTCCAATTCTGTGAAGAAAGTCATTGGTAGCTTGATGGGGATGGCATTGAATCTATAAATTACCTTGGGCAGTATGGCCATTTTCACGATATTGTTTCTTCCTACCCATGAGCATGGAATGTTCTTCCATTTGTTTGTATCCTCTTTTATTTCGTTGAGCAGTGGTTTGTAGTTCTCCTTGAAGAGGTCCTTCACGTCCCTTGTAAGTTGGATTCCTAGGTATTTTATTCTCTTTGAAGCAATTGTGAATGGGAGTTCACTCATGATTTGGCTCTCTGTTTTGTCTGTTATTGGTGTATAAGAATGCTTGTGATTTTTGCACATTGATTTTGTATCCTGAGACTTTGCTGAAGTTGCTTATCAGCTTAAGGAGATTTTGGGCTGAGACAATGGGGTTTTCTAGATATACAATCATGTCATCTGCAAACAGGGACAATTTGACTTCCTCTTTTCCTAATTGAATACCCTTTATTTCCTTCTCCTGCCTAATTGCCCTGGCCAGAACTTCCAACAGTATGTTGAATAGGAGTGGTGAGAGAGGGCATCCCTGTCTTGTGCCAGTTTTCAAAGGGAATTCTTCCAGTTTTTGCCCATTCAGTATGATATTGGCTGTGGGTTTGTCATAGATAGCTCTTATTATTTTGAGATACGTCCCATCAATACCTAATTTCTTGAGAGTTTTTAGCATGAAGCGTTGTTGAATTTTGTCAAAGGCCTTTTCTGCATCTATTGAAATAATCGTGGTTTTTGTCTTTGGTTCTGTTTATATGCTGGATTACATTTATTGATTTGCGTATGTTGAACCAGCCTTGCATCCCAGGGATGAAGCCCACTTGATCATGGTGGATAAGGTTTTTGATGTGCTGCTGGATTCGGTTTGCCAGTATTTTATTGAGGATTTTTGTATCAATGTTCATCAGGGATATTGGTCTAAAATTCTCTTTTTTTGTTGTGTCTCTGCCAGGCTTTGGTATCAGGATGATGCTGGCCTCATCAAATGAGTTAGGGAGGATTCCCTCTTTTTCTATTGCTCGGAATAGTTTCAGAAGGAATGGTACTAGTTCCTCCTTGTACCTCTGGTAGAATTCGGCTGTGAATCCATCTGGTCCTGGAGTCTTTTTGGTTGGTAAGCTATTGATTATTGCCACAATTACAGATCCTGTTATTGGTCTATTCAGAGATTCAACTTCTTCTTGGTTTAGTCTTGGGAGAGTGTATGTGTCGAGGAATTTATCCATTTCTTCTAGATTTTCTCGTTTATTTGCGTAGAGGTGTTTGTAGTATTCTCTGATGGTAGTTTATATTTCTGTGGGATCAGTGGTGATATCTCCTTTATCATTGTGATTCTACATTGCCTAATTAAGCGCCATTCCTCAATGCTCCCTCTATTGTTTCATTTGTCCTGTTACAAGAGGGCAACAGATTTCAGTTTCATAACTCCCAGTTCTTTAAACACACATTTGTCTTAAGCAGTGATTGCATCATTTTTTTTTAATGTTCTTTCTCCTTCCTTCTTGAGGGCAAGAAATGGACCTATTTTGGTTGCAGTAGTAATCCCAGCACCTAGCTCAGGGACTGGAACATGGAGGCTGTGCTGTATTGAAAAGAATGTTTGAAAACATGCTAAAGTCTATGAAATGGGCTCTTGGGATGGTGTGTTGGAAGAATGTTCTAGACAGAGGAAACAATGCAAGCAAAGGCACTGAGGAGCAGTGATACAGGAAAATCAAGATTTGTTTTGAGAACTGCAAATAGTTAGTATGGCTGGAATGTTGAGGGCATGGCAGGCGAGAGTGTAGCAAGTGAGGCCCTGGATTGCAGTAGGTCCAGCATAGATCTTCAAAGAACATGTGCGATAACAACACTTTCAGATTTTATTCTGAAGGCTAAGAGCTTAAGTACTTAGAGGAGCCAGGCAGGTAAGAAAAGGCACAGCTTGAGCACAAGATGATAGAACGCAATTGCCTGTCTGCCTCAGTTCAGTGCTCAGTCATGGGAGGAGAGGACTCTGTTCAAAGGGAGAGGATTTGCAGCCAGTTGTTGCAACTTAGCTTCCAACAGATGAGAAAATAAATGCCTCTTCAACACATGGAGCTTGTGTAAAATTAGCCCTACATTTGGCTACAAAGAAAATTTCTTTAAATAATTTTTAAATAAATCGAAATTTTATAGGCCCATTCTCCAATGAAAAGCCAATAAAATGATAAATAATAGAAAGACAAATATAAACTAAATTAACAAACTATCGTTTTGTTCATGAAATTGGCAAACATTGAAATTATGGTAATGTTAAATATTGTCAAGGGTAGGAGGAAGAAATTATATCTCACTGTGTTGGTGAAAATGTGAATTATTACAAACTGTCTGGAAAGTAATCTGGTACTAATTATTAAAGTTAAACATATACATAGTTCTTGACCTAGCAGTCTCATTCAGGAGAATCTAGTTCTTACAAATAAAAATCCAAATAATTAAGTATATATGCAGAAGAATATTTAGTGCACCATTGCTGTGAAAAAAAGAACAGGAAAATGGTGAATGGGGAATAGTTGAATAAATTCTGGCACATCTATAAAATTGGATATCATACAGCTATTTTATAAAGAATGAACAATATCTTTATCTTTATTTTTTGACTTGGAGAGATATTGGTATTGTAAGAAAAGCAAGACACTGATAAGAAGATGTAAAATTATCTCATTCTTGAATATCAAACAATGTTATGACCCTTCTCTCTTTATAAATATCTGTAGATGTTTTTATATGACTATAAAAACCTAAGAAAAGAGTGGAATAATAAGCGATAGACTTAATAGACCCTTAAATCTGGACTGCAGTGGTATTTGTCAGAATGGAAAAGAAGATGGAGAAAAGGGAGAGAAGTAAAATTTTAGAAAGACTTTAAAAAGAGGGTCAATGAGAAAAAGTAGAATGTATGATGGTGTCATTCCTGGGTGGTGAGATTTTAGTTGCCTGTTTTTTATGGTCCAAGAGCTAATAATGATTGTCATATTTTTAAACAGTTACGTTTTAAATGGTTATATAGGTACCTAGTGTAATAGCCTTGATTTTTTTCCTCTTGGTCCTCAAAGCCTACAGTTGTTACCATGTAGAGCTTTTCAGAAAGGTTTGCTGCCTTCTGATCTGTTAAAACTTTAAGGATTCCTACTTGTACTTTGAAAACAATATGAAGTAAATAGATAACACAACTTTTCTCTATTATTTAGTGACTTTGTTTGAGGTCACCTCAATTTCTTTTTAATATTTTTGTTCTTTTCTTCTAAATGCATCTTGTTTTCTTAAAATGTCCTTCTAGAGGATCTGCTGTAGTATCCTCCAACCAGCCACAGTGTCCTCTACAAAAACAAAAACTGCAAGATTTTATTGAAAGAGATTAAAGAATACCTAAATATGTAGAGGAAAACCATGCTCATGGATTAGAGGATCCTATAATGTAAAGATGTCTTTTCTCAGCACATTCATCCACATTTTCAAGGCAACGTCAGCAAAAACCCAAGCAGGTTTTAAAAATTGCTATTTTTTTGTGTGAAAATTTACAAGCTGATTCTAAAATCTGCATGGATTTGCAAAAGGTCAAGAAAAGCCATGGGAATCTCAAGGAAGAACAAAGCTGCAGGGTTTATACAACCATATATCAAGACATGTATTATACAACAATAATCATTAAAACCGTGTGATATTGGTCCAAAGACACACAAGTTCATCAACAGAACAGAATAGGAGAGCTGAGAAGTAAACCCACACAGATGTAGACACTCAATTTATGACAGAAGGGCTGCTGCGGAGTAATGGGGAAAGATGACCTTTTTAAAGAATGATATCAGGTCAATTGGATAGTCATATGGGAGAAAAAATGAATCTTGATACTAGATGAATTGTCACGCAAATATAAAAGTTTAAAAAGTTAAGTTCCTTCTGTACTAAAAATACAAAAAAATTAGCCGGGCATGGTGGCCGGCACCTGTAGTCCCAGCTACTCGGGAGGCCGAGGCAGGAGAATCGCGTGAACCCAGGAGGCGGAGTTTGCAGTGAGCCGAGATAGCGCCACTGTCATCCGGCCTGGGCAAAAGAGCAAGACTCTGTCTCAAAAAAAAGAAAACAAGTTAAGTTCCTATAAGAAAAGAGATTTATGATCTTGAGATGGGTAAAATTTTTTTTAAACAGGTCAAAAACACTAACCATCAGGGGAAGATTGATGATTGAACTGTATTTACATTAGGATCTTCCATTTTTTATGTTAGGTACATGATGATGAATTAGCGATAATACATGCTGGATTCAAATGGCAGAACAGGCAAAAAAGAGGTCTGGTATGAATGACCTTTACTGTCCCTCTTATAAACCAGAGATCACTACTGGATTCAATAATAAATTAGAAGGAGACAATCTCATACTGGTACCAAAACAGAGATATAGACCAATGGAACAGAACAGAGCCCTCAGAAATAATGCCGCATATCTACAACCATCTGATCTTTGACAAACCTGACAAAAACAAGAAATAGGGAAATGATTCCCTTTTTAATAAATGGTGCTGGGGAAAACTGGCTAGCCATATGTAGAAAGCTGAAACTGGATCCCTTCCTTACACCTTATACAAAAATTAATTCAAGATGGATTAAAGACTTAAACGTTAGACCTAAAACCATAAAAACCCTAGAAGAAAACCTAGGCAATACCATTCAGGACATAGGCATGGGCAAGGACTTCATGTCTAAAACACCAAAAGCAATGGCAACAAAAGCCAAAATTGACAAATGGGATCTAATTAAACTAAAGGGCTTCTGCACA
Organism: Pongo pygmaeus; assembly: GCF_028885625.2. Lineage (NCBI taxonomy): Eukaryota > Metazoa > Chordata > Mammalia > Primates > Hominidae > Pongo > Pongo pygmaeus. The sequence goes on from NC_072380.2 coordinate 129,693,110, forward strand.
GCAAAAGAGACTACCATCAGAGTGAATAGGCAACCTACAGAATGGGAGAAAATTTCTGCAACCTACTCATCTGACAAAGGGCTAATATCCAGAATCTACAATGAACTCAAACAAATTTACAAGAAAAAAACAAACAACCCCATCAACAAGTGGGCAAAGGATATGAACAGATACTTCTCAAAAGAAGACATTTATGCAGCCAAAAGACACATGAAAAAATGCTCATCACTGGCCATCAGAGAAATGCAAATCAAAACCACAATGAGATACCATCTCACACCAGTTAGAATGGCAATCATTAAAAAGTCAGGAAACCACAGGTGCTGGAGAGGATGTGGAGAAAGAGGAACACTTTTACACTGTTGGTGGGACTGTAAACTAGTTCAACCATTGTGGAAGTCAGTGTGGCGATTCCTCAGGGATCTAGAACTAGAAATACCATTTGACCCAGCCATCCCATTACTGGGTATATACCCAAAGGATTATAAATCATGCTGCTATAAAGACACACACACACACATATGTTTATTGCGGCAGTATTCACAATAGCAAAGACTTGGAACCAACCCAAATATCCAACAATGATAGACTGGATTAAGAAAATGTGGCATATATACACCATGAAATACTATGCAGCCATAAAAAATGATGAGTTCATGTCCTTTGTAGGGACATGGATGAAGCTGGAAACCATCATTCTCAGCAAACTATCGCAAGGACAAAAAACCAAACACCGCATGTTCTCACTCATAGGTGGGAATTGAACAATGAGAACACATGGACACAGGAAGGGGAACATCACACACGAGGGCCTGTTGTGGGATGGAGGGAGGGGGGAGGGTTAGCATTTGGAGATATACCTAATGCTAAATGACGAGTTACTGGGTGCAGCACACCAACATGGCACATGTATACATATGTAACTAACCTGCACATTGTGCACATGTACCCTAAAACTTAAAATATAATAAAAAAGAAAACAACATTATCACCCTAACTAACTTGAAAAAGTCTCAAAGTGCTTCCATGTGACTCTAAGTTTTTCCTTTTGATAGAAACTACCAGTTTCATTCCATTGATGGCATATTTTAAAATATTTGCTTTTTATTTTCTGGCTATTTAGCATAAGGTAAAAGCACAACCATGATTAAACTTGGAATTACCTAATAATGCAACCTTACTCATGGTTGGATGTCCAATATCAATGTTTTGAAAATAATCAGTTGATTTGCTGTCGGATAGATATTGTTTATCTGATAAAACTACCTAGCTATTTTGAAGGAATGACTTTTATGTAATGTTATTTCCTCCCACAGTCTGCAAAAAACAAAATATGTTTTCTAAATGGTAAACGATTTTAGGAAATACTGTCTTTAGGTATTTTTGTCATTCTGGTGAATGAAGAAATTAATTTTCCTTTTGGAGTTTCGGCTAATTCTTTGAGCTACTACAAATCAAGAGCCTTCTGGTTTTGAATATGCTTTGAAAAGAGGTCGTATTGCAAATTCTATTTCTTCCACAAAGCCTTCCGTGGTCTCTTTCTACTCCTTTTGGGCGTACTCTCTTCCTCCTCTAATTCACTGCATTTAATCTGCATCTTCCTTATGGCAACTACATTTGCTACCATGTGATATAATCTTTATTGTGCTTGTATTACCCCTCTGCTAGACTGTAACTCCCCTGAGGGCAGGTCCATGGGCATATGGTTCAATTTTATGAACTCTAGCATACACATAAGTATATACCAATAGCACTGAACACTTCACTCAGAGGCCAGTGAACACATGAGACTCCTTTTGCCTGTAATGGTTTGTTTTGGTGATAAACAAAGGTGGAGAGCAAGATTCCATAAATCTTTATGTTCTTTTTCTCCCCTATCAGTGTCTGCCTATCATTATTTATTTTTTAAAATTTTTTTCCAACTTTTATTTTAAGCTCCAGGGTACTTGTGCAAGATTTTCAGGTTTGTTACATAAGTAAATGTGTGCCATGGTGGTTTGCTGAACAAATCAACCCATCACCTGGGTATTAAGCCCAGTATCCATTAGCTATTCTTCCTGATGATCTCTCTTTCCCCACCTCTTACATGCCCCAGTGTGTAGCATTATTAAACTCAGTCATAGGAGGATAAGATTTGTATTTTTCTACTGAAGCCCAAATAAATGAAGTATTCATTCTGACACTTAGCTTAAGCAGGAAAACAACTTGTCAGAAATCTAAAAAGATTATCTTGGCACATGTGAAATTCGGAGAGTTTAAGAAATAAATTTGGGGCTGATTAGCTACAGAACTGTAGCCTTTACTAATGTGTGCTCCATGAAACACTAGCTCCATAAGTTGTTGATAGGTTTGGTTGAAAATGGGAAAGGGGTCTTAAGACTAGAAATTTGAGAAATGCTGGATTAAATAAAATCAGTTTTTTTAATGCAAGACTTCTCAGAACTTTTATGCATTTTGAGCCTTCTGAAAGAGTAGTCAGCATTTCTAGATTTATTTTTTAAATTACAAAAGTAGATTTCTCAATGAAATTCTTGAATGATTAATGTTCTCTGGGATACATACTAGAAAGATTATGTCCCTTGCACAATTAAGCATGTAATAAAATATATTTTGAGTGAATGAATGATTGAACTCCTAGGGAGTTAGGGACAATGACAGCGCTATTCTCCCTCCAGACAGCCGAAGGAAATGAGCAACAGATGCCAAAATCCTTATTTCCAGTTCCATTCATATTCTCTTTTTCCGTGCTTTTCTTTGGTCCAGGGCTGATTGATCCTATATCTCTAGGGCAGAAAATCTGATTGCCTTTTCACAGGAACCACAGCTCTTGAAATCTTACCTAAGCTTCCTAATAGAGCTTTAATAGCAATCAGTACCTGCCTGAATTTCTGGTGGCCTTGCAGCTAATCATATTTCAGGGAAAGATGCTACTATGCTGAATACCTGATGGATGCTCTTCTTAGGAGAAGGAAATGGCATTTGATGGTCTCAGGATTAAGGTTACAGAGATAGCACCAGGCTATCTGCAGTCTCAAGGCTTTTAAAGCATCCCCTGGGCATGAGCCAATGCGAATATTTCCTTTCCTTCTCAGGGTGATGGTGCATTTGTTCGTAGCATGGAGCTGCACTTTAGGAGTTATGAAGGCAAGGCAGAAGGGAGATGCAGTGGGGAGAAACGGAGAGAGAACTGCCTGTCCCTTCACAGCAAAGAACAAAGTGTGCCTTTAGTGAATCTTATTGATTGCAATCCCCTGGCTGACTTTGGTGTGCTTCAGTTGTAATTAACTTCCATATATTTTAAGGGATTTAGTGACATGTCAGCATTTTTGAAACTTAGTTCTAATCATTGCATGTAATAACAATATTTGTCTTCAATACGGGGATATTTTAGGGTGACAGATAAAGATAAGTCAAGAGCGCTCACACAATTTCATGAAACTTCCATTTGTTTTTTCTTTTAAGAAAGCATAGGGCAGAATATATATATATTCTTTTGCTCAGCAGAAACGGCAAAGAGAAATGCTTAATGGAAAGCAAGTATGCCTGGAAGAAATTCCTGTGTAAGAGTTTTTAGATCAATGCTCAAACTAATCTCACGCTCCCAGGAACTGACCTCCCTCTCTGTCTACATGATACCCTCTCCCATAGGGCAGAAGCGGGTTTATTAGCCTCCTTTTATTTTGCAGTGATTCACTGTGGTAGAAAGAGAAAAGCTCCTAGATGAAGTATCCAAAGTTTGGTGCTCACCCTTCCTAAATGTACACTGTTAGACAAGCCACTTTATCTCTCTGATTCCTGCTTCCCTTATCTGCAGAATAGGGGAGGAATGGTTAAAACACATACATGTATTTTGCACTCTTGCTATCTGCCAGGCCCTATGCTATGCAATCTGGATACTTTATCTTGTTTAATCCTCACAAAATAAATGCAGTGAGAGAGATATTCCTATTTTAAAACAAGAAACCTGGGATCTATAGAGATTAGGTGACTAATCTGAGGTCACATAGCTGGTGGGGTAGCAGAGCTTTGATGTGTGTCTAGGTGTGACTGATTCCACGGTCCGGCGCCACTAGATTACCCTAACACTCTGGTTGTGAGGAATAAAAGAGATGTCTGAAAGCCTGTTGTAATTTGTAAATGCCCATATAAATGTGAGGCATTATCACTGAGTAGCACTCATAGTGGTTACTGAGAACTAGGTCTTGCAGGAAGTATACTGAGAATGAAAATATGGTGTATTTTTCTGGCTGGGCCATCATCCATACTGAAAGGGCATGTGTTTGGTGACAGGGATAGAAAGTTGAATACAGGGAGAAAAAGGAGGGTCTCATCTTGGCCTCAAGGCTGCATCTACCTCTCAACACCATTTCCTGTCACCCACGCAAGTGCTCATGAGGCTACATTAGCCTGTTTGTCAGGTTCTTCCAAGTCAAACTCTTTCTTGCCCCAGATCCTTGCATTTGATATTCTCTCTGCCTAGCAAATTCTTCCTACAGCTGTTTTCTTCCCATTCTTCGGGTCTCAATTCAAATGTCAATATGTCAGGAAAACCCAGCCCTCCCAATTATTTTGCTTTTTTTGTTGTTGTTTATTTACTTGTTAATTGTTTGGCTTTTCTGAATGAAGACTCTAGTTCACTGTGCTGTATTGTTGACTCCCACAGTGCTAAGCTCTTACTAGGTGCCCAGTAAATTGGTGTTAAATGAAGAAATGAATGTCAGTGCTTTAGAGGAGACCAAAGAAACCTAGGCAGGACCCTGAGTTGGATGCTAACCTATACTCTAGTCTCACTATGATTCTTAAGGGTCATTTCTAGTTTAAGAACAAGATAATAAAATTCTCATTTCTTCATTTCTGAATAGGTTTTTCTTTTTGTTTTTATATTCACCTACCACCCTGCTGTCTGTCACCTTTGGAGAAGGTGTAAGTTTTGGGAAAAAGGAGGGTCTTTGGAGTTACACAGGACTTGGGTTAAATCCTAATTCTGTCATTTACAGTGTGACCTTGGGTGTGTCATTCAAGCTCTCTAAGCCTAAGCTGCTTCATGTATAAAATATTTCATAGGATTATCCTGAGCTTAATTAAGATATTTACAAAGAATTTTAAACTTTGGCAGACTATATTTCCCCCCTCTTTCCCAAGAACTCTAACTTTCTTGGAAATACATTTTGGTTTTGAAGGCTGCCGTGTGTTGGTCGACTACCATTTGATTTGTTGATGCTGGAGGGAAAAAAAGTGGAGAAAGAGAGGAAGAAAGCTGTTGTAAATGACATCGTGATTTCCTTGGAGGCAAAGATTTTTGTCTGATCTCATATCACAATCACTTATACTTGCTAGCCTGTTAATAGGCACAAAAAATAAAACTCAGATGGAAATGTTAATAGTGGTATTAACATTTTAATTAACATGTTAATTTTTAAAATGCAGCATAAAAGTTCAGGTCTTTTACATAGTGAACCACTCAGACCACTTTCCTGAAATATGAATACAACAAACATTTCTTGAAATGGTTAAAAACAAAAAGGGTAAGAATTATAAACATGGCACTGTTGGCCCCTGGTTTCTGGGGACAGTCTCTAGACCTCAGAGGGTTGCTGGATAGTGTCTGAAAATTTTGGAATTAGAAACATAAGCTAGCCTTAATGTTTTCTGACATGTATAAATCTCTGCATCTTCTCACCACAGTTTTTTTTTTATTGTAAGGGGTACTAAATTAGGAAGACTAGGTCAAAGAGGAATGTTCTTTTTGTTGAAGTAGAAATATAATTCTTGTAAAATCTAAAGTTTCTGAGCCTCTGAATCTTTTCCCCTTAGCTGATGTAAGCAGGTAGAAGGATTACATATGATATACATATTACAAATATATATATATGTAGTCATATTTATCGAAAGAAATATATATGTGTCTATAAACAATAAAGGAAATATAATTAACAGATAAAGGTTATCAAACAATTGACACCTTTGTCTAAGGTAACAGTAAAGGACAGTGTTAAGGTCAAATTGAGGTGGCCTCAATTTACTAGAAAGAAATCAGGACGAGTTTTCATTTGCCCTAGTGACATATTACTTCTTAATGAGCAAATAATGTCAACAATATTTTATTTTATCCATATAACCAACTGGAAAAGAAATAAGTATTAATGAAAAAAATGCATTCATTTAAAGATATACCACTAACAAGGCTAAGTAAAGGTAAAACTTCTATTTCCAACATTTTCTAAACAGAAATAGTATCTTTTGCCCCTGTGCTGAACTATCCATTTTTCTAAGATGGGCTACTTTGTCCCTGCCAGGATTACTCAATAATTCCTCCATTCATTCACAGATAGTATCAGTCGATGAGTTCATTATCTTAATTATTATCAACTTTTGTATTGGCTAAAAGGTGGACTAACTACCCACTTTTAATACTCAGGTCCTTGCAATTGTCATAAGAAATTCAGCATTGCATTCTGGTAACCTACTCACCTTCTAATTGTGGGGGTTTAATGCTTCTAGTGCATAGATTATTTGTTTTGTTTTAAGAGAATTTCAATGAGATTGGAAATTTAGTTTCAGAGCCAGATCTTCAAGGTTAAAACATCAAAACAAATCTGCAAAAAAGAAAGACAACCACAGAAACTATTTGAATAATTTTGACTTGCTTTGAAAACTAAAATTAAGGCTTTTAAATTCATCAGGCCATCATCATAACCCTCGCATTGCTGAGGTGCTTTGGAAGTGGATCAGTAGTTCTGCCTTTCCCTGGCTCACTGTCATGGCTAATGAAGCTATGTCTGTCTCTCACACAAACAGCTAATGTAATGGAAAGATAATTACAAACAAGTAAATTATAGGAATTGAACAGAAAACTGATGTTGAGACAGTTTTTCTCCTGTACAGAGTTTTTGTGTTTGTTTGGAGTCATCTAACACTGCAAACAAATTCAAAATCATCAAGTCCAATGTCAGAGTATTTAACATTGAAGATAAATTCATTCTTTGAGCAGTCACTTGGAAACCAATTATTAAACAAGACAATGAAGATGATTTTCCAAACACAGTGGCAATATTTAAAGTACAGAAGTTCCTAATGGTGCAATGTTTGTTTGTTTTTTTAAAACTAAGAACCTGTGCCTAATTTTTAAGTTTGATGAAAATGTAGCATTTAATAAGGGCAAATCTTAGACATTTTCAGAGCATAGGAAATTCCCTGTGGATTACAGTTCTAAGAATAGCCTAGAAACAGCAGTAGAGCAAATAAAGAAGTGACCCTCAATCGTTCATGGGTATATCAGGGGACATGTAGCTATATATCAATAAATTGCTGATGGCTTTCTAAGTTGTCAGATGTTAGGCAAATCAGAACCATACATTGCTATTATGGTGGGCATTTCTTGCTTTTGTTAAAAAAAAAAAGGCAACCAAAACAACTTTTACTAGGAAAAGATGCTCTGCATGTAAAAATATATGCAGTGTTTTCTGCTCTCTTAACTAATTTTTAGTTTTTCACCAGGCATGTTACCTACTTCTCAGTTATGGTTCCCATGATCCAGTTAACATTGCCTTCCATCTTTCTCTTTGTGTAAAACAATATTTCCAATGTTCTTACCAGTTCTTTTTTTGAGTGAATCTAAGGCATGCTCAGTGTCTGAACTTGATCTCTTTGGTCTGTCTTCTTCTTTGTCACGCTGGAAGGAATAAACTTCTGCCTGGGTGCAGTGGTTAAATATGACAGATTTTGAAGAGAAATCTTGAAGCCATGTCAGGATTATCTCCATTTTTCTAAATTTAAATTTACTTGAGTGTAGATTTAGTCAAGGTAAGTCTAGGTTTTGCTGAGTTATTTAGATAGTCTGGGATGTAAATCTCTGAAAAGTTACAAGGACTTGAATAGCAAACACTAATGTAATATACTCGAATGATGTTAACCAATAAAAGACTACCATTATTAAAAGCTTGAGTTCTCTCTCCTAGTCACACTTGACCTTTATTCAGGGGTATGTTCAAGAAGTATGGGAAAATATCACAGACGTGTGCTTTCTCAGCTGAGAACACGTCTTGGAAATTCTCAAGAGAAACAATCTATTTAAGATTCCACAAAGAACTAGATATCATAGATGTTTTTCTTTCTAAGCTTACTAACAACAAAAAATATCCTGATCTTCTCGGAATTTTTGTGATAAAGATTTTGAGGCCATAACTGACCCCACTGACCCAAATGTTTCAGAAGAAAAAGCTGAACTAGATAGTTTTTCCCAAGTACCAGATCAGTTTGACTTCATAAAGCCTCTTATCAAGAATATTAGGCCACATTTATAAATGCTTACTGTGTATTTGATACTATATTAATAAATGTATGCACATTTTGGTCGTTTAATCTTCCCAAAATCCTACAAGATAGATGTTGCCATTAGGCCATTTTGCTGGTAAGAAAACTGTTGTTTAGAGAGAAACAGTAGTCACTCAGGGCTGTTCAATTCCAAAGCTTATATGCTATACTATAGGGCTTTCTAGAATTTTGAGAAATGCATTTAGAAATTCAGAGAAATGCCATTCTAAAGTCTTGAATTCTTCTTTCTTCTTCTTCTTCTTTTTTTTTTTAATGGAGTTTCACTCTTGTTGCCCAGGCTGGAGTGCAATGGCGCGCTCTCGGCTCACTACAACCTCTGCCTCCCGGGTTCAAGCGATTCTCCTGCCTCAGCCTCCCGAGTAGCAGGGATTACAGGCATGCACCACCACATCCAGCTCATTTATTTTGTATTTTTAGTAGAGACAAGGTTTCACCACGTTGGTCAGGCTGATCTCAAACCCCTGACTTCAGGTGAGCCGCCCGCCTCGGCCTCCCAAAGTGCTGAGATTACAGGCGTGAGCCACCGCACCCAGCCAAAATCTTCTTAATAATGCCCCCAGAAGTAAGTCACACATTCCTGCAAGTGCTGATGCCAATGCTAAGCCTCTGTAGGCTGCTGATACCCCAAGGACTCTCATTGTTGGGGAGTCGGCTGCTCTTCAAGGAGATGGTCAAATGCTGGCAGAAATCCCTTCATCCCCTCCATTTCTGGCTGGTAAGATATTTCCTTTCCACTTTCACTCCTCATACTTACCTTCACATACTCATTATTTCTAAACTTGATTATTTAAGGATTCCCCAAATTTATCTTTCAGTTGTATGCTCCCAAGCCTTTGATTATAGCACCTTACGCCTCAGCCCATCTCTGAGGAACACATTCCTATGGATGCTTTGTGATCTAGTTGAAAATCTCTTTTCCTGCCATGCTTTTTTTTTTTTCTCCCAGATTCTCAGGCACAATAAACTTCTCTATATACTACTGAACCTTCATAATGCTTTACACACCCCCTTCTCAGTACTTGTCAAAGTTTAGCATGATTATTTGCTTATCATCTGTTTTCTTAGCTAGATCATGAGTTCTCTGAAAACAAGAATCATGTTCTGTACTCAGTTCACCATGCTAGGCACACAGCAGGCAGTTAATAAGTTTTTGCCAAATGAATAAAAAGGTGTAAAAAAGATGTAAAAAAATACTTTATAGAGACTGTGAAATTGTAGTTGTTTCAGTTTTCAACTTCTAAAAGCCAGTTGGCTTATTTGACCTTATGCTATTCCTCACATTTACTAAACACCCAACATATTTTGGGCATGTTCCTGTCATAAAGCAGCTTCATCAAAGTTTTTAAAATTCTAAAACTCTTTAGAAAGACTTGTTAACCTTTGGCTGAGTGCAGTGGCTCACGCCTGTAATCCCAGCACTTTGGGAGGCCCAGGTGGGCAGATCACCTGAGGTCAGGAGTTTGAGACCAGCCTGGCCAACATGGCTAAACCCCGTCTCTACTAAAAGTACAAAAATTAGCTGGGTGTGATGGTGGGTGCCTGCAATCTCAGCTACTCAGGAGGCTGAGGCAAGAGAATAGCTTGAACCCTGGAGGCGGAGGTTGCAATGAGCTGAGATCGCGCCATTGCACTCCAGCCTGGGCGACAACAGCGAGACTCTGTCTTTTAAAAAGAAAAAAGAAAAAAGAAAGACTAGTCAACCGTCTAGGTATTTCTGGCAGTCTTGCTTGTGTGGAATGTTCCTGCTATAGCTAATGTCAGAGGAACCTCTGCAATTCTGGGCAGCATTGGCAGCCACGTGAAGGAAGGGAGTGGAGTTCTCTGCAGATGTATTAAAATTAAAGGTAATTTGGTCCAGACTCTGTGGAAAACAGTTTGGTGGTACTTAGCATGACTATGGGACACAGAGTTCCACTCCTAGGTATATATCCAAAAGTATCAAAAGCAGGTATTCAAATAAATACATACACAAGCATGTTCTTAACAGCACTATTCAAAATAGCCAAAAGGTGGAAAGAACCCAAATGTCAATCAGTGGATGAATGGGTAAACAAATTGTGATGTATCTATGCAATGGAATATTTATTAGCCATAACAAGGAATTGAGTGCTGGCATATGCCACAACATAGATGAACCTCAGTATGCTGTGTGGAATTATACTGTATGATTCCATTTATAAGACACATCCACAATAGGTAACTTCATAAAAACAGAAAGCAGATTGGTGGTTGCCAGAGAGTAAGGATAGCAGGAAATGGGGAGCACTGATTAATGTGTGTACGGTTTCCTTTAGGGGTGATGAAATGTGTTGGAAATAGATAGAGGGAGTGATTACGCAGCATCATGAATGTACTAAATGTCCCTGAATTGTTCAGTTTGAAATGGTTAGTTTTATGTTTTGTGAATTTCACCTCAATTAAAAGAAATAAAGTAGAGTGAAGGTTGAAGAAATAAAAAGTGGAAGAGGAGGTCAGAATGATAGTATGGGAAAAGGATTCTATCAGCTGGTCCTGGCTTTGAAGATGTAGGGAGGTCAGAACCAAGCAATGAGGGCAGCCTTGAGAAGTGGGAGAAGGCAAGCAGCAAAACCTTCCCTGCAGCCTTCAGAAAACAACATGGTCCTGCAATCACCTTGATTCTGGCCTAGTGAGAGCATGTATTACTGAACTGTAAGTTAATACATTTGTATTTTTCTAAGCTAAAAAAGGCAACAAAATATCATGCATTGGCCTCATTGCTGAAAAGAACTTCAGAGGTCAGCCCAATTCTGATGAAATAGTGCTGTGGAAGATTATATTACTTTCCAAGGTCATATAGCTAGTTGTCCTATATACTCAGAAACAGTGTTTCCTCCTAGAAATAAAGCGATAAGAGGAGAATAAACAATGAGTGAGGTTATTGTCCTAATTTTATGAGAGTGGGAGCAGATTCAGTAAGATTAAATAACATGACTAATATGTAACATCTAGTACTGTGGGTTTTATTTTTTAAAGTTTTTCTTTTAAATCAAAGTAATGCATGTACATGAACAATAATAAAACAATCACATCATAACCATTATAAGGGCTTATGATGGAAATCATCAGTATGGAAATCATACTCCCACATCCAGTCCTGCTTCATTGCACTTACCATTTCCTCTTTTAACTGTCCATTGTAATTTAAATTTTACTACATAATGCTACTATGTGTTAATACTTAACAAATACTTACATAGTACTTATTAAGTCGTTTCCAAAGACAGTTTATTGAATCTTCGTAACAACCCTATAAGATAGGTACTAGTAGTCACCCTACTTTATGGTTGGGGAAACTGAAGCATGGAGTGGTGAGACTTACCCAACATAACACAATTAGAAGGTGCTAGAGCTGGGGTTTGAACCCAGGCATTCTAACTTCAGATTCCAAGCTCTTGACTACTACACCGTGCTGTTTACAGACATTAGCTTTGTTTTACCAGAGAGTAACTGAGTGTATTAGTCCATTGTCACGTTGCTATAAAGAACTGCCTGAGACTGGGTAATTTATAAAGAAAAGAGGTTTAATTGACTCACAGTTCTGCATGGCTGAGGAGTCCTCAGGAAACTCACAATCATGGCAGAAGGGGAAGCAGGCATACCTTACATGGTGGCAGGTGAGAGACAGAGAAAGAAACAGACAGAAAGAGAGAGAGAGTAGAAGGAACTGTCAAACACTTATAAAATCATCAGATCTCATGGGAACTCACTCACTAACATGAGAATAGCATGGGGGAAACCACCCCCATGATCCAGTCACCTCCCACCACGTCCCTCTCTCGACACTGTGGGGATTACAGTTCAAGATGAGATTTCGGTCTGGACACAGAGCTAAATGATATCATTCCACCCCTGGCCCCTCCCAAATCTCATGTCTCTTTCACATTTCAAAACACAATCATGCCTTCCCAATAGTCCCCCAAAGTCTTAACTCATTTCAGCATTAACCCAAAAGTTCAAGTCCAAAGTTTCATCCGAAACAAGGCAAGTTTCTTCTACCTAGGAGCCTGCAAAATCAAAAGCAAGTTAGTTACTTCCAAGATACAGTAAGGGTACAGGTATTGTATAAATGCTCCCATTACAAATAGGAGAAATTGGTCAAAACAAAGGGGCTATAGGCCCCATGCAAGTCTGAAATCCAGCAGGGCCATCATTAAATCTTTTTTTCTTTCTTTTATTATTATTATTATTTTTATTATTATTATTATACTTTAAGTTTTAGGGTACATGTGCACAATGTGCAGGTTAGTTACATATGTATACATGTGCCATGCTGGTGTGCTGCACCCATTAACTCGTCATTTAGCATTAGGTATATCTCCTAATGCTATCCCTCCCCACTCCCCCCACCCCACAACAGTCCCCAGAGTGTGATGTTCCCCTTCCTGTGTCCATGTGTTCTCATTGTTCAATTCCCACCTATGAGTGAGAACATGTGGTGTTTGGTTTTTTGTCCTTGCGATAGTTTACTGAGAATGATGATTTCCAATTTCATCCATGTCCCTACAAAGGACATGAACTCACCATTTTTTATGGCTGCATAGTATTCCATGGTGTATATGTGCCACATTTTCTTAATCCAGTCTATCATTGTTGGACATTTGGGTTGGTTCCAAGTCTTTGCTATTGTGAATAGTGCCGCAATAAGCATACGTGTGCGTGTGTCTTTATAGCAGCATGATTTATAATCCTTTGGGTATATACCCAGTAATGTGATGGCTGGGTCAAATGGTATTTCTAGTTCTAGATCCCTGAGGAATCGCCACACTGACTTCCACAATGGTTAAACTAGTTTACAGTCCCACCAACAGTGTAGAAGTATTCCTCTTTCTCCACATTCTCTCCAGCACCTGTTGTTTCCTGACTTTTTAATGATTGCCATTCTAACTGGTGTGAGATGGTATCTCATTGTGGTTTTGATTTGCGTTTCTCTGATGGCCAGTGATGATGAGCATTTTTTCATGTGTCTTTTGGCTGCATAAATGTCTTCTTTTGAGAAGTGTCTGTTCATATCCTTTGCCCACTTTTTGATGGGGTTGTTTGTTTTTTCTTGTAAATTTGTTTGAGTTCATTGTAGATTCTGGATATTAGCCCTTTGTCAGATGAGTAGGTTGCGAAAATTTTCTCCCATTCTGTAGGTTGCCTGTTCACTCCGATGGTAGTTTCTTTTGCTGTGCAGAAGCTCTTTAGTTTAATTAGATCCCATTTGTCAATTTTGGCTTTTGTTGCCATTGCTTTTGGTGTTTTAGACATGAAGTCCTTGCCCATGCCTATGTCCTGAATGGTAATGCCTAGGTTTTCTTCTAGGGTTTTTATGGTTTTAGGTCTAACGTTTAAGTCTTTAATCCATCTTGAATTAATTTTTGTATAAGGTGTAAGGAAGGGATCCAGTTTCAGCTTTCTACATATGGCTAGCCAGTTTTCCCCAGCACCATTTATTAAATAGGGAATCCTTTCCCCATTGCTTGTTTTGTCAGTTTCGTCAAAGATCAGATAGTTGTAGATATGTGGCGTTATTTCTGAGGGCTCTGTTCTGTTGCATTGATCTATATCTCTGTTTTGGTACCGGTACCATGCTGTTTTGGTTACTGTAGCTTTGTAGTATAGTTTGAAGTCAGGAAGCGTGATGCCTCCAGCTTTGTTCTTTTGGCTTAGGATTGACTTGGTGATGCGGGCTGTTTTTTGGTTCCATATGAACTTTAAAGTAGTTTTTTCCAATTCTGTGAAGAAAGTCATTGGTAGCTTGATGGGTATGGCATTGAATCTATAAATTACCTTGGGCAGTATGGCCATTTTCACGATATTGATTCTTCCTACCCATGAGCATGGAATGTTCTTCCATTTGTTTGTATCCTCTTTTATTTCATTGAGCAGTGGTTTGTAGTTCTCCTTGAAGAGGTCCTTCACGTCCCTTGTAAGTTGGATTCCTAGGTATTTTATTCTCTTTGAAGCAATTGTGAATGGGAGTTCACTCATGATTTGGCTCTCTGTTTGTCTGTTATTGGTGTATAAGAATGCTTGTGATTTTTGTACATTGATTTTGTATCCTGAGACTTTGCTGAAGTTGCTTATCAGCTTAAGGAGATTTTGGGCTGAGACAGTGGGGTTTTCTAGATATACAATCATGTTATCTGCAAACAGGGACAATTTGACTTCCTCTTTTCCTAATTGAATACCCTTTATTTCCTTCTCCTGCCTAATTGCCCTGGCCAGAACTTCCAACAGTATGTTGAATAGGAGTGGTGAGAGAGGGCCTCCCTGTCTTGTGCCAGTTTTTAAAGGGAATTCTTCCAGTTTTTGCCCATTCAGTATGCTATTGGCTGTGGGTTTGTCATAGATAGCTCTTATTATTTTGAGATACGTTCCATCAATAGATAATTTATTGAGTTTTTAGCATGAAGGTTGTTGAATTTTGTCAAAGGCCTTTTCTGCATCTCTTGAGATAATCATGTGGTTTTTGTCTTTGGTTCTGTTTATATGCTAGATTACATTTATTGATTTGCGTATATTGAACCAGCCTTTCATCCCAGGGATGTAGCCCGCTTGATCATGGGGATAAGCTTTTTGATGTGCTGCTGGATTCAGTTTGCCAGTATTTTATTGAGGATTTTTGCATCAATGTTCATCAAGGATATTGGTCTAAAATTCTCTTTTTTGGTTGTGTCTCTGCCCGGCTTTGGTATCAGGATTATGCTGCCTCATAAAATGAGTTAGGGAGGATTCCCTCTTTTTCTATTGCTTGGAATAGTTTCAGAAGGAATGGTACCAGTTCCTCCTTGTACCTCTGGTAGAATTCGGCTGTGAATCCATCTGGTCCTGGAGTCTTTTTGGTTGGTAAGCTATTGATTATTGCCACAATTACAGATCCTGTTATTGGTCTATTCAGAGATTGAACTTCTTCCTGGTTTAGTCTTGGGAGGGTGTATGTGTCGAGGAATTTATCCATTTCTTCTAGATTTTCTAGTTTATTTGCATAGAGGTGTTTGTAGTATTCTCTGATGGTAGTTTGTATTTCTGTGGGATCAGTGGTGATATCCCCTTTATCATTTTTTATTGCATCTATTTGATTCTTCTCTCTTTTTTTCTTTATTACTCTTGCTAGCAGTCTATCAATTTTGTTGATCCTTTCAAAAAACCAGCTCCTGGATTCATTAATTTTTTGAAGGGTTTTTTGTGTCTCTATTTCCTTCAGTTCTGCTCTGATTTTAGTTATTTCTTGCCTTCTGCTAGCTTTTGAACGTGTTTGCTCTTGCTTTTCTAGTTCTTTTAATTGTGATGTTAGGGTGTCAATTTTGGATCTTTCCTGCTTTCTCTTATGGGCATTTAGTGCTATAAATTTCCCTCTACACACTGCTTTGAATGTGTCCCAGAGATTCTGGTATGTTGTGTCTTTCTTCTCGTTGGTTTCAAAGAACATCTTTATTTCTGCCTTTATTTCGTTATGTACCCAGTCGTCATTCAGGAGCAGGTTGTTCAGTTTCCTGCAGTTGAGCGGTTTTGAGTGAGTTTCTTAATCCTGAGTTCTAGTTTGATTGCACTGTGGTCTGAGAGACAGTTTGTTATAATTTCTGTTCTTTTACATTTGCTGAGGAGAGCTTTACTTCCAACTGTGTGGTCAATTTTGGAATAGGTGTGGTGTGGTGCTGAAAAAAATGTATATTCTGTTGATTTGGGGTGGAGAGTTCTGTAGATGTCTATTAGGTCTGCTTGGTGCAGAGCTGAGTTCAATTCCTGGATATCCTTGTTAATTTTCTGTCTTGTTGATCTGTCTAATGTTGACAGTGGGGTGTGAAAGTCTCCCATTATTAATGTGTGGGAGTCTAAGTCTCTTTGTAGGTCACTCAGGACTTGCTTTATGAATCTGGGTGCTCCTGTATTGGGTGCATATATATTTAGGATAGTTAGCTCTTCTTGTTGAATTGATCCCTTTACCATTATGTAATGGCCTTCTTTGTCTCTTCTGATCTTTGTTGGTTTAAAGTCTGTTTTATCAGAGACTAGGATTGCAACCCCTGCCTTTTTTTGTTTTCCATTTGCTTGCTAGATCTTCCTCCATCCTTTTATTTTGAGCCTATGTGTGTCTCTGTATGTGAGATGGGTTTCCTGAATACAGCACACTTATGGGTCTTGACTTTTTATCCAATTTGCCAGTCTGTGTCTTTTAATTGGAGCATTTAGTCCATTTACATTTAAAGTTAATATTGTTATGTGTGAATTTGATCCTGTCATTATGATGTTAGCTGGTTATTTTGCTCGTTAGTTGATGCAGTCTCTTCCTAGTCTCGATGGTCTTTACATTTTGGCATGATTTTGCAGCGGCTGGTACCGCTCGTGCCTTTCCATGTTTAGTGCTTCCTTCAGGAGCTCTTTTAGGGCAGGCCTGGTGGTGACAAAATGTCTCAGCATTTGCTTGTCTGTAAAGTATTTTATTTCTCCTTCACTTATGAAGCTTAGTTTGGCTGGATATGAAATTCTGGGTTGAAAATTCTTTTCTTTAAGAATGTTGAATATTGGCCCTCACTCTCTTCTGGCTTGTAGAGTTTCTGCCGAGAGATCCGCTGTTAGTCTGATGGGCTTCCCTTTGAGGGTAACCCGACCTTTCTCTCTGGCTGCCCTTAACATTTTTTCCTTCATTTCAACTTTGGTAAATCTGACAATTATGTATCTTGGGGTTGCTCTTCTCGAGGAGTATCTTTGTGGCGTTCTCTATATTTCCTGAATCTGAATGTTGGCCTGCCTTGCTAGATTGGGGAAGTTCTCCTGGATAATATCCTGCAGAGTGTTTTCCAACTTGGTTCCATTCTCCCCTTCGCTTTCAGGTACACCAATCAGACGCAGATTTGGTCTTTTCACATAGTCCCATATTTCTTGGAGGCTCTGTTCATTTCTTTTTATTCTTTTTTCTCTAAACTTCCCTTCTCGCTTCATTTCATTCATTTCATCTTCCATCACGGATACCCTTTCTTCCAGTTGATCGCATCGGCTCCTGAGGCTTCTGCCTTCTTCACGTAGTTCTCGAGCCTTGGCTTTCAGCTCCATCAGCTCCTTTAAGCACTTCTCTGTATTGGTTATTCTAGTTATACATTCGTCTAAATTTTTTTCAAAGTTTTCAACTTCTTTGCCTTTGGTTTGAATTTCCTCCTGTAGCTCGGAGTAGTTTGATCGTCTGAAGCCTTCTTCTCTCAACTCGTCAAAGTCATTCTCCATCCAGCTTTGTTCCATTGCTGTTGAGGAACTGCGTTCCTTTGGAGGAGGAGAGGCGCTCTGCTTTTTAGAGTTTCCAGTTTTTCTGCTCTGTTTTTTCCCCATCTTTGTGGTTTTATCTACTTTTGGTCTTTGATGATGGTGATGTACAGATGGGTTTTTGGTGTGGATGTCCTTTCCTTTGGTGTGGATGTCCTGTCTGTTAGTTTTCCTTCTAACAGAGAGGACCCTCAGCTGCAGGTCTGTTGGAGTTTGCTAGAGGTTCACTCCAGACTCTGTTTGCCTGGGTATCAGCAGCGGTGTTTGTAGAACCGTGGATTTTCGTGATCTGCGAATGCTGCTGTCTGCTCATTCCTCTGGAAGTTTTGTCTCGGAGGAGTACCCGGCCGTGTGAGGTGTCAGTCTGCGCCTACTGGGGGGTGCCTCCCAGTTAGGGTGCTTGGGGGTCAGGGGTCAGGGACCCACTTGAGGAGGCAGTCTGCCCGTTCTCACATCTCCAGCTGCGTGCTGGGAGAACCACTGCCCTCCTCAAAGCTGTCAGACAGGGACATTTAAGTCTGCAGAGGTTACTGCTTTTTGTTTGTCTGTGCCTTGCCCCCAGAGTTGGAGCCTACAGAGGCAGGCAGGCCTCCTTGAGCTGTGGTGGGCTCCACCCAGTTCAAGCTTCCCAGCTGCTTTGTTTACCTAAGCGAGCCTGGGCAATGGCGGGCCCCCCTCCCCCAGCCTCGCTGCTGCCTTGCAGTTTGATCTCAGACTGCTGTGCTAGCAATCAGTGAGACTCCATGGGCGTAGGAACCTCCGAGCCAGGTGTGGGATATAATCTCCTGGTGCGCCGTTTCCTAAGCCCATTGGAAAAGCGCAGTATTCGGGTGGGAGTGGCCCGATTTTCCAGGTGCCCTCTGTCACCCCTTTCCTTGACCAGGAAAGGGAACTCCCTGACCCCTTGCGCTTCCTGAGTGAGGCAATGCCTCGCCCTGCTTCGGCTGGCACACGGTGTGCTGCACTCACTGTCCTGCGCCCACTGTCTGGCACTCCCTAGTGAGATGAACCTGGTACCTCAGATGGAAATGCAGAAATCACCCATCTTCTGCGTCGCTCACACTGGAAGCTGTAGACCGGAGCTGTTCCTATTCGGCCATCTTGGCTCCTCCCCCTATCTCTCTGAGCATCATTAAATCTTAAAGCTCCAAAATGATCTCCTTTGATTCCATGTATCACATCCAGGGCATGCTGATGCAAGGCATGGGCTCCTACAGCCTTGGGCAGCTCCTTCACAGTCTGGCATCGAGTGCCTGAAGCTTTTCCAGGTGCAGGGTGCAAGCTGTCGGTGGATCTACCATGCTGGGGTGTGGAGGACAGTGGCCCTCTTCTCACAGTTCCACTAAGCAGTGCCCCAGTGAGGACTCTGTGTGGGGGTTCACACCACACATTTCCCTTTCACACTGCCCTAGCAGAGGTTCTCCATGAGGGTTCCAACCCTGCAGCAGACTTCTGCCTGGACATCCAGGTGTTTCCATACATCCTCTGAAATCTAGGCAGAGGTTTCCAAACCTCAGTTCTTGAATTCTGTGTACTGGAAGGCCTGGCACCACATGGAAGCTGCCAAGGCTTGGAGCTTGCACCACTAAAACTGTACCTCAGCCCTCTTTAGCCACAGCTGAAGCTGGAGCAGTTTGGATTCAGGGTGCTATGTCCTAAGGCTGCACAGAGCAGTGTGTCCCTGGTTCTGGCCCATGAAATCATTTTTCCCTCCTACTCTTCCATGCTTGTGATGGGATCGGCTGCTGTGAAGTTCTCTGAAATGCTCTGGGGGCATTTTCCCCATTGTCTTGGCTATTAACATTTGGCTCCTCTTTACTTATGCAACTTTCTCCAGCCAGCTTGAATTCCCACCCAGAAAATGGGTTTTTCTTTTCTACCACATGATCTGGCTGCAAAATTTCCAAACTTTTATGTTCTGCTTCCCTTTTAAACATAAATTTCTCATCTCCATCTGAGAACACCTCAGTCTGAACTTAATTGCCTATATCACTATCAGCATTTTGGTCAAAACCATTCAACAAATCTCTAGGAAGTTCCAAACTTTCCCATATCTTCCTGTCTTCTTCTGAGCTCTCCAAACTGTTCCAGCCTCTGCCTGTTACCCAGTTCTAAAGCCACTTGCATATTTTCAAGTATTTTTACAGCAGAGCCCTAAACTCCTGGTACCAATTTCCTGTATTAGTCTGTTCTCATATTGCTATAAAGAACTACCCAATACTGGGTAATTTATAAAGAAAAGAGGTTTCATTGACTTACAGTTCGACATGGCTGGGGAGGTCTTACATGGCTGGGAAACTTCCAATCATGGCGGAAGGGGAAGCAGGCACGTCTTACATGGCGACAGGCAAGAGAGGAAGTGTGTGAAGGAGGAACTGTCAAACACTTATAAAATCATCAGATCTCATGAGAACTCACCCACTAACACGAGAATAGCATGGGGGAAACCACCCCCATGATTCAATCACCTCCCACCGGGTCCCTTTTTTGACATGTGGGTATTACAGTGTGAGATGAGATTTGGGTGGGGACACAGAGCCAAACCATACCACTGAGCCTCGATGTGGCCCAGTAGCATGCCCAAGTTTATGGCAAGGTGGAATTTGAGCCTAGTTGGGCTCCAAGGCCTTGATATTTTCTGATAAATCTTTCTGCCTTAGAAGGCAGCTGTCCATAGGAACCATGTCTGTCTTAACCCTGCCTGGGATGAGAAAGAGAGAGAGAGAGATGTGAGTAATAGAGCTTTCTAGCACATCAATTTTTAAATTTTTTTTCATGTTAGGAAGACAGGCTTTGTAGGTATAACCTTTGTAACATTTTCTTGGCATCATGAAAAATTAAAATTCTTTCTGTTATCACCTTTAAAAAAATAGATTCTTTTTTGACAGGCAGGAATCTGTTTAGCTGCCATTTTACTAATGTGCTGTGGTTTTCCTAGAAGGCTGCTGCACAAAATGTTTTAGGCATTCTCTGTAGCTCAGATTAGAAGACCTAAATCCTAGATCTACATTCTCCTTATTCACCATAATAACTGCCTCTTTCTGAAAATATTGACTTGAGCAGATTTCCCATACTGTCAGCTTTTCTTGCTCTAGATTAGAGGTTTTCAAAGACTAACTGTGGAATCCTAGCACCTTTTGGTGATCCTGCAAAATTGTCCATAGGGTTGGAGGAGAATGGAGAGGAAGGGTAGGTAGGCAATGGGATGAATACATGAGCAGGTGAGTCACCATACCACCACCCCCCTCACCCACCGCTTAAGCCAGAGAAGACAACTTTGACACTATGGGTATTTCTACAATTTTTTTTTGAGATAAAATGTACCATTGAGAAGCTCCCCCTCCCGCATAGTTGGTATAGAATAATATACTCAGTATATAGTGGATGCAGCTGGAGGAATAGGGGTTAAAAAGGGAATAAAATTAAAACACCACTTAGAATAATGAGAAAACAAGGCATATACATCTATGGTGTCTAAATGGGATTCCTTGGACAAGGAAAGATTCTGGAAACTGACCACCCATCAAGCTAGTAATGGGAAAACTTCACTTTAGCAGATGCATTCTGTGGTAAGGGAGGCAAGATTGGGCTGGTAAGCATTTAAAGGAGAGAGAAAATTAGAAAAGAAAATGATCAAGTGGTTTAAATAGAATAAAACCAAAGTCTTCCTTTTGGGGAAGTAGCTCCTTAATAATTGAATTCACTGCAGATTCAGACATTGCAGGTGAAGTTAGAGAACACGCAGAGGAAATCCAAATTAAGTTCTGGCTAGGGTAATGGAAAAAATGGAAGAACTAGACTGCCATCCTGAGGCTGAATGTGGTATCTAAATACCCTCAAGCTTTTCTATTTCTCTAAACAGTAATTTTATAAAATTGTTCTTCAAAACTATTATGGATACTCGGTAAAAGCAATGCAAATGATACAGGAAAGTTTACATGATAAGTTAAGCTTCTCTTTTAGCCCCCAAATTTCCCTTCCCCAGAGGCAATGATTATTTCCAGCTTATTGTACATCTTTTTTTACTTTTATTTTTTTCCAAAACACCAGAGATCAATGTACATCTTTTAAAAGAGGTTCTATGCACTTAACAATAATTTATGTGTGTATGCATTCCTTTGAAACCACTGATGATATCTGCTGCTGTATATCTTGATTTATTTTCAATTTAACAATGGATCTTGGAGATGGTTTCTTTTTTATTTCTTGATTGTATAGTCTTTATTACATGAACACACCAGAACTCATTTGGCCATTCCTGTACTAATGTAATCATTTACTAGGTTTTTAGTATTTTGCTTCTACAAACAATGCTGCAATAAATATTTTTGTCCGTAGATCATTGTGCATGTGGGCATAGCTGTAGAAAAAAATCACTAGAGGTGCAAGTGTTAAAAGGTATATGAATTTAAATTTGCAATGGGTAGAGTAAAATTGTACTCTGGAAATGTGAAGACATTCTCTCAGCCACGCTCGAGAGTGTTCGATGCTCCACACTTTGGCCAACCTGAAGCATTTTCTGTATTCTTCACAATTCCCCTGGGTAACCAATAAGATGATTTTAAACTAAAAGATAGCTTGTTGTTAGGTCATCACAACCATCCCATAAGTGTTTGCCTTGGTGTTTTCAAAGGATCTCTGAAGATGCTTTATGAATCATTTCTTGTTTTTAGATGCCTAAGTGCAGTTGTCAAGGCTGTAGAACTGCCAAGGAGGAAGGGAAGGCAGTGCCAGCTGAAACAGCAGAGAGATTCAGGAGAGTGATGCAGAAATACTCGTGGAGACTCTCATTTCTGACCTGGAACTCAAATAATAAATGATGATTTATTCTTTTATCGTTCAGACAGTCTTGTGCACCTACTGCAACCAGACCCCTGCTGGATCCTGAAGCTCGAAAAGGGAATAAGATGTATTTTCCACCTTCAGTTTAGTTGCTCATCTTTTACTTCTCTTACAGGAGAGAAGACTTGTTTTCTTGACAACAGCACAATGCCTAGGTATATCTATATTTACTCTGTGTGTGTCAGAGGGAGATCAATATGTATAAATTTGGTAGTATGTATTCTTTATTTTTTTCTTTAATTTTCATTAAAATTTTGTTTTACTTGTTTTCTTTTCTAATAATATGTCTAATGGCTTACATCTTTCTTAATAGATAAAAATATCCTTATGAGAAAATATCTCTACTCAGTTCTGGTGCTTCTTTTTCTGCTACACATTCTATGCAGCTCAAATCCCATTCTACTCATGAATCCATTTTGATACCTGTAGTCACGTTAGGCTCTGCCCCATACCTTATACAGACAGTCTTGTAATGTAATTATCTTTCACTAGTGCCTCCAACTGAGCTTTAGTCTCTTCAAGGACAGAAGAGGACATTGTTGAGGCCTTCACAATATTGTCTACCCAAGTGGACCCTTGAGGGCAATGGTTTGCACTCCTAGTGGGAGGCATCAGTAAATAATAGCTGAATAATATCTTGCTTTTATTATGTTTTTAGCTTTTCTGTATGTTTGTGACTAACATGCATATAGTAGGTGTGTAGAAAGTAGATACATTTCCTTAACTGTTATTTGAGATGCAGGACAGAGTTTCCAATGCCGTTTTTTTATAGCTTTTGATTTTTTTCTGACCTCTAGACCTTTCTAGGCCTTTTGATAAATTATCTTCTCCTCCCCCCAAGCTTTCCCCTCAAGGAGAGGATACTTCCTTTAGGTCATGATGCTAATATGTCTGTGCTAACATCTGAAATTCAAGTTCACTGTTTTTCTTCCCCCATCTCACGTAGCCTGTCTATGTACATATGCCCGTGGACATTACACTTACAGAATACAAATTTCTTTCTGATCACTGTGACTTTCTGAGCTCATGTCTTCAGAGGTCATTTTCCTGAGAGCTTGTGACTAATTCAGAATACAGAGGAGCTCTTAGATATCTTCTCATACAAGAGAAGGAAGCAATTTGTGACCTAACAATAGGATTAATGTCAGCTGGTCATAGTTTAGGGAGTTTAATTACTGGAATTTCTATATAATATCACCCCAAATGACATCTGGGTTGGAATGAACATGAGATTCCTTTTGGGTGAGCAAAATAAAACAGGCCATGCAAAACTCTGCTCTGTCTAATCCTTGTGCCTGATGCACACGGGCTTCAGTGACATTTCTGGAACTGATTTGTACTTAGCCAAGATGCACTTTTTAATAAACTGCAAGATGAAAATGGCATTAGCTACTTTAACAAGGAAGCAAAATATATAGTTGGAAAGTGAGAATGAAAAATGCTTAAGTAAAAAAATGAAAGAATTTTTCCTTGTTCACCCACCTCATTCCCCGGATTAATTAATACCTATTTTGCTTCCAAGTAAATACAGGATCAAAATGGTAATGAAATGAATTCATTTTTGCAAGCATTATGAATTGGACTAATTTCAAATTTGTTTTAATGAAGGCAAGCGTAAGCACTGACTGAATTGCAGGAAGCTCAATCTAGTATTGAAGGTGAGCTAACTAACGCCTTTCATTTCAAAGTGTAACCCATGAACCAGCTTCATAGCATCATCTAGAAGCTTCTTAGCAATGCCAAGTTTTAACTCCTATACATAGATCTCCTGAATTCGAATCTACATTTAGCAAGACCCCCAAGAGACATCTATGCACGTGAAAATTGGGAATCACTGGCCCATGATGTTGCATTTCTGTTAGGGGCTTTCTCCCATAGAGTAACCAAAGAACCAATCACCCAAGGGACATAAACTGAGGACCAGATTTGAGAGGTTTCCAGCCACACAGGGAGGAATGCACAGATGCATGCTGGATTCCACGGTGCCAAACCAAACAGTTTGCCATTTGCTCCGACTGTTTTATTGCCCTGAAACTATGCACTCAGCTTCTTGTGAGGCTTCCAACACACAATGAATCCACAGAAAAAATAAATAATGTAAAGGTTTTCTAAGGCACTTGGCAGCAGAAAGAATTTCTAGTGGGGCTCAGCTTGAGGCAGGGGTGGAGAAGAGGAAGAAATGGAATTTGGACATATAGCAGAAAGGAATTCCTAAACACTTTCCGAGTTTCATCACCTTGGCAGGTTGAAAAAGGAATTTGTATGTGACAGATTGTAGAATTTGCCCTGAAAAATTTCTGATGGTGGGCTGGGCACGGTGGCTCACGCCTGTAATCCCAGCACTTTGGGAGGCCAAGACGGGTGGATCAGGAGTTCCTGAGGTCTCCTGAGGTCAGGAGTTCGAGACCAGGCTGCTTAACAGAGTGAATCCCCCGTCTCTACTAAAAATACAAAAAGTTAGCTGGGCGTGGTGATGGGCACCTGTAATTTCAGCTACTCGGGAGGCTGAGGCAGGAGAATTGCTTGATCCGGGAGGCGTAGGTGGCAGTGAGCTGAGATCGGGCCATTGCACTCCACCCTGGGCAACAAGAGCTAAACTCTGTCTCAAAAAAAAAAAAAAAAAAGTTCTGATGGTTGAGGGAATGAGAGTCTAAATATTTTGAGCAAAGGACTTGACACATTGGTTGCTTTAGGTCCTAGGTCTTGTGTGTTTTAGTGAGAAGTGAGTTGCTTCTGCCATCTTCAATAAGATACATTTCAGTTATAGTCTCTTCATCCCGCCATTCAGTGTTTTCATTTGGGCAGTAGACAGCTAAAATATTGGCCAATGAAGGAAAACAGATTTCCCAATGAATAGTTCTACACCATGAATAAATGAGATTAGAGGGATGCCTAAATTAATTCCAGGTTATTACAGTCTTCATCTCTAGCCTAATTATCTTTAGCCTCACTCCTGGTTTATGGACAGAAATTTAAAGCCCCAGTACATTTTATCTTCTGTATCGTTTAGTCCCCTTTTGACTGAAGCATTGCAATATTCTCTTTAATTTTCATGAGAATGAATTTCACCTTTTATGACATTCAAAGACATTATGATGTCTTTATGAAAAATGATGTCACCCTGATATCAGCAATAAAATAACAATGTCCTAATGCCAATAAATGTGTTAACCATATCAGTCATCTTTCAGCTTTTCTGGCTTTGCTTCGGAAACCGCAGAAAACCTCAAGGTTTTAAATTTGTGAGCTCTGCAGAAGCAGTCATGGCACTTTACATTTTCCTCTGGTTGAATGCTCAGGAAATGGACCATAACTAAGTGACTATCCTGGTAACAGGCAGGGTTATTTGGATAATGCCTAAATCAGACTGGATTTTGCAGACTTTCATGTATGTGTGTATGTGAGGTGGGGCAGGGATTGGGAAATGTATCCTCAGGTGCTATCTGGTCTGGATCCAAGGAAGCCGGTGCTGTTTTATTCCTTACATTTAAAGTCCTGCTTTGAGAGTCATCCTCTGGGAAACAGCCTGCTGAGACTTGGATTAGGCTAAATAATACTAGATTTGGGGGCTATGAATTTAGTCCTTTTTTTTTTTTTTGAAGGAGTTTCACTCTTTTCGCCCAGGCCCAGGCTGGAGTGCAGTGGCGTGATCTTGGATCACTGCAACCTCCACCTCCTGGGTTCAAGCGATTCTCCTGCCTCAGCCCCCCGAGTAGCTGGGATTACAGGCATATGCCACCACACCAGGCTAATTTTTGTATTTTTAGTAGAGACGGGGTTTCACCATGTTGGGCAGGCTGGTCTCGAACTCCTGACTTCAGGTGATCCGCCGGCCTCGGCCTCCCAAAGTGCTGGGATTACAGGCATGAGCCACCGTGCTCAGGCTAATGTAGTGCTATTCATCAGTCAATTTACAGGGTTGCTTATGTGAATCAACCTTTATGGAGGGTTTATGCTTAGGATCATATCAGAAACCCTGCAGGATATCAAAGATATATAACATAAAGCTTTCTTTGAGCAGCTTATGTTTTTTGGTTGGGGAGAATAAGTTAGGCATGGAGCCTGTTTTATGGGATTCTAGCATGTCAAATTGTGACTTGAATTACAGAAACCAAGGACATTGGATCCAGACCCTCCAAACTGTGGACTTTCGGAGACAGGAAATCAGCATGGGCTTCGTTGGTCAGGAGAAGCTTCCGGCAGAAAGAGAACTTGAGTGGGTTTGTGAGGATGAGTGGGAAGTGCGTGAATAGAGAGACACCAGGGAAGTCATCCTGCGTCAGGCAGTCAGAATAATCACAAAAGTGAGAGAAGCCTGGCATGTATTTGGAAAAATGAGAGATACTCCTAGTTGGGGAGATACCACACAGGTGATAAAGGTGATTGATAAAGATAGGGTCAGATTTCAGAATAACTTGACTGTAAAACAGGGGTATTTTAACTTGATCCCGTAAGGTCTGACACCAGATACTTTTCCCCCATAGAAAAATATAATACGGATAATATTGTGACATGTGCCTGTGAGCTACTCAGAGATTTGCGCAATTCTCCACATTTTCCATTTATAATTCTCTCCACCTGCCTTGCCCCACCACCACCCTGGGTTGAAAATGGCATACTGAAATCCAAGTAAATGAGATGCCTCAAAAAACAGTAGGTAGAATTGATAGTTACACTATATGAAAAGGTAAGTTCAAAAATTTCAGTATGTTTTTTAGTTCTGCAATTATTTTATTCAATAAGTGTTGAGGAGGTAACTTTAAGCTACAGGCTATAGGGTAAACTAAGTCAGATGGAGACACTGCCTTTGAGGAGCTTACATTCTTTGGGGAGAGATGATCCATCAACTAGGAGTTATATAGTGTTGGAAGAACTGTAATGATGGAAACGTAGGATGTGATGTGAGCTTTGTGAGGGGACTCTCATTAGAACTGGCCTTGACAGCTGACAAGTCTATCCAAAGGAGGTGACATTCAGATTGAGAACTGAGGAGGTAGTGGTCTTACCCAAGTGAAGAGCGTGGGCTAGAGTGTTCAGGCAGAGGGGTATCTGCGTACACAAAGGCCAAGAATTCACCATTGTTTTGGGGGCTGCTGTGGTAAGCAACAGAAAGTCAGTATGGAAGGAAGACTAGTAAATCGGTAAAATTGTTTATTCATTGGACAAATGACTGAGTACACATTGGAGGCTGTTTGTTCTTATTAGCTGATGTTATTCTCTGCAAAAGGGTGTTGGATAATCTAATAACGAGGCCTGGAAACCAAAGGGCAAATTTATCACCTTTTTAGATGCGCCCACCAGTCCCCAGAGGACGCGTCCCAGCAGATGATTCTTGTTCAATCAGCCAACAACTAGGTTTGGAGGAGAAAGCCAAAGCATCCCCAGGGGGGTCGACTGCTTCCCTAAGGCGTGTCAGTGGGTCGACAGAGCACAAGCGTTGCTTCTAGAGCAAATATTGAGCGTGGTTTTCAGAGAAAAGTTTTATCTTTGGGGTATAATTATTTGGCCCACTTAATAGACGTCTTGAAAAATAGGGCTCTCTCTTCTTTTTAGCAGAGCTTGAACAAAAGGAAACTTAAAATCAATTAGAGGGAAAGAGAAAACCTATTTCTGTCCTTTTGGAGACAAAAGCTGTAACACAATTGGTTAAAATTAAAGGGGAATCAGATCCTCCTGGGCGGTGGGGGAAATACTGCTGCCGGACCGCGGAGCCCTGGCTTCAAACGCAGGCTCCTGCTGCCATCTTGTGGCGAGAAGGCGCCCTCCGCCTCAGAACTAGCTGCAAATTCCAAGCTGTTGGTGCTTCTCGTGGCTCCATCCACAAGATGCATTAAACAAACGCGAGCCAGAGAATCCAATAGGGGATTTAACACCGGCCTGCCAGGAATTAATTTCTCTACTGACAGCATTGCCTTCTGCATCCTCCTTATTTTGGAAAAGGCAAAATTTCATCCTTTCAGCGGTCTAACGGAGCCAGCCCAGCTTTGATGGAACCACGATTTGACCTTTTAAAGCATGTTGGAGGGTAATAATATGGACCATTAGCCTGATTCTCCTACTAAAGGAAGGTTCTGGTTTTTCTAGTGGAGGAACCTTTTACAATCTGGTTGGAGGAAATGCTGAGATGCTCTATAACATCAGGGAAGAATATTGCCATCTTTCTCCTCACCAGGCTTCCATTTCATCATCCCCCCCCATATTTGAAAGGTTTTTTATGATCCAACAAATTACTTTTTTTTAAAAAAAGCAATTAATTTATTGTTTATTTGGTATTCATCAAAGAGGCCCCTAAGTGTCAATTTTGGTTTCTGGAAACTGAGAAATGACAAACACAGCCAGCCTGGGTTAATATCATTCCAGCCCAAAGCAAAGAAGTTGGATGTTTTGGCAGCTTGTGCAGTTTTATTGTGGATAAACAGGCAGTGTCTGTTAGGTTTGGAAATACTGAACAGAGGCCACAGGCTCCCACTCCCATATTTGAAGAAGCAACTTGGAGTCCGTGACCTAGATGGGCTGACTCCAGGTGACTGCAGGGTAAAAGCCTGACATATACTCTGCTTGCAGCAGCAGTCCTTTCAAAGTGTGGCCAGTGCAGAGCTGTGAGGCTAGTAAACATCCGTGTGACAAGCCATCTGTTTGTTTAACATTTGGACACTAACATGAACCTGAACTTACCGACCTCTTCAGACCAGCCGACGGCTCCACGGATCTCTGGCATGGTCTCTTTCTGCCTCTGGTTCTTTATCCTTTTTCAAGGAGAGCCTGGGCAGACTTTTTTTTTTTTTCCCCTTCTTTTTTCTTTCTTTTTTTTTTGTAAAAGCTGACAGAAGAAAATAATCCATAGAATTAAAGCTGGCTTATGCTGGGCTGTCAACATCCTTGTGACAGATGATGGTATATGAGAAAGCCTTAGGAATGAGCAGGGGGAAAAGAAACACATTTTCTCGAGTTATGAAGGACAGGATCAGAGGGAGAGGTTGTGAAGGTTCCTCCCCAAATCCCGCTTGAGGCATGTTGAGAGAGAAATACAAGAAGATGTAATTTTAGACCTAAGCCTGGCAGTTTACTCTTGGCTTTGGGGCTGATGCTGGAGCTAGGGGGGCTGATGCTGCTCAGAATTAGAGGGGTGGGCCCCTCTACCATCACGGACAATTTGATAAGTCTTCCACTAATTCTCTAAACATCTTTCTCACCATTAGGATCACTCCTGCGTGCTTCTTGTCCCCTTCTCTAATGCCCAGATAATTCCAAACATGTCATTTGGGAAGGATGCAAGTTAAGCCCTCAGTACAAATATGGCAGATAGAATATACCTGACACAGAGTAGGTGGTCAGGAGTTATTTAACTTAGTAAATAAATTAAAGAATAGGTGCCTGAATAAGTGATGAGACAAATAATTAACTCAATAAGTAAATAAGGCAAGGGAACTAAGATTTATCGAATGCCTGATCAGACCTCTTTTGTTCAACCCAAGTTATCTCAATAAAAATGGGGCTCTTTTAAGAATCCCCTTAGAGGCATAGAATCAGAACAGAAGGCTCAGGAACTAAGAGGAAGCTGTGTCCTTCTCTCAAGATCTTTCTCTTTCTCTGCATGTCTGCTTTGTCTGCCTCTTTCTATAGCTGTCTTTCTCAATTTCCACTCTATGCATTTCCTGCCTGCTTGTAAATTATGCCTTCCCATGACCTTAGCTTGCCATTGCACTAAAGCAGCCATTAGCTTCCTTTTACTTTTTTCTTTGTTATTAACTATCTCAGCCTCTCCTTCTTCTAAATTTGTAATAAATTCCAAAGAGAAGAATTTGATTGGCTCAGCTTGCTCATTTGTTTGTTTGAATTTTGACCCAGGCCAACCCATCATGGTAGCTGACTGGTCTATGGATTGCCTGCTTTTGGCTCAGGTAACCACCTTGGTTTAGTCACTGTGAATGAGTGGGAGACAAGATCTCAGATCACAGGAATGGCAATTAGACAGGCTAAATAGCATTAGCAGGGACTACTGAGGGAGTTTTCCTTTGGAGGGAGTGTGGGTGGATGGGTAATGTAGTCATGTCTGGCAACCTTGGTAAAAGTATTCTCTCACGTATTCTCTTATATAATCCTCACAATGATATTGTGAGGGTAGCAGCCTTGTCTTTATTTTGTGCATGAGGAAACCAAGGCTCAGCTACTTGAAGAAACATGCTTGAGACTACAAGGCCATTGAGTGACAGGTCCTGGATTTGATTTAAAGCTCAAGCTGTATCCCTAATTCTTCCTCCAAACTAGAGGGAATGGAATATAAATAATATTTGAAAAAATGCTTTTGGGTCTGACCTGGTCCAGGAGGTTCAGAGGCTGAGAACTCCTCTGAGGATTATTATTGAGTACAGTTTCAAGGTGACTGACATGAACTCCAAAGTCCAACATGTAAGGTGACCTTGGAAAGGACTACATATAGTCCTTTGTAACCTTTACAGCTGAGAAGTAAAAAAAGTCAGGATAGGAGAGTGGATCTTCTGGTCACAGATCTTTAGGGGTCATTTTGTCAGAGGCGTTTGAACCAAGGCAACTCTATCTTAAATAGGAGCTGGTTAAAATGAGGCTGAAACCTACTGGGCTGCATTCCCAAACAGGCATTCTAAGTCACAGGATGAGACAGGAGGTCAGCACAAGATACAGGTCAAAAGACCTTGCTGATAAAACAGCTTGCAGTAAAGAAGCCAGCCAAAACCCACCAAAACCAAGATGGTGACAAGAGTGACCTCTGGTCATTCCTCACTGCTACAAGCCCACGAGTACCTTGACAGTTTACAAATGCCATGGCAACATCAGGAAGTTACCTTATATGGGCTAAGAGGAAGCATGAATAATCCACCCCTTGTTTAGCATATAATCAAGAAATAACCATAAAAATGGGCAACCAGCAGCGCTCGGGGCTGCTCTGTCTATGGAGTAGCCATTCTTTTATTCCTTTACTTTCCTATATTTGCTTTCACTTTACTCTACAGACTTGCCCTGAATTCTTTCTTGCACAAGATCCAAGAACCCTCTCTTGGGGTCTGGATTGGGACCCCTTTCTGGTAACAATTTGACCTTAGTAGCATTCTGTGCCAAGGATGGTCATATGGCGTGTGTTCAGTGGGACTGATCGGGCTGGAAAGAATTGAATGTGTTAATCAGATTTAAGCTCAGGAGGTCAGTGACCCAATGACTGTTGGAACAAGGATTGACGAGCTGGCAGGTAGTGTATGGTGGGGGAGGAAAGAGGCCTACAATAACATCTAGATATGTTCTCTGCTCATACTACCCTCGTATATCCCTCACATTTTATCTCAAGTGCTTTAATTGCCGTAATTGTTCAAAAATGCATCTTTATGTACCTATCATGGTAAGCAATTTATGCTTCCCATCCTTTGGTTGAATTGCTTCATTTATCACTAGATCCTGCTGATTACAATCATTTTCAATGTCCATGAAACAGCCTGACTTTATTTTTCCTAATTTTCTTTCTGTGTCTGGTTTAGTAGGATGGCTCAATATATTGTAGATATTTAAACAAAAATGCTGACTATTGTGTTCCTATAGCCTGCAGAAGTGCCTGGCATGAGTGCTCAACAAGTATTTGTTGAATGAATGAATACAATAAGTCTTTGGCCTAAAAACATACCATTCATTGCCAAAAATAAGACTGTGTTATTTTAAGATCATTACCCTTGCAACATTCCCTATTGGATTAAAAAAATCTCAATTCCATTTCTTTTTACAGGGTAAGCATGAGCACAGCAGGAAGAGAAATGTATCTTGATTTACAATGTGCTGTCTTCACTGATGAGAGTTCAGTTTCTACCAATGTTGGCATTACTGAAATTTTAGAAAGGGAGCTTTCAGAAGCATATATCTTGATTTGAAAGACTGAAGATTTCTAGTATCATACAGGGTAATTTCATAGCATTTTAGAATGGATTAAATAAGATCAAAATGACGGCTTTGTAAACCAGAAGTCACTAAGCAAATGTAAGGTATTAACAATATCAATGGTAATGAAAGCTTCAAGTAGGGAGATTTTGGGGGTATGTAGGACTTTGTGTCCCTCAAGTTAAAATATAGAGAGCTATATTTTTATTCTGTCTACCCTGCATTGGCCTTTAACAGCGTTCTAGTTATCCTTGTGGTCACTATATAATGTTGCCCACATGCCAACCACTGGCAACTTATATAATTCTCCCAATAACCCTATGAATTAGATGTATACATAGTTACGGAAACACATGAAGAGACTATTTAACTTTACCAAGGTTGCAAATAGCACGTTCTATTGCCTCTCCAATGCTGGGCAACCACCTAGATGATGACACTATCTGAATACGCTCTGTAGTCAAGCCTTTAAAAGTCTCCTTTCTCAATCCAAGGAGGTCCCAGCTGCAATCATTGCAATTTAGAGGCTGCAACGTTCCCCTCATCACTTTCAGAGCCCTCAGGAATACATCAGTCATTTGGAAGCTTTGAAAATGCTTTTACGAACTGCCATCCTCTTTACCTACCGCCTGATATGTGTTCCCAGGTGGGCACTGTGCCCTTCTCCTTCTGAAAACACCAAATAAATCCTTCGAATCACTTCCTGAAATGATAGGTCTCTTTATCAGAATAAGCAAGAGCCCCCTGGCCCTATTAGAAAATGGCTTTTCCAAAAGTGAGAGCTGATATATAGCTGCTCACGAGAATGGCCCACAGTGATTAAGAAGAGCGAATCCATTGTCACTCACAGAGGTGGCACTGAGTGGCAGTCCCCACAAGCTGCCTCTCTCACTCTGAAAAACAATCTTCCTGATATATAGGGATGCCTCATCTGGGATCTATTTTAAAGTGTTTAAAGTGACCCGGGTATGTGTCTTTCTTTTTGGCACTGTATTTTTTTCATTCAGTATTTCTGTACTGAAAAAGAGTGAAAATGTCAGGACCTTGCACAAATTGTACTGACTCGACCCTTGGAAGGCAACAACATGCTCCCTTCCACATCATTATTTTTTATTACACTCTCTGCCACGTCTCTGCAAAGGAGGGAGACAGGAGGCACGATGCGTGCCTTGTTCCATGACCTAACGAGTCTGTGGCCCGGCTCTGCTTGATCACATCTGTTGTGTTCATCATCCCCTCAAACACTTGAGCAGGTTCAGAGATAGATTTGCTCTCTATAGAGCAGTAGCCTTGGTGGTGGCTCGCAGTCCTCTAAGAGCTGGATTGCAATTAATCATGCAAATGAGGGGGAACAAGAGCTTGGATTAATGGAAACCGATTTCAGGGTTCTTCTTCACTACTGATTTCTTTCTTTTTTTTTTTTTTGAGACACAGTTTTACTCTGTTGCCCAGGCTGGAAGGCAGTGGCATGATCTCAGCTCACTGCAACCTCTGCCTCCTGAGTTCAAGTGATTCTCCTGCCTCAGCCTCCAGAGTAGCTGGGATTACAGGCGAGCACCACCACACTTGGCTAATTTTTGTATTTTTAGTAGAGATGGGTTTCACCATGTTGGCCAGGCTGGTCTCGAACTCCTGACCTCAGGTGATCCACCCTCTTTGGCCTCTCAAAGTGCTGAGATTACAGGCGTGAGCCACCACGCCCGGCTGACTACTGATTTTTTACTAGAGGAATTAACAAGGAGCAAAACAGTGATTTGAGCTTTTATCTGCTTTCCTACTCACTCCTTAAAAATGCAAATGAAGTCACAGGCCCAAGAGGGAAGTAGAAGGAACAGTGGAGAAGAGCAAAGGAGTTCAGGGGTCACTGAGAGATATAGGTTCTGGTCAACCCCTGCAGGCAGGTTGTGGCATGCCCTTGAATGAGCCGCCTGATTCATTCCTCAGTCTCTCTCCTGTGAAATGGAGCTAAAGTTACTGATAAATAGGTTTCTAATAACCACTTGTGGTGGATGAAAGGTTCTGAGAAGAGATGTAATATTCTGGTCAAATGAGTCTCAAAGTGGTCAGAGTATAATCTAAAGAGATAATTTGATTTAAAAGTAGAGACAGAAAGAGAAAAAGTGGCCTAGGATTTCTGGAATGAAAATGGAGCCAAGAGAAAGGAACAGATTAGGAAGTAACTTGATTACTATAGTTTTATTATTTTGTTAAGATTGTACTGACTCATTGGCCAATCATCCTCTAGGGAGTGTGTTTGAGATTTATGGGGCCATTTTGATTATCACAATGATGAGGAAGCTCTTAGTGGATTAGAACAGAGATGGTAGAAACCCTTTGATGTGTGAGACAGGATGTGTGTCCCCTCTAAAACTCATGTTGAAATATGATTCCCAATGTTGGAGGTGGGGCCTCATGGGAGGTGCTTGGGTCAAGGGGGCAGATCCCTTATGAACGGCTTGGTGCCCACCCCATGGTAATGAATGGATTCTTGCTGTGCTACTTCATATGAGAGCTGGTTGTTTAAAGGAGCCTGGGGCTGGGCGTGGTGGCTCACACCTGTAATCCCAGGACTTTGGGAGGCCGAGGCAGGTGGATCACGAGGTCAGGAGATTGAGACCATCCTGGCTAACACTGTGAAACCCCGTCTCTACTAAAAATACAAAAAATTAGCCGGGCGTGGTGGCAGGCGCCTGTAGTCCCAGCTACTCGGGAGGCTGAGGCAGGAGAATGGCATGAACCCGGGGGGGCGGAGCTTGCAGTGAGCCTAGATCGCGCCACTGCACTCCAGCTTGGGCGACAGAGTGAGACTCTGTCTCAAAATAAAAAAAAATAAAAAAACCGAGCCTGGCACCTCCTCACTCTGTTTTGCTCCCTCTCTCACCATGTGATATGCTGGCTGCCTTTCACCTTCGGCCATGATTGTAAGCCTCCTAAGGCCTCACCAAAAGCACATACCAGCGCTATGCTTTGTGTACAGCCTGCAGAGGCAAATAAGCCTCTTTTATTTTATTTTTTATTTTTGGAGACGGAGTTTCACTCTTGTCACCGAGGCTCTCTGCAACCTCTGCCTCCCGGGTTCAAGTGATTCTCCTGCCTCAGCCTCCCAAGTGGCTGGGATTAAAGGCGTGCACCACCACACCCAACTAATTTTTGTATTATTAGTAGAGACAGGGTTTCACCATGTTGGTCAGGCTGGTCTCGGACTCCTGACCTCAGGTTATCCACCTGCCTTGGCCTCCCAAAGTGCTGGGATTACAGGCATGAGCCACTGCCCCCAGCCAAGCCTTTTTTCTTTATAAATTACCCAGCCTCAGGTATTCCTTTATTCCTCAGCAATGCAAGTGGACTAACACAATCTGCATCTAGGCATTTATTAGATGAAAAAACATATTTACCATTAATTAGGCCTGGGAATGAACTATGTTTTGTATCAGCACAATACATTTTTTAGGTACAGTTTTAACACAGTATTCTGAATTTTCTAAGAATGCAACCACTGCATACGCTGAGAGAACATGACCTTTTTTATCTTACTCAGAACATCATCAGGATTTGTTCATTTCAGAAAATTATTTCACCAATAGCAACACCATTCCTGGTGTGTTAGTTGCTAATATTATAGAGTTGTGGTTCAGCTGGATCGTAACCTTGGGATTCTACATAGAGGCATGAGCTGACGCTTATTTCATTTAATCTCCTGGTGTTATCACCTCTGGCTCTTACTTTCTGAATTGCAAATGATTTTATTATAAATTACTTTTCTTTTTATTTCTCCTTCATATTATAGTTAAGCCATTTTTATTGTTTCTTAAAAACATGAGGTTTTATTATCTCTGAATTTCATTTCAGGGTAATGTAAGTATGTGAAGTCTCCTTTTTTTTTGAGACGAAGTCTCGTTCTGTCACCCAGGCTGGAGTGCAGTGGTGCGATCTTGGCTCACTGCAACCTCTGCCTCTCAGGTTCAAACGACTCTCCTGCCTCAGGCCTCTCAGCCTCCCAAGTAGCTGGAACTGCAGGCACCCACCACCATGCCCGGGTAAGTTTTTGTATTTTTAGTAGAGATGAGGTTTCATCATGTTAGCCAGGATGGTCTCGATCTCCTGACCTTGTGATCTGCCCGCCTCAGCCTCCCAAAGTGCTGGGATTAGAGGCATGAGCCACCGCGCCCGGCTGAAGCCTCCTGTCTTAGTGTTCAGTTGTGCTTAGTAGTGGTCTTCCTCATTTACTAAGATTTTTTTCCCTTCAGGATCCTTATTCTTTTCCTATAATCTGGTTTCCACCCATTCTCAGATCCATTCAGAGAATCATGTCTGCATGTACATGTATTTAAAGCCCACTTAAAGACTCGGGTTCAAGTTTTCTCTGTGTCTCTTGCAAACGGATGATGCAGACAGAAAACAGAGGCCGTGTTGTTCAGATCCATATCCTGGGATGCATCTGTATGGATGGAAGAACCATATCCTGGAATGTCTGAGCCCAAGCCCCAGCCCAGCTATTATAGTCTGTAATAGAGCCCCACTGAAGAAATGGGGACAGTGAGGCTCTGACAAGCAAATCATGGTAGAACTGAGATTGAACCCTATTCTGTCTGAAGCCAAAGTTTGCTACATTCTCTCTACCACAACCCACAACCTCCCATAAGAAAGCAATGCATGCATAGTGCTGCATACAGCAGTGACTTAATGATAAGAGCAACTGAAATAGTCAGTGATACCTGCAGGCAGGGATTTTTAGTTTTTTGAAATGAACTTGAAAACTACCAGCATATTTGATCCTTCCTGTAACTTAGAGAAGACTGAACAAGTATCAATACTCACACTAGAGAGAGGAAGGAGGTATTTCAGAGTTACGGAAGTGAGCACTCAGTGGTAGATTCACAACTGGAACGCAAGCCTCTGAATTGACTCTAATCTATGCTCTTTCCATTATGTTGCAATAATGATTCATTACAGATATGTGAGAATATTTAATGAGAAATAGTAGCTAACAGGCACTGAACATACACTAAATGTACTGCAAAATTCTTTTTTTTTTTTTTTTTTTTTGAGACAGGGCCTTGCTCTGTTTCCTAGGCTGGAGTGCACTGGTGCAAATATGGCTCACTGCGGCCTCGATCTCATGGACTCAAATATGGCTCACTGCGGCCTCGATCTCCTGGACTCAAGTGATCTTCCCACCTCAGCCTTCTGAGTAGCTGGGACGACAGGCGTGTGGTACCTCACCTGGCTATTTTTAAATTTTTTTTTTGTAGAAACAGGGTCTTGCCATGTTGCCTGGAGTAATTTTGGACTGCTGGGTTCGAGCAATCCCCTTGTCTCAGCTTCTCAAAGTGCTGGGATTACAGGCGTGAGCCACTGTGCCCAGCCTAAATTCTTTGCATTTACCATCTGATTTAACTCTGTGAGGTTGGAACATCATCTTGTAGGTGAAGTAACAGATAAGAGCAAATGGTATGTGATTCTTAATGGTATCCAGTTTGTCACCATCAATGTGCAAACATACAGAAGAATACTGAAATCCCTGCCTTTTTGCACTAATTAGCACTGAACAAGTTTCTAGCTGTGACTGGTAAGAAGCCCACCTCCTACCCACCTCCCTTACATGGTGAGATTAGAATCATGATGGGGAAGGGTTGAAATTGTCACAGGTATATAGAATGTCATTTTGATGTGAGGTATTCCAGAAAAATGATAAAGGGTTGCAGAGGATAAGGAAAATAAAGTTTTCCCAGAGCTAACCGGAGTCAGAAAAATCTGTTTTCAATAGTTTGACAAAAACCATGAGCTACCAAAGTCTCAGGTGGCTTCCACAGAGCATTTTATTCAGAGCCCTAAAAGTCATATGACATGTTTAAACTTAACTCTCTGATTCTCTGAAAATATGTATTTTTTTTGATAAAGGAGAGCAAATGGTTTCTAGTGTAAAAAGGGCAGACCTTGGTCTCCAGCTAAAAGACCTTGCAACTCAGTAGCTGTGAGGCTCCACTCGCTATTTAACCTCACTGGACCTTAACTTGACCATCTGTGAAATGAGGTGGGTAAAATTGAACTACCAAGCCATTTTGATGATAATGAGCTTCAATCAGAGCTTGAAAGTGCGGGGTTACCAGTCCTTCTCCAGGGAGCAGAGCTCAGAAAGCTCACATAGGGGCTCAGCGCTGATAATTTTCAGAAAGAGCTGGTGGGTGATCATTTCCTTCTACTTGGTCTGTTTTCTAATTGGAAAAAGATGACAAAGAATAGAAAAGCTGTGGTGTGAGCCCAAAGGTTCTGCAATGTGGATAGAAATCTCCTTGGTTATATGCTGGTGGAGTGCTCGGTTTCAACTCCCAATGTCCTTACTCTTAAATTACAGCTACTGAAGCAAATCTTAAATTGGCTCCCCCAGAGACAGCAGCAGTTGCTGGGCTGCATAGCATGGCTTCACATATCAACAACAGCAATCCTAGGACCAGCAGGGGCCCTTCTCCAGCTCCTTGGAGAATGTCATTTTGATTTAGATTACAAATGTCACTTCAAGTCTACATTTCTTGTTGATATTTCTTCAATGACTATTTCTTTTTCTCTATTCTGTGTATTCTTACCCTAATGTGATCATCATTATATTTCCAGTTCAGTAGAACTTGTGGTCATTTGAACATTCCACATGAAGTAATGAAATAATGGAAACCATTTAGATGACCACTAATATCATGAATGTTTGTATAGAGAATGTACACATGTATGCCCTTCAGTAACAGCTACGGTTCCAAGTGTAAGGCCTGGATAATAAAATGAGTCAGTGAAGTAGCTCCATCATTCTTAGCTGAAGTCAAGAAAAAGAGCAAAATTAAGACAGAAACAAATGAAGAGGGATCTGCAGACTTGGCTAATCCAGATGCTTTTCTTGGTGGTCTGACTACTTCTAACTTTTGCAATAATTCCATGCCCATAAATGGTGATAATCTGGAAAGCAAGCAACAAATGTTTTAAGAAATGAATTCTCTGTGTGTGAAACATCCACTGTCTGTGCAGTCCATTTGTGCTTATAACAGAGAAGCATCTCTAGGTAGCTTGTTTCTGTTGGCTTAACTCCTCCAGTAAAGATGGTTGATGATTTCCCCATGCTACCAAAGCATGTCTGCTTATTATAGTGTAACATCTGACGAAGGGTAGTATGATTAATAATGTCCAGAGCAGCCCTTCAAGTTCACAGCATTTCTAGACTCACAGTTCTCCCCATCTCCTCCTGTGATTGCCATCTACTGTTGTCCAACATGATGTAATCAGTGGGGACTCTCCTGTTGCTTCCCTTTCCCTGCTCACTTTCCATCACCACAGCAGTAGCTTTAAGGAGGAAAGGCTTCTGGCCAAAGTCAGGGCTCGTGCTGTGGGGACCTTTACCACTCCTTGTCCCTACTGTAAGGCATGGGTCTGTGTTTACCCTCCCTAAGCAGCCACCATCCTGATCCCAAAAGGCTGGGTAGGTCCCAGGATTAGTACAAGCATGGATTTCTCTTTTTCTTTCTTTCTTTTTTTCTTTTTGCTAGAACTGAGCTCAGTAGGCTAAGGACTGCAGTCCCAGGATGAGGTCTAGTTGAGAAGGGGGACCAGAGAAGTCTAACTAAAGCTTGGTCAAGGAGGGTGTCCTTGTCCATGCAAATTCACACATATTTTTTGCATTTAGTTTTTGGGGACAGAGGAGCGACAGACCACTTATAAGCCCTTTGGGGAAAGTAAAATTTTATGCTTTCATGGTCTTTTTCAGTTACTCTTCTCCCTGTTGGATGCAGTGTTCACTGCTTGGAGAAATAGGTGGCCACTCTTAGATGTTTCCAAATATAGGGAGGCATTGCTGTAGAGTGACGGGACTAGAATTCTAGTCACGGGAAGTGGACTAGAGTTTCACTAGGAATACTGATACCATTCTGTGTGATTTCAGATGCAAGTCATGTTAACCTTTGAGCCACAGAATCTCACCTGTATAATGAGGATAGCACTTGCCTTAGTCCACTAGGGCTGCTATAACAAAATACCATAAACCATGTAGCTTATCAGCAACAGAAATTTAACTGTCATGGTTCTGGAGGCTAAGAACTCTAAGATCAAGGAGCCAGCAAATTTGATGTCGAGTGAGGGCCTGTTTCTGATTCCGAGACGGCATCTTCTCACTGTGTCCTCACAGAGTGGAAAGGACAAACAAGCTCCCTGAGATCATTTAAAAATACTTATTACTTGTTTTAAAATATATAATTGACAAATAAAGATTATACATATTTAAGGCATACAGTGTGATGATTTGGTATACATACATATTGTATAATGCTTACCACAATTGAATTAATGTATCCATTACCTAAAAGATGAATAAATTCTTGGGTCCTATCATTACGTACCACAATTGAAATAACACATTGATTACCTATAAGATGAATAAATTCTTGAGACCTGTGCATGTACATTAGGTCCCAAGAATTTATTCATCTTATAATTAAAATGTATACCCTTTGATCAACATTTCCTCCAACCCCTACCCTCTGGAAACTACCATATTACTCTCTGGTTTTATGAGTTCAACTTTTTTTAGATTCCATGTATAAGTGAAATAACATGCAGTATTTATCTTTCTGTATCTGGCTTATTTCACAGAGTAATGTCCTTCAGGTTTATCCATGTTGCCAAAAATAGTAAGATTTTCTTCATTTTAATGGCTGAATGATATTCTATTTTATATATAGGCATATATACAACACACTACACTATATTTTTAAAAAGTCCATTCATCTGTTGATAGACAGTTGGTTTGATTTCATGTCTTGGCTATTGTGAATAATGCTGTAATAAACATGGGAGTGCCAATATCTCTTTGAGATACTGATTTCATTTCCTTTGGATATATACCCAGAAGTGGAATTGCTAGATCATATGATAGTGCTATTTTTAATTTTTTGAGGAAATTCCATACTGTTTTTCATAATGGCTATGCCAATCTATGCTCCACCAACAGTCTGCAAGGGTTTTCTTTTCTCCACACCTTCCATAACACTTGTTATCTCATGTCTTTTTGATACCAGCCACCCTAACAGGTGTGAGAAGATATCTCATTGTGGTTTTGATGTGTATTTCTCATGATTAGTGATGTTGAGGACCTTTTTGTATGTCTGTTGGCCATTTGTATGTCTTCTTTGAAAAAATATCTATTCATGTCCTTTGTCCATTTTTAATTGGGTTATTCTTTTCCTATTGCGTTACATGAATTCCTTATATATTTTGCATTTTAACCCCTTATCATATATATGCAAATATTTTCTCCCATTCTGTGGATTGCCTTTTATTTTGTGGATTGTTTTCTTTGCTATGCAAAAACTTTCTGGTTTAATGTAGTCTCACTTGTCTGTTTTTGCTTTTATTGCCTGTGCTTTTGGTGTGATATCCAAAAAATCGTTGCCAAGGCCAATGTTAGCTTATCTCATTCATGAGGGCTCCACCCTCATGACCTAATCACCTTCCCAAAATTTCGCCTTCTAATACCATAACCTTGGGTGCTCACATTTCAGCATATTAATTTTTGGGGGCATGGGACACAAACATTCAGACCATGATAACACCGTTAACAGGAGTTAGCAAACTATGGTCAGTGAGCCAAATCCAGACTGCCACCCAGGTTTGCATGGCCTGTGAACTAAGAATGCTTTTTAAAATGGCTTAAATGGCTGGAACAATAGTCAGAAGAAGTTTTTGTGACACACAAAA
Source organism: Pongo pygmaeus (assembly GCF_028885625.2). Classification (NCBI taxonomy): domain Eukaryota; kingdom Metazoa; phylum Chordata; class Mammalia; order Primates; family Hominidae; genus Pongo; species Pongo pygmaeus. The sequence continues at coordinate 129,735,176 of NC_072380.2, forward strand.
GTTATATGAAATTAAATTTTGGTGTCCACACACAACTTTTTTATTGGAATCCAGACACACACCCACCCACCCATTCCTTTGCATATTGTCTGTAGCTGATTTCATGCTGCAAAGCTAGAGTTGAGAGGTTAAAACAAAGACTGAAAGGAACACAAGCCTAAAATACTTATTATTTAACCCTTTCTTAAAAAATGTTCTGATGTCTCCACCATACCTTTTTTACCTAATTTAAAAAAATTGCAAGGATAAAAGTTCACAAAATCTGTGACAGAAATTTTCATACTGCAGAACATTACAATGTTGGGAAATTATTGTTATTGTTATTTTTATATTGAAGTCACATTTATGGGAGCCTTAATATCCAACAGCAGGGCTAACTTATTCCTAAATAGTTTGAATTTGCAGACATTTCATTGACCGGATGGATGCACTGTTAGTTGAAAGATGAAAGAGAAAAGGACTGCTGTTATTAATAAGACTTCAGGGAAAGATGTTTCTTTCTCTTCATCAAAAATATAGCCAAGTCCTAGCCTGGGGAATGCATTGGTAACAGCATGTATATAGGCAGGAAACTACAAATAACAAGCCACATTGATTTAGAAAAGCATAAGAAAACATCTGCCCTTTGGCTGATATTTGTCCAAATGTAAAATCCTAACTTAAAATGCAGTGAAAGCCAAGTTGCTGAACAAATATTCATGTAACATCTACTAGTATAGAGTAATGAGCTGTGGAAAGAACTATGTAACTGTCAGGTCTTATCTTAGGCAACCCTCCTTTCCTTGGGCCACATCTTGACCTTCCTACACCCCTACTCATGAATAATATGCAGACCTGCACTTCAGGCAAAAGCCCAGTTCTGGACCTGACCTTTCTTGGTTTCTACTCCATCATGTTGGTTTAGTTGGACAATAGATCATAGAGGTGGATAAATCTCAAAAGTTGGGTTGAATTCATTTGTAAAGTGACTTGAGTGGCAGGATAAAATGTTTGCACCTAATTCCAAAGACAGTGAACTGTTTTAAAGTTTTATAGCTGGGGGTGGACACGAAGATTGGGGCATATTTTGGGATGATTAGTTTGGTAGCTGTGAGTAGGATGGATTAGAGTGGGTGAAGACAGAGATCAATGGGGTCGTTTTCCCAGTAGGCTAGGGGAAAAGTAATGAGGTTCTGAGCTAGTGTGGAGGCAGAGGGAGTGAGAAGGAGGGAACAGATATGAGAGTTAGAACAGAAGCAACTGACTGGATGTGGGAGTTGAAGAAGAAGGATAGTTTTGAGCTCAAGATGCCATTAATGGAAGCAGGGAAGTTAAGGGGAGGAGCTGGTTTGGGATGGAGATAATGAGTTTGGAGTGAAAGTGTCAGCAGGACATGCAGGCTGAGCAGTGAAAATAGAGAATGGAGATGCTTTTTTAATTTTTATTTTTATTATTTTTTATAGAGCTCAGGAGATAGTGGTAGAATATGGGAGAGGAGAAGCAGTTGTACTCTGACACAGAATAGGGGTCTGCACAGAGTTCAGATGCCAAAAGCAAGCAAGCAAGAAAGGGGGTGGGAGCATCTATATAGCCAGAGAAAGATTTCAGAGTTTCATCTTAAGAACTTTGATGAACAAGGGGAAGAACAAGTGAGTGATATTGGTGCTGGTCAGAATGAGAAATAAAGGAGGAGAGGACGGCATGAGAGTGGCAGTAAAAACCCCACTGCCAGACAAGATAGCTCAGCAAAGGGAGGTGCATAGCCAAAATATAGACACAGGAAACAAAGCCAATGTGTAGCAAATATTGCAATAAAAATTTTATTACCTGCTAGCTTACCAGTGTTCCAGAGAGAAGTAAATAATGTTCTCCCAATGTGCTCTATAAAGATTCTTCCTTCCATTTCCCTACTCCAGAGACAATTTGGCTTTTCTTAAATCTGATTAGACTTAAATCCCCTGTTGATTCATTTATGTCTTTGTTTTATCACATATGTTTTCTAGCTGCCAAAAACTGGGGAAGGAAATTTTCTAAAGGAAAATATTCTCTTTCCTCATGAAACCACCAGGTGGTTTATAGCAGGTTTCATTTTCCCCAGGTAACTTTGCCTCTCATCACTTTATTTATTTATTTTTAGTTCAAAATGTATTTTGGAAATAAAAATATTTCAATGAATTTTGTGGACATATTTATCTATGCTTGTTTTCTGTTTTTTTTTCTTTCTCTATGTTTGAGCAATAACTGGGGTTTCTGAGTCTGTAAAGAATTAGAAGACTTCTTTAGTATTGCTACTTACCATAGTTTTATTCAGCAAGCCTGCTCATTTGCTCAGACAGAAAACGAGTATTGTTTTGTTCTCAGTAGATGGAAGAGTATAAATTGATGAGCTTTCTGGCTAGTACAGCAGATCATGTTTTCCATAATTGAAGTCCTTTTTCAGTGATTCTCACTATGACTCTAGTTTGGGTTTTCAGTGATAAAATTCCAAACAGCAAAACCTAAGATCATCTACCTATCCATCACCCATTTGCATGCATTTGGTGTATTAGGATGCACACACACATACACAGTGCATGTGCACATACATGCATGCATACACCACTGGAAAAATGTGTGCAAACCCGGCCAGATAGGCTTTCTCATAGCGTTCCTATAACTGATACATAGTGCCTTAGAGAAAATTCACATGCCAAGGTTTTTGCTTATCTTTACATTGAAAATGAGTCCTATAAATATGAACATGTGAAATAAAGATAATCTCAGAAGAAGCAATCGAGAAGTTCATAAAATGTATCCTAGGCTGTTGCCACTTAAATATGGAAATAATATTTTTCCATCTTTAAATAATACCAAAATATTAAAAATGCTGTTTGGACAATGACCTTCTAGTTTGTAGTGTCCAGCACAATCCTTTATTACTTATAAGCCAAATCTGGGCTGCTCAAGCTGTGGGCTGCACTGGGGCATGAAGAGGCTTGGCAGAGACCTGAGTGTGTGTTCAGCTATCAGCTTTGTCTGTGATCCAGAAAGCAGTATCAGCAAATGGCATTTTACTTACGGAGTCCCTGAGAGTCATCTTAGCAGGGCTGAGCAGGAAATCATGTGAGATAGCCAAGTAAGAGGGACAAGAATAGACCCAAATGAGGGACAAAGTCTGCAAGTGGACCAGAAAGAACAGTTGAATATCACAGAGAGGAATAGGGCAGGTTACTGTGGCAGGGTGTTATGTTATTGAGAACAGAACCAACCTCTTTTCTGGCCTTGCCCCCATCTCGCTTCATGCTTTTCCCCACATGTTTGAAACCATTGAGATGTGCCCTAGAAATTGCAGTTATAAAGCAGGAGATAGACTTGGAAGAAGTGGACCTTCCACACAGGATCCAGGGAGGTAGATGGTGAGACTGAGTCACTGGGTCTGGTTTAGTAAACTTAGGGACAGATGCAGTCTTGGTCCAATGCAGAGTGTGGAGTTAGCAGACGGTGTCAAGAATGGCATGTGTGTTAGTTAGGTTGTTCTTGTATTGCTATAAAGAAATGTCTGAGACTCGGTAATTTATGAAGAAAAAAAGTTTAATTTGCTCATGGTTCTGCAGGCTGTCCATGCATGGCAAAAGCATCTGCTCAGCTTCTGGGGAGGCCTCAAGGAACTTTTACTCATGGTGGAAGGTGAAGCAGCAGCACATCACATGGCAAAAGTGGAGCAAGACAGAGAGTGGGGAAGGTGTTTTTTAAACAATCAGATCTCACGTGAACTCACTCATCACCAAGGGGAGGGTGCTAAGCCATTCATGAGAGATACACCTCTGATCCAAACACCTCCCACCAGGCCCCACCTCAAATATTGGGGATTACAATTCAACATGAGATTTGTAGGAGACACATATCCAAACCACATTACGTGGGAAGGAGGAGTCTTCAGTCAGAGTGGCACATAAGTGTGGCCATAGGGCTGGGGTCAGAAGTAGGAAACCATAGAGGGAGGTGAAGCAGCATACCTGTGACCTTCAGAGTCTGGTTAGACCCCAGGAGTGGCTAGATGATTCTGTCTTCCTCTCTCTTACTGCAGGGCTGAATCTCTTTGATGGCTGTGACCTCATTTAGGGCTTTACCCATAGTTTTGGTCCACAGTGGTCTTCTGAGAGGGAGTTTAAAGCCCCTTTGGCAGAAATCATTTTTTCCTGATTGGAATCCTCACTTAAAACAGATCGCCTCCATTTGTACGGTGCAGGACCTTTTGTATGTAACACCATGAGAGGACTTCAGGCAACAGCTGCTGATGACATAATGCTTAATGACTTAGAGTCCGACAATGCGAGTTCATGGGAAGTATTTAGAGACCACACAAGCCAGAATGTAATCAGCGGCTAGGGCTTCCCATCAACAGACAAATCCATAAATATTTATTCTTGGCAGAATTGCTTTGGATGGCTGCTCACCTTCTTTCCAAAACACTTCCTTTTCTCAGCTCATTTAATTACATTAGCAAGAAAGTCTCTCTTTTTTTTTTTTCTTTAGCAGTTGCTAAATCTCTCTTTTATCGGGGAAATTATGGTCCAGGCAGAGCGGGATTTTGCGTGGGTCAGCCAGAGGGCTCCCCTCTGGTGTCCACTTATGTAGGGATGTGAAAACACCACAGGAATAAATCAGAAATGTCCTAAGTGCCTCTTTTATTCAGGACTCCACATGTGACTTCTAATAAAGCAAGCAAAATATAAATAAGGCCATTTTTTTTTTCCAAAGCAGACAACAATTTCAAATGCAAAGCAAAAGGCATCTTTGATAGCACTGACCATTCTTTGATGCAACATACACATGCAAATTGGAAAATATATTGGAAATATTATAATCTAGGTTTTTATTCCACTTGCTTCTATGTCCTGTTCCCTGGCAGCCGTCAATATAGAATCAGAGAAAGTGGGACAGAAAATACTACCTTGAGAAGGAGAAGCACGCAATATAGAGAAAGTTCTGGTCTAAAAGGAAGAGGTAGAAAAATCTTAACTCTTTTGCTTCTCAGTTGACTGTCAAAAGGAGAACGGAATGAGAGTAAGGGAAAATAGGAGTTGAAACACAATTGACATGTGATTTTTCTCTTCTAGCTAGAAAGTCTAATACCAGAGAGGTATTAGATGAAGTGAGGGAAGGCCTAAAGGAAGCGACTGTTTTGTCTTACTTTTCTATTAAGAGATCTGAGAAAAGACCACCTTTCATGATGGCTCCTCTCACTCTCACACCAACCTGTGGTGGCTACCTTAGAAAAAAATCCTTTTTTTTTAAAGAGGGAATTTTGCCCTTGTTACCCAGGTTGGAGTACAATGATGTGATCTCCACTCACTGCAGCCTCCCAGGTTCAAGTGATTCTCCAGCCTCAGCCTCCTGAGTAACTGGGATTACAGGTGCCTGCCATCATGCCTGGCTAATTTTTGTATCTTTAGTAGAGATGAGGATCCACCATGTTGGCCAGGCTGGTCTTGAACTCCTGACCTCAGGTGATCCACCCGCCTCGGCCTCCCAAAGTGCTAGGATTACAGTCATGAGCCACTGCGTCTGACCTAAAATCCTTGATGTAGAGTGTTTATTCAAGAAGACTCAATCTCTATAAGGGTGAAAGCTATCAAGACATTCTCACATGTTCTTTGGGGACATGTGGGAAGTAGCTGATGGTGCTTGTTGGTTAATTTACCAGGAGGATGTCTCAGGGATGTGAAGTGATCATATAGCTGATGATAATTGAGCACACAATTCTGCCTAGGGATCAACAAGATATTACAGCGAGATCTCAGAGTAGACACAATGCCAGCAATTGCTGAAGAGGGGCAGGTTCAATAGGAGTGATCACAGGTTACTGATCAAAGTAAGAGAACCTGTCACAGATTTTATCATTTGATGCCAGGGGGATGACTCACCACCGGACAGCCAAAGAGCATTATCTCAGTGATCAGGGGACCCAGAGGAGAACACAAGGACCTATGTGTGGGAAAATGAGACTTTCTCTGCACTAGGAGGCTATGTAAGCCCTCCTTCCCCAGCCCCTCCTCACCCAGCCCCATCTGGGAGAGGAGGAAGAGGAGGGGAGAGAAATATGTGAGGGCAGGAAATTTATCTGAACAGGAGTGGATCATTGCAATGGCACTGTTTGGTCTATTGAGTTGGACTAAGTTTAATAGATAAAACTGATTGAAGCATTCCCTCTACTATCCAATAAAGTAAAGACTTGTGAGGAAGATCAGATTCATCATGGGAAATAAACTCAATGTCTTTACACATTCAAATGTGTGTTTAACTTTGACCTCACTGTGTTAATCATGTTTTATGTTTTGCTTTTATATTTTGTTTTATTATATGCATTTGAAATACTTTAGTATGTCTCCCAGAAAGTTATCTGGGTCAGAAAGATTGCAGCAGAAAACTGGAGACCATAAAATACGGAAAAGTGAGAAAGATGACCTGAACATTAAACCTGGAAACCAAATTTAAAGCCTTATAAATATACGAGTATATAACTTTTCTCTATGCTTAGTGAGATTGGGCGTCTAACATTTGTGAGTTGTTTTGCTGATAGAAAAATTGGTGAAATGAGTTTAAAAATTACATAACAAATTCCTTATTTAGAACATAAGGAAGGATATTATTTATATTGATAGAAAACTTTTTTTCCCTTATTTATCAAAGAAATGAATGAATATGAAATTGTAGCCTGCTGGTGTCCCTACATAGCTTAGTAAATCCGTGGCCTAAGAGTCAGCGTTTTCCCTAGGCAGCAGCAGTAGGAGCATATAGCCAGCGCAGTCAAATTGCTCTGGCCTGGTCACCTGTTGTATCATCTGCTCTTCCCTCACCCTAATTCTTTGGAACTATCTCCTCTCATGGTGACTTTACACGGTCTCCATGGGAGCAGCCATTTTGTTTTTTGTGTCCCATTCTCTTGGTCACAGGATAACTCGAATTGGACAAATGATGCAAGCTGGGGCAGTTGGTTGCTTTTCCAGGAATTCTCAATCCAAGAGGAAAAAGAGATCTCAGTCTTGTCTGTATAGTTAATACAGGCCTTGAAAAGTAAGTTAGTAGATGCATTTAAGTCTATATGCAGGATCAGATGTAGAGTTTTCAGATGTCCTGTGGAAGTTGGTGCCTTCCATTATATGACTAGGGCTGGTGGGGCCTGGGCTGGCTGCCCCTTAGCAAAACTGAGAAAACTGGGAAATTTGCCACAGATGGATCCCATGGCCCCATTCTGTATTACTCCTTCCCTCAACACTTCAGTTGGCCTCTCATGTGTTGGTGGAACACACAGGAAGGTTTTTTCTTGGCGATAAGGAGACCATCATCTTTCTATCACTTGCTGACCCATGGGATGTCAAACTGTCAACTTCCAATGGGGAAAAACAACAATGTGAAGGAAGAGACCCCAGTCAAACAAAGACTGGGCAGTGAATGCAAGTAGGCAAGCCCCTTCTTTCCACTGTCCTGTTGCTTTATTGGTCCTGGGCAGCAAGCAAGCTGGCTCAAGCTCTATTGTTTTGTGTTCAGTCCAAGGAGGCTCTCACTCTCCCTATTGCTTGTACATCTGTTGTCCTTTCATCCTAGTAACTTGTTCAGAGATTTTAAATTAGAGAGAAAGAAGTGGTGAAAACAGCTTCTTTCTTGAAGTCAGGGCCCTGGTGATCCAGGTGCTGCTTGCCAGCTGTTATAGGCATCTGTTGTTTATACCACCCAACTTCTTCTAGTAACAGAAAAGTGATTTTTTTTCTCCTGAGGAATCATCCTGACCTCACACTTACTTCAGCTGTTTCAGGTGGAGTTGACTCCCACTGGCTTTGGTGAGACTGTGACACAGATTGGGCGAATCAGAACATTACAGTCTCCTGGATGTTGTGATTGGTTGAAGACTGGTGACATGACTCAATCAGTGTTAGTGAGATCCAATAATCTCATAGTGCTAGGACTCCTGGAAAAGATGTGTACTTTTTTTTTTTTTTTCCTTCTCTGGGACTTTTGGCAATAAGGGATAGGTTGGCCTAGATTTCTAGGCATCATCTCCTGAAGCCTGAAAGTGAAGTCAATAATTTGGAAAGACAAAACTGAGAAATAAAGAGAAACGTATCCTTGATGACATGTTGTGAGCTTTTGCATCCTGTTATGCCTGGAAACCTCCTGTATTAGTCTGTTCTCACACTGCTATTAAAGACATGCCTGAGACTGTGTAGTTTATAAAGGAAAGAGGTTTGATTGACTTACAGTTCAGCATGGCTGGGGAGGTCTCAGGAAACTTACAATCATGGTGGAACGAGAAGCAAATATGTCCTTCTTCGCATGGCAGCAGCAAGAAATCTGAGTAAAGGGGGAAAATCCCTTATAAAACCATCAGATCTCGTGAGAACTCTCACTATCACAAGAAAAGCATTAGGGTAACCAGCCCCATGATTCAATTACCTCCCACCAGGTCCCTCTCCCCACACATAGGGATTATGAGAACAGGAATTCAAGGTGAGATTTGGGTGGGGACACAGAGCCAAACCATAACATTGACTCTACTGGATTTTATTCATATAAATCAATAGATATTTTTCATGCTTGAGCCACTTGGAGGGCTGTTCTTTTTTGTTTTTTATATCTCTTTGAAAGATTTCTTACTGCCATATCACCATTATTCTGTGATTTTGGTTCAATCACCGTGGCCAGGAGAATGTGATTCTCTAATCGACCAAGTCAGGTTTTGTGACTTCTATGGGCCCTTCTAATTCAACTCTTCAAAGTTTATAAACAGATTGACTTTCAAGTTTAACAAGAATCCATCTTGAAAACACAAGGTAAGTCCATACAATCTAAAGTGGCTACAGAATCTGGAGGACTCACATTTATTTAACATCTTGCAAATGCAGGTGTCTGTGAATGAGATCATATTCTGATGAAGCTGTTCAGTTTTTTGTTGATACTTAGGAAATACTGAGTAATCATTTTTAACTTTTAGGGACTATAAATTCAGTGTACTAATATTATTAATAACTATCTCCTGTTCCTCCTTTCTTCTATAACCTACAATAAGAAAAAAAAGCACAATGTTCTAGTCATACTAAATGTCCTTTTCAAAAATAACATTTTACTGGGAAGTGGGGTGCTCCTAAATTGAAGGCAATTTAAGCTGCAAAATTTCACCAGATAATGGAGTATTCTAAATTGACTATGGTGGTGAAGGGCAGCAAACTGTGTAAAAACTTACCTACAATTTCCAAGAAGATCAGAAATATCTTGGACCTTGAAAGACTTTGAACAGATTCATTTTTTATATAAGAAGTAAAAAATGTTGAAAGTCATGCCTAATGAAAATCAATCTTTTTGTTCTATTATGCATTGATGAAAGAAGTTTCATGATCATTAGAGTGATTGAAGTCTGAATTCTTTTTAATGAATATTACATTCCTACCCATTAAGAGGAGGCACCGCAGCAAGCCAGACTCGAACCCAGTTTTCACTCCCTGTAGTGTTTCCATCAGGGGTTCTGGGAGCCAACTCCTCTGAGCCTGCCTGCTGTAGAAGAAGGGTGCTTCACTAGTAAAATGTAATGTCAGGCAAAATAAAAGCAAGAAACAGCTTTAGATTCAGACATGTTAAAAGTGAGCAAATGGGGCAAATTTTCTAAAACAAGGATGATCATGACTTTAATTAATTGGCAGAAGAGTCACACTGGCACGGTGTGCTCTGCCATCTCATCTGCTCCACATGCATCATTTTTGCACATAATTATCATCGCCATCCTCTCAACTGCTTCTCTCCACATGTGTTGCCCATCTCAGTGAGCATCACCACTTTATTTTTATTTTTTTGTTTTGTTTTGTTTTGGAGACAGTGTCTCACTCTGTCACCCAGGCTGGACTGCAGTGGTGTGATCTCGGCTCACTGAAACATCTGCCTCCCGAGTTCAAGTGATTCTCCTGCCTCAGCTGCCCAAGTAGTTGGGATTATAGGTGCCCTCCATCATGCTCGGCTAATTTCTGTATTTTTAGTAGAGACGGGGTTTCACTATGTTGGCCAGGCTGGTCTCGAACTCCTGACCTCAAGTGATCCACCCAACTTGGCCTCCGAAAGTGCTAGGATTACAGGCGTGAGCCACTACATGTGGCAACCACTTTATTATCAACTGCTGAAGCCAACAGCCTGGTCCTTGCTATTGGTTCCACCTCTCTCTCACCTTTAACTGTCAACTCTCACTGTATCTCCAAGATTCATCCAAAATTCCTCCAAAATGTATCTTGAATTTCCCCTTTATTTGCCATTTTGCTACTTCCCTGGCCCAGGGAATTAGCCATAGATGACTTTTATAGTTTTGTATACTCTTTGAGTAATCTTTTACTTTTACAATTTTATACAGAGCAATGCAAACTCATTAAAAACAACAAGAAAGTAAACACAAGAAAATGATAAAGAATAGCTATAATCCCATCTACATTTCAGTTGCTTATTAAAAAGGAATTAGAAATGAGAGTATAAAAAAGAAAACAAAACTGCTTAAAGTTACATCAGGTTTTGGAAAACTATCTCATGGTGTTCCAAAATTAAAAATATTGGGGATATTTATTTTCAACCAAAGAGTTATTTCAGTAATTATCAAGGATCGCCTTACAGAGCACTTAGCATATTTCAAGTACTTAGTATTTTGTTCAGTTGAAACTCAAATGATGAGTTTTATATTATCATTGAAAGTGAATATGTGACAGGAAAGAATATATCTATGGATCCTCAGGGATCAGTGGACCCCAATTTAGAAAGTTAGTAACTACTTCCAACATTTGTGGGGTTCCAGAGAAGAGTACAATGGAGGTCTGGATAATATACGTCTAAATATTTTGAAGTTTTGAATCAAGTTAACAAACTTAAATACATTATATTATCTTCATCTCTTGGCAAATCTACCTCTATCATGACTTTGAAGCTAGGTTTGAATTTAGCGTTCTTGAATTTTCAGACTTCTGCTCTAGAATATGATGGTGTTGGTAAAACCCACAAGTCCTTGCATTGTCTCCCCACAGTGGCACTGTCCTGTGCATTGTGGTACCTTGTTTACCCAGGGGTGGGCGGGCATACTGGCAGTGCAGTCTGCCCATGGAAAGATGGCCCAAACAAGGCCACACACACCCTGAAAGTAGGTTTGATCATTAGTTTTGGTGTGGTTTGCACATATAATTTGACTTTATTAATTACCTTTTCCTCTCATAAACACACACAACTTGATTTTTAATCAATTTATATGTGACTCTTTCACATTCAAACTCAAATGACTTCATTTTCCTGGAAGGAATTTTCATGATCTGTAGTTTCCTACATTTCTATTATAGGATGAAACTGAAATCAATCAGTGATTCAGAGACATGTCCAGTGCCTCTTATGGAGTCCATATCTGTTAATGATTGCTGAGAAACAAAACAGCACCAAAATCTAATGAATCAAATAATGATGGATTTTTTTTTTTCCTCATGATTCTGTGGGTTGGCTGTGAGATTCCACTGCTGGTTTTGCCTGAGCTTGCACATGGGGCTGCATTCAGCAGGAGGATGGACTGGGCTGGAGGGTCTGATATGACTCATTTCCATGCTTGGCCATTGGTGCTGACGACTCACTAAGACACTGGTTTTCCTAAAGTACCTCAGACGCTCCAGGAGGCTAGACCAGCCTCCTTACCTGGCTGGTCAGGGCAGCATTTCAATAGCACAAAAGCAGAAGCTGCAACATCTCCAGAAACCCAGACTCTGAAATTCCCATGATATCACTTCCGTCACATTCTATTTATTGGTTAAAGCAAGACATACCCATCACCTTGCTTACCTATCATTTGTTTGGTTAGACATTTGAAATTTATCCTCTTAGCTATTTTGAAATATATTATGTAATATGTTATTATTGACTTTAGTCATCCTGTTGTGCAATATATTTCAAAACCTATTCCCCTGTCTATCTGAAACTTTGTACTCTTTGATCAACAACTTTCCATTCCCTCTCTCACACTTCCCCAGCCTCATGTAACCATCATTCTACTTTCTACTTCTATGAGTTCAACTTTGTTAGATTCCATGCAGTATTTGTCTTTTTGTGGCTGTCTTATTTTACTTAGCATGATGTCTTCCTTTTTTAAGGCTGAATACTATTCCGTTGTGTATATATATCACTTTTTCTTTATCATTTCAGGTGTTGATGGACACTTAGGTTGTTTTCATGTCTTGGCTACTGTGAGTAATGCTGCAATGAACATGGGAGTGCAGGTATTCCTTCCACATATTGATGTCAGTTCCTTTGGCTATATATTCCAAAATGGAGTTACTGGGTCATAGGATAGTTCTATTTTTAATTATTTGAGGAGCCTCCATACTGTTGTCCATAATGGCTGTACTAATTTATAGTCCCACCAACAACATACAAGAGTTCCCTTTTCTCTACATCCTCTTCAACACGTATTGTCCATTTTTTTTTTTGATAAAAGCCATTCTAACAGGTCTGAGGTGGTATCTCATTGTACTTTTAATTTGCAGTTTCCTAATGATGAGTGATGCTGAGCTTTTTTTTCATGTGCCTATTGGCCATTTTTATGTCTTCTTTTGAAGTATTTATGTTGAGATCCTTTGCCCATATTTTAATTTGGTTGTTTTCTTGCTATCAAGTTAACTGACTTTTTAATATATTTTGGATATTGACCCCTTATCAGAAGTATGGGTTGCAAATATATTTTCCCATTTTGTAGATTATCTCTTCACTGTGTTAATTGTTTTCTTTGCAGCGCAGAAGATTTTTAGTTTGATGCCATTTTTTTTTTTTTTTTACATGTTACAATTATTGTGTTAATTTATTGTAGGTTTTACAGTCAGTTGAAATGAAGGTTAGATGACAGTATTAGTGGAAAATAATCTGAATATGGAAGCTGCTTTTGTTCATCCTATTATTTTTTGGATTGATTTTTTTAAAGTGATAAAATATTTGCATGATTCCAAAGTCAAAGTTTTATAATGTGTTATATTCAGAGAAGTCTTGCTTTCATCCCTATCCCTTCGCCTCTCTCTCCCTCCTTCCCTGCATATGTAACTATTTTCTGTTTTTGGCTTAACTGTCCAGTATTTCTTGCATATATAAACAGATATCTATATGCATATATATCCATATCTGTATCCTTCTATATGTTCTTGTACATATTTTTCCATCTCATATCATGCAGCCATTAAAAAGAATGAGAAAAACACCTTGATGATGACAAATCTCTAGGATATATTGTTAACAGAAAAAAAGCAAAGTGTAGAAGAGTCTATATACTATACACTACTATCTTTTATATGAGATGTCTATTTTTTCTTTTGTTGACTGTGCTTTTGGGTCATGTCTAAAAATCATTGTCACAACCCATGTCATGGAGCTTTTCTACCATGTTTTCTTCTTGTAGTTTTACAGTTTCACATCTTATATTTATGCCTAATTGGTTTTGAGTTGATTTTTGTATGTGGCGTAAGATAAGGATCTAATTTTATTTATTCCTCAAATGCTCATTGATATCATGTTAAGTGAAAGTTTAATATCCAAAATTAACTGTATACTAGATTTACCATTTTAATAAACATGCTAGTTTTTCTCTGTTTGTTCATCTCCCATTAGTCTATCTCCCACCCTTCTCTGCCTTGTTTTGTTCTGCGTTCTAAGAGGCTAACTCTTACAGACTGTATTTTGCAAGCTTCCTCATCAGGAGCTTCCTTCCAATTGGTTTTGGTTTATCGAAGGCCTTAACACACGATTGGAGGGCTGGAGAGGAAAATGGTCTGGTGATTGATTTCTTACTGCTTTGGCACCAAATCTATGGGTTACCATGATTACAGTTCCTGCTAAGTAGCTGTATGTTCTTCCTTTGACTTTGGCTAAGTGTTGGTGACAGCTTTCCACTTTTGTTATTCCTTCTGTGCCTCACTATCCACTGCTTAATCCCTCGTCCATCCCACTTTTCTGAAAGCAGGCTCTTTATCTAACTATCTAGAGTGAATTCAAATATATATCCATAAAAGACATATGTTAGTTGTCTCTTTATTTGACCCTTTATTAGGAAAATGCAGTATAGTGAATACATTTTTAAAAGCCTATCCCTAATGATGCTAACAATTAGAATATGCTTGTGTTTATTTCTTTTTGCATTTCGTAAGAGATAATGTTTCATCCTTAATACCTAGTATACATCTAATCAAGGATAACATTCATCATATCACCACAATAAGATTATCCAATTCTTTATATTTCTTTCTTACTTTAAGTCCTTTTTCTGACTTTCCTTCACAATGTCCTACTTTTTTCTCCACAGTATTTTATTTTATTGTCATCACCTACCTTTGATTTTATTTTCCTCATTCATTCCCAGATGTTTTACAGACCCATCTATGTGAGCTATTTTGTCACTCTCTACATTAAAGGGACATAAAAAATGAAGCCCAACTGAGAACATCTTCATAAGCCAATAGCAATTTCACCCCCCACCAAAGAAAAAACTGCTCAAACCCCCAAATCCTACTACTTTTTTTTTTTTTCTAATACAGGGGCTTTTTTGTCCAGTTTTTAGGATTAGCAATTCAAATCTTTATTTCATGTATCCAAACTCTAGAGTCCTTGCGCATGTAAAATTTCCATTAAATTTAATGGGGTCTTTGGTATAACATATACAGTGTCTGACATTTATGTGTGATGTAAGAGTAGTGTTGTGTTTGGAACTTTATTTCAGTTGCTGAGATTGCTTTATATCTTTTGATTTTTGGATCATTTTGCTGCATTTCCATAGCCACCATTGTGATTCTAGTTGAAAAATGTTCATTTTCCACTTTGTAAAGTAGATGCAATTCTACATGCTTGAGTGCACACTACTTCTAAGACTAGAGCTTTTTGTTCATAACATTGCTTTTGTTTCCTTCTCTAGTTCCTTTAGTATTTCTTTCTCTTTTTTTTTTTTTTTTTTTTTTTTTGAGACTGAGTCTCACTCTGTCACCCAGGCTGGAGTGCAGTGGCCTGATCTCGGCTCACTGCAACTTCCTCTTGGGTTCAAGGAATTCTCATGCCTCAGCCTCCTGAGTAGTTGGGATTATAGGCATGTGCCACCATGTCCAGCTAACTTGATTAGATTTATTTTTGGTAGAGATGGGATTTCACCATGTTGGCCAGGCTAGTCTTGAACTCCTGATCTCAAGTGATCTGTCCCACTCGGCCTCCCAAAGTGCTGGGATTACAGGCATGAGCCATTGTGCCTGGCCGATACTTCTTTCTGCTCTACAAATAATTCTTGCTTTTTGACTTAAAATAGGCCACTATTCTTTAAAAAATTTCCTCTGCAATCCGGTCTGTCTCATTCAGTACCATTTTCACCTCAACTATTCAAAACTCTTTCCCTTTGGAAAATAAATACCCTCTTATAAGTTTAAACCAGTTTCTCAAAAGAGATATTATTTTAGCCTAGAGAATATTGTGGTCTGAGTCACATGGATCATAAAACCCAGTGGCACAGTGGATGACATGGCTCTTCTGTGATCTAGTGCCTGCCTAAGTTCCCCGTCAGCCCTCCACAAATAGTTCACAGGGTTGATAGGTGGGACCTGACAGTCTACTCCTTCTGTCCTTTCTGCTTGTTTATGAATTAAGGTAGATGGCATGGGAAAGTTAATCTTCTTGCCACAGGAGAGTAAGTAGAAGGCAGCATCGTACTTGGTTAATTGGTGCGGGTGGGTGGGGGTGGTTCTTCTTTGCCAGTGACAGAAGGTGGAAGACTTCGAAATGTACCAGAAGGAGACAGATGCCAACTGTGAGAAGAAGGTAATAACTACCTAAAGGTCTTTAAGAATGAAACGGGTGCACGTTTGTGTGTGTTTAAGTTGTTATGATTTTAGTGCACTGGAGAATCTGATATTTGTTTCTAAGTCATTAGATTTACTCAATTTGAAGGGCACAGTATTATAAGCCTCATGGCCCTTCCCGTGGACTTTGTATACAATGGTTTCATTTTGAGTCAACATGGAACAAAAGAAAGAACACCAGTATTGGAGTCTAAGAATCCAAACTCTAGCATAGACTCATGAGTTTGGGCAAGTTTTATCTTGTCTAGTTTCTAGTGTTTTCTTCTATAAAATGGGAATAACTACATTTGACTTGCTTACCTCAGAGGGGATAGTATTATAAGGCAAGTGTGCTTTGAAAATTGCTACATGCTATACAGATGTATAGAATCGTTATTTCAGGGGGCATTGATGTTATAGCCATCAATATCACTAACACATTGATAATATTTAAATCTTTATCACCAACCCCAGTCTCCCCCTTGACCTCAGATCCATATTTTCAGTGACCTGCTCAATATCTCCTTAAATGTAATTAAAGGCACATCAGTTCAGTATGTCTTAAGTGATACTCATCATCTTTTGAACCTGCTGTTTCTACTGTACCATGGTTAATGACATCACTATATTTCTTGTCACTTAAAACAGAAATCTAGTAATACCCTTTACTCTTTTCCATCCTTCATATCTCATTAAAAGAGTAAGATCTGTTTATCTGCCCCTATAAAATTGCTTGATTCTTTTTTTTTTCTCCATTATCACCCATGTTCTAGGTTAGGACCCTTGTCATTGTGGGAGAAACAAATGGTACATGATTTACAATGAACGTCTTGGAATTATGCATTAGTTTTTTTTTCTTAAATAGGTCTATAGGGAGAAAACCAACAGCAACAGTCAATACTGTCTAACCAGCAAGTTAATTCATGCCTTTATGTAGTGGAAAGTTACAGAAAGAAGTTAGTATCCAATTTTAGTGAATAAACTCGATTTCTATAACTAATATAATCTAGCAAACACAACTTCCTATAGCAAAAAACTAGTGAGCAAAGACATACGATCACAAATGTAGTAAACAAGCTTGCAGTAACATTGAAATTAAGAATTATATTTCACAGGAGAAAACTATGTCTTTCTGGTTAGGAAGCAAAATATTACTGGAAATCCTTCTCCCTCTTTTAGCTAACTGGGCAGAATCTCAAGTTTATGACAATAATATATGAAGTACTATAGGTTTAACTTTTCAATATACCTGACATTCTTTCTTTATCATTCTTTTATGAAAATGAACTTGCAAGTATTTCTTAGCTTCTTCCATATTTTTATAACAGAGCATGGATTTCTAGCCCAGTGCTTTGCAGTCTCAAGGACTCTTATACCAACAACTTTCTTTCCTCTTGAGAGTTCTCATAAAATGTCATTGTGATATGTGCTTTGTGGCTTCAAATGAAATTTTAATCAAGTTCAAATCAAAGTTTGGGTGAGTTTACATTTTTTTCTTTCTACATAGTCTTTTATTGGACTGTTTAAATCATCTTTTTATTGGTTTTCTCATCTTTAGCTTCACCTTTCTCTAATCCATTCTTCATATTGACAGCTATGACCTTTGTAGAATGCAAATGTAATCAAGTCACTTTCATGTTCCAAACCCTTCAGTGGGGTTTGAAACCCTATAATATGCAAGCAAAAAACCTTGATAGGGTGTACAAGTTCCTCTGTGATCTGGCCTCTCTTGTGCCACATTTGTCTAGTCTCTTTCCTGTACCCTCTGTCTCAGATATCTCATATTCCAGCCTTTTGGACTACTTGTAGTTATTCGGATACACAATATGGGTTTGTGTCTCCCTGTACCTTTACCTAGAATTTCCTCTCTCATTACTTTCTCTTGCCCTTCCCACCCTGGTGAAATCCTGCTTCCTTCTTCCTCTTTCTTCTTTTCTCTCTTTATTTGGTATTTAAACAAATTTTAATTCTGAAATAATTTCGGACTTTAAAAAGTTACTAAATAGTACAATTTTCTGTACCCCCTTCAGCTAGAGTTCCTTAGCTTTCTAGCTGCTGTTCAATTTTAGTATATCATGCCAGATATGCCAATAAAATTTATTCCAAGCGTTTCCTATGAAAGCATCCAGGTAACACCATCTTCCAAATATTTTTGGTTAAATAAATGTCTCAAGAAGAGAAGCCTATTTTTCTGTATTTACTGAAATTGAAGAGCTAGAGTTTTTCCCTTTGGGAAGGCAAGACAACCAAAGGTAATCAGATATGAAATTGGTTCCTTCTGCCTTTTCTTGGCTTCAGAAATTTAAACTGCAGCAAATTTTGAGAAATAGTTACTCATCAAGATGAATGAAGAAAATTACAGAGCTCTCTGCCACAGTCATCCTACCCCCTTGTCTTGTACTCTGATTATCTAAAGAAAGAGGGAGAAAAAGTGGAGTGGGAACTTCCGGGAAGAACCAGGCTATTATTAATTAAACACAGGAAGTATTCTTTTCTCCAAGACACACCTATTCCAATTTTTAGGTTGGGGTTCAGTTACTCTTTCTTCTTTCAACTAAACTACATGTCACACTCTTTTTTAATCATTACCTTATTTATCTATCTCCACTGGACTCTGATTTCTTCGAGGAGAGGGGTCAAATAGTCATGTTTTTTTTTTTTTTTGGCGGCACCTATTAAAGTGCCTGGCAAAGAGAAGGAACTAATGATGTTTGTTGACTGATTAACTGACTGATTGATGAACTAAACTAATAAAGTGTAGCAGCAATTAACAAAGGTGATCTTGATGTTTGCAAAATGTCTTTCGAAGGGATATTTCAGCATTAAAAGAAGACAAGATCTCTTGTGATGACTCTTGGTAGGGTATGTTCTATTTCTCTAAATCTTCTTGGCTGATGTAGGTAATTATAAAACTTTTGAAGACCTACTGGAATGTTTTTGAGTTCTGCAAAGTTATTAGCAAATGTAGCTCTTCATAGACCACCTGTTTACATTCATGCATCCTGGGATATCCTTCCAGGTTACTCCTGTCTGAGCTCTCCTATGTGACCTAGGTGAGTATGGGCCACTGGCAGTCTATTCACCCGATAAAGGTTATGCCTCAGAATCCCTGAAGGAACTTGTTAAAAATACCAATGTCAGGGCTCTTGCTCATAGTGACAAACGGAAGGCCTTAGATGGAAATTTCAATGTTTTTGCACTTCAAGCTTCTGATTCTTTTCATCATTCTAAAAAGAAGAAAAAAATATCTTATGGTTGCTTGTATAGGCACCTCTGTGCTTATTTTCTCTAATCAATAAAACAAAGTACTTTTTCAAGTGAACTTTTTTGATGTCTCTTTCCTTTTACCTTTTAATTGGCTCAGTAAGTGTGAAGTGTATCCCAATTTGTATTCATTTCTTGTCTATTTGATTAATACTTTGTGCTATTGGCATTGGATTTTGGTTTTAATCTAAGGCCTATGATCTTTGGATGCAAACCTATAAGGATAAGAGAAAAACTAATATGAAGAATATGACTACTTTATTTCATCATCTGTAAGATGCATATCTCTCCTATCTTGAAATCTCTGAAACTGGGATGTACCTTTTAATTGATGGCATTTTATATTATCTCTCGGAGACGCAGCAGTTGTGAAATGGTTGGCATGACCTGTACATGCATTCAGGATGTCAGCATCAAAACTTGTTGAATGGATGTCAACAGCTTGGAAAAAAATCCTGGAGACAGAAGTGGATCACTCTTTTTAACCCCTAGAAACCAATTGTTCAGATTATTGGCAATCTTTCTAGAGCTAGTCAAAGAAGACTAGCTGTACATGATTGCAAAACTACGTTAAGAAGACCTAAAGTAAAGTTGGTTTTTGATATGGATTTTAGAAAATACTTTATTATCAACTTCATCATTAGCACTTTTCGTGCCACAGATTGATATTGTGTAGAAGTTGGATATTAAGGACTCAGTGAAAAAGTGATGAAGATTAAGTCTGAACTTTAGAGAAATGTCAGAAATACCTTTACCAGTTTATTTCTCTTACATTTTCCTTTTCATGTATGCACAAAAGTAATTTATGATAAAAATCTATGATTAATTAAGCCAAAACCATTCTTCCAATAAATATAATATAAAAATTCTAAGTGATAAGACAGTCTTAGGTTATAGTTTAATTAGCAGGATTTTTTTCTTTCTTTCTTAGAGGCCCCACAGTAATGGAGTTTCTTCCCATTGATGGATAGTTAGATTCCATGAAATGAAGTAATGAAAATTCTAGTCCTACTGCTTGCTTCCAAAGTGCCAGACACTCTTCCAAGCAGCCCCATGTATCAACTCATTTAGTTTTCACAAAACCCTATGAGATAGGTGCTATCACTGTTCTCATTTTACATAAAAGGAATGAAGTCACAGAGATGTGATTCTGACTTTTGGCTACTTTCTAGATTTTTTTTTTCTTTTTTTCCCCCCATGTTGCTGAGTCCATGCATGTGGCTACTTTCTAGATTTTAAAACCATGACATGCCTGACACTCAGTTCCTCATCTGCAAAGTGGGCATCATAAAGTTCATCTCATAGGACTGTGGTGAAGATTAAATTAGCTGATATATTTATATTATGTTATGTCACTTAGCACATCAAAAGGTTTAAGTAAGACAATTTCAAAAGTTATGAATTCTGTGTCTATTTTCTTTTATTCCACTGTGTTGTCCAGGCTGGAATGCAGCGGTATGAACACAGCTCAGTGCAGCCACCACTTCCTTGGGTGCAGGTGGTCCTCCCACCTCAGTCTCCCAAGTGGCTGGGATTATAGGTGCATGCCACCACACCTAGCTAATTTTCTTATTTTTTGTAGAGGTGGGGTTTCGCCATGTTGCCCAGGCTGGTCTTGAATTCCTGGGCTCAAGTGACCCACCTGTCTTAGCCTCCCAAAGTGTTGGGATTAAAGGTGTGAGCCAATGTGCCTGGCCTGAATTCTTTTTTTTCTTTTCTTTCTCTTTTTTGTCTTTTTCTTTTTCTTTCTTTCTTTTTTTTTTTTTTTTTTTTTTTGAGACAGAGTCTTGCTCTATCATCCAGGCTGGAGTGCAGTGGCGTGATCTCGGCTTACTGCAACTTTCACCTCTCCGGTTCAAGTGATTCTCCTGCTTCAGCCTCCCCAGTACCTGGGATTGCAGGTGCGGGCCACCACGCCTGGCAAATTTTTGTATTTTTAGTAGAGACAGTTTCGCCATGTTGGCCAGGCTGGTCTCGAACTCCCGACCTCAGGTGATCTGCCTGCCTCAGCCCCCTAAAGTGCTGGGATTACAGGAGTGAGCCACCACACCCGGCCTGAATTCTCTTCCTTTTACTAATGAAAATATTCACATAGTAGTCACTGTTGGTTGCCTACATGGCTTTTCTCTTTCGCCATAAAAGGATCTTTATTTTGTTCACATATCTAGCACCTCCACCAAGTAGCCCGTGTGTCTCAGGGTAAACTAACCCATCAGAACTCTAGCAGTGACATTTGATTATTTTAAGCTTCATTGTACTATTCTCCTTGCTAATGATGGGTTCAGGAACCCAGGGCTAAGCCAATCAGATCATGACATTTCCCCTAAGAACAAGGAAATAGCATGGGCATTTGATCCAATGGGGTATAAAGATAAGTTGGTGGGTACTTTTGGAAAAGGATGAAGATATAGGAAAATATATATGTTTCCAGACTGTGAAGCCCAGCACTGCCACAGCCATTTAGCTACCCGCCTGAGGATGGAGTGGGTCCATTGTAAGGAACAGATCTAAAACAGCTATAGAGAAACAGACAACTGGGGCTACGAGGGTAAGTCAACTGCAAAACGCACCATAATTTTGAATTCGCTGTTGTTAAACCGAGTCAATTCTTTATTGTTTAGACTAACTTGAATTGAAATTTCTGTTATGTGTAGCTAAAAGCATCCAGAATCCTAACAGAACAAATATCTCTAATTACTTTGGTCGTATTTGTTCCAGGCCCTCTACTCTGCACTTGGTGTACATTGGATGCATCCTTACATCACTGTCTTCATTTTAAAGTAAGGAAATGGAGCACAGACAAGGAGCGAACTCAGAATTTTCTTTTCTTTTTGCTTCTCAATCAGTGATCTTAACCACCCTATCTTTCTTAACCTGATATCTGCTACAATTTTTTAAAAATCTTTTTTTTAAGATTCATTTTTACTCTTGTTTTACAAATAATCCATGGTCATTATAGAAAAAGTAGAACATACAGAAGCAAAACTGAATATAAAAACAATTCATATTTCCACTTTCTTAAAATAACCACTGTTAACATATGGTGCATACCTTTTATTTTTTAATTATTTTTTCTTTTTCAATTTTTATTTTAGATTCGGGGATACACATGTATCCCGTGTAACAAACACAGGTTTGTTACAAAGGTATACTGTGTGATGCTGTGGTTTGAGGAACGATTGACTCTGTTACCCACCTAGTGAGCATAGTGAGCAGCCCTTGCCCCTCCCTCTCTCCCTCCTCTAGGAGGCCCCAGTGCCTATTGTTCCCATCTTTATGTTCATGTGTACCCAGTGTTTAGCTCCCAATTGTAGATGAGAACATGTGGGATTTGGTTTTCTGTTTCTGGATTAATTTGCTTAAGATAAGGGCCTCCAGCTGCATCCATGTTGCTGCAAAGAACATGATTTCATTCTTTTTTTATGGCTGCATAGTATTCCATGGTATATATGTATCAGATTTTCTTCATCCGGTCCACCATTGTTGGGCACCTGGGTTGATTCCATGTTTTTGCTGTTGTGAATAGTGCTGCAATGAACACACGGGTACATGCATCCTTTTGCTAGGACAATTTCTTTTCCTTTGAGTTTATACTTAGTAATGGGATTGCTGGGTCAAATGGTAGTTCAATACTTAGTTCTTTGAGAAATCTCCAAACTGCTCCCCACAGTGGTTGGACTAATTTACTGTTACAATTTTGTTCATGATGGTCTGTTTTGTGACAAAAATATCTATCTTAGTAGAAACTGTTTTCACCTAAATATTTAATCTTGTTTCATTTTATTTACTTTAATATCTTCCTCCAAAGTCATTTTTTTGTAAACTGCAGAGTCATCTGCATCTGATTGTTGGTGAAATTGATATCATGGGTGACAAACTGTACTCAGGCAGGTAATGAGTGAAAAGATCAGGGTGTGGGAGAAAAACCCTGAAGTGCAGGCATGGTGATAGATGTTGAGGGCACAGTGAATGTATTAGTCTACCAAGGCTGCCATAACAAAACACCACAGACTGGGGTGCTTAAATAACAGAAATATTACAGCTCTGGAGGTTGCAAGACCAAGATCAAAGCGTGGGCAGATTTGGTTTTTCCTGCAGCCACTCTCCTTGGCTTGCAGATGGCCGTCTTCTCACTGTGTTCTCACATGACTTTTCTCTGTGTGCAAGCATCCTTGGTGTCTCTTCCTCTTTTTGTGAGGACACTAGTCAGATTGGATTAGGGCCCTACCCTAATGGCCTCATGTAACCTTAATTGCCTCTTTAAAATCTCTATTTCCAAATACAGTCATATTGAGGCTAGGACTTCAACATACGAATTTTGGAGGACTGCAATTCAGTCCCTAATAAAGGGATGTAGTGGGGCTCTGGTGACCTGGAGAATGAGCATTCTCTTGTCCTTTTGAAGGAGACCTTCCACTATTTGGCCCCCATTAATTACTGCCACAAGGAAGGAGGACTTGACATTGTCAGGTCTGCCTTTTCAATTCACACTTGGAATACAAGTTTTTAAGTAAAGTCTTCCAATTTCAAAAATTGTCACCTAATAACAAAAATACGTGTCTGTGGCCAGCTATCTGTTTGTGAAGTCTGGATTAAATAGGCAATAATTGCCAATTCACAACAATGGGTTGTTCTATTACCATTTTCTGCTCTTCTCCTGCTTTCTCTCCTCCTCTAGGTACCATTTCACTGCAAATAGTCAGAGAATGTTGGAGCTGGACTCAAGTAGTAGCCCAGCCTCAGTCAGACATGGGTCAGAAGTCATTTAGTTGTCATTAGTTATCTCCTGAGTCCCTGAGATAGAACAAGTCAAGTTTTGAGAAGTCAGCTATTCTTCAATAGACTTATTAACTATAATTGGTTCCACTAAGATAGAAACATATAGTTATATTTAAAGAATCAATAGTCTCAGTCAATTATTAAAGTAGGTCAATAGCTACTGAGTGTCCAAGGATTAGTACCATGTCTGCAGTGATCCATACCCTGCTTTAATTATAATTGGTCTAGGTCTTTAAAGCACAAGTCACTGTCTAGATGAAGTATGTAATGACTCCCTAATGATGAAAAGTAATGTGTATATACAGAGACAGCAAAAAAGAACCAAATGATTAAAAGAGAAAAATAGCTGATCACAGAAAATGCACTTTCAAAGAATTTTAAGGTTGAGAAGGTATTTCTTTCTTTTTATCTCAGTGTAGTGGTCTTGGCTGAGTTCCAGCGCTTCAGGGTTTTCAGGTACCAAAAATTCAACCAGGTGGGTGGTTAGAGAGAACAGTCTAGAAGATCCAACAAAAGGCAGTTGGCGGCTGTCCAGGTAAGGATATTGATCATGATGATGTGAAGATAAGAGTAGACAATTTGAAAAGAAGTGAATTTCATGTGATAGGACCTACTAGAAAAATGTAGAGTTCAGGACTCTGAATCAACAGAGAGGACTGACAGAGAAAGCCTTAGTTTGGGAGAAATGATAATGTAAGAAGTGTTCAGTCAGGACTAGAGAAGAAGCCTGTTTTGTTTTTGATTTTGGTTTTGTTTGAACTGGAGCACCAGAAGAGAAAAAAAAGCACTAGAAAGTTTGACTTGATGCCTAGACAAGACAAGGACAAGAGCTCAGGAGAAGGGTCTGATCTTACAGTTGGAAGGAAAGGAGGCTAAGCAGTTTTCAGAAAAAGCAGGCAGAAACCAGACAAGTGATTACAAAGTCATTGGATGCCAAGTGCAAAACAGAACCTGTATTATGACCGTGACTAAAAGACATCACACCACTGGATATAGAAACGAGTAGCTCCAGAGGGACATCTCTTCTCCATTGTGGCAGAAATAATGATCCTTCCCAAATATTCCATTTACTTTCCCCACACTTCCCAGGTTCCTTCCAATTAGAATCATGTGACTTCTTTTGGTCATTGAAATGACAGCAAAAAATGGCATATGTCACTCCCAAGTGGAGGCAGTGAAAAGTGCATGCACGTTCCCCCTTGTAGTGGATGCTATGATACACTGCCCAGATCTGCTTTTCAGGACTGAGACTCTGATTCCTCCCATTGCTGACAGCTCTCAGCTGAGTTGCTCTCCTGGAACTATCCTCAGTAGAGGAGAGCCAGTTTACTCAAGGTCATAACTTCTCTATGGGGTCAAGCCAATCAAATGACTGGTTGATAAGGGATAATAAAGGCCCAGGTCCCTTGCCTTAAGGTGAGACAACTGTGAAGAACCATTTGAGCTCCAGGACTCCCTTTTGGGTTGGTCAAGACCTTTGTTGTTACTACATAGTAAGTAGTTCAACAATTGTCTGCTCAACCATTCTTGCACTCTCCCTGGCAGATATCAATTAGAGTTCCCTCCCCAATAACCTTTTTGCACAGAAATCTTTATCTTGATCTGTTTTCCAGGTAGCCTGACCCAAGACACTTTCCTTCTGCTGATGTTTAGATCATGTAGCTATGAGATAGCAAAGAATGTTACAATCTGGATCAGTGAGTGGAACAGAGCCCTTGTGGACCTGCAGTAGACATGCTGCATGAATAAGCAATAAGCCTTTATTGTACTAAGCCACTGAGATTTGGAGATAATTTGCCACTAATGCCTAACCTAATCTATCCTGACTAATAATTACACTCACTGTGTCACCCATGTCCTTGATCCTCCTGACCAATTGATTTCATCTTACCAATTGATTTCAGGCTACTTTCAAGATAGCCCCACTGAGCTTTGCTGCCCCAAGATAAAAGCACAGAGATTAAGTAACAGAGCCCTTATATATTCAGTACTGTCCTAAAACTTGAAATATTTTTGACTATAATTTTCTCTGAGAGTAACATAATGGATCTATTTAATAGATGAGACCTCTTGAGGCCAATGAAGTACAACAAGGCTCTTTTTTTTTCTATTCCACACTGTGTTATTCTCCCAAAGCTAATGAGGTGGGAGGACAAGCGGAGAAGAGGAGAAGAATAAAGAAATTGGCCTCTTATTGTCTTATACTTGTGGAGTCTACCAGTCAGAATTTCTTTACCAAGTCATCCATGAAGAGAGGACTGGTACCACATTAGGAAACCATGTTCCCCAAGTTTTGTAGTAGGACTAAACAGATGTTCCTGAGCAGTACATGTGGGACATTATGACTTTATGTATCAAATTTGACCCTTGTATCAAATAAAAGAAGAAATCAGGAAAAACTTTCAGTTTTATTAGAGTGTTCCAGAAAGATGCAACCATTTCTCTTTTACCCCAGTAATTACCTCCTAATCTTCCTTGTACAGTCCATTGGTCAAGCCAAGCTGTATTCTCTGAGAAATTCCATTTCTTCCCCTTAGGAAGCACCACTTTTACAGGTAGAAGTCTTGACTCTTTGGGTCTTCTAATGTTTAATAAACCCCTGGACTTTTGTGTTTTTATAGATGTGAACTGTCACTCTAAAGTAAGTGGGTGGGGAAGCTCAATCCCCTAAGTAGATCCTATAATTCCAGTACAGTCTCTCCACCAAAGACTTATAACTAGTTTCTACATGAGCTACTTAAAATCAAGGATATCTTGCCTCAAGGAGTACTGAAGAAGTTACAGTCCTCATGTGAATGGAATTTTGACTCTATTCCTTGCAAAATAATAACCTTGCAATTATTGAGTTAAGGAGTGTTTGACTCCTCTTCTTCCTGATGACATTATAAAGGTTTGTATTTGTGTCTCTGAGGTATGGGAAACAAGCAATAATAAACCCACAGAGATTGATTTTTTTTTAAATGTCCAAATCCTTCCTTTGATGAGGTTCAAGGAATTGATTCTGTTTCTGGAACAGATAGGCACATAACAGAGAAAGAGAAATGGCTTTGGCTACAAAATCTTCATTTTTCCCTTGGCTCTTTGGCAAGTTAAGAAGAAACTATAACTTCTATTTATTGAGCAGTTGCTATGTGCCAGGAAGTTTACATACTACCCTCGTGACAACTCTGTTTTTAAGGTGGGAAAAACTAAAGATTAGATCTCTTAAGATCATACCATTATTAACAGTACTCAGCATAGTGAGGGTTTAAACTCAGTCTCTTTGACCTCCTGACCTTCTACTCAATTCACCGTTATACCCATTGGTCTCTCTATAATGAATAAAAATTGTAGAAATTACTCATCCTCTAGAGATTTCATTGTTGATGTCTACACTAAATGGAATTCCAAGTTGTTTCCAAACGTGAGAATATATTATTAGAATTATTCAACTCTGAAGCAACTCACTCTAAAACAATCTTAGAATGTCATGGGACAGATGAATTGTACAGTAACGGATACAGAGAAAAATATGAGAGCCCTGCCTAGACAAGTATTATCAACAGCATAATAACTTTCCCTTACTATGCCTTCATTATGTGGCTGGCACTGTGTTAAATGGTTCTTATGAATTATCTAATTTACTTCTCAAGACAATCCTAGCAGGTAATAACTATTATTATTTTATAATGGGGGAAGTTAGATCTGGAGAATTTAATTATCTTGCCCAAAGTAATACAAGCTAATAAATAGTAGACCCAAGAGTTGAACTTGGGTAGTCTGATTCCAAATATGTGCCCTTAGCCACAAGGAGCTTATGTGAGATAACTATAAAAGAAAGTCCAAGACAAGAGTAAGATATTTGTTGGGCAAGTATGAAGAACAAAATAATTCCAAGACAGTTGAAGGATTTTGGATAAGGGATGATGGATAAACTGACAAGTTTGGAACTGCTTATTTTTCCTTGCATATTAACTGAGTCAGGTCATGGCTCTTTTGAAAATGTTTTTCCTACTAGGTGTCAAAAAATAGAGGATTAACTATAAGCAGACACTCAATTTCCCGAATCAAGATTTTGTTGGAAGTGTAGGTATGTTACAGTTGGTTATTGACTGACGACTACAGAGCCAATCAAGCTCTTTCATGTCTTCCAGGGAACTAACAACTGTGAGTGCCCAGTAAGCGTGAAGAGGCTTAACCCTGGTGACAGAAGATGAACACTCCCGTTAGGGCTCCACTTCAAAACGAAGTACTCTAGTTCTTATGCAGAGGGCTAGAAGAAGGAAATTGGAGGACTATGTCACTTGTAACATTTTTGCCACCCCACTAATAATGGGCTTCTGCTTTAAAAGTCTAAGCATGCTTAATTTGACTTCCCACAGTGTGGAAAACTATGTGCATCTATGTCTGCAATGACAATATGTTTTTCAAAAAGATCTCAAAATTTAACTGGCTTCCAGCAACAAGCACCTTACTTCTGGCTCAAACATCTATGAATTGGCTGAGGTCAAACTGGTCTAGACTTGGCTAAGTTAGGCTTAGCTCCAAGCTGTAGAGTTGGATGGATCTAGTGAGCTCCATGGGTCTCTCATTTGCCTTGATCCAGCAGCTGCCAAGGTGTATTCTTCTCATCTATAAAGACAGAAACACAAGACAGGAAGTTAAACTATGCAAACATAGTTCAAATTTCTATTTATGCCACATCTACTAACATTGTGTTGGTCAAGGCAAGTCACATGACTAGGCTTAAAGTCAAGCGGCTGGAAAGTACACTCTACTCATCCTGATGGCATGGGCAAATTGTGAGGAATTAGAATCACTCTAATAAAATCTAACATTCACAGATGGATCAGGAGAAAATAAAGTATCAAAATGAGTGCGAAGAGCTGTAAGTGAAAACCATCTTAGACACAAATTAATTGTCCCCACCAATATTTTATCTTTCTTTGCTGCTGGCTGTATGTATATAGGCATTTCACATGGCTATCTCCTTCTTCAGGGTCAGCATTTAGAGGTAAACTCTATGGAAAACGTATTCTAACACAGAAAATCTGGGGTTATAATGGGATTTCTCAGAAATGGAATCTAGGGATATGGTAGCTTTGAAGGAAAAAACAGTACGTGATTCACAGCTTTGTCCAGGATCTAAGAAGCTGTGTTGTGGTCAAATAGAAAGTCAACAGTGGTAATTTACATTAGTAGGAAAAGAGAAACCATTTCACAGAGAGCCAGAACTTGATGCCCAAGGATGAGGTTAAATTATGAAGCAGATGATAGTTAGGTATTTAATTAGCTAGTGTGGCAACCGATGACCACAAAAATGTATTAGGAAAGCACATTTAATCACTGCCTTGGGATATGTTTTCCTCTCTCAGCCTTCATTTGAGGTGGCTCATCATTTTTAATTCCTTGGGCCATCTTTCCTTTTTCTGTTCCGTTCAAGCAATTCTAGCTAAGCCTGTATGATATCATACTACCTTTCAAGCTGGCTTCATTTTTTTTTCTAATCTTCTATATTTTCCCTATGTTATTCACAGATCTTATTTGTCTTGCTGTATTTGGTACTCTCTATGAGTTTCTGGAACTCCAATCTTAGATTTTTTTTTGATTCAGGGACTTCTGACATTTCTACCTCATTATATGCCACTCTTAGCAACTGATGATACTTTTCTCTGGCTCAATGTCAACTGTACGCTCTCATAATAGGGTAGGTGGCTTATTGTCCCACACTTCCTAGGCAGATCTATTGCTTCTTTTTAATGTTTCCTGGTTCCAGGTCTAAAAAGTTTTTTATATTCATTTTAAACTTATATAAACAGTATTAAGTATGATTCCTGTATAGCTATCTTACCCTGAAGGGGAGATGGGGAGACAGGGAGGAAAGAAAGAAAGTAGGCGGCAGGGGAGAGAGAGATGAACAGAGAGGAAGAAAGGTAAATGTGTCAAGTGGGAAAGAAAGGGAGGAAAAAAGGATGATTGAATGAAGGGAGGGAAGGAGAAAGGGAGGAGGGACAAGGGAAGGAGAAAGGGAGGAGGGACAAGGGAAGGAGAGAGAGAGAATGGAGGGAGAGAGAAAGAGAAACAGAGAGAATGCATAAGGCAGAGATCCAGAAAGCCAAGAAAGAACTTGGAAAGGTGAGAAAAATTGCATGGGTAGCTGATACCTAAAGGCTTTGCCGTGAAGACCCCCTAACCCTATGATTGTTTTATGTGCAACATTCCCCCCTACTATATAAATGTAAGGGAAAGTGCTACAGAAACGTAGAAAACTGATCCTATAAATTAGAAGAAACTGAAAGTTTGTGAACATTCAGTACAACGCAGATGCCCAGGTTTCCCCCCTTATTCCTGGACTCCAGTATTATTGTTAGTAGACCTCTTTCAAATTAGAAAGCTACAACCTTCCAACCATGCACATTAATAACCCAAATACCTGCTGAGAGCTGCCACTTGGTAAGTATTCCATCACTGCCTCTCAAGTTCCGACAGTGAAAAACGTGCACATCTCCCTCATCTCCCATTTCTATAAACTAGATTTGCCAGTTGCAGCTGCCGAGGGGTGAGAAGCCTATAAACTTGGGGTATTTAAGACAAATTTGTTTTCCTGTCTGCTAGCTACTGAAAAGACAATTAAAAAATTATGCTTAAGTAAACCCCAGAAAGCTTTCAACACCTTTAGGTAATACACATGTTTTTCCAAGTACCCAGTGTGCACATAGACCCTATGATTTCACAGATGGTGATGGGATCCTGTTGAGTCGAGATGTTGGAGGCAGAGCTCATATTTGGCTGACGGTATTAGATGACGTTGGTTGGTAGGTGGATCCTGATATATATGAATGTATATATATATATATATATATCAGGTGGATCCTGATATATATATATGAATGTATCCATGCATGCCATTCCAGGTAATGAGCTAAAAGTCCTGTCACCAAGGTGATATGTAATCTTCTTTCCCCCAAATCCACTTGAACATGCATACATTCTTATCCTACTTGTCCTCACTGCATATTTCACCGTGTTGGTGTCTTCCTCCTTGAAATACTCCCTTCCTTGGTTTCTGTGACATTACACTCTTTGGGTAAACTTCCATTTTATTTCCTTTCAGGTTTTCATTTGCTCCACTGTATTTGTGTTGGTATTCCATTTTCTAGCCTCTTTGGTTTTCACTGTACAATCTACCTAGGTGGGCTTTTCTAATTACACAACTTTAAATATATGTGAAATTCTCTAAATATTTTTTCTAGCCCCAAATTCCATAGCTCTTGACTTAAATAACTGACAAATTACTCAATAGTTCAGCATGGGTTTTCCTTAGCAACCTCAAACCCACCGTATTCCCAGCTGAATTTTGCATCTCCCATCTCCCCAAACAAGATTCTTTTTTATGGGGGCAATGGTGGATTCTTATTTCAGAAATGGTGCCAACATTGACTACTTGCCCAAATCTGAAATCTGACTCCTGCTTCATTCACATCCCAATACCCAGTCATCGGAAACTCTTATGTTTGTACTCTTTAATATCCCTTGGGCATTTTCACTTCTCTCCATCCCCACTACTGCCTCCATTGGCAGTCATTATCTCTGATGACAATCTGGATTATGGCAAGGCTCAGCTAGCATCCCTGTATTCATATACTAGCTGTCTGCAATCTATACTTAACACTGCAGCCAGAATGAGCTTCCTATTACACAAATCAATCACACCTCTTTCCTCCTCCTTTCTACTCTTTTATGGGCTCCCATTGCCCTTTCTGTAAAGTCCAATACCCCAGCATGACTTATGAAGCTCCACCATAACTGACTCTTGCTCACTTCCTCATGCACATTGCTTACCTCTCCCTTTTGCACACCCTACAGTCTGGCCACACTTATCTCTTTGGGTTTTCCTGGACATGCCTTGCTGCCTTCTACACTTGGGATTTTACACTTGTTCTTTATTCCTGGAACAATCTTGATAATTCCTAATAATTTTTTTTTTAGATACATTCTCACTCTGTTGGCCAGGCTGGAGTGCAGTGGCGTGATCTCAGCTCACTGCAACCTCTGCCTCCCAGGTTCAAGCGATTCTTCTACCTCAGCCTCCCAATCTACAGGCATCTGCCACCATGCCTGGCTAATTTTTGTATTTTTGGTAGAGATGGGGTTTCACCATATTGGCCAGGCTGGTCTCGAACTCCTGACCTTGTGATCTGCCTGGCTCAGCCTCCCAAAGTGCTGGGAGTACAAGCATGAGCCACTGCACCCTGCCAACTCCTAATAAATTTTTAAGACTAGCTTTATCTACTAACTCCTCTAAGAAGTCTTGTCTTCATTTACTCATTCATTTGTGCATTTACTAAATATTTATTAAGGAGCCTTTCTGTGCAAGGAGCCTGTCTTTGTCGTTTGGGCTACCGTAAAAAACTATCATAGACTGGGTAACATAAACAAAAGAAGCTTATTTCTCACAGTTCTGGAGACTGAAACTCCTGGATCAAAGTACTGGCAGATTTGTTGTCTAGTGAGATCTTGCTTCCTGGTTCCTAGGTGGCCATCTC
Organism: Pongo pygmaeus; assembly: GCF_028885625.2. Lineage (NCBI taxonomy): Eukaryota > Metazoa > Chordata > Mammalia > Primates > Hominidae > Pongo > Pongo pygmaeus. Next base: position 129,767,556 of record NC_072380.2, read on the forward strand.
CTTGCTGGGTCCTCACATGGTAGAAAGGGTGAGAGAGCTACTTAGGGTTTCTTAATAAGGGCACTAATCCCATTAATGAGGGCTCTGCCCTTATGATCTAAGCACATACCAAAGGCTTCACCTCCTAATCCCATCACATTGGGGATTAGGATTTGAGTATATGAATTTAGGGAAAGCACATTCATTCCATAGCAGAGCCGCTAAATGCCTGGGCACTGGGTTTGTTGCCAGCCCTTAAGATGTCCCATGGCAGCCATACTTAGCTCTCTGTATTTGTCACATTGCATTTAATTTGCTTTTTATGTAAATGTCTCTCCCACTGGAATTAGAGTACCCTCTGGGCAAAACCAATGTCTTATTTGTTTTATTGTTTTGTGTTTTTGCAACACCCAGTTCAGTACCTGACATATAAAGTAGGTGTTCATAAAGTATGTCTAGAATAAATGGATGAATAAACCACTTTTTGAATTTTTTCTTCACTCTTAGAACACAGAAACAGCAAGATTAGGTTAATCATTAATCTGAAAACATCTTTTTTTTTTGCGCTTAGATTGGCAGAGCCACTTCATCTCAGCACCTGCTCCTGAGGCAAAATCACAGAAGTCTTTCTAGAATCTCTTGCTAGCTCTTCATGGTGTAACACCCCTAACTTCAATGAGTGCAAGGGACAGAAAGCCAAGGCTCTCTTAATCTGCCCCCAGGTTCCCTTTCTTGCTGTAATATATCTTGAACGGGGCATGAACAAAACCAGTTTCAGGGTGAGGAAATGTGTAATTTTGTACACACTAAAGATGGGAACATAGTTTCCTGTACAGAATCTCTAGTTTCCTGTACAGAATCCATTTTTTTCTCTTTCAGAAGTCCTTTATTCCATTTTTACTAAATATCTGTGTGTTTCCCAGGAAGAAAAGCTTGATCTCCAGGCAGCTTTCAGTTTCTGCCCTGCCTCCGTAGATGGTCTTGGCATTGTCATGGCAAGCATATGGTAAAACTCAATAATATTTGTTGAATTGAATTATCTTGGTGGTAAGGGAAATAAGCCCTGTGGACCCCACAGAACCACAATGGTCAGGATCTTTGTTTGTGTTCAATCTGCTTTAAACCCTTGGGTCTAGAAATAGATGAATAAAAACTGGCCTCAGAAATCCCGTTATGTATTTCCCTCATTGTCTTTCTTCACTTTATTTCTAGCCACAATATATATGTGGCTTACCTTATAAGCCACAATCTCATAAGGTAAGAAAATGAAGGTATTTCTGTGGGCTATGTGAAAACAGTTCAGTTGACCTAGACTTTGATGTCAGTTTCAGGGCTGATCCAATTGCTAATGCATTGTGCACATATACAGCATAGAGAAAATGCACACAGGGTCCTCACTATGATTCTTAGGGACAGGCAATGGTGTTCAAATAAACATAAAAGACCAAGGAATCCCATCATGTCTTTTCTTACATACTTTCCTGTATTATGCTGAAAATGATGACATAGAAGGAATGGGAAAGAAAGGACAACGCATCCTTCTTTTTCTTTACTCATCATTAATCATCAGTAAGTAGAAGGGAGAAAGTGTTGGTAGAACTGTAACAAGGAGTGACATAAAAACTGTTGAGTTAATTTTGTGCAGCATTTCAACTGTTCTGGTAAAAACAAAATACAAATACATGACTTACGAAATACAAATTATATTTTCAGTGACTCCTCATATGAGCGAAATGTTCTTATATTTGCATTTCAAATTATCATTGCATGATATAAAGATAAATAGCAAAATTAATGCTAATAATTTAAATTTTTATTTTTTCTTTACTTACAACAAATTAAACAGCAAATTAAAAAACACTATGATGAGTTAAGAGAGAAGACATGGAAGGAAAAAAAAAACCCTTTGGATATTAGTGCCTTTAACAGCCCTCTTTTTCCTCTTTTGAAGGAGAGATTCCAAATTTTCATTTTGCACCTGGCCTGGCAAAATTTTTAGCTAGCCATGATTACTAGACTAATGATGTGAACATTCATTCAACAAAGATTTCCTGAGTGCCCACTAGTACCTAGACTTAAAGAGATAGATTAGAGAGATGCCTAAACAGATAGGTGGAGAAAGCTAGCTGAGACTACAAAGTAGAATGTAAGAAACAGAGCTGGGGAGGCACAGGAAGGTGCCCTTATAGTGAGACCCTGGTACAAGCTGGGGAGGTTCCTCATCTCGTTTGGTCCAGGGAGACACTGAGATAAGGCTCCCAAGGATGCTGCCTGAGCAAACCTCCATTTTGTGCAGGTGAAAGCTGTGCTGTGCCTCCTTGCTTTGGACTGGAGTGAGAGTCAACTTATTTGAGCAGAGCCTTTTACAGGCTGCATGACTTATTCTGGGTTCTTCTCTGCTCATAGTATAGCTTGCATTCCTTTGGGAGGAATGTCATATATCCCCTGTGTCAGCTAAAGGATCTAAGATGTGGGCTACTAGCCTGTCTCACTACTTCCTAGTCTATCCTTACCAGGGGCTGGTAAAATTTAGCCCTTAATACTAAGGTCTAGTGGACAACCTCCTCTCCTCCTTAATCTTCCACCCTTGGCCATGAGGTAAGATACTTTCATGGCCCAGGTATCCTTCTCTTAGAATGAAAGTAGCTGATGATAACCATGTCTGTGACTCCTCTTAGACCATGGCTTGACAGCTTCTGGACCCACAATTTCAGCAACTTTAAAAAAAAGAAAGTCCAAGGAGTTGAGATGGGGTTTGAAACGTCAACCAAGTAAGGTGAATGTGTACTCATTAAGTCTTATCTTACTTAAGCCAAATAAGACTTAATAAGAATGGGTACACATTCACCTTACTGGGTTGGTTCTTCTAAGTATTTCTCTCCCATTGCTCCTCAGTGGTCCTGAGCCCCCTGCCACTACTCCACACCAAAGTTGCTTCATCAGATGCAGGAACTTATATTGGTTTATATACTTTTGAGGCCTGGTCATTGCTAGTGAGGGCCTATTTTTATTATTCACTCAACTGTTTTTCTACTAGTTAGTGTTACAAGAGAATAAAACTAACTAGTAATGCTAATTATTAACACTAACTCATTAGTAACACTACTAACCAGAGTTACTGTCATGGCATTCTTGGGGTGTTGCTTTGCCAGCCAGAAACCTCTGTGGCCAGTGGTGCCTTTGCCTGAGTTTTGCTTGGGCCCTCTGGACTCATTCTGCCAACTTGGCCTGGCAGGCTGTGCTTGGCTCGTGCTACTGACCTGAATTCCGTGCCTGCCAAGGGTAAACCAGGTGCGAAGTGGCAAAGGGTATGTGAGTGAGCATGGGATGGTCCAGCCACTGTGCACAGGCAGGCACACCAACTGGGGAAGGGCGGGCAGCTCCACAGACCAGCACTGGCGCTGGCTTCCTGCGAGGCTTTGGCTGGACCAGGCATCCTGCAAGCAGATTCCACGGCTGGCACTGGGGAATGTGGTGGTGCCTGGAAGGTTGGATACGCCAAGAACTGCAGAGCCCCAAAGAGGGTGTCACAGCCCTGGCTCAGGGAGCCCTAGGTTCGGGCTCCCCGAAGGGCCACAGCTCTTCTCATCTTCTCTCTCTTCTCCTTCTTGGCAATGCCAAAGTAGTGAGCAAGGGGCGTGTTTCAGCCCTGTTTGTGTTACAGCTCTTTTAGCCCCACCATTTGGCAGGTCCCGAGTTCTTGTCCTGTGTCCAGGAAGAATGAAGTACACAGACAAGTGGAGGGTGAGCAAGATGAAGAGGAGTTTTATTGAGCAGCAGCTCAGAGGAGAACAGCTCAGAGGAGACCCGCAGTGGGTAGCTCTTCTCTGCAGGCAGGGTGTCCTGATGAGTGTCCAGCCCTGAGCAGAGGGAAGACCCTGGAATGGGCAGCTCCTGTCTGCAGGTAGGGTGTCCTGATGAGTGTCCAGCTCTCAGCAGAGAGGGGACCTTGGTGTGGGTAGCTCCTCTTTGCAGCTGTTTGAGTCTGGCTGAGTTTGGAGATTTTATGGGCCTCAGAGGGGAAGAAGTGTGTGCCAGTTGGTCCATGAGTGGCCATGGGTGGGCCTGGAAAAAGCACCACAAGTTCCCACTCCTGTTTGTGGGACCAGCAGCCTGGCCCCCAGGCTTCAGGCCCTCCCTGGCTTGAAGGTGGGGCTTCACCTGGGACCTGTCCCTTTCCACCCAGAAGCCTGTCTGCCTCCTGCTGTCATTCATGGCATCCAGGTTGTTCATGCCATGGGGCACCTGCAGGTGAGTACTGAGCTTCCCTCAGCCCCACCTCAGCCTCCTTCCTATGCTTGTTGGCACCCAAAGTCCAGAGGGGGCCTAGGTGGCAGGGGGCTGGCATGGCAGTGCTGCCCTGAGTGTGTGCACGCCTGGCCAGGCTGCGACAGCACCTGGGTGTGGCCCCAACCTTGCTCCGAGATTGGAGCAGATGCCAGGAGCAGGCCAGGCAGCAGGGGCAGATATCTCCGAGCCTTGGGGGCAGGCGGGGCCTTCCCAGGCCCCTAAGAGTGCAGAGATGCCCAGGTCCGCAGCCGTGGCTTAGGTGGCTGCAGCTGCGCCAGGGAGGGCAGGGCTCCTGCCTGCTCCCAGCCCCCATTGGCTCTGTGTAGCACAGAGCCCTGGCTGTACCTCCCTCACTGTAGCCAGTGTCATAGCAGCAGCTGCTCTAGATGGGCCGCTGCTATCATCATTACTAGTTGGTTTTATTCACTCAATGGTTTGTTCTACTAGTTAGTGTTACTAGCATTACTAGTTAGTAATAACATATTACTAGTTAGTAACTAGTGTTAGTAGTTAGTGTTACTTTTAGTAACACTAGGAACTAAAACTTGAGGACAGAGTTTTTTTTTGCAAAAAAAATTTATATTGCCAAAATGTTCTTTTTTTCTTAAAATGGGACTTTCTTGACAAAAGTTGTCATTCATTCTGCTTTGCTCATCTCCCAAACTGAGTTAATCACAAAGTGAATTAAACAAAAAGCAATAACAACCTTGTACAAATAATATCTTTTGGAATAGGGAGATGGTCAAAGCCTCCCGATAAAGCTTCCCCAAAATCCATTGCCTTGTTCATTCCTTTAGTCAGGTATGCAATATTTATTGAGGGCTTCCACTTGCTAGGCAGTGAGGTAGGAACTGGATGTGAATGATGCAAAACAGATAGTTTCAGCCTTTGTGGAGCTCAGCCTAGAGTTTAGTTAGAGGCACATAAATTTTTCAACTGATCATAAACTTATATAATTACAAACTGTATTTAGTATTATGGAGTAAATGTATAAAAACCTGTGATATCACAGGTTTTTATACACCTGTCACACCCAGTTTGGGTAAGAGTTCAGGGAAATTTTTCCTGAGAGTATGATGGGCTGAAGCACTGAGCTGTTGTTGAGAGAGCAGCAGCCTCAACTCTTCATTTGCACATTCTTGGGCTCACCTTTTCATCATCTTTCTCTCACACCAGCTCTTGTGGCTGTAGTTCTGGCCAGGAATTCTAGAAAGGAGAAAGACCGTCTTGATGTTATAGACTCTCTTAGGCACCGATGGGGTTTGAACTTTGCTCTTTCCAGGAGCATTATTAAGAAGGAGAACTCGTTTTCTCTGCAGAAGGGCTAGGTTTGATGAGTACATTGAGTGACCTCTGCTACTCCTCATCCATGTATGTGGTAAACATTGCTAATCAATAGAGGCACTTGTTCCTGCTGAGCTTAGATGAACAATTCTTACAAAATGTCTAGATATTTGCTTCCAAATTATTGGAGTTGCAGTGAAGCATGAAGTCTACTTGCTGTTCCACATCTGACATGCCTGCCTTCCTTGATGAATGGAACCCAATTGGTTCTATGTGGGCTTGAAGAAAGTAGATGCATGTAATGACTTGAGTCTGCCTCTGACTTAAGCTTCATCCAACATTTGGGTCAAGGAAATTTCCTATTCTACATTTGCAAATCAGACTCAGATACTGTTCTGGCCTCCTGGGAGCACACACAGAAGTTACTAAATTACTAGTGTAAATGCTTAGGATAATATTTGACACCTAATATTTGGTAAATAGATAACAAACACCAGTTTGAACCCTTATCATTATTAATAATATTATTATAAGTGAAAAGTCATCACTCTTAGGAAGAGTGGGAACTACTTGCAAAGATGGAGCAAAGTGAGGAAATGACATATTCTCATGTGACCACTGTCAGATTTTTCTTAGCAACATTTTAACTCCAAATTCTACTTGTCCTTGAAGCCTGCACCTCTCCCCACCTCCCACTCACACACAAAATCATGGAGTACTGGGCCGTCTGGCACTCTTTGTCTTATTACTGCCACTGGAGCTGGAGATGCTAAGAATAATGACCACAGCCCCTGTCTTTAAGAAGCTTATATTCTAGTGGGGAGGCAGAAAATAAATGAATAGAGTCATCCCATTTTTGCCTTCATGGAGCATGCAGACTGGAAGAGGGAAAGAGATATTAAATCAATAAACATATAATTTAAAAATTATATAAGTTCTGGGCCGGGTGCAGTGGCTCATGCCTGTAGTCCCAGCACTTTGGGAGGCCGAGGTGGACAGATCATGAGGTCAGGAGATCGAGACCATCCTGGCTAACACAGTGAAAACCTGTCTCTACTAAAAATACAAAAAATTAGCCGGGCATGGTGGCGGGCGCCTGTAGTCCCAGCTACTTGGGAGGCTGAGGCAGGAGAATGGCGTTTACCCGGGGGTGGAGTTTGCAGTGAGCCGAGATCGCGCCACTGCACTGTAGCCTGGGTGACAAAGCAACACTCCATCTCAAAAAAAAAAAAAAATATATATATATATAGAAAAATATAATTATATATATTTTATATATATAAAAATATATTATATATTATATATATTATATATATTATATAATTAATATATAATTATATACATTTATTTATAATATATAATAAATATTTATATATTATAAACATAAATATATAAATATATATTATAAATAATATAAATATTATAAATATTTATAATATATAATATATATTATATATTATATATAATATACGTTCTGTGAAGCTAAGTAACAGGGTAGAAAAGAGGGAAAAAGAGGAAGAGCTAATTTAAAATTCGAGCATTTAGTCAATCAAGACCTCCCTGAGAAAGCAGAATTTAAGCTGACGGTCAGCTCATTTTTCTGTGAATACATGCTTGGTAGGATGAGGGTTTTTCTGTTATTTCAATAGTGTATCATACATCTAAGGCCAAAGACATGCATTCTGATCAATCAGTATAAATCAGCAAACTCACCTGCCTTTGTCCTGCTCTTAGTGGAAGAATGGGAATGTTAAGAATGCTCTACTCACAATCTTTGGTAGAGTATCACTCGTCTGTCCTACTTTAACCTTTGTCTTCATATGAAACCAGATTATCAGGAAAGCGTGTAGCTCCGTCCTATCCACGGATGCATGTCTGGGTAAATTGCTACTTGAACTAGCCATTTCTGGGGAGAGAATATCGGAAACAGGCACTAAGTGAGAAAGACACATCCTGGAAAGCTGGCCACAAGAATGGCATAGGAGTAGTGGGCAGAAAAGCAGACTTGATTTTGTGATGGGATCAGGTAACAGAAAATAAACAGACTGTTTGGGATGGGGCACAAAGAAATGCCAAATAAAGCATGCAGGGGAGATTGTCCCTTTGTTCTTTGGTAATACAGTTCTTAGAGAAAAGGCTATTCCATTTTGTTAGCTCAGCAGCAAAAAGATAGAGATGAATTGGAGGAAGTTCAGCAGAGCAGTGAATGGGGTGGATAATTAGCTTCTGGGGAAAAAGGTGATAACATATAATGCTTTTGAGGGACTGTCATAGTTTTCTGTTACAATGCTAGAAACCAGAGACACCAAGTGGGGAGTGAAATTACTTGGGTACACAGAGGTTTAGTGGAAAATGATTGCATATGGTTAAGAATATAAGAAAATAGGTTAAACTCAGGGATGAATTCTAGCAGAGAGGGAATCAATTTATCAGCAAATTAAGTCAGCATGCTAGAAGTAGGAGCAGCTTAATATAAAGTATAAGATATGTATCTTTCCTCATAAACTTTCAGCTGTGGAATGCCTACAGCCAAACCATTCTGTCTCTCACACACTTTTTTGTGAACAATCTTGGTTCTGTCCTGAGGGCATTTGCACCTGCTGTTCCTTATGTCTAGATTTGTCATTGCCCACCTTTTCTCCCTCCCACCCAAGATCTCTGAATGGCTGGCTTCTCATTGTTTATTCAGGTCTCATGTCTCAGCTACAATGTCACCTTCCCTTGTTTTAAAATGAGGCTGTGAGTAGTTAGCACCTTGACAAATATCACACCATGTCTCACTCCAGAACCCAAGCCCTCCAGTCTCAATGCTGCTTTACTTAATAAGAAATAGACATTTTAGTTAGAGAAAATATAGTTTAGCTTATATGATGGGAGATCCAGAGGTAGCAGTTTCTCATCTGAAGTCTAGGAAGGGTCAACCAAAAAGAAAGAAAATATCTGGTGACCACAAGCGATCACTTGTGGTATCTTAAAGAAAGCTTTATGGCAAAAATAGACAGGAGCCTGTAGGAGAGCCACTAGCTTGCAGAATAGTCAATGGATGGGCTTTTACCTAGATAATTATAAATAAGATTCCTGCTCACTAAACATCATCAGTCTCTTTTTGGACAATAAACATACACTAACCGATGGAAGGGTTTATTGATAAACTCTGAGTACTGTACCATTAAATGAGATGGCATTTATTATTTGTTTTGGAGCCATACATTGAACTAAGTGCTTTACATACTGTATTTCATTTAATCTTGACTACAACCCTGTGAGGTAGGTACTATTGTTGTATATCCATTTTACAGATTAGGGAAGTGAGGTTTAGAGGCTGAATGACTTTCTGAGGTCACAGTGCTATAAAGTAATGGCAATGAGGTGAGCCAGATAGTCTAAAGATACCACATCTGTAAAAATTCACTGTACCCTCCACCCCTTCCCCTACCCTCAAACCCATATTGACAACCATTTTGTATAAATACAAAATAATAACAATTATCTACTATTTGCCTACTCTATCTCAGGTGCCATACAGATTTTTATGTATTTAAATTCTTTACATATATGTCATTTAATATTTACAAAAATTTTAGTGGATGGGTATTATTGTCACCAGTTAATAGATAAGGAAATAAAGGATGTAAGTTGTTGAGTAGCTTGAGCAATATCACAGTGAAAAAGATATATTTGAACCATGCTCTTTTAATTGTCTGGTACTTTCTCCATAAAGATGTTTTGAGCACCTTGGGGGAGGTATTCAAAGCTTAATCTGTGAGAACATAACCACTTTTTTCCACAGCTCCTCTTTGAGGCACTAAGCCCCCAACACAAGCCTGCCCTCCTACTCTGTGTCCCATGCTTTCCCCCGCTGTACAACAGGGCATGCATGGGTGCTCTTAGAGCAGGCAATGGAATACTTGTTTGTGCTGGAAACAAGAAGCCAGTTTGGCTACTGGAGGCACTTGCAGGCCTTCTACAGTGAGCAGATCAGGGTCTCCTGGAATAGCGTTTCTTCTGCTCTTATAATTGTTCATTTTTTCTGCTTCAGACTTCAGTTCAATCTCTAAGGTCTGAAATAGCTAGTTGCCTGTTTAGAGTAGATACTATCAATATTTGTTCAGGGAATGGTTGAAGAAACCTATACTCATTTAGTCTTTTTTTCCTTGTTTCTCCAACTGGAATAATTCTGTTAATTTCATAAAATTGTTACCCAGAGCTGCCATTTTCCGGTCTCCTAATTCATGAATGTAACTCTTCTCTGAATCCTTCTTAATGTCTCTATTATGCTCTGTAGTGTCCTTTACTAGAACTAAACATACCACTATTTAGGAATATAAACAAGTTCAAACCTAATTCTCCATGTATAGCAAGATTTAGGAGAATGGCAAGTCAAAGAGTAAATCGATTGATGACAAATGAATGATAGAAACTACCAGATAAGTTTTAATCTTAGACTCTGTATTATGCTCTGTTTTCAATTAAAAAAATATTATTCTATCCCTTCCCCTACCCATGAACCCATATGGCCCCCAGGACAGAAGGATAAGATAAAGTGTTTACTGACTTTGTTGGAGACCTCCCAGTAAAGACAAGTGCAACTTCCAGGGCCTCACATCTGAATTTTTATCTTGCACACCAAAAATATGCTCAATTAATGCTCAATTAAACGGGATTCAGTGGATAAATAATTTTGGAGTTGTTGGACACACCATCTCCCTCTTAGAGTGTCTCAGTGTACATAAGCATATTTAAGTCCAATAGTAAAGCCCCATAGTCAGGAGACCTGTTTAACTCAGATTGGCTCAGATGTATTTACATACTGCCTATGATCAGCCACTGAAGACACTGGAAAAATTCAATTTTAGAGTAATAGAGTTTGAAAAGAACATTTCCTTTTATTTAGATATATGGTGTGATGGCTAATAGTGCTTATCAACTTGGTTGGATTGAAGGGTGCAAAGTATTGTACCTGGGCGTGTCTGTGAGTGTGTTGCCAAAGGAGATTAACATTTGAGTCAGTGGACTGGGAAAGGCAGACCCATCCTCAATCTAGGTGGGCACAATCTAATCAGCTGCCAGTGTGGCCAGAATAAAAGCAGGCAGAAGAACATGGAAAGACTAGACTGGTTTAGTCTTCTGGCCTACATCTTTCCCCCCTGCTGGATGCTTCCTACCCTTGAATATCGGACTTCAAGTTCTTCAGCTTTGAGATTCAGACTGACTTCCTTGCTTTTCAGCTTGCAGATGGCCTATTGTGGGACCTCACCTTGTGATCGTGTGAGTCAATATGCCTTAATAAACTCCCCTTTATATATCCATCTATCCATTAGTTCTGTCCCTTTAGAGAACCCTGACTAATACATATGGTATCTGAGAACACAGACTTCCTATATGAAGTTCTACACAGGTGTTATGTCACTGTTGAGCTGGGGGATTTCAGGCTGGATTCCAACTTGTTCGATTTTTTTAAAAAATCATATTGATGTTTTCGAAAACACACTTCTAATCTTTATAGAAAATCTGTCTCCAATAAATTCATGTAAACCCCTTCAATTTACTTGAATTTTAGCTTATGCTTCATTTTGATACAAAGTTTTCCATAAGTTTAGTATCAGTGGTATGAAGTGGTTCTCTGCTTCAATTCATTTGTCTTAAATATACCTATTTCATGCTCTAAGAGATGTCTTTTAAATTAAATGAATGAGTTGCCTAAATAATTTATTATTCCGTAAGTTTATATCACATAATTATTTTATTAGTTACCATTCATCTCTCTGACTTTAAAAAGATTGAATGTTGCTAGTCAGGTTTTATTTAGCATTTTATCTCTCATCACCCTGGTTACCTTGAGTGCTGTATTAGTTTACAGGGCTGCCATAATAAATCACTACAAACTGGGTAGTCCAAAGAAACAGAAATCTATTCTATCCCAGTTCTGGACTCTAGAAGTCTGAAGTGAAGCCATCAACAGAGACATGCTCACTTCAAAGGCTGTAGGAAAGACTTCTTCTTTGCTTCTTCTAGTTTCTGGCAATCCTTGGCATTCCTTTGGCTTTGGCAGCATAATCCCAATTTCTTCTTCATCTTTGCATGGCCTTCTTCTATGGGTGCCTGTGTGTTTCTGTATCCAAATGTCTCTCTTCTCATAAGCATACCAATCATTAGACTTAGAGCTCATCCCAATACAATACATGATGCATCTCAACTTGATTACAGATTCAAAGGCCTTATTCCCAAATAGGAAACAGTTCCAGATTCCAAGTGGACAAGAATTTTGGGGAGACACCACTCAACTCAGTGTAGTCCACTCTCTGGGTCCCAAAAGTTCATGTCTTTCCTACATGCAAAATACATTCCCTCCATCCTAACATCCCCAAAAGTCTTGAGTCATTCCAGCATCAACTCAAAGTCCAAAATCTTATTACATATAATTAACTTGAAAAGTTCAATATCTCCTCTTCTAAATCATTTAAATCAGGTATGGGTGAGAATCTGGGTAGGGTCCATCCCGAAGTAAAATTCCTGTCTATTAGTACACCTGCCAAACTAGAGAACACATTATCTATGTCTAGAATACAATGATGGGACAGCCACAGGGTAGAAAATTTTCATTCTAAAAGTGAGAAATTGGGAGGAAAAAAGGGGTGATGAGTCCCACGCAAGTTTGCAACCCAGCAAGACAAGCAGAATTTCAAGGACTGAGAATAATTCTCTGTGGCTTGATGCTCAGAGAGCCTGAGGCATCTGCCCTCTCTTCTTGGCCCACATGAGTGGTAGTGCTGTCCTTTCAGCCTGTCACTCTACCCTCAGTGCCCTCAGAGTCATCTTTCCTTTTGCTTTAAGGGTAACATACTTTGTTTGTTTGTTTGTTTGAGACAGGGTCTCACTCTTTTGCCCAGACTGGAGTGCAATGATGTGATCTTGGCTCACTGCAACCTTCACCTCCTGGGTTCAAGCAATCCTCTTGCCTCACCTTCCCGAGTAGCTGGGACTACAGGCATGAACCACCATGCCCGGCTAATTTTTTGTATTTTTCGTAGAGACAGGTTTTGCCATGTTGGCTAGACTGGTCTCGAACTTCTGGCTTCAACCTATCCATCAGCCTCCCAAAGTGCAAGAATTACAAGTGTGAGCCACTGCGCCCAGCCATGGGTAACATATTTTTTCAGCTGAGTTGCTCTATCAGCCTGTTTCCTGCCTGTAGAATCCCAGAAGTCCAACAGCTTTCTTTCACTTCATTCCATCTCTGTCCTGTTTAGTCCAAGCTACGGCTTTTAGTCATATAACATTCTCAAAACCCTAAATAGTCTTCTGTGGACATCATGTATAACATTCTCAAAACCCTTAATAGTCTTCTATGGACATCATGGGGATCATGCCATTAAACAAAAAGTTTCTTCACACGTTCCTCCTGGATACCCCATCTCTATTCCTGGCCATTGCTGACATGGCTGATTGAATGCATAAGTCATACACCTAATCTCTTCAGCAAAAGAGTGTCCAACTAGACCCCAACTTGGGGTTCTCTTCTAGAACTTGCTTTCTCATATTTTTGCAATGTGACTAGGCTGAGAATTTTCTAAATCATCTGGTTCTGGTCTATTTTTTGCTTAACAGTTTCTTTCTCCATTTCTTTCCTTTCACATTTTATTATAGGCTGCAAGGAGAAACTGGACCACACTCTGGTTGGGAACCTCAGTTAAATATCCAAGTTTATTGCTCACGGGTTCTGGTCTCTACCCAACAACAGACTACAATTCAGCCAAGTTTATTCTACTTTCTAACAAGGATCACCTTTCCTCCAGTTTTCAGTAGCATGTCCCTCACTTCCATCTGAGACTTCACCAAAGCATCTTCAATGTTCATATTTCTAGCAACATTCTGTTCATGACAATAGGTATTCTGTAAAACAATAGAAATTTCCCTACAATCCTCCTTCTTTACTTCTTTCTGAGATCTCATCAGAATTGCCTTCAATGTCCACATTTCTGTTACCGAAAGGGGGTCCTGATCCAGACCCCAAGAGAGGGTTCTTGGATCTCATGCAAGAAAGAATTTGAGGCAAATCCATAGGGTAAGGTGAAAGCAAGTTTATTAAGAAAGTAAAGGAATAAAAAATGGCTACTTCATTGGCAGAGCAGCCCAGAGAACTGTTGGTTGGCTATTTTTATGGTTATATCTTGATTATATGCTAAACAATGTGTGGATTCCTCATGAGTTTTCTGGGAAGGGGGTGGGGAATTCCTGGAACTGGGGGGTTTCTTCCCCTTTTCGGCCATATAGGGTAACTTCCTGATGTTGTCATGGCACTGGTGAGGGTGTCTTTTAGCATGCTAATATATTATAATTAGTGTATAATGAGCAGTGAGGACAACCAGAGGTCACTTTTGTCACCATCTTGGCTTTGGTGGGTTTTGGCCAGCTTCTTTACTGCAAGTCGTTTCATCAGCAAGGTCTTTGTGACCTGTATCTTGTGCCAACCTCCTATCTCATTCTGTGACTTAGAATGTCTAACCTCCTGGGAATGCAGCACAGTAGGTCTCAGCCTTATTTTACCCAGCCCCTGTTAAAGATGGAGTTGCTCTGGTTCAGAAGCCTCTGACATTTCTATTAGAATCTCTTCAAAGCAATCTAAGATTTTTCTGTCATGCACCTAAAAACTCTTCCAGCCTCTATCCATTATTCAGTTCCAAAGCCACTTCCACATTTTTATTTATTTATTTATTTATTTACACAATAGCACCCTACTTCTTGGTACTAAAATCTCTATCAGCGAGGGCTCTCAAGAGAAACAAAACCAATAGAACATACACACACACACATACATATGTGTACACATATGTGTGTTCTTTATATGAGTGTGTATATTAATGAATACGCATATATGATTTATTTTAAGAAATTGGTTCATAAGATTGGGGCCTGGTATATCTGAAATTTGTAGGGCAAGCCAGCAGGCTAGAAGCTTAGTCAGGATTTTTATGTTGCAGTTTTGAGGTCAAATTTCTTCTTCCCTGGCAAACCTCAGTTTTTGCTCTCAGGATTTCCAGTTGATTCAGTGAGTCTCACCCACATTATTAAGGATAATCTCTTACTTAATGTGAGCTTATTTTAGATGTTAAACACATCTACAAAGTGCCTTCACAGCAGTACCTAGATTAGTGTTTGACTAAATAACTGGGTATTATGGCCTACCCAAGTTGACACATAAAACTGCACATTACAAGTGCTTTTCCCTATTTCTTCTGCATTTCCAGTTTATTTCTCTTAAATTACAGAGAGCAGAGCTATACATAGCTATCCAGGTCTAACTTCATGAAGAATAGAATAGTTTCTTTTCATTTTCAATGTACATCATACTTTGTCAGATTTTTTTTTCAGTTGCAGCTCTTCGTTGCTGCTGGTGATAGTATTGGCTTTATTAATCTCTCATTCTCTCACTTATTCATTCCACAAACATTTGTAGAAGGCCACCAAGCTCTAGGGAGAGGAAAATGGTTTTATAAATTAGTGCTTTCTGGGATAAAGGAAATTTATAATCTGTACTACTTAATAGTAGCCACTAGCCACATGTGGTTTTCGAACACTAGGAGTATACTTAGTATGACTGCAGAAGTAGATTTTTATTTTCATTTAATTATAATTAATTTAGGTTTACATTTAAATGTCTAAATGACACTACTGTATAGGGAAATATAATTTCCCTTATGCAATTGAGGTACAAAATTCATTGTGGTTTTTATCATTAAAATGAATGCAGAAACCACAATTATGTTTGCACCAACCTAATATATTATTGAGTTTCTTTTACTAAGATACATGGATAAATTAGATTTTGATTATTGTTTCAGAGATTGTTAGAGTAAGAAGGAACTTCGAGCAAAAGAGGATTTTAGAGTTGTTTTTCTTTTGTGGATGACGACTCAGAGGTCAAATGAACTGCTGAGGATTAGAGCTTGTTAGCAGTAGTGTAGGACCCAGAACTTGGATTGGCTGCCTGTCAATTCAGTGTTTATTTCCCTACCCTGTTCTATGTCCCCATCTAATTAGACCATTTGATTTTCCACCTGGAATCCCCAGCCCACTTTGACTCTAATTAACAAATGCCTCTAAAAATAGAACTCAACTTTGCACATGGTTTCAGAATGATTGCATCTTCCCTGCTCCATGGCAGAATGATCTGGCATTTTCTTTCAGTAGCTAGTTGGCTTATGACACACCAACCACCTCTGCAGTGATGCCAAAGGGATGTTCTCTCTACCTGACCCGCATATGCTTTATTGGAGAAGGAAAACCATTCTATCTGCATAGCACTGAGTCATCAATATTTTCTTTGGAGAAAAATGTCACTTGGCCCACATGATGCAATTTTTGCCATAGCACCTTTCTTGTTAAATCTTTAGCTGACAAAAACAGTGAGAAGAGCATCCTAAGAGTTTCTCACAGGACCATTGATCTATTCTCTTATACTAGTGAACTTCCTTTGTTCATTTGCACTGTGTAAAATAAACGCATTTATATTGACAGTATGCCTTTGTCAGGATACTGTCCTTATTAAAATAACCTTGAAAATATTTTGCACTATACCAATAACAGGATGTCATATTGACTCTGCATTTAATATAATATCAAAGTATTAAATATAGCCCATGAAGCACTCAAAGTTTGCTTCTGCTCTTTTTAGATAAAGTAAAATTTAAAAATAATGGCAATCAGTTGCTGCATAAAATGGACCTGTGCCTTGCAATGGGCATTGGATTTGAGGAGCAGATGCAAAGTGTCTCTGAGATGAGAACGATTATGTAATATAATTTTAACATGCTTTGCCAACAACGGATTTTCTGTCACATTGATCAATTATTAAAGATGAAATTCTTATACCAGCTAGAAATGAGGATTGTTATTTAAGGGAAGGAGATGATACTATCTCTTGGTGCAGAGCTTTATTATTTGGGGCCAGACATCCAATCTGCTACCTGTGATTGACAAGATGATCCAAGTTCTATCGTTCCTATGAGAGGTGAGTCATCCATCCATTGCTGTAAGAGAACCAAATTTAGATTGGATATTTGAGCCATAAACACAACTCCCCCAAATCTCTCAGGTAAAAAACAGTAATAACTAACCCTGAAAAATCTGTGGGATAAAGGTCAGCCATTATAAAATCAACCACAATATAAAGACTAATTTGAGGTTGGGTAACTATTTTATTTTTATGGCAAAGTGTTGTAAATTATAATAAATGTAGCAAAACTGAATCAATCCAAATGGCCTCTCTTCCATTCTAATCACCTTTATCATTCTGTTATAAACCAGCTTGCTCTGAAATATATAAAGAGTGAAGTATAAGGTCCCCAATTTTTTAGGGAAATAATTCTAGGAAAGTTTATTGTTTAATATTTATCAATATCATTTGATACTTGTATAATATCTTATTTCGATGAGTAAATTATGTTTTTCCTTTAATCAGCTTTGGGGCACTACTGGGAGTAATTAAAACATGTAAGATAATTATCAGCAAGATAAATACAATATCAGACTCTTCCTAACAATATTTTATGTTTAATACTTTTATTCAGTTAAATGGGAGCTTTGCCTGCACAAGGACTGCTGGTTGGGAAGTCTATAGAAGCAGCCAATATTTAAGTGGATAGATTAAAAATCAAATGCCCCTACATGACAAAAATAAGCAGAACGGTGTTTAGAGTGATAGGTACCAATGGCCATAACATTTCTCATATGCTAAATTCAGACTTTTCTAATTTTATTTGTACAGAACCTCTTTCCAGAAATGGCTCCAAAGAGTGACTTGCCAGTGCTGGCTTAGCAGATGCTCAGAGGAGATGCCTACAATGCCCAACCTGAGCTAATGAATGGAAAACAATTTTTTCCCTCTCACTGTCTCAGATTCTTATAACGATCCTAAAAAAAGATGAGAAAACCATCATTACACCTTGTTCACAGATGTTGAAACCAAGGTATATAGCCTGGTTCACTCACACGGCTTCTTAGTGACAGATAGAGGACTTCACATGTTGCTGGGAATGCTTGGAGTTGGATGAAGAAGCCTGGAGCTCTAGTCTTAATGACTTCACTCTACAAAGAAAATAAACCAATATTCATGACACAGAGCAGCATTTCAGAATTGAGCAACACAGGATCTAAAATGTTCTTATCTATTCCACTAACAAATTGTTATCGAGGTCCTAACTGTGTATGATCTTGTCCTAGAAGCTGTTGGCTATTTGAGGATTTAACAAATTCACATTTCAGCTTTCAGCATCACCCTTTTATTGGAATACTTTCTTTCCTTTATGCTAGTTTTGCTCTCTGGCAGGCTTTTCTCATAAGGTGGCATTCCAGGGCTCTAACCTTCCTTCTCCTAGCCTGGAAACTTCACAGAAAAAGAAGGCGTCTTGACTGGTGGTTCTAGTAAAAGTCATGAGGTTGAGTTTTACTGAATTGATCTGCATCATATACCCATAACTGGACCAATCACAGTGGCCGGAGGGATTGGACACAGTGATTGGCCAGGCCTGTGTCATACACCTAGCCTTGAAGGCAGCATGTGTTGGGACAGCCCCATGTGAAAGTTATTATAATGGGGTAGGCATTATTCTTCCAAGGAAAGTAGGATGTTGTCACCAGAAAAGGAGGAAATAGTGATGGGCAGGCAACAGCTGTCCTCCAGAGAAAAAGTTAAAATGATTTCCATTTTATAAATGAAAAAGTTGTGGCTCAGTATGGTTAAGTGGCTTGAATATGAAAGGGAAAAAGATAAACAGTAGGAACAAAGTTCTTAACTTCTAGCCCTTGAGAAAATCTTCCCAGACATCCATCACATCTCTGATCACTGAGGTCAGGAAGAAGTGTTCCAGTCACCTTTTAAATCCATTCACTGCCAATAGGAAAAAAACAAGAGAAGGAACTAATCAGATTTTATAAATTCCTAAGAGCCCCGCATATATTTTGGCTGGAAAGTTGTTTGTTCACTTGTATTTAATGAATGGCCCCTTATCTGACAATGCTGAAACACCCGTTTAAACTGCAACATCTGTATTTACGTCTGTTGAAGACATGTTGTTATTAAGTTGAAAAATTGCTATCTCAACAGACTCGTAGGCTTTTCAACTTTGTCTCCTAAGGTAAAACTAACAAAGAGCCTTAGTGCTGTTAAGGACAAATGCAGAGAATTCAAAGAAGGCACACTTTTGAGGGGATGATCTAAGAGGAATTACCACCCTGGATACCAATCAGGAAATGGCTGGCTTCACAGAAGAGCTGGCTCAGCATATATAGTGATTAAGGTGCTTAGAATTACACTTTCTTTATTGACTTTTCCAAGCCCTCTCTGTTTTGAAAAACTAAACTGAAGTGCAAAGCATTTTGTTAACTTAATGAAGAATTTCTGACTTGTTTGTATCTTCATTACACCTTGTAAGATAGATACACCTGGAAAGAGTATTAGAATAAAAACATGTTGATTCGAAAAAACCTTCCATAAGAAGATGACAAAAGCTGTGGCTGCTATTGATGTTTGGCGTGGGCCCCAGAGAGAGGTATTAAGGCTTGTTTAAATTCTTTCCACTCCTCTGAATTTTATAGAGACTCAGCAACATCACTTAAAAAAAAAGCCATCAAATAGGTTAAATGGTAGTCTAACAACATGCTCTCTGTCACTTTGTCATTCTGATTGACAGAGCTGAGGACTTCTTTCCAGCCCTGTGGGTGTAAGTGCCAAGAAGATAAAAAGAGCCAAGGAAATGACATAAGGTCACCATGTGTCATGATGTCCTGAGTAGGGAATGGTGGCCCAGAGAAGTGGAAGGGCAAGATGTCCTCCCAGGGGCAGCCATCAAACTCATAGAGCAGGACAGTGAAATGCTGAGAGCAAAGGAGCTGCAGGAGCTGGCTGGATGCCAGGGCATGTGGGGCACATGACGAAGCTTCTTCTTTTAGGGGGATAAAATGTCCTGAGCCCCAGAGTCTGAGAGGATAGAGGAATGGGCTGAGAAGGGTCTGTCCTCTGCAGAGCTAGAAGTGAGTGACAGTGGGAACTGGTGTGATGTATGTGTATGTGTATATCCAAATTCATGTTCATATCTGTCATTTTGCTTGATTTATAAGGAATAATCCTAATTATAATGCTACATGTATATTGACTCATTAAATTCTCACAATAGCCCCGAGAGATGAGATAGGCAAATGAGGAAGCCATCCTCTTTCTTGCTTTACAGAGGAGGACACCAAGGTTAGAGGCCATCAGGTGATTAGCCTTAAAACAGGAAAGCATTAATTGTAGGCAAGTCCATGAAAAGGTAGCTGGGTAACATGGCATAGTGATTAATGGCTTAGAATCTGAAATCAAACAGACTTTTATATCCTGGTTCTTCCATAACTGTCATGTTCTCTTAGGAAAGCTACCTAACTTTGAGCCTCAGGTGTCTCAGCTACAAATGAAATTGTGATAAAACACATCTTTGTAGGTGTTTGTAATAATAAAATTAGAAAAAATAGTTAACAGCACAAATCCTGGCACAAGCTAAACATTTAATAAACATTGGTAGCTATTTTTATTGTTGTTTTCTGGCACGTTCCCAAGACAGGATCCAGATATAAGAAAAGATAGGTAGCTAGTTGTCAAAAATGGTGGTCAGGTTAGGAACTGGGTTTTAGAAGCAGGGAAAAACCTAGTTATCTGAATTCAAACAAAAGGTAAGATCAGACTTTAGCAGTAGACCACTCTTATTTGCCTACTCACCATCCCTTCTTTCTTCTTTTAGTAATAGCACCCTACCTTTCCTTTGGGTCACTATGTTTTCCAAATTATTGGTTGCTGTGCTTCAGTGGGGCTCCATTTTCCAGACCATGACAGAGTACCCAACCAGGCCTGGCTGCTTAGAACACCATGTTCCCTGGCTGTGATTGTTTAGCTTTGGACATGTGGACTAAACTAATTAGAGTGCATTATGGGACTTTTTTTTTCTTTCAAACTAGTGGTAAAGAGGCACTGTCTTCCCACTGGCGCTGCAAAGCTACTACAATATAGGTCTGAGGGGCTGGAGGCCATCTTGCTGCCCCAAAGGGAGCATCTTTTTGATGCCATGAAGTTGACCTGGAGGAAGGCAGAGCTGAGAGATAGAGGGAAACTAAGTCCCCGATTACATGGTTTGAGGTAACTGCATAAAACCAGCTCTGCTCCTGGTTGAGGCATTTTTTCTTCCTCTTTATAAATGGAGAGTTTTTGATTCTCAGTTTCAAAATGTCCCCCTTGCTTAATATCTGGAAATGTCTAGAAAACAAGGCCAATCTGTGCCTCAGGTGGGAGCCAAGGTACCCCAAGTCATCTAAGAAGAAGGCTGCAGGGACTCAGGGACAAGCAGCAGCATCTGGGCTATGTGTCCCTCTGTAAAAAAGAGGATGACATTTCTTCTGTCTCTATTTCAGGTATCATTTTCTCTCCTCCAATCCCATTTCTTGAAAAATTTAACTACTAGGAGTTTGTGAAGATGTCACTTCATGGGTTCATTGATAAATGACAGGTGATTTTATGCTTTCCTGAGATAGGTTCAACATGCTAGAGTGTCTTGTGCTACAGACCTTGAAAGATGAGATTCCTGGAAAATGGTTTAATGTGGGTTGTATTGTTCTATCTCACCAACCATTCAGAGAATTTTAATTAAGCTCTGTTGTATTCATCCCTTACCCTTAATAAAGCCCTTTATTTCATAACTCAGTTCAGAATAGTGAAATATTTTGTTTGAAGTACAGCCCCCGCCCATTCACCACACAGGAGGGGTGTACAGTTAAAGGAGTTGGTATAAATGAAAAACCCCTTGAGACTCGTTGAGTGTCAAGGTCTGAGCTGGGAGGGAGAAAGCCCCGGCTCTAATTTCAGCTCTGCTGGAGAGAGACTGGGACAACTCAGCCTTCTTTTCCCAGAGCAAAATGAAGATGCTAAATTTTGTTTACTTCATTGAGCATTGGCAGGAAGTATTAGGAAGACGATGTCTTCAAAGCATAAAAAAGTACTTGGAAAAAAGTCATCATATTACTTGTAGGGCCATGAAGATTCTCTGATGGATGCAACTGCATAAGAAAAATGTGTTATTACAGACTCAATAGCTAGTCCAGGGCGAATGCTGGGGTGTATTCCAAGGACTTTCCTGCTCTGCAAATTCTTTGTTTTTCCTTCAAGCGTGATCACATGCAGTTTTGTGGAGTCAGCACTTTCTTTGTTTCATTGACTGTTGATTACTTCATTAACTCACTACTTATCTCCTGAGTGTTTTACTATTTGTTCAGCACTACAGATAGAAAAAGTGGGTCAAGCATGACTGTTCTTTTATTCAGTCAACATCTATTTATCAAGCACCTACTATGTGCCAAGCAGGGGGGATATAAAGATGGTAGCCATAGTCACTGCCTTCTATAATCTTGCTACTCAAATTGTGGTGAGGGGACCAGGAACATCAGTATCTCCTAGGAGTTTGTTAGAGAAATACAGACAAACGGAATCAGCTTTTAACCAGGATACTAACAAGATCCCTAGGCAATTTGTATGCACATGAAAGTTTGAGAGGCATCTAAGCAGACTTATGTCATGGTGAGTTTAGTGGGAAAATAATGAACTAGTGGTTTAGAAGACTGACTAATACTGGTTGCCAGCTTTCTGCTCTGATGCTTGTAATGGAATGGAAGCAAGTCATTTTTCCATGTTATGACTCAATGTATTATCTTCAAAATAGAGATAATATTATCTGCCCTTCCTCCCTCGTGTGTTATTATGAAGATGAGATAAGAAAACAGTTGCAAAAGTGTAAGTGTTATCCAAAAGTAAGGTATTGCTATTGTAACATTTAAGATTTGGAGAAGCTTCTGTATACTAAGCCTGGCTGCATTGCCCAGGAACTGGAATTTTATTCTGATTTAACAATTGCCTGCATTGTGATTCTGTGTTAAGGCATTCTTATCTCTACCATTCAGAGATGTGAGTAACAGGATTGTGAAGGTGCCAGCATGCAGAGAAGTTCTAGTGCTTGTTAGCTCTAGTTATGCAGAAGTTGTTGTGCTAGACATTTTATGTATTCAACCAATTCAATAAAACTTAATGAGGGCTTGTCTACTTGGAAAAACTTTGGGGTATGGCATGTTTGGTTCCCACCCAAAAGTGGTGTTTAAGATGGTGATGTAATATACAAAACAATTGTAATTCATGATACAATAATGTAGATGCACCGAGTGTGGTTCAGACAATAGGTGAAGACATGGGTAGATTTATAAAACACAAAAGATTTGTGAAACAAGAGGACAACAGATTACCTAAAGATTATATTTTTATCATCTGCTTCTTTAGCAAACTCACAGGGTGGCTGGGTCATGAGACCTCCCAGATGTTGGAGAACAGTATCACTAGATTACTGGAAAATGATGACCCGGCTCCATGTACAAACAAATGCCCTGTCTTAGCCATCAAGTTGGAGAATTCAGACACACAGCACTTAGAACAGAAGCTCTTATTCTTTCCAAACATTTATATTGTTTCTCCAGGAAAGGGCTGTCCTACTGCTTGTCTACATTTAGGAATAATTATTAGATGAAATGAGATTAGGATTTGATTGAAAAAAACTGCCCATGTTCAATTGACAAGGACCATCACTGAACCCATACCTTCCTGTCTATATATCCCCTGCCACCTTGCCCCTCTGAACTACTATTCGGATTCCACGACACAGAATTTGAACACTAAGGGAGTATACTTGGTGAAATAGCAACAATTTGGTGATGATAGAGAGCAGAAAATCAATCTGGAGAAATTAAGTTTTCTTACAGAACACTTAAGCCCTGGGGTAATCATCAGAGTGAATTCCCCCCTCAAAGGCTAAGCTGACCCCCGTCAGCTTTAAATCCCTAGCCCTCCTATTAAAACTGTTTCATATGATAAAGTGAATTAATTGGCTGTTAAGTAAGCCAAAGGGTCTCAATTTCCTACCTCTGCTGATTCAGCAGATTCTCATCTAAGTGAGATTTAAGAGATT
Organism: Pongo pygmaeus; assembly: GCF_028885625.2. Classification (NCBI taxonomy): domain Eukaryota; kingdom Metazoa; phylum Chordata; class Mammalia; order Primates; family Hominidae; genus Pongo; species Pongo pygmaeus. Next base: position 129,791,138 of record NC_072380.2, read on the forward strand.
GGAGTCTACTGAGAGAAAAAGTGGGGGTGTTCAGAAAGCCACTCTTTTGTAGGTTATGCTTCCCTAGCTATAAAATATTCCATAGCGGTGTGAAAATGACCAGTTTCAGTCTCCAGAATCACAGAAGCTGGGAGCAGCCTCAGAAATGGGAATGTAGAGATCTGAATTATACTTTAGACTCTATAAGTTAATTGCCTTCTTTGTCTTTCTCTCTTCTGTCCTCTCTCTCTCTCTCGTTCTGTCTTAGAGACAGGGTCTTGCTCTGTCACCCAAGCTCTAGTGTGGTGGCTACAGTGATCATAGCTCACTGTAGGCTCAAACTCCTGGGCTCAGGTGATCCTCCTGTCTCAGCCTCCTGAATAGCTGGGGCTACAGGCTTGTGCCACCATGCTAATTTTTGAATTTTATTTTTTGTTTATAATTTTAGTTTTTATTTTTATTTTTTGTAGAGACGTGTCATTCTGTTGACCAGGCTGGTCTTGAACTCCTGGTCTCAAGCTACCCTCCTGCCTTGGCCTTCCAAACTGTTGGGATTATAAGTGTGAGCCACAGTTCTCATCTAACCTTCTTTGTCTTCTTAAATAGAAAACCAGCAGGAGGAAATGCTCTAGTTGGTATGTGATGTAAAGTGAAAATAGTGAAAGGTTGTCTTTGCCCAGAATCATCCCTGTCTGCCATTTTGATCCTCTTTTCTCCCATCAATCTTCTGTTTTAATTTTCTTTGTTCCTTTTTGGGGTACTTCTTCTCTTGTCCTACTGCCATTTTGAACTCCCCCCACCCCAAGTTCTTCACCAATTTTGCATTTTGCTAGCAGCAGTAAGTATTCTCTTTACAATCATTCTTTCATTATTATAATTTTATTTCTCTCCACAAATAAGCATTGAGCACCTTCAGAAGACAAACACATGTTTTTTCCTCAGTGAAATTCCTTTTGGGTGAGAAAGTCATATGTCAATCAAGCAAATTAGTGAAATAGGTTAATTTCAGTTACCAATAAATGCAAAACAGTTAAACAGTTGAAGGTCTGAAGATGAGGGTGAAGGATGAGGAGCCACTTTCTTCAGAGTGGGTAGGGAAGGGCTCATTGAGGCTGTGGCATATGAACTGAGATCTCATCAATGAGGAGGGGCCAGCTGTTCTGAGATCTGGGGAGGCTCATTCCATAGAGAGGAAATGCAGATGCAAAGCCACTGGAAGTGCTTGAGGGTGGGCTGACAGGAAGGGGAGTTTTGGGACTTGTCTGGAAGTTGCATTTGCAGAGCAAGCACATTGTTTTGCTTATATTGTGTGTTGGTTGTGTGTTTATATTATGAGTAGCTTAAGGAGGGTTAGTAGAGATTTTTATGGAGGGGAGAAGAGCTCCTCTACCAAACTTCTGTACGCCCTTTCTTGAAGACTTTGGCAAAGACTCAGATAAAAACAAGAAATGACAATAGGACCAGTGTGGTTGGAGTTTGCTGTGTTTGGGCAAGGTGGGATGACCTAAGGCCTAAGAAGTCTACAAGGCCTTATAGGTAGGCAGTGATGGCAAGGCGTTTGAATTTTGTTCTGAATGTGATGGGATGGCACTGGAGGGCTTTGATTAGAAGTGACAGAATGGTGATTTTCATGTTTTGATCTAAAAAATACCCAATTCACAGGCAGCTCCAGAATATGATTAAACTGAACTAAAATACTAAAACAATACTGATGTCACAGACAATTGAAATTCTGTATAATTATCATTTATGATTACTGAAGCTAGGAATGGCATATTGTGTGACTCCTGTTCATAAGGCAACGGCTCAGATGAAATGCAAGATAGAATAAAGGCAATTCTAAGTATCTTAGCTGTAAGTGTACTCTTTCTATTCTGCTCCAAAAAACATATCAGAATGCGTGAGTAGCATAATTATGGGTACTGCTTTCAGGTGTGCCTGGATTTTATATAAAGAATTAGAATTAGAACTCTTCATTACACATTACTCCCAGCATGCCTCCCAAACTGGTAGGTAACCTGTCTGTCCTTGAAGTTACTCTTTTTCTTCTTGCCACCATCAAAGTCTTTTCTCAGGTACCCATCACAGTGAAATCAGAAAAGTTCTGATGGTTTAGTTTACACTCAAGTGACCATAGGAAACAGTGACTTAATATTATTTATTCCCTAAGAATGTGCATTTGAATAGGAGCAATGGTTTCATGTGAGTGAATGCAAGTACGAGTCAAGGTTATAGAAGGCCAGTATTTGGGCAAGAGCCCTTCTTAGAAGTCCTGAAACTACCCCACCTATACAATCCTAATGGTTTAGAATACTGTTTCTTCCTACATCTTGTGGCTTCTATGCCCTTAGAAATGAATGCTGTAGCCCTCCAGAAATGCCTGAGATTCAAAAGGTAATGAAAAATAATTTGTAGCTATCAGCATTTTTGTCTTTCCGAGGAAAGACCCATCTTTAGAATAATTTCTCTTTATATGAAGCAAAAGGGCTCTTCTGAATAACGCAAAACCACTAACAGTTAAAACAATAGCTGATACTGTAGTATTTTCTGTGTGCCAGGCTCTTTTCTAAGCACTTATTTATATTATTTAATCCTGCAACAACCCTATGTAACAGGTATTATTATCAACCCAATTTTATGAACAAAAAAAAAGAGTTATGGTAAATTCATATACTCTAAATATGTGGATAATTTAGGAGTTCTGAATATGTAACATCACCTCCGTAAGAGCTTCAGCCACAGAGTCAGGTCCCAGAGAATCCAATTTATTAATTACTAAACTCATTTCTGCAGAATGCACCAAAGGCTTCCACTGTTGGGAAGGAAGATGCTTTATGAAAAAATTTTAGTCTTGTTAAGAGAGTGCAATAAAGCTATGGAGAGGTTTTCAACTTTTAATTATTTAACAGTGAAATAGAATTTCAGATGAATCCCCCAGATGTAATTTATATTGTAATGTTTTACACTGCTTTATGTACAGATGTCAGGAAAGATGGCTCTAAATGAATTTTATAGGACTTAAGGGAGAGCTTGCAGTTCTAGCTCTAGGGATGAAGGTCTGTCTTCATCTCAGCAGGGAGCTACGAGCATCTCACGAACCAATATGATGAATTCTTCTTTAAAACCTGAAAAGGTCAGAGGTAAAAAGTCCATTCAGACTAAATATTTGACATCTAAGGTAAAATTGTAAGTTAATGCTAACTTTCCTGCTCTGCAAATTCTTTGCAGAGGCCTAATTTGAAAAGGACAATCCAAGTTTTCATTACCTGTATCAGAAATAGTGTTCTGGAAAAGGCTCCAGATAGGCTCTACATGTAGGCTAAGAGAAACTTGAATGTGATGCTGAGATACTGTCTTTTCCTTATGAACATGAGCAAGAATTTATTTGTTAAAGGTCACCAAAACCTCTAACAAGTGTGTGATTACTCTTGTTCTAACTTCTTAAAGACTTAGCTGTTGCAAATTTAACTCAAACATTTTGGGTTACTTTTTCAGTTCAGATGATGTACCTTCCCTCTGTCTCAAAAAAAAAAAAAAAACAAAAAACCAAAAAACAAAAAAACCTTGCAAAATAACAGTTGCTCTCAGATAAAATAAAAGCAACTGCCCATCTGTCATCATTGGTCTTTTAAAACCACAAGTTGTCTTTCTAATTTCTCTTCAACTTTTGACATACAACTCAAAACACCTTTTCACAGACAGGTTATATGGTTATTTCAAATACTGTCTAAAAACCCTATAAAGAGATTTGATTAAATTGGAAGCACAGATGACTGATACTCTTAAAATAATTGCTGCCTTAGTGATTCAACATGTGAGCTCTGCCATTTATTACACTTTTAAGTGAACTAATCTAAATTGAAATCTTCTAAGATCAATAGCTCATTTTTTTTTAACCATGGAGCATTCTTAATGCATTGCCAAGCCAGATAAGTCATATTTTCAGACCTTGAAAGTCTACAGCAGCCTAATGTATATTGGTAGCATATTTTACAGCAGGCTCCTTTTTTTTTTGCACAAATATATTAAAAAATAGCCATTCCAAGTGTGTCTCTAAACACATCTAGTTCCTTTTCTAAGCATACCTCCTCACTTGAAAGATATCATTATTATCTTTTGAAGTGTAAAACTACTTATCAATCTGGTCTTTTATTAACTGAATAACAATTTGAGTCATTCATTTGCATTGCTGTCAGGTGATGGTAAAATTCTGGCAAATTTATAGAAAGAAAATAGTGTAAACAATTCAGTTAACGTAGAAACTCACTCAAAGATGTGGTGTTGGAAATAAGGCAAATTCCTATGGGCCTCTGAGACAGGCCTCATATCTGTGGGGATTCGGATTGGGTAGAAGTCAACTAAGTCAGCCTCCTTTTGTTTGGCTCCCATGGTAAGGAATATAGAGGCCTAATTTGAAAAGGACAATGCAAGTTTTGATTACCTGTATCAGAAATAGTGTTCTGGAAAAGGTTCCAGATAGGCTCTACTTGTAGGCTAAGAGAAACTTGAATGTGATGCTGAGATACTGTGAGGCTAGCAGTAAACAATCATCTCAGAGATCCATTATGTTCACAAAGCAACTCCCAGCTTTGGCTGTTGTCTTCAACACCTTTAGTTCATCTGTTTTGTGTTAGGGAACTACTGGAGATCCTCCTTGGGCTAGAATCTTTGGGGAGTCGGTCCATATTGCTTTTTCCCCCCATCTTCATAATTTAGATTGAGTTTCTAAAGGAAAGGGGAAAGGAGACTGCTGGCCAATGCCGGGGTTTTGGCTGCTGAAGTAACCTCCCTATTTGCCACACCCACGTTAGTCCAAGAGGAAGTCAAGGGGAATGAGAGAAGACTACATTCTTTTAGGAATTATTCTACATGATCACCCCTTCAGTCACTCTTCTTTTTTGCCACAACCTTCCCTGCCCCACCTTACTCCCATATCACATCATCTGGGTGTATGCATAATCATTAAGTTTAAGTTTTATTCTGCATGGCTAATATATAACGCCTTATCCTTAAAACCCTTGCAGGAGACAGAGAGTTTTGGGAGATGGTAGAAGCTATAGTACAGCAGTGCTATATTAAGATAAAATGTAAGGTGTTTTTAGAAATAAATTCAGTAAAGTTGCAGGATATAAAATCAACATATAAAAATCAGTTGTGTTTCTATACATCTATACACTGACCATTAACTATCAGAAAAGGAAATTAAGAAAACAATCCCATTTACGATAGCATCAAGAATAAACTACTTAGGAATAAATCAGAGGTAAAAGACATATGTGCTGAAAACAACATAACATAGATGAAAGAAAAGACATAAGTAAATAAAAAGACATCTTGTGCTCATAAATTGGAAGACTTAATATTGTTCAAATGTGCACACTACCCAAAGTGACTAACAAATTTAATGTAATTTCTGTCAAAATTACAATGGCATTTTTTGCAGAAATAGAAAAAAAAATCCTGTAATTTGTATGGAAACACAAATGACCCAAAATAACTAAAGTAATCTTGAGAAAGAACAAAAATGAAGGTATCACACTTTCTGATTTTAAAACATATTTCATATCTGTAGTAATTAAAACAGTATAGTACTTACATAAAGACAGATATACAGACCGATGGAACAGAATAGAGATCCCAGAAATAAAACCACACATATATAGTGAACTGATCTTTGACAAGGTTGCCAAAAATACATGATGGGGAAGGGATAGTGTCTTCAACAAATGATGTTGGGAAAACTCAATTAGAACATGCAAAAGAATGAAATTGCACCCTTATTTTAAACCATACACAAAAGTCAACTCAAAATGGGTTAAAGATTTAAACATAAGATCTGAAACAGAAGAAACCGTAGAGGGAAAACTTTACAGTATTGGTCTTGGCAATGATTTGTTTGATATGACACCAAAAGCACAGGCAACATAAATGGACTAGTGGGACTACATCAAATTAAAAATCTTCTGCACAACAAGGGACACAATCAACAGAATAAAAAAGGCTACCTACATAAGAAAGGAAAATGTTTGCAAACCATGTATCTGATATGGGGTTAATATCTAAAATATATAGGGAACTTCTAAAAAAAAACCTCTAAAATCAACAAAAACCCACAACCTCTGAACCCAAATAACCTGGTTTAAAAAAGGGGCAAAGGGCTTGAATAGACATTTCTCCAAAAAAATACATTCAAAGGGCCAATAAGTATATGAAAAGATGCTTAGTATCACTAATCATCAGAAAAATGCACATGAAAAGCCACAATGAAATATCACCTCACACCTGTTAGGATGGCCATCAAAAACAAACAAACACACACACAAGCAAAAAATAAGTGTCTCTGAGGTTGTGGAGAAATTGGAACCCTTACTCACAGTCACTAGGAATGTATAGTGTTGCAGCCACTATGGAAAATAATAATATGAAGTTTCCTCAATAAATAAGAAATAGAACTATGGGATCCAGCAATCATACTTCTAACTATTTATCCTAAATAATATAAATCAGTATCTCAAAGAGATATTTGCATTCCCGTGTTTATTGAAGCATTTTTCACAATAGCCAAGATGTGGAAGTAGCCTAAACATTCATTAATGGATGATTGGATAATGAAAACATGGTATATACATACAATGGAATATTATTCAGTCTTACAAAGGAAGGGGATTCTGCTGTCTTATTCCATTCAGACTAATATAACAAAACACCATAAACCAGGCTGCTGATACACAACAGAAATCTATTTCTCACAGTTCTAGAGGGTGGGAATCCAAGATCACGATAATGGCAGATTCAGTGTCTGGGGAGGGCCCACTTTCTAGTTCCCAGATGGTGCCTTCTTGCTGCGTCCTCACATGATTCTCTCTTGTGCCTCTTTTATAAGAACACCAATCTCATTCATGAGGACTCTGCCCTTATGAACTGAATCACCTCCCAAAGATGCCACCTCCTAATACTATCGCATTGGTGATTAGATTTAAACATGAATTGGAGGGGTATGCAAATATTCAGACTGTAGCACCTTCCTACGCTGCAACGTGGATGAACCTTGAAGGCATTCTAAGTGAAATAAGCCAGTCACAAAAGGACAAATACTGCATGATTCCATTTATACAAGGTGTCTAAAACAGTCAAACTCAGAAGCAAAAAGTAGAATGATAGTTGCCAGGGATTGTGGGGGAGGGGGAAATGGTGAGTTGCTGTTGAGTGGATATGAAGTTTCAGTTAAGCAACATGGAAAAGTTCTAAAGACCTAAACATTGTGCTGATAGTTAACAATACTATACACTCAGAAAACTTTGTTAAGATAGTAGGTCTCATGTTTTTCACAATAACAAACATATAAAATGTAGTTTGTCACTATCCTCTATGATATGTGGAATTTAACTGAAATGGAAATCAGGGTATTAGAGTGGTCCTTTTTATGTCATATTGCTTTATTGGGTGTTTATACTTAAGCTAATTACTAATTAGTAACTGAGGCTTAGAAGCAGTGATAAGACTGGCCTTTGTATGGCCTGTAGACTTATTCTAATTGCTTTATAGTAGGATTGTATGTGGGAAATTGAGATTAAGAGAACTGCTTACAGCTGCAACATTTGGGCCCTGACATCCTTTAATAATAGGTGACATGTCTTGAGAGCTTATGAAGTGTTAGGCACTATTGTAAGCACTATTCATTCATTATCTGACTTGATAATTACAACAATACAGTAAGTTGGATACTATTATAATTGTCCACCTTTTACACGTAAGGAAACTGATTAAATCACTTTCCCAAAGTTATCTAGCTCATGAATGGCAGAACTGGGATTCAAACCCAGGCCTTTCACCTACAAGGCTTGTAACTCTTAATCATCCAACCTTTCCCTCTCCTTGTCTGTTCTCTTCATTGCTTCCAAGAGCTGGGCTTACCATCTACAAGCACTCTTCATCTGAGTACTGACGTCTACTGTGGCCCCAGATGAATGCACAGTTGAGGTAGGCAATTTTAAACATTGTCTTACTCTCTTTTAGTGGAACCTGATTATAGGCCACATGCCACACTCAGGCTCTGGGTGTTTTAGTGAAGACCTCCCTTATTGAAGTCTAAGTCTCTTTTCTGGCAAGGATCACAGAGCTTTGTCATGTCTTTGGTGTCCTTGTTGAAGACCAGACTGCCTTTCTTCCACAGAGGACCACAGTCTCCTTTCCCCTCTGTGGACTCTGCTCCTCTGTTTAGAAATCCCTAAGTCAATTGCTTCCCAAATAATGATGGAGCTTGTGATGGTTTTTGAAATGTACTGGGCATTCCTTTATATTATTAGAATATACACTCCACTGGAGAGGAACCAGTTGGACTTATTCACTATTGCACCTTTATCACTAAGCCCATTGCTTGGCATGGACTAGGCACGTAATGAATATTTGTTGAATGAATTAATGGGAAGTTTCTCCATCTTCTGTCTCACCTTAGAGGGCAGACCTCAGGTCAGGCTTCATCTCCTTTACTTTCATCATTTGCTCCTTGCCACTGGGAAACTAACCACCCTCTTCTGGGTCTAAGTTTTAATAATGGCGACAGACAGGATGTGTCTACATTTAAACCTTCTCATTTATTCAGATGACACAGAGACTAAAGGTCTACTCCCTGACCAAATGCCTTCATGTTTTAAAAATGTAATCTAGCTGATTTTATGCAATGCATAAACAGACATCAGAATGAGACTAATGGATGACATTTACATAAACAGGCTATCAATATTAAAATAGCATGAAGGAATCTTTAAATGTAGCATTAATTAGAAACCTGAACTAATTTCATTATTAGGCATTGATACCCTGGGAAAATGATCATACTTCTTGAAATGTGGAAATAAAAGTTTATGAGATAGTGTTTGTGTGAAGAGTAATATAAAAGTTTCATAATGTAAAGCAATATTTGATTTTTAAAATTATGCTTTATAGCAATTACATATTTTACTTTGTCATTTTTAACAGCTTTTTTGAGGTATAATTCACCTACAATAAAGTTCACTTAAGTGTATAATTCAATGATTTTTAGTAAATTGACAGAGTTGTACAATATCACATTTTAATTTTATAACACAATATGTCATTCTTAATGTATTTCACATTAAGATCTGCTGTACAACATAGTTATAGTTGCTTATTTTAATTTCTCAATTCATTTATAAATGACTGAAAGGACATTGAAGATTTTGGAAACTATTGATGAGGAAATTGAACAAAGCTTGCATTGGATATTGGCTAGTGCAGTTGGTATGTTAACTTGCTGTGGGAAATCCTCTCATCTCTCACCCTTGGTGTGCACATTCTTATTATATCTTTGAGAAGCAAGTGCCTGATTAATTTCAACATGATAGGCTCTTGACAGGAGATGTCCCAGGAGAGGCAAAGCTGGGGAAGAGTGTGGATGGGAATTAGGACCAACTGATTCCCAGGAGCACATTTTCCAAAAGTAGTGCCTTTTCATGCATTGAGACTCATATAGATTATTGTGAAAGGATAGAACCTGTTTTATGAGCTCATTCCTGTGATTGTAAAAACTGGTCTAGGGAGATGAATCTTTAGTTATAGGGAGAGGGGAGTAAAGGATTGTGCCATGCTTTTACAGTAAGAATATTGTATTAGTCAGAAGAGGCTAGTTGATGCTGCACAAACAAATGAGCAATAGATCTCAGATGCTCACAGCTACAAAGATTTGCTTCCCCTCATGTTACAAGCCCAATGCAGGTCAGTAGAGAGGCTCTGCTGATTCATTGTTACAATTCCTGCACCTCGGCTCATGCAGGCTCAATTTCCACCCAGGCTTTCACGGTTGCCACAGCAGGCAAAATCAGTGCTGTGGGATCTCACATTGGCATTTAAATACCTCCACCAAAAAGTAATTCATATGACTTTCGCTCTCAACCCACTGGGAAGAATTAGCAACATGACCACATCCAATTTCCAATCTCAAAAGGGCAGAGAAGTCCTCCCTTGTATCCAGAAAAAAAAAAAAAAAATAGAAAATCAGTGAACAACAGTAAAGGAACAGAAAATCCAATACTGCATGTTCTCACTTATAAGTGGGAGCTAAACATTGAGCACATTATGTACATAAATATGAGAACCATAGACACTGTGGACTACTAGGTGGGGGAGGGTGTGGGCTGAAAAACTACCTATTGGGTACCGTGCTTACTACCTGGATGATGGGATCCATACCCAAAACCTCAACATCCCACAATATCCACATGCAACGTACCTGTACATGTACCCCTTGTATCTAAAATAAAAGTTGAAATAAAAAATCAGTAAAGATTGTTACATACATAGCATCTAATGAAATGAAGGAAAACATCAACAATAAAAAAAAATTGAGATACCAAAATTCTAACATCAAGTTTCTTTTTAGTGAAAGAACTCTTTTCATTTGGGAAAATAATTTGATATGCATCTTGGGGTGAGGGTTAAGAACTAACAAACTGAGCAACTGATCTCCAGGTAGTTTAATAAGAATATATACAGGATTTTTATCAGAATAAGAAGTTTTGGTGTTGCCTTGATTGCATTTGAGATTCTTGAATCTAGTCTCCAAATATGGATATGTAGTTTTGTCTTACGGGTTTTGGTAATTTTCATTTACTCCATTCTTTTACAGTTTTTATCATTCTTTCTCCATTTTACATGAGCCCTGATTTGTGTGACTCTAATGTGGTCAGCAGAGGAACCAGTAGTTTATGCCACTGATTTCCATTCCTACTTCTTGAGCCTCAGACAGCACTAACATGTTAGGAATGTCTTTTTAGCTCAAGAGAAAAATTCACCAAATATTTTTGTGAATGGAGATGTGTATGGGAAATTTGTGCTATTAGCAGGAGTGGCACTATGAAGGACCTCCACCAGCAGCATCTCTTGAGGTCAGAAAATCAGTGTGGCTAGGATGCTTGGAAATGAAAAGCTTCCTCCTCCAGATTTCGCCAGGTGGTTGTGCCCTTTACTAATTTCAGCTGCAGTTACAAGAATGATAAAATGGAGAAATAAATATTTGTGCAATGACTGAGAAAAGGCAATTAGTTTTGCACCAATGAGAAATAATGTAGAACTCCTCATGTCTCATAATAAATTGGCTCTCTCCACATATATTTAAGAATGCATATATACAGTACAAATGTACTTAAATTTAAATAGCACTAGAATAAAACATATTCTGCAAGTTTTAGTAAAAAAGAGGCAATATAATTTCTGTATTTTAGGAAGAAAAAAATAGGATCTGTAATAATAGGATCTGGGTGTATAATAATTGATCTAGTGAATGTCAGTGTTTTTTGTTTTCTCCCAGAATGCATCAGCTTCAATGATCGTCTCCTCTCACTAGCTGTGTTTTTCCCCCCTCGAGGAAGCACAGAAGAAACTAAAACCTGCCAGTTAGCAATGCAATTTCAAGCTTAATATTCTTTTTTATGGCAAAAATATTATTATATTATTATTCAAAAATAATATTCTTTTTTTATGGCAAAAATATTATTTTTTATGGCAAAAAAAGTCCAATCGAGTATAGCTTTTTCTCCATGTTACTTGACTTGACAGCTAGATCTCAAAGTACTTTGTGATTTTCTTTTTTATTTGATGAGGCAGAATTGCCTACATGATAACAGGCTGGTTTTATGTATGAAGTATTAATATGAATAGTCTTCACTTATTAAGCAATTACTATGAGCTTTATATATGAAATTTATTTTATCTAAATTATTGCATTTAATTTTTATAAATATCTTAGAGAAATTAGGATTAGAGAAAAGTAATTTGTCCCCATTTTATATGTAAGAAAACAGGTTCAGAAGATTTTGATTACCTGGTTGGTGAATGGTACCCAAGTCTTCTGACTTCAAAGGCTTTACTCTGAATCACTCACTATGTAATGGCTTTCTCATCAGTACATTCCATCCATCATCCACTGACCCATCCATCCATCCATCCATCCATCCATCCATCCATCCATCCATCCATTTATTGATTTATAAAAAATATATTCTTCACCCATGATATGCCAGATACCATTTATGAAGAACTGGGGAAACAACAGTGTGGAAAGAGCTGAAGCCCCTAGCCACTAACAGCTTATATTCTCATAGGAGTAGATGAGATGAGAAACAAACAAACAAAATTAAAGATGGAAGAGAGATAGCAATAAGAGTGCTGAAAGGAATGAAGAGTACAGTGTGGAAAGGAAAAACTTGAAATAGCTAAGCGCATTGTGCTTCTCACAGGGGGGTCTGAGAGGGGCTGTCTGAGGAGGTGATATCTGGCAGGATGAGAATGCAGCATCTGTGTGCACAGCCAGCGGGAGAGCACATGTTCCAGGCAAAGGTGACAGTACTGGGGCATCTAATAGTGCCATTTCCAGGTAACTGAAGCTTACTCTTGAGTGCCAATTTTAAAAGCAAAGTAGCCAGTTCAGTGGAAACTGTCTACAATTCATTACACGCCATACTGCTTTCTAGAAGAGAGGCCACTGGACCTGTCCTTGGGTTTTTATTTATGACATTAACCACAGGCATATAAATGTATTCATTTTAGCTAAGCATCTCTAAAGCCTAATTGGTATGCATTCCAAATTATTTTTGAAACCTAGGAAAAAGAAGTCTCATGTGGAAGTTCTTAGGGAAAAATGATGGGCAGCTCACACTTATAATTAGTCTTTTCACATTACTTAATGTTTTAAATTACTTTTTCTTTGGTAATCTTCCCATTTCCTCTCATCTACTGAATAATAAGCTGCTGAGTGTTTGTAAACACTACACTGAAGAGCAATAACTAAAACTCTTCATGAAAGAGATCCGCGGTGTAGAGCAACAAAGATAATATTGCCCTTAGGTTGTTGGAAGAGACATTATTTCTTGTGCTCTGTCATTGTCTCTCACAATTAGACTAAGCAGGAAAAGATTCACCTTCTTCTGACATTTTCCTGAAAGATAGGAAAATATTTGAATTTATGTGACAAAGTAAATGTTTCATTTTAAGTTGTCTAACTGTTCAGCACAATGTTATAAGTTTGTATCTGTAATTCCAGGCTCTAGAGAGTATTAAAGCCATGAGAAATTATCAGATGATGTGTAGTGTGTGATGTTGTTTTTGATTGATTGACAGAGTCAGATCTAATAATCCCAAGGGCTAAGATAGGTGTTTCTAATTTTTAGTGTTGATACTGAAGGTAACTGGCCTGGAGGTATTCACTTTTTTCCTTCCTCCGTCTTTATTCTGGTTTTATGAATGAATTTATGTACTTTAAGGATAGAATGTTGGCAATGCTGTGTGACATGTTGCTAGCTTGCAATGAGTTGTATATCACCCAGTACCAAATGTATTTCTTTTCAGAGGCAATTCTCTCTTATATTATAAATTCTCAGAGAGCAGAAGTTACGCCTGTCTAAATTGCTTGAGTATAGCATCAGCTTAGAGCTTAGCCATTAGAAGTAGGAATTTTGTTAAGGCATAGATAGAAGAGGACATGGCGATTGTTGGGTTGAGCAATTACCTGAGTTATCTCCTAGGGCTCCTTGCTTTCTTCTTTCAGTTTTCTCCCAGTGAAAAACCACTTCTGTGAACTGTAGCCTGTTCAATCTGCTAGTAAACAAGAGGTGAGTGAGAAGTGGGCGTGCACTTGCTGACTTATGGGGAGTTATGGCACAGAGGCCACAAACATCACACCTTCCCAGTCCAGGAGGCAGAGGACTAGGAGTTTCCTAGCAGCCGCCACAGGAAAGGAAATAGTCTCATTACTGATGCTTCATTACTGATGCTACCTTATAGTCACCAGACTGCTGTCTGGCAAATTTGGTATAAAAAGGTGTGTGTATGTGTGTGTGTGTGTGTGCATGCTCATAAATACACAAAGAATTTGATAAAGACATTCAGAATATTGTTTTAAAAAATAGTATGCTCCCTGCGTTATTGCCTAGGGTAAGAAGAAGACTTGCTGCCCACTGTCTACACTCTTGAAATTTAAAACACCTTGCTGAGCACATGTGTTACTTTTTAAATTAGAAAAATGTTAAAAGTTTCATTTAGCTGGCAGTTAATGGGTAGTACTTTTTATTTATTTTAGCAAGAAATGACTTCTCAATCCTTAGCATAAATAGTGTACACAACGAAATACTTGGGAAGTGTTTCCTTTAGTCTGAAGGAGAAAGGGGATTATTTTTACTGACAAGAGCCTTCTGAGGTTTCACAGTGGTGTCATTCACTTTTTTTCTGGTTAGGAAATTGGGGCAGAAAGAAGCAAACATATTCAGTGACACACTGAAAATCAGTAAGAGGGAAAGAATTCGAACTCATAGCCCACAAATATACCAACTGAATGCATTCAGCTTGAAAACATGTTCGTTTCAGCAGTGACATGAGTTAAAATCGGTGCTTGGGCTGGATTCAGGTGTCAAGTGTGCTAGTCTTGAGAAGAACTATCCTCAGAGCAGAATTTAATACACTGTTGGGTAGCAATTAGATAATCACATCTACCCAGCAAGGAGTTTCAATTAGTAGCTAATGACTATGTTGAATAAAAGTAGAATGCTCCAGGACTTTTCATCTGGCCAGTTAGCACTGCAATGGATGTGTTTGAGCAGACAATGAATCCGTTGTGCTCAAACTTTAGGACTAGTCCGTGTACCTCACTTTAGTTGGGAGCCTTGTGTTTATTAAAAAGTTAGGAGAAATGACCGTATGGTATAAAGTGGATTAAAAATAAATGTTCTTCATTTGTTGTCAGCAATATCCATATAATGATGATTCTAAGAAGTGATGGAAAATTAGTATCCACTGGGACATCATTTTAATCATAGAATTGATTTCTACTTTTGTTTCCTTCCATAGGAAAAGTTCAAGGGATGTCTGAGTTTATTATTCACCAGGTTTCTTGGGAAACTAACTTGTGACTAGGAAATGCAAATTATTCCAAATTCCATTCTAACAGCTCTTATTAAAAATTTCATATTGCTTTGTCATATTGATTTTTGTTATATATATATATAATACCTAAAATAGGAAAACATTGTAATTGTGTCCTGATATTATTTTTTAACAGTTTAATATGAAAGTTTAAAATGAAATTTTTATTTTGTGAATGATAACGTATTATATTTCTGGTGGAGACTCAGAGAATAATCTTTGTTTTAGATTCTGAATGGTAAAGGGGAATATTATATAAGGCTTTTAAAATCTGTTGCTAAATACAATGTTTTCAATAATGTTTTGTGTTTGTTTGTTATAATTAAATAAACATTTTTGTTCTCTTTTGGAGTTAGCTGACTGCAAAGGAAATGGAAACTCCTGTCATCTGCTCACTGATCAATATCTGGGTGACTTGGTCAAGAGTTTAGGGTTGCAAAAGGTGATAAGGTGCCTCACTTGTCTTCACTGGATGCAGATTAAAATAACTCATCTCCTGATGGTAGTGGTGAGATTTGCTACAATTGGATTAGCAGCATTTTAAACTGTAGACTTACTGGAAGCAAATTCACTAATACCAAAAGAAGAGATGAATTAGTTGTAACGCCTTGTGGTTGTGCTTCCAAGCAGGAAAGACAGCTGCCGTCCCTTGATGCATTTTGGATTCAATGTGAAAAGCAACGGTTCAGTCTTTCATGGGAAAGCTCTGAGGCAGCTTTGTCTTGTCTCCTGAACTATCTCCTGAGAGAAAGTATTGTCAGCCAGGAGTCAAATAAATCCAGGCCTGGAGATTCATAGGAGACGATGAGCTTTGCCTTTGCTCTGTTGGTATTCATCTGGGAATACTCTGTGAAAATCCATTTCCCAAAGATGAATTATGATCCCCTAAAACCTTTCACTGAAGGAAAATAAACAGTGCCCATGAAAATTAAATGGTGGCATTCCAGATAATAAGAGGGCTCTATTATTATTATTATTATTATTATTATTATTAAATTTGAGCATTTAATGTTTTAGTTTTCAGTGATGCTCTGTGCATTTATAGACCAAGGAGTTGGAATATTAGAAAGTATATTTTTGTCTACTTTTCTATTCTAATGCTTTAAAGTAATGGATAGGTTCTTTGTAATCCTCTCTTGCCTTTTTATATAAATAAAAAGACATAGTTGTGAGATTATGAAGCCAAAAGACCATTGTTTTGGAGTTTGTAAGACATAATCAACCATATCTCACCTAAAGGGTGCTTTTGAGGGTTAATTAGTTCAAATTTGCAGAGTGCTTGGAAAAAGAAGTGTGGTATATGGAGAAGAATTGAAGAAATACACACTTCATAAACACTTCAAGCAGCTAGCCCCAATATTTCTCCCCCCAAAAATAATGCTAGTTCATTTTTCTATCATTTATTTGCATCTACGAGACTTAATAAAATATTTCTTTTATTCTTTTAGTATGAATATTTTATCAAGTCTTTCTATTCTTAACAAATACAAACTGCATTTTCACCAGAATATTTCTACAGCTCAATCTCTTTAAAAATAGTAGTAGTAAAAAAATTATATGGTCCTATTTATCAAGAAAGAAACATCATATGGCTTTCGGTCCATTTTCAAGCAATGTATAAAATATTGGAAATGGTTTGTGTTTTATACGTTTACTTTAGATTAAAATAAATTTTTCATACAAATTTAAATTTAAATTTAAATTTAAAATACAATCCAATTAAATTTCTAATGTCTTTGTTTTCACATTTCTAGATGAAACGTCTGAAATACTCACACTGTAGTAATAACCATAAAGTTACCTTGCTAAGAAAATACTACAATCTTTATAGTTATGTGAGAATGCATGAGTCCAGAATCTTTAGTGGGTGATTACACTGGTTGAGTATGAATTGCCTCCCCTGTTGTGGAAGACAGCTCCATAGTGAAGATCATTCTGAATGGCACTCTACTGGTGAGCGGGTAGAATGAGGCAGACATCAATCTAATTTGAGAAAGTAGAGTCCAGAGGGTTTGAGAGATCTACCCAAAGTCATAGAGCCGATAGCTGAAGTCCCCAGATCTTCCTTTTCAATAACCTTTATTTCCTTGATGGATGCTTCATTCACAGGTAATTCTTAGCCTTCTGCTAAGGCTGGAGCCAATTTCTCAGCAATAGCTAAACATTTCACTTAGCCATGGCCCAGTGTATAGAAACTCACAGTTATATAAAACTGGTTATATGTCAGAGACTATGCTAAGAACTTTTATACGTATTATCTCTTTTCCTCTTCACAACAACTCTGTAAGATGGATTCAATTAATACTCCCATTTTACAGGTGAGAAACTGAAAAACACAGTGGTCAGGCAACTTGTTCAAGGTCACGTATCTAAGAAAGTGGTCAAACCAGAAACTAAAATTGTCTGCCTAACTTGAAAACTCATATATTAAACCGCTTCACCACACTACCTCTCCACACCAACAGGAAAAAGCAAAACATGATGAAAGTCCACATTTATTATTTAAAAACAGGCACATTTCTATGTCTGATTTAAAAAGATGGTTGCATGCACACATTGGCAACATGAAGTATTTCTGAAATACGAGTTTAAATATGGGGAACACAAATTGTAAGTACTTGGTACTTTAGTATCTAGGGATAATGATGGTAGCTTTTTATAAATCCATACATCCTTTCTACAAGTGAAATATCCAACAATGTTTGTTTAAGATACTTGTGAAATTATTTTTGCACAAGTATTAGCTACTGTTTGTAACACCCTATTAAGAAATTGTTGCTGACAACAGCTAGGACTGAAGAGCCAAACCAGTTCTTCAGTGATGTTGGTGATGTTCTTGTGCCTGACAGAATACTTATTTCCACAGGTAGCTGTTATAGATTGTGTGTTTCCCATTCAGTTACTCCAAGCTTGTGAAGGAGAGTGGGCGGAGAGGACAACCTGTAATTCGGGATGGTTTGGAAGCCGGTTGCCTAGGAAACTGAAATGAACAGCGTAATGCCCACTAAAACCAATGTCAACAGGGGATGGGATTTTCCTTTTTGATCCAAGTTGCTTTCAAAATATATATTCTATGCTGCTTGTGGAGCCCAGTTAGGCCATTGGCCCTTGGTGGGCAGTTCATGCCAAAGTAGACCAAAGGTTAGTCAGGGAGGATGAGAGATTTTTCATAAATGTTGTGCTGACAAAATATTTGAGAGAGAGAATGACGGTGCAGTTAAAATGAACTTGTAAGAGGATAAGGTGATCAGCAGATGCATATTTTACATAATATAATATGCAATTCTTGATCATAACTTATCTGCATCTAAACTTATGGCAGCAAAACTTACTTTTTAAGCATAATTTTATTTGCTGTAATCTACTGTTTCCTGTTCTTATGCTACTCACACTGGAAGCTTTGCTTTATGGTAATCATCTTCAAGAGTGACTTTTGGGATTCATAAATCTTTGATGAAAATCTTAATTAATTTCCCAATACTTTATAAATACGTACATTTTTATTAGTAAATGTAACATACATATCCACACATACATTTTAGGTATCTATATATGTGAGCATATATATTTAATTTGAACCATATAAAATTGCTGATATTAGACCACATAGGACTTATATAGTTTATCTTATAGACAAATAGAAGAGATCATAGGATACATTTTTGACAGGGGGTAGCAGTATTTTTTGTTATTTTGTTTGGGTCTCTCGTCTCTTTTCCCATCTTCACTTTTCCCTGGCCTACATCAACCCCATCCTACTCTCACTTTATTCTTGCCCCATAGGCAATCCACATTAACTACCTGGCATATATCCTTCACACTCATTATAAATTATATGTCAATTATGTATGTATGTATGTCAGTTATAAATAGACATACATAGATCTATACATCCGTATTTGTACTACAGGCAAAGTTTGCACTGAGGAATCTCAAACTTCCAGATTGTTTATTTCCTGTTGATATCTATAGCCAAATATTCTCCTTCCTGATTTGAAAATATTGCTTATCTCTTCTTTTTTGTGCTTAATGAATTTCAGACTGATTTAAAGTAGTTTCCTCATTTTTTGACATTCATTCACTTGAATTCTATTTCTCTCGTCTGTGCTAGAAACTATTCACAAATGATTCAAGCTGTGATGTATGGCAGTGTGTCACACAGGTGGATTAGTAATTCTTTTCTGGTTTTCTACTTTCGCCTCCACAGAATAACCGATTACTTTGTAAGGTTAAGAGTAAGAATATACGAGAAAAAATACATTGGTTTTTATTCTGCTAACAGTAGACCCAGGATTTCAATGCCTTCACTTGCAAGGAAAGGGCTCCCCCAGAGCCTCTTAAAGGCTCCCAACTGTATGAGCAAAGTTAAGGATCAGTAAGAGTAGGGTCATATGAGAAGACCTTAGAATTTATGTTATAGATGAGAGTGTTTGAAATCTTAAGATAATAAGAGGTACAGCTATACCACAGATGCGATAGGAGACCTAATATTCTTATTCTGAACCAAAGGTGACTTCTCCTGTCACTGCCTATGACAATTGGCATTGAACCCCATCCTCCTTTTAGAGCACAATATTCATTTTATTAGGCCATTGTGAGAGATCTCAGCTCAGCATAATGGGCAACTTCCCGTGACTCTGGGCCACTGGGTTATTCTGGGACTTAACTACTCTGAGTTTTCTCACTAGAAAGTTAGTGTTCACACAAGGAAAAGGCAACAAGAACCTAGTGGTCTGGGGTTTACTCCTATCCTCCAGTCTGCACAACCCCCTCTTTCTGCACCCTTGTGTACATCTTTATAGGTATTGAAACCTTTTGCCCACACACAAATGCCTACTGTTTGTCCAGGCTCTTGCCATAAGGCTATAGTTCTTTCTTTTATTTGGGAAGGAAAGTACTTTGTAATGAAGTAAAATGCCGATTCCTAGGAGTTGAGTCTGAGGTCTCCCAGGAGCAACTCAGAGGCTTCATTCCTCAGAGCTGGAACTGGCATCCTTGTTAGGGTTTCCCTGGGTGAATCCTTGATCCTTAGTAGAGGGTACCTTGACCAGGGAGAACAAAGCTCACTCTGGTTCTTGTATTTTGGAGGGCTGTTATTTACGGAGAAGCAGAGTTTGTCCTTCTCTTGCCAGTCAAAAGGATTTCAAAGCTGCTGTACCAAGAACTGTTTTCAGATTACTGGTTTCAGAAACTATTGACCCTTGTCCTCCCTTTCAATAGTGAAATCCTGAAATGGTCCTAGGAGAGACAAGTAAATTCTGACAGCTGCTTAGAGGTCATCTTAGAACTAAATTCCAAAGAAATAATTTTAGGCTGATAAAGAGTCCAGAAAAAGGAGGAGGGAGAGAAAAAGAAAGAATTAGATTAGTGTACAGAATGGTAGCTATTTGCAGCTCACCCACGTGTGCTCTGAAGGTCAAAACCCTACATCAGCAATTTGTAGCAAGCTCTTGAGCTCCTCTACCTCTTAGAAAGCACAGTTGAATCAGATATCATGTGAAAGACATACACACTTCATATAATGCTACCTGCAAGTCTCCCTAGAAAAGCAGTTTTTGTAGGTGAAAACAATGAAGCCAGGTAATATTCCAAGGAGGCTGTAATTTTAGCAGACCTACCAACAACACTGATGTAGGAAGCTCATTATTTTAATTTCTGGAGTCTTTTAATTTTTTCTTTAGAAAGTGTATAAATAATTGCAGTGCTGCTTTGCTTCCAAAACCGGGCAGTGAGTTCAACAACAACGACAACAACAGCTGCAGCTCATTCTGGCCGTCATGGAGTTTCTTGAAAGAACGTATCTTGTGAATGATAAAGCTGCCAAGATGTATGCTTTCACACTAGAAAGGTAATAGATGTCTGTGTCTGCTTCACAATTTTCTCTCTTGAATATCATCCAATTAATTCTTATACCTTGTTGCTTCTGAATTGTAAGCCTTTACTCTGCAACTTGGGGGCACTCTGGAACATTTTATAAGTTGTTGACTGACATGTATTTTATATTCTGAAAAATGCAATACTTTATATAGTTGATTTGATTCCTTAAATATCCTAAGTGCATAAGGAACACATTTTATTGGTGTGTTTTTCATCTGTAGTGTTTATTCCAGAAAATAGACCTATATAATCTGTTTACTTTACCTTTTCTCAATTATTCTCAATTTTAAGATAGATAGTAAATTTTATTATATTATATTTAGAAAAAGTTAAGACTTCAACTATATGGCAAAATTGTGGTCGTATTGATCTTAAAATGAGCTTTTGTTTTCATGCTCATAAAGTATCATTATTAATATACATACCTATAATAAATATAGCTGATTTTAATGTTCTACAAAGTATTCGATTTCTTTTTAATGTCTCCCACAGTGTCACATGCAATACATTCATTCATTTTTCACTTGGTTAACATTTATTGATTGAACACACCTGTGCTAAGTGCAGAACTTACAATGAGAAAGAAAAAAATGTCTAGTTTCAGATCTTTGTCCTCTTGAAACTTAGTCTAATGTGAAATACATATTAGAACTAGGCAATTACAAAACAGTGTATTCGTGTCATATTGAGGGTGTTCAATAAGAATAACCGGACTTTGGAATCAGAGGAAGCTTTCTCAGAAGTAATAGGCTAAGAGCTAAAAATAAAAAGGAATTAAAGTAGGGTTAGGGATAACCTACATAGAAAATAGTTTTAAGGAAAGTTTTCCAGACTTAGATAATTGCACAGTAAATATACTTTCACATACATAAGAATGTGAGCTTGGTTTGTTTGAGGAGTTGAATCTGAGTGGGGTTCAAAAAAGGAACACATTCAGTGAATATAAATGAGCAAATGAAAATCTGAAAAGAATTCATGTTAGAAGAAGAATTTAAGAGAATACTTGCCCATTAATAATACGTGTAATGTTCTTGTTTGTTTCACAAAGCCAAACTAATATTCTAAGGAGTAGTGATACTATGTTTGGGAGCATCAAATATTTTAGTAACAGCAAAGAGACTTTATAAAAAGGATATTTATAACTTGGCTTAAAACAAAGAATCTAGCAATCTCACATTAGAATTATTTTTCTTAGAAAATAATATTAGATATGATGTATTGAGGTTATTAACATAAAAAACAAAGCCTTGTGGTAAGTCAGGCAGAAGTTTTGGACAAAAAAATTGTTAACCCTACGGATACTATCAATAGAGCATCTCCACATTACTGAAATAACAATATTTCCCTTCTCATTAACATAGACTATTAGCATTTTGTTGCACAAATAAGCCAACCACTTATAGTTACAAAGTCTCATTCGCCCCATAAATAGGTATGGTTTTCAGGACACAGTGTTTATAAGAATTGTCAAACTCATTTGTATTTTCTTGTCAAGGGAAATAAATTAAATCTGGAAGAGATTATTTATCTTGATCCCTCATTTTACCATGTAGGAAACTGAATGCCAGATAGAACAAATGCCTTTCTTGAGGTCAGAATAAATGTGTTTCTTGAGGGCAGATGGCTAATTACAACAGAACTGGGCTGTGGACCCAGGCCCCCTGCTTGTTAATTTAGTGTTCCCCTTCTCCCTCTACATCTCCTGTACCCATATATCCACCATGTGGGCTCCTGAATCCTTAATCTAGCTCCTCCTTAGGTCACATGTCCCTGAATTCCCTCACTTACTCACTTCTTCCCTCACCTCTCCCAATCTATCTCATTTATTTTGTTCTGTCTCTATTAGTTGTAGATAACTTTGTCCCGTAATATTCCTCCTCTTTTCTCCTTCTACCTCTTTTTCTTTCTACTTATTATCAGCTTTCTATTTAAATTGTTACTGGCTGTTAAGAAACTTAATCTGAAGAAAACTTTATTATCTAATTCCACAAATGGAGTGTTCCATTTATCTGTGGCTGTGCAACAAACTACCCCAAGATGTAGTGGCTTAAACAACAACTATTTTATTACGATTCTCTGGGTCAGGATTTGGGCAGCATTCCATGTGATATTAGTTGGAATGGAAGGCTGCATTCTGCTGGTATCTGGGCTAGGCTAAAAGGTTTAAGATGGCTTCACTCACATGACTTAGATCTTTGTGTTGGCTTTTACCTGGGGCAGGGGTCTTAATTCTTCTTCCCATGGCTTCTCTCCCTGCATGGTGTCTCACTTTATCTGGTTAGCCTGGAATTCCTTATGTGACAGTCCAGAGTAGCAAGAGAGCAATAGTGGAAGCTGACCATTCTCAGATAGCTTAAGCCCAGAACTGGCACAATATCATTTTTATCACAATTTATGGGTTAAAGCAAGTCCCAAGTCTCAGATTCCATGGGTGAGGCAATAGATTCTATCTCTTGATTGCATGTGCATATTGGATGACAGGAATTGCTGGAGGTAATCTTTACAGGCATTCTACCACAGGAAGTAGTAATATTGGACCCAGTAGGTGCCATGAACCATATTTTTTACCCTCTTCATTCTCTCCAAATCTGTTTCATTGATGGGATTTTCTGGGCTTTGGGTTCATTGTAGCAAAAAAAAAAAGAAAAAAGAAAAAAAAAAAAGTAGTGTAAAGTTGAACTACAACACGAAAAACAATCAATGTTTTTCTTGGTGCTAGGTGGAAGGGATCAAGTTTCTCTTTTCCCCAAGCCATATGTTGAAGAAGTACAGAGGAAGTAAGGGCAGGGACAGATGGTAGAGGTAAACTGCTAGAACCTTTTCAACAACTATTTAACTGCTAAAAATTATAAAAAAGAAATGAAAATCTCTGGAAGTTGTCTTAAGGGCATGCAGAAAATTAAGGATTATTTATTCAAGAAATTCTAAATCTCAGTAAGAAGTGAGCATCCATGGCATTTGAGCCAGGTTCTGCTCCATTAACCTTTGCTTTTCCCCAAGCTCAGTATGATAAGAGCTCAACTCTGAGTGGATGTAGCCAAAAGACAGGGCTCCTTCTCCTCCCAGCTTCCAGTTAAAGATCATAGTTCACCCCTAGAGCAAAAGGCTGTTGGAATCTCTTATTGTCCCAGCTTCAGGTTGCAGAAATTATATTCATTGTAGACAGGACCAAGAGGACTATGATTTCCTTCCTCTGCCCAGCCTCCTCTCATAGAGTGTAATCTCTAGCCCAGGAGCAGCAAGGTCCTGAATATCCCTGCCCTGGATCACTCATAGTGTACAGGATGTATTCCAGGAGGCACAAGCAAAAAAGACTAGGGACTACGATCCGTATTCAGTGCTCCACTTGTGGAGCAAGAGTATTGTTCCAGGAGAAGTAGGTCACTGTCTCTTCTGCCAGTTCTGGTGCAGTGGTGTAAAGGTACTACTCGTAGGAGAGGCAGGCCATAAGAATAGAGGGCTATGTGTCTTTCCCTTAGAAGACTGACGATACACATGCTGGAATTTTATTTGCAAGACAGCATAGGGCATTTCAAGCATAGGGACACTGTTGAAAACAATGAAGATTCTTCTGGTGGGCAATTAAGAGTAGGCTTGTTGCTTCATGATAGCAACAAGCTAGTGGCAGACCAGCTAGAAGTTAAACAGAGACAGGCAGAAAAAGAGGTATAAAATGCCCTCCTGGATTTGGCACTAGCCACAAAATTTGGCTTCAAATATTACCCCTATAAAGAAGCCTGTTATAGATTGAATGTTTATGTCCCCCACAATTATATGTTGAAGCACAAATGCCAGTGTGGCTGTATTTGGAGATGGGGCCTCTAAGGAAGTAATTAAGGTTAATTGGGGTGATAAGAGTGGGGTCCTGATCTGATAGAATTAATGTTCTTATAAGAAGAGACTCCAGATAGCTCACTCTCTCTCTTTTTGGGTGCATACACTAAGGAAAGACCATGCGAGGAAGTAACGAAAAGGCAGGCATCTATTAGCCAGAAAGAGAACCCTCACCAGTGAATTTGCTAGCACCTTGATTATGGACTTCCATCCTCTGGAGCTGTGAGAAAATACATTTTTGTTGTTTAAGCCACACAGTCTGTGGTATGTTGTTATAGTAGCTGAAGCAGACAAATTTAATTGGATCAGATTGTTGGTCAATTCATACCTCAGGGTATTATTGAAAACCGTAGAGCAACAATTCAGCAAACAATTAAGAAGGCCAAAATCTGGGTGTGATACCAACACAGGCAGAACAATCACTTGATAGTGAGATGGTGGAAAGAAACAGTCAAAGTGAACACTACTAAAATGATTATTATCCTTTGGAAATGGGAGAGGATAAGAATGACTGTGCATCTACCCAATGATGCACCTTCTGAGGAATGGCAACAGAGGCTGCACATGCAGGGAAAGTCAGGCAACATCTGGTAAAAAAAAAAAAAAAAAAAAAAAAAAAGCAGTTAGTAGAAATAGTCCAGGTGTTGTATTTAGAATTTGAATATTTCAAAACAGCTTTTATAACTAGGTTAAAAGAATTAAAGAAAATCAAAGAACAAAGAATTAAAGATAGATATGATTTAAAATGTCTCATAAAATTGAGAATATCAATGAAAAGTTAGAAATTATTTTTTAAAAAAGAACCAGATGAAAATTCTGAAGTTGAAAACTACAATAAGTGAAATTAAAAATTCACTAGAGGGGTTCAACAGTAGAGCTGTACTCATAGAAGCTGGCAGAAGAAAGAATCACTGAACTTGAAAATAGATTGGAAGATATTATGCAACATGAAAAATAGAGAGAAAATAGAATGAAGTAAAAAAATCAACAGAGCCTCAGAGAAATCTAGTACATTGTTAAATGCATTAACATATTCATAATAAGAGGGCCAGAAGGAGACAGAAAAAGGAGCAGAAAAACAGTCAAAGAAATAGTGGCCCCAAACTTCTGAAGTTTGTTGAATATTGATCTACACATTCATGATGGTCAACAAACTCTAAGAAGAATCAAGCAAGTAGATTTACATGCTTGCACATTATAGTAAAACTATTAAAAGCAAAACACAAATAAAAAACCTTGAAAGCAGCAAGATACAAAAGAAAAGATTCATTATGTATGAGAGCATCCTGATCAGATTAACAGCCGACTTCTACCAGAAGCAAAGGAGGATGGCAGTGAGATGACATTTAAAGTGGTAAAAGAAAAAGAAATTCCTATCAACCAATAATCTTATATCCACCTAAACTATATTCCTAAAATAAAGGTGAAATAAAGACAAACAAAATCTAAGATAATTTGTTGCTGGATTCACTTTACAAAAATCAGTAAAGAAAGCAATAGTAAAAGAAGAAATATTAAAGAAAAAAATGACACCAGATATTAAGTTGAATCATTCCTAAAAAATAATAGCACCAATAAAGGTAATAATGTGGGTAATTATGAAAAACAAATTATTTGTTCTCCTTTTTCCTCTTAACTGATTTAATAGTAAGCTGCATGAAATAAAATGTATATAATCTCAGATGAAATGGATAAATTCATGGAAACACACCAACTACCACATGAACTTAAGAAGAAATAGAAAATCTGATAAGTAAAGATATTGAATTATTAATAAATTTCATAAAACCTCACACAAAGAAAGCTCAAGTCCAGATGTCTTCACTGGTGATTTCTACCAAAATTTAAAATAGAATTAATATTAACTCATCACAAATTCTTCCCCAAAATAGAAGAGGCATAAATACACTTCCCAACTCATTTTATGAGGTCAGTATTCTGCTGATAGCAAAAAAGGAGGAAATATCACAGGAAAATAAAACTACAGAACAATATCCCTTATGAATACAGATGCAGTAATCCTTGAAAAAGACTAATGAACTGAATCCAACAACATATAAAAGTAATTATGAACAATGATAAAATGGGATTTATCCCAGTAATGCAAGCTTAATTTAACATCTGAAATACAAAGTGATACAACATATTAATAGGATACAGAACAAAGCTCACATGATTATCTCACTAGATGCAGAAAACGAATGGACAAAATTCAACATCCTTTAATTATATAAACACCTGTGAAACTAGAAATAGAATGAAACTTCTTTAAAAGCATCCATGAAAAACCTGCAGCCCATATCATAATTTTTTTCAATAGGTTTTTTGGGAACAGGTGGTGTTTGGTTACATGGATAAGCTCTTTAGTGGTGATTTCTGAGATTTTGAAGCACCCATCACCTAAACAGTGTACACTGTACCAATGTGCAGTCTTTTATCATAATTATGGTGAAAGCCTGAAAACTTTCCCCTAAAATCAGGTACAAGATAAGGATGTCCACTTTCATGAGTTCTACTCAACATGGTACTGTGTGTTCTAGCCAGAGCAATTGAGAAGACAACAAAATAAAAAACATTCAGATTGGAAATAATTTAAAAATCTGTGCATTCATCTTGTTCCAGTTACACTTTGAAGTGGTTTATATGAATTAGCTAAAAATATCTCAACCAGCCTATGAGAGTGATGCTATCATTATTCCTATTTTCAAATGGGGAAATTGAGGCACAGAGAGGTTAAGTAATTTTCTTACAGTCATATGACTAGTGAGTGGTAAGGCTGGGAGTTCAACTGAGGTAGTGGGTTGCCAGAGCCCAAGCTCTCAGCCTCTATACTGCATTGCCTGCCACTCAGCCCCATCTTGGGAACTGGCATGCCCTTCTCCGGGTTACTCTAACCAGAAACCAATGAGTCATCTTTGAGTCGCACCTCTCTATTATTCCCCCTTAACTAATGTTATTGATTAGCAAGTCCTATTGACTCCACCTCCCAAAAGTCCCTCAAATATGACTACTTCTTTCCATTTTTATTGTCACCACATGGGTCAAAGCCACCAATGTGTTGGCTGTAGTTGCCTCCTAAGGGTTTCTATGTTTTGATCTTTTACACTCTAGTCTTCCAGGCAGCACCCAAAGTGATCATTTTAGAAATGTGAACCATGTAATATTACTTTCCAGCTCAAAACTTTCCAAATTTTTCCTTTTAGACCTTGAATTAAATTAAACTCTTTATAATGGCCTGAAGTGTTCTGCAAAATCTGATCCCTTTTTTGACCTCTTTCCATTTCACTCTTTCTTTATGCCACAGGGGCCACCTATGTAGTTTTCTTTCTGTTCAAGACAAGCACTTGAACAAGAAAATCCTTCTTATCTTTGGGCTTTTGCTCCAGCAATGCCCTGTACTTGTGATAGCCTTCACTCACATAGGTTTTCTCCTGGTAATTCTATAACATGCTGCTGAGATATCACCTCCACAGCGATGCCTTTCCTTCCCACCCCATTTAAGGTAGTTCATCTTCCCTCACCTTCTCACCATTCATCATACTATATAGCCTCTGTTACTATTGATTCATTTACTCTTTGTCTCCCTCTACTAAAATACAAGCTCCTTAAAGAAGGAACTTTGTTTTTCTCATACAACATGGTATCATTAACACTTCTGATGGTGCAGACCCTTTTTAGGTATGCAATAAATATTTAATGATGAATGAATGAAATGTTAGACATTCATGGTGAGGCTGAGGCTTTTATCTCCCCTTCTAACAGGAATAGTGATTTGAGATTCTTGGGAAAATTGATGTGAAAGTACAAAAGCAAAGTGATTTTTATGTGCTCAACATTTAAAATAAGAGGGTAAAAAAATACAAATTTTACCAACATTATTTTGGAGATAGAAGCAAAGTTCTACCACTCAACAAAAATAACATTAAAAAATAAGAGCTTCTCCAAGATTGCAAAAATAAAATCCCATTTTCTAAATCCCATTTTTGGAGATGAAATCAAAGTTTTAGAATATTGGCATCAAATTTTCTAATATTTCTGTACTTTTTCATCTCTTTCTATCTTTTTTCTCTTTGATGCTGCAGTAAATTTCTTTGGCCTATTATTCCTAATTTTTAAAGCTTTGGACATATTTGAATGCATGGGAATCTTTCGGGATTTATTCATTAACAGCAGATTCACAATTCAGTGTTTGTTGCATCATAGCATTTGCTTTTTATAACTTTCTTCTTAAAATAATGCTTAAAATTCACATCATTCTTTTGATCAAGAGCCTGCTCTGCATCTAGAGATACTTAGATTACTTTAATGAGATTATAAGGAATATATCTTAACTTTGGTTTTCAACTTCTTTGAGGTCACAGGCTCTTTTGGGAGCCAAGTGAAGACTGTGTACTCTTGCCTCTCCCATAAAACACACACACACACACACACACACACACATGAACACATTGTATACAATTTCAATGGACCTCATGAAGCCCACTTTTGGATTTCTGGCTTAGTTCTTCAAAGAGCAGTCTCAGCTCAAAGTATATCCATATTTGCTAATCTTAGAACCCAAGACAGGGAAGAAGTACACAAAAGTAAAAATTGCCCATATTTTCACACTTTCCTCCTTGTGGCATTGCTCAGGGGCTTTTCTCCAGGTTTGATTCTTGCTTTGGACTGGCTTCTGAGCTGCTCCAGGATAAATTATCTCTTCTGGTCACTGACTACTTGGCTTTCCCTGGTCATAAGATTCATGAGAAACATAAAATAAAGCAATGCTTCATATGACCACAGCACACCAGGCAGTTCCAGAACAATTGATGAGCCTGCTTTGCTCATGTGTCTTCTCAGCCCAAGGAAAGAGTAAATCTCAACAATGTGTTCGTGTTAGTAGTCAGGTTCCTCTGAGATGATGGACACTGGGGGCCCAAGCTACCAAATTCTGTGGTTGTTTATTATTAAGATATTATACATAACAAAAGCAAAAGTCTACTCATTTAAAATATAAATACTTTGTTACTTTCCAAATTGTTCTTATTCCAACTAAGAAGATTGTTTGGAACTACTCAAAATTCTGAGTGCTATTCACATAACTGATAAAAAACCAATGTTGTAAATTGGCTTTAATGTATATTCCAAAGCCAGTTTGGCAATATATGTCAAAATCCTTAGAAATGTAGGTACCTTTTGACCAAGTAATTTCCCCTTTGAGATTCCACTTTAAGGAGATAATACATTGAGCAAAGATTAACTATAAGGATGTGAATCATAGTAGTGCCTATATGAGCAAATAATTGGAAAAAAAAGAGTTGTCCAATAATTTAAAAATATTAGTTAATTATGCTATGATATAGCTATATTAAATATATACTGCCCTCCATATTTTAAAAATAATGATATATAAAATTTTATACATGCAGAAAATATTAATAACATTTATAGCTAAGAATCAGGTTCAGAATCTGTATCTTTGGTAGCATCCTCTTGTGATGCAATCATCTTATTCACATCCATTCTAGCGCTTCCCCACTGAGGAGCAGCCATGTGGTTTAGGTAGAATTTTCCCTATTCTCAGCTCTATGAGTCAGCATAGCTGGGTTTTGCCAGTCTTCTGAGTATAATAATGCCTAAGTCAATCAGCTCATCCGTATTCCCCTGGCTATAGTGGTTGTTTCTCATTTAGCTAAATCCACATGCACATCGAGACTGTTGTTTAGCAGTTTGAGAGGGGATAATCTCTCTATGTATCTGTTAAAAAAGAAATACATAGTTTGATTACTTTTGGCAACCATCCCACTACCATGGGGAAGACCAGCTTGAGGTTGAAGAATAGCTGAGAGCCACAGAGAAATGAATCTGGAGACCTCGTCAAAAAGTATCTGAAACCTGGCCCCTCTAGATGTTTTCAGTTGCAGAACCAATAATCCTTACTTATTAATTATCCTAGCAAGAGTCTTGTTTTCTGTACTTATAACCTAAAGCATCCTAATTAATATGGAATCTAATTATGTAAAAAGTATATTCATATATTACAAAGCTACACAATAAAATATCAATAATAATTGTCTCTTGGAGAGGATTACCAGTTATTTTTCCCTCTACTTTGTGATTTTTTTTTTGTAATCCAGATTTTCTATAATGAATATATATTATTTTATTCAGAAAAATCAAATATAATAATAATTAGAGTCAGAATAATAATTGTCATCTAAGCCAAAACCATCAGACTTTTAATTGTGAATGGTGATAGGCTAAATGAAATAAAGTGAAAGCTAATATATTGTTAGTTTTGTTTGTTTGTTTGTTATTACCTTTCAGAGTCAGGAATGCAAAGTTCTTAATTCTAAGACTCTTATTTATTTCTGTACATGAGTTTATTTTTAAAAATTTAAAAATCTGATTAGTTCAAGATCCATGGATATTGACATCTGCCTTCCTGCCCCAATATTAGGACACCTAAAATTGGTTTTAGGCGTGACAGAAGAAACACTGGGCTTGGGATTCCCACTCCAAAATTTCCTGGATGTTTGACCTCAGGGAATTACTTAAACTTCCTGAACCTTAGTTACTTCAGCCAAGAAATATGGGGTTGCAGTTAAGTGAACTAAGCCAAGCACAGAAAGACAAATATCACATGTTCTCGCTTATATATGGGAGCTAAAAAAGTGGCTCTCATGAAGATAAGAGAGTAGATTGGTGGTTACAAGAGACTGAGAAAGGTAGAGAGGAGGAAGGTATGAAGGAAGGTTGATTAATGGGTACAAATGTATGATTTGAGAGAAGAAAAAGATCTAGTGTTTGATAGATCTGTGAGATGACTATAGTTTGCAATTATCTATCATATGCTTCAAAATAGCCAGAAAAGAATAATTGAAATGTTTCTAGAATAAAGAAAAGAGAAATATTTAAGGTGATGGACATCTCAAGTATACTGATTTGATCTTTAAAAATTATATGAATGTATTAAATTATCACATGCACCCTAAATTAGTCATATTTATTATGCATCAATAAAAATTGTTTTAAAAAAAGAAAAGGGTTAGACCAAATGTTATCTACCTTTCCATCTGTGAAATTCTATGAATGAATCTAAATCATGCTTTATATTTGAGCAGAACTGATATTCACTGCCTGCTTTGGGAAGTATAAGTAGGTTTCAACTCTCATCATAACATTAATAATTGGTAGCCACTGTCTGCAGAGCGGTGGTAAGAATGTCTCTGAGAGCACATACGGACTCAGCAGGAAATAGTGCTATGATCTGTCAATGATGTTGATGTGTATTTGAATCCTCAGTCTGGCTCATATACACATATCGTACAATGTACCCTAATTTATTTTATTATTATTTTTTGTAGTACAGTGTCCAAAGTCTTTTTAGAGTGAAATAACTGGGAAGAAATCCCTTTAAAATGTATCTGCTTCTTTTCTCCTGTTCCTTTGATATCTCCTAATCATTGGTGGCATTGACTGAATAAGAGTTTGACTGAATAAAAGTAAAACTTTTAGTAGTTCAAGTTCAGAAGGAAATTTCTAGCTTGTTTCTAACACTGGATATTTTCTTGTAGAAGGAGCTGCAAATGAACACTTCATAGGAAGTAAGCAAATGTCCTAATAGCGGTTCCAAGTATGGGCAGGGTGGGTCAGTGAGTGGCTTGTTTGCAACTATGTTCACTTCTTGCTTCTGTCAAACTCATCCATAGTGTGGAACTCCAACAGAAACCGGTGAATAAAGATCAGTGTCCCAGAGAGAGACCAGAGGAGCTGGAGTCAGGAGGCATGTACCACTGCCACAGTGGCTCCAAGCCCACAGAGAAGAGGGCGAATGAGCACGCCTATGCCAAGTGGAAACTCTGTTCTGCTTCAGCAATATGCTTCATTTTCATGATTGCAGAGGTCGTGGGTGAGTCTTTCTGCAGACTTTTTTCATTAAACAACCAACCAAACAAAACTCTGCATCATTATGGGAGGGTTACCTAAGTTCTTTTAAAGTAAGATTTAATATTTTCTGTAAGTATAAGGTAACAATATGCTCATTGTAGATAAGCTGAAAAATAGAAGGAAACAAAATAAAATTCATCACTATTCCATATTTGAGCCATAGCCTTCAATAATTTTAGGGAGTGTTTTGTACAATGCATTTTCTATTCATAGCTCACAGGTTTTATTTTTTAAACATAACCGAGAGCATACTGAATGCTTTTGACCATACTGTCAAATACTCTGCAAAAACATTTTTATGCCTGAACAATATTCTCTAATATGCTCCACTGTAATTTACATAACCATTTCTCTATTGTTAGAAATTTAGGGAGTTTTTTCCTGCTTATGGACAATGCTGCAATGCAAAATCTTGAAGAAAACTCTGCCTGCCTTTCTGGTTAATCCCTTCAAAGAGATTCCTAAAAGTGGAAATAATTGGTTGAAGGACATGAATATTTGTATTACTTGATTCATATTGCCAGAGTGCTGTTGAGAAAGCTAAACAATTCGTGTCTACCAGCTCTACTTGAGAATGATTCTGACTCCAAATCTTAATGACAACTAATTTTAATCTCTGAAAAAACTTTGCTAATGTATAGATGAATGTTTTATTTTAATATTTATTTCTTTGTTACTATTAGACTGTTTTTGCATGCTTATTAGTGACCTGCATTTCCCTCTGTTAATGCATTTTCTCCTTGTCTCTTAATGTCTGTTACTCATTCGTTTTTTAGAAAATTTTTAATTCTCTATATTGATCTCTGGGAGCTCTTTATATATTAGGATGTTAGACCTTTGTTATATTAGTTATAAGTGCTTTTCCAGTTTGTTGTTTAACCTTTTGATGTTTGTTTTGACTTAGAGATGTTTTACATTTTATATAGGTAACTGTTTTAAACTTTTCATTTTGAGCTCATTTCTTTTACTGCTCTTTTACTATTTTAGTGCTTAACAATCCTTCTCCATCTACTGAGAAGATAGCTTTTTTGTTGTTTAATTTTTGCATTTAGTTTTAAAATTCATGTTGACATTAGATATATTGTATGCTCTAAGGACTGAATTTTTTTCTAAATAACTAACACAGTTTTCAGCATCATTTAGGAAATAGTTAATTATTTTCCCCATTGATTTTTTATATTTCTTTAATCACTTATCAAAACTTTATAAATAGCAGGGTCTGTTTCTAAGGTATTTCACTGATCTGTGTTTCTGGTCTCTGTCAAGGACATAATTAATGTAGATTTATATGTTATAATATCTGTTATTTCCTACTCATGATTTTTAATTTAACAAAGAAAAGCAAAGGCTCTTCATCTCTGTTTATTATCCTAATTAAACATGAGAATTGTTCTATTCAGTTTTCCCTCAACCAATTATGATTTTATTAATATTCGAGTTAATTTGAGAACACAGTATCTTTAAGTATTCAGCTTTCCATCCAGGAATATGTTATGTTTCTCTGTTTATCCAAATATTCTACATGTCTCATCAAGGTTTTATGGTGTTCATCTTAATACATGGACAGCCTATTTCTTGCAAGACTTATTTGTGATTATTATATGTGTTTGGCTTATTCTTTCCAAGGGTGAATGCAGTCCACCATTTTTCATGTTTTGTTTTCTAAATAGTTACTTTTTGTATTCTAAAGCTTTGATTTTTGTATATTCACTTTGTACTCAATTATATATTTGAATTATTGTCAATTCTAAATATATTTCAGTGAGTTTCCCTTTTTCCTGTCTCATGCATCTTCCTCATCCCAGGACATCACCCTGTCTCGTGCAGAAAACATATTTCCCCTCATTTCAATATTTATATCTCTTTTGTGTGTTTCGTGTTTTTATCATGTTAAACAATAGCTTATGCTAAATCAAATCTATGTTTGCTTATTTAGCTGTTAAGCAAAATGCTTCTTGAAGGGTTAAGTGTTTTGTATTATGTTAATGAAATGTTTCTTTGTTTCAGTTTTGTAATGATTAACAAAGAATCAAGGATGAGTGTTGACTTTTAAGCAAATAACCTTTACTTTTGACTTTATTGTTTTTTAAAGCTTTTTGGCTCATGTTTGAGGTATGTTATGTTAAGAGAAACATGATATGATCTTTGCATTTTTGGCATTATGATAGTAGCTATTATTTATTTAATGCTTACTATGTGTTAGAAGCTGTGACAAGTGCTTTCCATGTATTACCTTAATTAATCCTGGTGAATTCCCTAAGAGGTAGCTCTCATTGTTAATCTCACTTTATAGAAGGAACTAGAAGCACAAAGGCTAAAACACTTTGAATATTAAACACTGAAATAAACGTGAGCTATACATACATCTAAGAAAGATGATAAACACAAGTGAGATAATTATGCAATTTTGGGTGAATCAGTGAGTGAGGGTGGTCATAATGGTGGTGGTTACAAGGAATACATGTTTGCAAAGTGAAAATTGTCAGGAGTGCCTCCTGCTATCACACAGTTCAAACTCAAGAAAAAATGAGCTGGGCTTGCGGAGCACTTTCATACTATGTCTTTTTATGGGGGGCATCTGTATGATGATCATCTACCTTACACATATTTATTTTACAATCAATCATTTGTTTGCATTCATTCTTTTTTCAGGCTGCTTATTCCAGTTTCATAGCTGGAGTCTGTCCCAGCAGCTCAGGGTTCAAGGTGGGAAAACAGCCCTCCCGTCGCAGGGCACAGTCACACCCACACTCACTCCCGCCAGGACCATGTAGACGCGCCAGTGAACCTCATGTGCACAGAATGTGGGAGGAAACCCTGGTGCTCAGAGAAAACCCACGCAGACACGGGGAGAACATGCAAACTCCACACAGACAGCGACCCTGGTCAGGAATGCGTTTTATTTTCTTACCGACATGATAAACAAAGGAAGTTGAATGAAATGATGTTATATGAGGACGTGGTGTTGTACTCGTTAAGTAACAACTCAATGGGGTTTTGACACAACATATGGTATCATAATAGTATTCACAAAATAATTAAAGAATTTAAAAATATATTAATTAATAGCACACAACTCTGTAGCCCAGCAATAGGACACATGGCTAACGTTGTCAGATAAACATTCTTTCATTGCTGTCAGTAAGTCTGTGTTTTCCATGGAAACCCCCATGGGGAATTAACACCATCTCAATCAGAGGTGGTTTGTGAGACCCAGGCCCCATCATTCCTCTGCTCTGTTGCTGTCACCTTCACTCTACAGGCCTTAAGTAAAGTCTTCCAGGTCTGAGTCTTTTCTGTGTGTCTCTTATCTTGTTATAAGTGTACTGCTCTTCACATCTTGTCAAGTATTCCAGAAATATGACTGCTGCTGCCCTAGTTCATGCCTTTATCATAATTTCCCTTCGCTAATACTATCGAGACTTTTTTTTTTAATTTTTGAGATGGGGTCTCGTTCTGTCACCCAGGCTGGAGTGCAGTGGCCCGATCTCGGCTCACTGCAAGCTCCGCCTCCCAGGTTCACGCCATTCTCCTGCCTCAGCCTCCCGAGTAGCTGGGACTACAGGCGCCTGCCACCACGCCCGGCTAATTTTTCATATTTTTAGTGGAGACGGGGTTTCATTTTGTTAGCCAGGATGGTCTCGATCTCCTGACCCCGTGATCCGCCCGTCTCGGCCTTCCAAAGTGCTGGGATTACAGGCGTGAGCCACCGCGCCCGGCCATACTATCGAGTCTTAACCTCCAGCTCCTCCTCCCTCCAAAGTCATCCTCCATATTGCTGGCTAAAAAGTCTCCCTTTTTTTTTTTTTTTTTGAGACGCGGTCTCGTTCTGTCACCCAGGCTGGAGTGCAGTGGCGCGATGTCGGCTCACTGCAAGCTCCGCCTCCCGGGTTCACGCCATTCTCCTGCCTCAGCCTCCCAAGCAGCTGGGACTACAGGCGCCCACCACCACGCCTGGCTAATTTTTTGTATATTTAGTAGAGACAGGGTTTTACCGTGTTAGCCAGGATGGTCTTGATCTCCTGACCTCGTGATCCTCCCACCTCTGCCTCCCAAAGTGCTGAGATTACAGGCGTGAGCCACCGAGCCCGGCCAGAAGTCTCTCTTAAATACAGATCTCAACATGCCACAGCCTTGCCTCAAAATAATAAGTAGATCTCCTTAGCCATAGAATCATATTCAAACCCCTTGGCTTGACATATGATACCCCACACAGGCGTTTCCAACCTGCCTTCCCAGGCTCATTTCCCATTTTTCCTCCAACATGCCATACCTTCTGCTTTTCCCGAAAAGTGCTATGTTCTTTCACTCTATTTTAGTCCGTGCTTTTATCTCTTCCTGAAAACCCCTTCTCTTTTTGCTAATTCTTACCCCTCTCTTTGTGAAAAGTTCCTCACTCTTCCCAGTGAGGGCAGCTCTCTGATCCCTTAGCCCATTAACTTGTCTCTGGTACAGTGAGTGTTAAACAAGGAGATCACTGAAGAGAGGCTGTTATTTGTTTATCTTTGTATACCCAATCCCTGGTACCATGCACAGTAAGGCCTCAATAAATATTGGCTGGATAATTGAATTAATTGTCAATAATACTCCATGCTTTCAGAAGCAAATGCAAGCTCAGTCACAAACTACCTCTTGCAAGCAGTTTGCTCTATGCATCAGTGACTGCCCACAGTTTTCTGGATGCCTCTTATAAGTAGCTCTGAAGGTTGCAAAATGGTTCTCAGTTTCCAAGCCTCCACAGTAACATGCTTCTTCCAAAGCAAGCCCTTTTTCTTTCTCAGGTGCCTCCTGCCTCAGCTGAGACTGTTGAAGAGAGTTTATAAGACTGACTCCATTTCCTTGATTTAGACTATATTTCAGCCCAGCACGTAGAATCATCATCACTCATTGCTGTGATTGCAGCATACTGCTTATCTGCATGGAGTTATTCTCTGGACAAGAAATAATGCCTTATTAACACAGTTTTATCATCAGGACCAAGTTTGGCAGATAGAGCAACATTAGAGGATCATTGGAAGGACAGCTGATTTGTTAGCAAAATGTTGCTTTTTGCCTAATGAATCATTCTGATTTTTGCACTGACTGTTCAGTAACAAGCTTGAAGATTACTTTGCTTCAGCCCATTAAACCTTGACAAACCAGTTATTAACTACAGCTAGAGCCAATGGCCTGTGGGGATTATTGCAATTATGAGCCATCTATGTAATTTTTAAAAATCATTAGGCGAGACACGGTGAGTCTGATGATGGCGGGGCTGATAGCTGACAGTCTCTGCTATTTTGTAGTACACAAGGCAATAAACAGCTGTAGGGAGAACTAATCAGTCAGCAAAAGCCCTTTGCTGGGAAGATGTAGTAAGAGCAATAAAGGTTATTGCTCTCAAACAACAAACCATGTCTGGGAAGGAAAGGGCAAGGTTTTTCTTTAACTTCTGTTTTGGAGGCTGGAGGTCTTTTCTCAAAGGAGGATTAGAGGGAAGTAGAGGGAGCACATCAAATAAAGGGAAAAGCCAGGCAGGACTCTCATGGCTTACATTGCGTCCCTATGCTTTATTGGATTGTAGCACTCAAGACACCCATTGGAAGGTACCTGCCCTTTCTCCTTTCTGCTCCCTGTTATTTATG
This sequence comes from Pongo pygmaeus, assembly GCF_028885625.2. Taxonomy (NCBI): domain Eukaryota; kingdom Metazoa; phylum Chordata; class Mammalia; order Primates; family Hominidae; genus Pongo; species Pongo pygmaeus. The sequence continues at coordinate 129,829,312 of NC_072380.2, forward strand.
ACAGGGATTTCAAGCTCAGGTGGATAATATAAATTGATAGAGAAAAAGGAAGGGGTAAAGATGATTAAATTGTAAGTCAAATAAAAACACATCTGTGGGCCAGATCGCAACATCTAGTTTATAAACAAAAGTCCATGTCCTCAGTCTGGATTATGAGACTCTTTGAATTTGGCCCGCACTGCTTCAGCCTGATTCTCTTGTATTCTCCTCTTTTGAATCCTTGTACCCCAGTCTAACTAAGGTGTTCTCCAGATGTGCCTGCCCCACACTTTCTAATCTCTATGTCTTTGCTACCCCAGGAATGGCTTCTCCTTTGAAATTGATTTCTACATGTTCAAATCATATCCACTCTCTGAGTCACAGAAGGATTGAATTAAATCAACTTTAAGATCTCTTTCTCCTCTAAAGTTTTGTGAGTCTGTGGCATTTTCACCCACGATGGTTAGCATGTCTATGAATCTAGCTAAATTCTGGGGCCTTAACGCAATGTACTATTTTGCATTCTCTAGGTGGGCACATTGCTGGGAGTCTTGCTGTCATCACAGATGCTGCCCACCTCTTAATTGACCTGACTAGTTTCCTGCTCAGTCTCTTCTCCCTGTGGCTGTCATCGAAGCCTCCCTCTAAGCGGCTGACATTTGGATGGCACCGAGCAGGTACAGTTCATAGAGTGAGCAATAACAGCAGGCTGGTGCTGCAAAGTCAAACCAAGGGTAAAAATGGAAGACACAAAGCAAAGCCTTGTTGGAAAATCCTTAGAGACACATTTCTGATGCACAGGATAAAACAAATGTGTATGTGGGAATGTGTGTTTTCAATATTAATTCAAATAACAGATTAATGGTGCTATCTCTAGTCCTCTGGGACAACAGGAACACGTGTATCACTTCAGCAACTGCCCCAGCCTCAGGGACTCTGTGTATGGTGACAGACATCACGCAATTCATTAAATTACTCTGCATCCCTGGAAGGGAGGATAGGAGTAAAGCTTCTGCCATATTGCAAAATGAGGCACAGAGCACCCAAGAGAGTTATAGAGATTGAAGAACTTCTTATGGAGGATAAGGAATAGAATATAGGCTTTCCTGCTCACACACAGCATTTAGCCATTCAGCCATTGGTCCAATTGAATATCTTGCTCGCTCAATCAACAATAATGCAAAAAAGGAGGAGGAGAAGGAAGAGGAGAGGATGAAAGTTTACTTTTTCTCCTTTCTTGCAGCTGGTGCCTTCACTGAATAACTGCTTACTCTTGTATAGGAAGTAGCCAAGGTCATGATAAGGGGGGTGTGTGTGTGTGTGTGTGTGTGTGTGTGTGTTCATTCTTTATTGCTCAGTTGACTGTTATAACAAGATGAAAGCAAACACATGCTGAAACATGTGCCTGAGCCTTGCCTACCATTTATTAAATGTGGTTCAAGTGTGCTTCCTTAAATAATTTCACAACAATAGACAAATGAATCCACTCTGATTAAGAAAGGGAGAGAAGAAGTCTAGTGCAAATTCCAGCCTTCTCAACTAATAATTATAGGGATTTCAAATAACATGTATGCGCTAAAACAGACATAAATAACTTAACCAAGTAGCATAAATAAACAACTTGGAGGTCTCTAAATTTGGTATATAACACATTTGACTGTATGCTTTTTTAAATTTAAATTTAAATTTTAATAAGTTCTGGGGTACATGTGCAGGATGTGTAGGTTTGTTACATAGGTCAACGTGTGCCGTCATGGTTTGCTGCACCTATCAACCCATCACCTAGGTATTGATAAGGGTTTGAACTTGGACTCATTTTTACAATCCCTCCCTTTACCCTCCCCCACAACCCCACACTCTGCAACTTCAATTCTTCTCCTCTGTGTTATTCCTTCTATCAGCTGGAGGAGCTTCTGGCTGAATATTTCGTGCAAATCATGTGAACAAATAGCCACAATTCCACATTTTCACACTGGTTGAGAACATCAATATAGAGGAAATTGGAGAGCTTAGCAAGGGTGGCCAGCCTTCGCTGAAAGGGCTGCTAGACACATATCACAGCTTCTAGACTGACACCTGTGGACTGCGGCTTTTCAAGTTTAGAATGGCAGGAAGTCCTAATTTCATACTAAACACTTGATCATCGCAGGTGTTTTGACTTGCTTCCCTTTAACATTCAGGAGATGAGGCAATAAACAGCAGTAAAGAGAGTTTGTGACAACGTGATCTGAGAATGTTTTTGCTGGTGCTTGAACAGCGCTACACTTGGAAAACATGGACCTCTCGCTAAGCACCATTATTTGTCTGTGTGAAGTTTTACATATACTTGACCCTTTCTGATACCATTTGTCAAAGCAGTTTTGTAAACCTAGGATGATTTGAAAACATAAGGTGAGCTCAGAATTTAGATCTCTGCTTGTACTTTGGCATCGTGGCCATGAAAGACCTTGAGCTGTTAATAGAACTCTCTGCTGCGAGGGCAGTATTCTGTAATATATAGTATAATGTAGCTATTGAGCACTTTAAATGCGTCTAGTGCTACTGAAGAACCAGATTTTTAAATTTACTAAATTTCATTTTAAACAGCCATGCGTGATTGGTGGCTACCATATTAAACAGCACCTCTATAGATATAGAGGTGAGTCCAACACATTCATACCCAACACACCCATAATTTGGCCAACCCAGTGAGCCCGGCTAAGCTAACTTTTTTTTTTAAGCAATAATGGTAGGATTTACCAATGATCCTCATGTGCCTCCTGTTCTAACTAGTTACTTTTGGATTTCTAACTCTTTGTTTTGTCTTGAGATCTGACTCCCGACTCTTGCTCTTGGTATTGAGCTTTACCCCGCCAGCTCTTTTCCCACTGTGCTTCCTAACCATGGGTTTTGAGTTAGACACGCTTCACTTTCATACCCTGATTTGGATTTTCATGGGTAGGAAGCACACTACCTGACATCCACAGACTCAACCTCCATTTCCGGCTAATCAGAAATTCTTGGGCCTGGTCCTCATTAACTTCTTCTGCAAAAGGGAGTTGTAAGTAGCCTGAGTAGGCTAATAAAATAACAATTTCTTGAGTGTTTGCTATATGTTGTATTAGGTTCCTAGGGCTGCCTTAATAACCTAGTACAAATTGGGTACATTTTTGGGGGGTACATTATTAATTTTCATAACAAATTATGAAGGTTGTCTATGAATGATTGAGGTCTGGGAAATAATTGGCACACACTGGGTAATAATATATTACATTACTCAGTTTTAAATACATGTCTGTTTAAACAACAGACATTTATTGTCTCACAGTTATGAAAAACAGAAGTCTGCAATTGGGCGTCAGTGGGGTTGGTTCCTTCTGAGGTTTGTGAGGGGAAATGAGTTCCAGGCCTCTATCTTAGCTTCTGGTGGTTTTCTGGCAAACTTTGTCATTCCTTGGCTCATAGAGCTCTGCTTTCATCTTTACATGGCATTTTCCCCATTTGCATGTCTGTGTCTGGGTTTCCACTTTATCTTTTTATTTTTATTTTTATTTTTATTTTATTTTTTTTGAGACGGAGTCTCGCTCTGTCACCCAGGCTGGAGTGTAGTGGCACGATCTCGGCTTACTGCAACCTCCACCTCCCAGGTTCAAGCAATTCTCCTGCCTCAGCCTCCCGATTAGCTGAGATTGCAGGCATGCACCACCAAGCCCAGCTAATTTTTTTTTGTATTTTTAGTAGACATGGGGGTTTCACCATATTGGCCAGGCTGGTCTCGAACTCCTGGCCTTGTGATCCACCCACCTCGACCTCCCAAAGTGCTGGGATTACAGGCGTGAGCCACCGCACCCGGCCCTGGTTTCCGCTTTAAATAAGGACATCAGCCATATTGGGCCCATCCTACTCCAATGTGACCTCATCTTAACTGACTTCATCTGCAATGACCCTATTTCCAAATAAAGTCACAATCTGAGGAATTGAAGATTAGTACTTATTTTTTTTTTTTAAGACAGGGTCTCACTCTGTTGCCCAGGCTGCAGTGCAGTGGCACAATCTCGGCTCATTGCAACCTCCACCTCCCTGGTTCAAGCAATTCCCCTGCCTCAACCTTCTGAGTAGCTGGGATTACAGGCGCACACCACCACGTCTGGCTAATTTTTTTTTTTTGTATTTTTAGTAGAGATGGGGTTTCACCGTATTGGCCAGACTGGTCTTGAACTATTGACCTCAGGCAATCCGCTTGCCTCGGCCTCACAAAGTGCTGGGATTACAGGCATGAGCTGCCGCACCCGGCCAAAGATTAGTACTTTAACATATAAATTTGGAGGGAACATAATTCAACCCATAATCTATGGCAACTTGTTTTACATATATTCTATTATTATAATACACAGAGATAAGAAAATTCAGGCTCAAATAGGTTAAGTGACTTGTCTAAAGTCACATAGCCAGTCACTGGAAGGCCATATACGTCTGATACTTGAGCTCACGCCTTAAACATCTGCATCAGCATTTCCCATAGTGTGAGAAATGTTCCACAGTTGGTTAGTCAGATAATTCTAAGTGTCACATGGACAATAATTACACATCCTGATACACATTACAAAATAAACTAGCATATCAAATATGTAATTTTATGGATAACATTGTTTAGGAAGAAGCTAAGTGTAAAAAGTGAATTTATTTGAAAAAATATCGAGTGATTAATAAGATGGGTAGCATGTGGATTTGGAAAACGTTATGAAGGTTGCCTGTAAATGACTAAAGTCTGGGAAATAATTGCCACACACTGGGTAATCATATATTACATTGCTCTGCTTTAAAAGGAACTAATCTCTGGGATTAGCTTAAAGTGGGGAAGGACTAAATGAGTCAGTCTGACCACTGACTCACAGAATGTTTCCAGACCCTTCTGGGTTTATAGAATCTATGGGTTTGAATTAAAGGTCAGAGTGAGGTGTTAACTGCTAAGTGAGCAAATGCACTTTTCTCAGTGGGCAGATTGAACACCATTTTATCTTTACATATTGAATGTAAACACTTCTATTCTGATGCTTCTTTTTCTTACTGTTGCTCTTAAAATGCAGTCAGAGTGTTAGTCAGCCTCTGAGCTCACCTCTGTGTTTATAATATGTTGCGTTGGCAAATAAAACTCATTTTCTTCAAGTGCTCTCTGAAGCTTTCCATTTTCACTATTTTATTCCATTGAAGGTGCTTACACTGGCAGGTCGTAAATGTTTTATGGCGAAATTAAGAGTTTCTAAACACGTTTTACTCTCTGTGTCTCATTATTTTACCTCCTAATAAGTTTCAATCATTTTAGCACCTGTTTAAGATCCCCAAGGAAAACAGGGGGTAGGGGCAGGCAGCAATAATATGTTCTAAAAATTTGCTGGAAATTACTTAGTAAGATGGAACATAATGACTCAGATGCTGGTATTTTATGAATGCAACATTAAAATTCCTTCTCTTAGTTTTAAAATCCATCCACACTTTTACTTTGTGAATCACTGGATGAACTAGTGTGAAGCCTCTTTTTGGGGGAAGTGGCAAAGAGTCTTATGACTCTTGGGGGTGTAGGTGATGGAGTTATCTGTGTGTGGGTTTCTGTGTGTGTTTGAATTCCTAGAGATCCTTGGTGCCCTGCTCTCCATCCTGTGCATCTGGGTGGTGACTGGCGTGCTAGTGTACCTGGCGTGTGAGCGCCTGCTGTATCCTGATTACCAGATCCAGGCGACCATGATGATCATCGTTTCCAGCTGCGCAGTGGCGGCCAACATTGTGTAAGTCATCCCCTGGTCCCCACACAGTGCTCACGAGGCTCTCCTGTAACTCTATCTGGACAAAGACCTTTTAAAAAACTCAGTACATGTGAAGATGGTAGAGGCTGGACAGAGTGTTTGAATGGCTCTAAGATTGAAAATAAGGTTGACTGCTTTCGTTTAAGCTAAAGTGTTTTTTAATATTGGCTTCTGCTAGCTATCATGTTTTGAAAGCTTCTGGTGTGCTAGAGGCAGGGTTAGGATGTTTGAATATACATTACCAACTTTAATGTTCACAACACCCCTATGTTATAGGTTAGGAAACTGAAGCCCAGTGAGGTTAAATACACTGCCAGTTAAGTAGTACAGAGCCAGGATTTTAATCCAGATTCGCAGACCCAGAATTGAGCTTCTTTACATTCTGCTCTCAGGCATGCTGATGGTTCCACATGGGGCATGACTTACTACTGTTCCATTTCTATGGGGTGAGCAGATGGTGGCTTCCCAGTGAGCTGGGTGGGAAGGGACTCTAAAATGTATTTACTTCAGTCCCCATTTTACTTTTGCATTCTCTTTTGCAACATTTCCATAAAATGGTCATTAGTTTCATATGTTTTAATAGAACTCGTAAAAGGAAATTTATTTCCCTCAAAAACAGCCTCTTTTATCTTTGCAGCATTGTGACTGCAAGAAAATTCTTCCTTATGCTATGTTAGTTAAATTCTCCCTTAAGTTTCAACCTGCTGGTCCATTCTTTTATCTAGGCAGTTTTAAATCATTCTTACAGGAGATGAGCATATATGTCCCTTGACAAATGAGTCTACCTTTCCCAAAATGAACTACTGGATTGCTCAGGCAATGGGGTTTTGAGGCCAGGACTTTGATTTTTTTGAGTCAAATTTCTCCTTCCAATTTGAGGGTCTAATTCTGGACAACTCTACTTAAAACTCCATCCATCCATCTATCTGTCTAGTGATCTAGCTAGCTATCGTGTTGGTGGACAGAATAATGACCCATTCTCCTAAAAAGCTTTAAACATCCTAACCCCTGGAACTTCTGAATATGTTAAATCATATGGCAAAAGGAACTGTGCAAATATGATGAAGGATATTAAGATGGGAAATTATCCTTGATTATCCAGGTAGGTCCACATAATGACAAGCGTCCTTATAAGAGGGAGACAGGAGATCAGAGAGGAGAGAAGATGCTGTATTTCTGATGTTGAAAATGGAGAAATCGGCCTGGAGCCAGGTGGCCTCTAGAAGCTAGAAAAGATAAGAACATGAATTTCCTTCTAGAACCTCCACAAAGGATGCAGTCCTAGAGACCCACTTTAGATTTCTGACCTCCAGAACTATAATAAGTTTGTATTGTTTTAAGCTGCTAAAGCATCATGGTTATTTGTTACAGAAGCAATAGGAAACTCAGTCTGTTTATCATCTGCCTATCTATCTTGCAATACAACTTGACACATGCTATGAGGTAGATTTTTACATGAAGGTAGAGAAGACAGTGATCGAAAAATGAAGTTTTAAACAGTGGATTTTAAGAGGGGGCACAATGACATCTCTGGAATTCAAGAATAGCTGAGCATGTACACTTTGAAAAAGGTCCTCAGGTCATTCTAATAGCCTTGCCCCTTGACATCTCACTTACCCAGCTCTCAGTTTGTGAACCATTGCTCAAAATCTCTGAGCTAAATAATTAGAAGAATGGTGTTTGATCTGCTGTCACTGACTAGATCCCCATCTTTAGCCAGTTAACTTGAAAATGTGTTTCGCATTGGCACTGGGAGAAAAAGTGTGAGTAGATCAATGTAAATCTATCACCTCTAGGAGACAAATATGCCAGAGCACACATATTGCTGACTACAGGTCAATAAAGTCCGCTTTGCATAAGGAGAACAATATGGTCTTGAGGCAGAAGGAAGAATGCAAGTATTAACTTCCTGAGAGTCATATGTCACATAGGCTGTCTTGATGCTACACAAAGATGAAGGCTACAAACCTACCCAACTATCACATCAATCTGGGGCCTCAATGATCAGGTTTGATTTTCCAAACAGATATCATCCAAATTTTTTCTCGTAACTGCTTTTGAACATTGAACTTAACATTGCAGGTGCTTTTTACACTCAGAAAGTCAAGGCAGTTGGAAAGCTCTGCCTTCTTTGTGTAAGTAGATAGTTATTTATGGATAAGAATGCTGAGTGACTATAATATTTTCTCCAAGAACTGGGATTACAGGCTTCAAATGCTGCTAGATGCTGTATTGTTTGAATATAAAGATATCAGAATTGCGATTCAGGAATAAATCTATTCCCTGGGGACTCAAAATCAGGACAGAAAGTTCCAATAGAAGTTGTGAAGAGATTCTAGGATGAAGGTTATAAATACAGCCTTAAAGCTATTGCCTGCTAAGTTTTCACTGCCTGAAACGTTTCCTCCCCTCAGCATATTTAACTCTAGCTTGAGCTTTTGAATTCAACTCAGCTGCTACGTCCTTCTAACTAAATCAGATTCCTCTGTTGTATTACCCATAGTACCAGTGGACTTATTGTAATTAGAATTTTCCACTTGTGTGTGTGCGTGTGCGTGTGTGTGTGTGCACGTGCACGCGTGGTGGGGGAGTGGGGTGTTTAATCTTTACCTTCTCCAGCACATTTAAAGCTACATTGGGGAGTGACCACAACTGTTTTCACTCACCTTTATGGCCCAAGCTTTTACAAGTGTCTGCATATGAGTAACTACACAAGTTTTTTTCCTCTCTTTTTGTCAGTAAGATGAGTAAAAGAATGAATGACAACGTGATGAACACACATGGCAGATCAGATGAGGGTCTATGATCTGTCAGCCATATCAGGCTGTCTAAGGAACCTTAAATGGTGACTCCTAGGTGAGAGTGAATTTCTACCCAAACAATGAACACCTGAAAACTGCACATTCGGTAGTGATCAGATCTTGATGGCTAGTGGTCATTCCACTTTGTGGTGATGATCTGAGATTTAACAGACACTTTACCTGAAAATAGAATGGGATACATGGTGTTGAACAATATGTTGGTGCTTTTAAATCTTTGTTCCAAAATGTTTAGAAAAGGTTCAGAAAGGCAAAACACTGTTAGCTGTCAGTGAAAATGTTCTAATTTTACCTTTAGTCTAATACCTCTTAAAGTTATAGATAAAGAGAATTATGTACATAGTTTGTAATGTTTGCTACTGATCACTTTGACTCAGACAAGAGATGCTCAGCTTTGCAATATATTGTGTGTATATGTATGTACACGTACAAGATCATTTTTCATACATTAATATATTTCTACTTCTGGATTAATAGCTTTATATACATGAGCACAATATTCCCATCATTGGACATTAAGAAATCATTCAAATTTAAAATTCTTTTGAAAATGCACAAAATTAAGTAAAATAAAAGGTAAAATAAAACCTCAATAAAATTCACTACTTATTTTATTTTTCCCTTATTTATCCCTTCCTGTGTTTTTTGCATTTGAAACCAGTACTTTTAATTAAACTCCCAATGAAGCTTGACTTTAAGCCAGCTCGGTGCCTGACAGTCAGTCAACCTTCAATAAAGGAGATTTCCTCCCTTCATTATCAAATGCTTGATTTTCATCTAAGAAGCGATGCTTTCCAGTTTCAACATGAAACAGATAAACATTAGGTGGATGAATGAGTAAACTGGATGGGTCTTTGTGGTTTGTTTTTGTATAAAAGTATTAAAATTCTATGGCATATGTATTTAAACATTAGTCAAAGATAGTTTTTAAAGCATAAATATTTCAACTATCCATCATTTTGGATAATGCATGTTATTGCCAGCTCCTCCATTATGCTGCCTGCGTTTTTAAGACTGATCTAATGTGTGCTAAGAACATTGTTCTCTCTTTCAGACTAACTGTGGTTTTGCACCAGAGATGCCTTGGCCACAATCACAAGGAAGTACAAGCCAATGCCAGCGTCAGAGCTGCTTTTGTGCATGCCCTTGGAGATCTATTTCAGAGTATCAGTGTGCTAATTAGTGCACTTATTATCTACTTTAAGGTGAGTTTGAGTTTACCCACCATCCTAGTACTTATGTAGATTAGGTAGTACAGAAGGTAGTACAGAAGCTGACCCTCCAACATTAAAAAGAATGGGCATCCTCTGCTTACCTATACAAACTACTTTGCAAAGCTAAAGCAAGCAAGCAAACACTCAACCATGGTGTTAAGATGAACAGCAACAAAACTGTGAATACCTTCAGGTTCTTGGGTTATAAGCAATAGGGAACATCTCTGGCTCACTTTAGCAAAAAGTATATTCATTGGCTGAAATTTATTGGATGTGCTCCTAGACAGACATCAAAGTAGAAATAAGGGCAAATTTTGATATCTAGATTTTAGAAACGATGCAACTTCTGTCCCAGACACCACACTGAAATAAATGTGTCTCAACAAATTTTTTTTGTTTTTGTCACTTCTGAAGAATGATATTTCTGTGAATGGGAGTCCAGTTGACCTAGGTTGTGTCTTGTATCTGCTGCTTGGCTGAAGGGAGGTTAGAGTACCTGATTTATTGTTCCACCAGTATTGCCCACAATGGAGGAGAGGTAACTTCTCCCCCAAAAGCCAAGGTGCTAATGAAAAGTGGGAATGACTCCCCGGTAAGCCTCTGACCCTAAACAAATAAATATCCACTACAGATCTCTACCTGGTAATACTGATAACAGAGATGGGTTAGCAGGCAGAGAATGGAGAAGAACGTTTAGCTTTGTCTGTTTGCATCACAATTGTCTAATTTGTAGAGACAGCTTTTCCTAAAAAAGTGAAAACGTGGAAATAAAAATTACAAAGACATATCTAAATTCAGTTGAGCAAAATGATCACTGAAAGCTTTAGGTCTAAGGCAAAACTAGTTTGAGGGTCCACTTACAGAAGTTGTGTTGATACTGAATTTCTTAAAGATAGTGGAGTGCAGACTTTTCTGTGGCATGGAACTTTCCCAAGGGTAGAAAAGCGGACATTTCACCCTGAGGCTAAGGGTTCCAGTGAGGAGACTGAGCAAAGATGATACTTTGGTTCACACCCTTAAGACTGCATCAAAGATGCCAGCCTTGAGTATGTGCAATACTTGAGAGGCAAAGAAAGAAACTCACTCCAGTCAGCCAAGAGCATAGTCCAGCTGTATGCTGGCCACATGCAATTTCTGAACAAGTTGTGTCCTTTCTTCTGCTCAGTATAATTAAGGCCAAAAAGTCATTGGATCTTGTGGGCATATTTGTGCTTACTTTCGTCACATACTCTGTACTTTTATTAATCTGCAAGAAGTTAAATCAGGTCTCTTGAGAGCAAACTTAAGAATATTTTTCCTTTTATTTCTTAAATTATGGGGAGAGCATGACTTGTAGTCTCACTTCTTTATTTGCTGGTAGTTTAAAGCTAAAAGGAAGGATTGAGTCTTCAAAAACAAAGTCTTGCCTCTGAGTTGGATGACACATGTCAAAAGAGTGAATGAGTGACAGAGAAGGAAAGACACAGGGAGGTTTACTTATTTTATTAATCAGACTTTCTGAAAGAGAGGTATGAATTCAGTTAACCAAAATCCCTGTTTTTTTTTCTAGCCAGAGTATAAAATAGCCGACCCAATCTGCACATTCATATTTTCCATCCTGGTTTTGGCCAGCACCATCACTATCTTAAAGGACTTCTCCATCTTACTCATGGAAGGTAGGAGTGATTTTATTATTACTCCCAGAGTCAGTGTTTTCTCTTCCCTAGAATCACAAAAGGGAATGGCTCACTGTTAATTTGAATTATGGGAAAAATTTAAAGTGAAAAGGAATTTTTGTGAAAACAATCATTTGATTTTTTTCATATGGGAACAAGTAAAAAGAACTGGCTTCTATTCTTGCTCTAGCAACTGTTATGTAATATCGCACAGTGTAAAAACAATAAGTATAAACACCATGAGGAGATACTACAAAGATATAAATATACCTGGAAAAGACCTAAGGAAAAAAACTACATAAATTTACCCCCCAGGCTGCATTAGAGCTAAACATTTTTATCAAATTTTATCTCAGAGTAGAATAAAACAAGGGTGACCTTTAATTTGTTTGTCCAGCAAGTGTTTATTGAGCCCCAACTCTGTGCTAGGTAGTGTGCTCAGAACTAGAGTTACAGAGATGAGCAGAGCAGAACACAGATCTCTTCTGAAGTTCTGGTCTGTAGTGTGCTATGAAGTTCAGGTGTCTGCACTGTTCAATATCAGTATGGCCTCCTGGGAACAGGGTGCCACTAGGTTGCCTAAGGAAGGGTGAACTGGCACAGATCAGAAACAGAGCAGATCAAAGCTCTCATGCTGATCAGTAGTGGGATTGTGCCTGTGAATAGCCACTGCCCTATAGCCTGGGCAACATAGTGAGACCCTGTCTCTTAAAACAAAGTATAGTAAAATAAAATATGGGCTGGGCACAGTGGCTCATGCCTATAATTCCAGGAACTACAAGTTGGGAGGCTGAGGTGGGAGGATTGCTTGAGTCCGGGAGTTTGAGACCAACCTGGGCAACATGGCAAAACCTTGTCTCAACAAAAAATGCAAAAAATTACCTGGGCATTGTCGTGCATGCCTGTAGTCCCAGCTATTCAGGAGACTGAGATGGGAGGATCGCTTGAGGCTGGGAGGCAGAGGCTGCAGTGAGCCGAGGTAGCACAACTGTACTGCAGCCTGGGTGACAGAGTAAGACCCTACCTCAACAAAATAAAATAAATAAAAAAAAGCTTTGTCCTCATGGGGATAATACTCTAATAAGGGGAGAAAGAGATTATTTAAAAAAATTACACAGAAATGCAGTAGTGGGAACTGCTACAAAGAAGAGGTGTGGGTCTTTTATTAGAGATCTTAACATGGCTGAGAGCAGGGGCCAGTGGTCCCAGAGGCTTTGCTGAGGCCTGCTCTTAGCCCCATAGGATCTTATGTTATTAACCTCATTATCTACAGCCCCATTATCATTATCCTTGACTACTCTCCTGGGCCTGTGAAATTTCTGTCTGGCTCTTTGAGTCTTCCAGCTATCCAGGAATAGATCACATAAATAACCCTCACTGCAAAGAAATCCATCCTTATGCCTAAAGCTTACTGCCTGCCTCCTCTCCCCCATTCTTCAATTTGGTGATTTTCTTTTCATTTGGCATAAAATGGTTGAAGAACTACTGGTTTCTGCCCTTTCTAGGCTACATCTTTACTGGCAGAGTTAGCTCAGAGAGACACATCATATAGTTGAAAAAGCAAGGTCTTTGTATCAGACCCACCTCCATTCAAATGCTAGTCATGCAAGTTTCTAGCTGTGAGACCTCAGACAATCTCTGAACTTCAGTTTCTCAACTCAAAAATGGGAGTATCACATCCACAATATAGTGCTGTTGAGAGGATTAGATGAAATAAATGGCATTGCGTCTAGAACACAGTAGGAGCTCAGTAAATATAAACTCTCAGCTAGCATTTTGGGTTGACTGGAATATAGGAAATATGAAGCTACATTGTGGAGATAAACACTGTACTGTATATTTATCTGCACAGCAAGAAATTCTCAATTTTTGCTTATAGACTGTGGCCATATTACCAGTCAACCATAGATGCTGATGGCCTCAGAAAGGCCAGATAAGAGAGTCTTGATCAGAATAAATCCATCTTCATCACCAGAAGAACTATTCAGTAGTACTTGGAATGGGAGAACTACTGACTCCCATTGACATTATCTTAGAATATTAAAGTATGTCAGAGAGTGACATCAGCAAGATGGCTGACTAGAGATGCTGGGGCTAGTCCCCCCAGCAAGAAAGGGCCAAGGCAACAAATAACCAGAGGAGATTTGACTGAAGCATCAAAGGGAAAGTGTGGGAGTGCAACCTAGGTGTCCAAAAATAGATGAATGGATCAAGAAAATGCAGTGTATATACACAATGGAATACTACTCAGCAATGAAAAAGAATGAAATCCTGTTATTTGCAGAAACATGGATGGAACTGGAGGATATTATGCTAAGTAAAATCAGCCAGGAAATGAAAGTTAAACACCACATGTTTTGGCTCATATGTGGGAGCTAAAAACAAATTGTTCTCATAGAAGTGAAAAGTAGAACAGATAGCAGAGGCAGGGAAGGGGAAGAGTAGGATAGGGAGAGAGTTGTTAAAGGATGCAAAATTACAATGAGATAGCAGGAATAAGCTCTAGTGTTCTATAGCACTATAGAATGACAAGAATATAGTTAACAATAATATATAGTTTCAAATAGCTAGGAGGAAGATACTGAACATTCCCAATACAATGAAATAATAAATGTATGAGATGATGAATTTGTTAATTACCCTCATCTCATCACTATGCATTATCTGTATGGCAACAGCACTCTGTGTCCCATACATATGTACAATTATCATGTCAATTTAAAACTGTTTAAAATTTAAAAATAAGGTTTATTGGAGACCTAAGGTACTTGATTATATTTACAAGGTGATTTATCATTGCTACATTGACCATTCATAATTAACAAATCGTATTATTTTCTATCTTACATTCCAGGAAAACAGGTATTATGAAGGATTTGCCTAAAACTTTTATTAGACTAACCCAGCAGTTCTCAAACTTTAGTGGCGTCAGAATCACGTGGAGGTTTATTAAAACACAATTCTTGAGTCAGTATATCTTATTGGGGAGTAGAAGGGGCAAGAATTTGAATTTCTAACAAGATGCTGGTGCTGCTGGTCCCAGGACAATACTTCAGGAACCACCGGACTAATCTTTTCGTACCACTGAAGGGATTCCCACATGCTGGGCCCTGGGAATGGCACCTGTAAAATTCAGTCAGAGCTAGAAGTTTGCATCATATCAAACATTCAGATGATTGAAATATCCAGACATTAGCTGATTTTTTTTTTTTTGTCCAGCACATTTTGACATAAGGTAGATCTGGTCTCAGAGTGCAGTTACCTTCAGAGACAGCTCACACTTTGTTAGCATTCACTGCTAAGTATACATTTAAAGGTTTGTTCTTGGTGGTCACTACAATTGTTGAAAGATGATAGTGTTGACAACAGTGAAATGGATAATGGAGTCAAATGTCACAGAGTAATAGTGAATTTTCTGGCTCTAAACATGAGAATATTTGGTTTGTCAAGCCACAGAAGCATCCATTTTCTTTCCTGAGCGCTGAGTGCTGAGCTGCAGCTGTTGTTGCTATTATGGAAGTTATTGACTTAAAGAAAGATAAAAGACAAGTTGGTGTACAATTTGAAATGACTTATATTCCGCTTTTTTTTGTGTGTCTCACTATAGCTCTTCCCTGGTGATTATCTTTCTTATTTTACTTCAGGAAAAGTGCAGAGACTGGACTACGTCAGCTAATTATAGAAACTGGCAGATAACTCCTTTCTGGAAAACACTTAATTTTTAAATTAGGTTTTCAAACTATGTTAGTATAGTACTTAGTTAAATTTAAAAATAATACAGAAAAGTATGAAATAATTTTAAAAAGTCTCCTTATATTTCCATCTTTGACTTCTCAGTCCTGTTCTTCAGGGATAATACCTATTAATAAGTTGACATTTATCTTTCCAAAGATATTTGTGCATTTGCATATATATATATATATATACATGTATATGTATATGTGTATGTGATGTATGTATGTACTTTTTTTATAAAAATGGGATTACATATTGATTCACATTTTTTTCTCTGCACCTGGCATTTTTCATCTGGAGATCTTTTATATTAGCACATACATATATATACCCCATTCTTCTTCACAGCTGTAATTACTCCACAGCATGGAAGTACTTGCATGTGATGGACATTATAAACAATGATGTAATTACCACCCTTGTACATATATATTTTTAGCACTTGTATATCTGTGGAATAATTCCTAGAAGTGATATTGCTGTTTCAAAACTTACATGCTTTATTAGTATATTTTTTCACTGCTCATAAAGACATACCTGAGACTGGGTAATTATAAAGAACAAGAGGTTTAATGGCTCACCGTTTCACATGGCTGAGGAGGCCTCACAATCATGGCAGAAGGCAAAGGAGGAGCAAAGCCACTCCTTACATGGCAGCAGGCAAGAGAGCTTTTGCAGGAGCACTCCCATTTGTAAAACCATCAGATCTATGAGACTTATTCACTACCAGGAGAACGGTATGGGGGAACTGCCCCCATGATTCAATTATCTTCACCTGGCCCCACCCTTGACGTGTGGGGATTGTTACAATTAAAAGTGAGATTTGGGTGGGGACACAGCCAAACTATATCACATGCATTTCAAAATTTGATAGATATTACCATTTCTACCAAAGATACAGTATCAATTTCTTTCCCCTCAACAGCATATGAAAGTGCCCCTTTCCTCACATCGTCACAACCACTGAATGAACAAACTGTTCATTCTTTTCTACTCTGATAGGTGAAATATTATATCTTATTGATTTCAAATGCAATTATTTAATTATGAATGATGTTCAGTGGTTTTTAAAATACATTTATAAGTCTGGGAAGTTATTTATTAAACACTAATTTAGATATTTTCCTGGATGCATTAATATTTTTTCAGACTCCCCCCCAAGTAAAAGAAAGTTCTAGCATGTGATGGAGCATTGAGGCCAGTGGGGCCATGCCTCTTGCCTGGCAACACTATTTGTTATAATAAAATAAGTCATGGTGGACCTGTGTTCTCTATAATAGTAATGAGATGAAGGAGACAAGTGAAAAAAGGGTAGTAGGATCATGACTTAATTTCAAAGGGCCTAGATGAATGATAGCAGGTCTTCAAATGGTCAACAGAACTTCCCCAAAGAGATGACACACATTAGGCATAATAAACAGTGTTTTGATTGCAATTCCTAGACTCTAGTATTTGCATAACACTTTAGACTCAGAGCACAGACATTGGGATCTGATATCCCTGATTCTGCCACTTCTCTGTGTGGCCTTAGCAATGTTCCTTAATCTAACTGACCCCAATTTCCTCTTCTCTAGTTAAATAAGAATTGTAACCTTAATAACTAGCTTATAAAGTTTTTAGGACTATTAAATGAGATAATTGCTATATATAAAGTACTTTGCACAAACTTTACACATAGTGGGCCCTCAATAAAAGTTTGTTATTATTATTATAACAATTTTACCCATGACTTTTATTCACACTGTATGGCTAATTTGAGACAAGAACTCCTTTCATCTGCTTCTAGGAGCCTAGGTCTTTTGCCACTCACAGGGTAAAATAGCGTGATGACCAGCTCTTTGTTACTTCCCCAAACAATATGAGGTAGGATTAAAAACTCAGCTCATGCTGTAGAGAATTTTGAGTTAACTCCAAGGAGGAAATCCCCCATGAGCAAGGTTCTTAGCCCATTTTTGCCTAGTGTTCCATTATTGGAACGCTAAGCATGTGAGAGTTATTTATATCCTGCTCAAGGTCATTGCCAAGGTCTGATTGCAAAAATTCAAAAAATTGCAACCCCAGGCATAAATGGGTTAAATTTTTCAAAAGGAGGGTTAAGGGTTCCCCATTTCTTTAAGTAGATGGTTCTCAACTCTAGCTGTTCATTATAATCCTCTGGGAAGCTTTTAAAAAATGCTTATGCTCAGGCCTCCCATACCCAGTGTATTAGGCTGTTCTCACCTTGCTATAAAGAAATACCTGAGACTGGATAATTTATAAAGAAAATAAGGTTAATTGGCTCATGGTTCTGCAGGCTGTACAGGAAGCATGGTGGCATTTGCTTCTGGGGAGGCCTCAAGAAGCTTCCAATAGCAGCAAAAGGCAAAGGGGGAGCAGGCACGTCACATGATGAGAATGGAGCAAGGACAGGGAGGTGCCACACACTTTTAAATGACCAAATCTGGCAAGAACTCACTCATCATCACAAAGACAGCACCAAGCCATGAGGGATCTGGCACCATGACCCAAACACCTCCCACCGGGCCCCATCTCCAGCACTGGGGATTACAATTCACCATGAGACACTGACAAGGATAAATATGCAAACTATATCACCCAGAGATTCTGATTTAATTGTCTGGGGTTGGGGCTGGCTTTGGTATTTTTAAAAACATATAGTAAGACTAGAGAACCACTGCAAAGCAGAGCTGCTCAGTGGCTCATGAATGTTGGTGTAGTGGTTCTCAATCTTGGCTGCCTGATAGAAGCACCAAATGAGCATTGATGTTGGGCCTTATCCACAGAGATTCTGATTTAATTGGTCTTGGGTGTAACTTAGTCATCAGGATTTCTAAAATCTCCTCTGGTAATACTAATATGCATCCAAAGTTGAAAACCACTCTGAAAGACTTTCGATTTCGGAGCTTCATCCATAGAAATTGCCTTTTAGGTCTGGAATGGAGTCATGGTTCATTTATTTTTAATAAACACCCAAGGTGTTTGTGTTGTTTGTACATAACTGAAGTAGAGGCTAAAAAAGGGCTGTACTTAGACATCTCTTCTACAGCATCCTCCAATGTAGCTAAAATAATGGAAAACTTACAAACCGAATAAGATGGTATTATACAATGTTAGGATCCTCTATTAGCACAGTTCACTAAATGACCTGTTGGGTGACTAATCTTTGTACAACATTGTTGTTCATAATGATTAGATATTTTCTGAATTGCTCCTCAAAGATCTCTGTGATCTATGTGTTGTTCTTATCACCCTTATTTTACTACAAATGTGCTGAGGATCAGAGAAGTTCTGGGATTTGGGTAAATTCACAATAGTTGTCATCAGGATGCTAACCCATGATTATTTGATACCAAATTTCATGTTATTTCATTTTACTTTCCAGAGTGTATATAAAGATGTTGGAAAAGGCACAGTTAGTTTAATAGTATACTGTAAAAACTAAGGATAATTACCGTTGTTGGTTATTGCATAGTAAATTGTGCAAGTATTCTGAGTGGGAATTTTTGATTGATGGTAAACCTTGAAGTAGTCAGTAAATCTTATTTGTAAACATTTGAAGTAAGAAACCAGCAAATGGATGAGCACATTGAAATTTTGGTGAGGACTTTGCAGCTTGTTTAGGTAATTCTATGAGCTGTATCTAGTTGAATAACTGCAGCCTCCATCTCTTCCCTTTTGTCAGGTGTGCCAAAGAGCCTGAATTACAGTGGTGTGAAAGAGCTTATTTTAGCAGTCGACGGGGTGGTGTCTGTGCACAGCCTGCACATCTGGTCTCTAACAATGAATCAAGTAATTCTCTCAGCTCATGTTGCTACAGGTCAGTGAGTTTTGTAAACACCCTGGAAAAAATTCAGTCCTTGTCCTGTAAAGTCAGTAATTTCCCTCCTTTTTGTAGAGCTGCTCTTATTGTCTGTTGCTTGTCAAAACACTATAAAGTGTTTTCTATTACCAACGGCCTCTGAAACCAGCCCACTTATTGATGTTGTCATAGCAACAATGATACCCACCACATTCTTGGGGCTGACTGCAGAGGGCCGAGGACAGACAGAACAAAGGACTAAAATGCAACTGCCGCTTCAAGGCCTTGGACTCTGAATATTCAACTTCATCTGTTTGGCTAGGTGCCCTATCAGTCAAATAATAGGAATGAATTAAAAACTTAATTGAGTATCTCCTATGTATAAGATGTTTTTCCTAGCACTGAAAATAGGAAGATGAAAGAGACACAGGCAGCCCCCACTCTTAAATTTCTAACAAGCTAATGGATGTGCTAATAGGAATTATGGTGGGTTCCCATACTGTATGATTAGAAATTCTGTAGCCATGTGAGAAAATTCTTATAATACTAGGTTTATACTAAAAATTACTTTTTCAAGAAGTTAATTTTGTCTCTGATATGTCCTAGAGCTGGGAGGATAGGCAGTGGGAGGGCATTTACTGCCTCAGGAGAAAGCTCAGGCCAAGGATAATACATTAGGCTGCTAAAAAATGACTCAAGGAGTTACTTAGGGGCAGGGGACAGGAACACTAGTGACGGTCATTTGAAAACTGTGCACTTTCTCAGACATCCTCATCTTCTCGAAGGGGCTCAGGTCTGACTTCAGGGAATTTACAGCATTCACTATGCCAATATTTCACTGCAAATGGAAGAATCTGGTAAACACTCAGGTTGCTACCGAGGAGACTTTACAGCCTGCTGATAGCATTTGGGACAGGAAGAAAAATGGCAGTGAGGGTTGCTGCTCTAAGAAAGGTCTGTGGGGAGCTCTAAACGCTTCCTGGTTCCTGTCACTACCCTTGATATAAATTCTGATTACATACAAGGCCTGCAACCCAGAGATCCCTGGGAGCTGGTGAGCAGGGCTGTATAAGAAATAATAGTTCTGTCTTGGCTTTTTCCAGGGCTTGTCTCCCCTTCCATACTAAGCTCCTAGGAATGCCAGACTCCAGAGATAACAGTGGACAGAAAGAGTTCCCATAGCGACAGGGCACTTTGCTGCACTAGAGTTTCCCCTGCCTTGTCTGTGTGAATGTAGCTGATTATCAGAGCAAATGTGGCTTCCTCTGAGTGCCCTGCCTCTGCCCCACCCCAGCAGGTCAAAGACAAAGTACTTGAAGTTGGAGTCACAGCAGTCGCCCATGCATGTGCAATCAGTGCTAATCTCCCTGTGGTTCTTTATCAACAGCAGCCAGCCGGGACAGCCAAGCGGTTCGGAGAGAAATTGCTAAAGCCCTCAGCAAAAGCTTTACGGTGCACTCACTCACCATTCAGATGGAATCTCCAGTTGACCAGGACCCCGACTGCCTTTTCTGTGAAGATCCCTGTGACTAGTTCAGTCACACTGTCAGCTTCCCAAATTTGACAGGCCACCTTCAAACATGCTGCTATGCAGTTTCTGCATCATAGAAAATAAGGAACCAAAGGAAGAAATTCATGTCATGGTGCAATGCACATTTTATCTATTTATTTAGCTCCATTCACCATGAAGGAAGAGGCACTGAGATCCATCAATCAATTGGATTATATACTGATCAGTAGCTGTGTTCAATTGCAGGAATGTGTATATAGATTATTCCTGAGTGTAGCTGAAGTAACAGCTGTTTGTAACTATCGGCAATACAAAATTCATCTCCCTTCCAATAATGTATCTTGAGAACACATAGGTAAATTTGAACTCAGGAAAGTCTTACTAGAAATCAGTGGAAGGGACAAATAGTCACAAAATTTTCCCAAACATGAGAAACAAAAAATAAGGAGAGCCAAGTCAGGAATAAAAGTGACTCTGTGTGCTAACACCCCATCACTTGGTTCTCTCACCAAGCTGTAATGTGATTTTTTTTTCTACTCTGAATTGGAAATATGTATGAATATACAGAGAGGCACTTACAACTAATTTTTATTTACTTGTCACATTTTGGTAATAAATCCCTCTTATTTCTAAATTCTAACTTGTTTATTTCAAAACTTTATATAATCACTGTTCAAAATAAAATATTTTCACCTACCAGAGTGCTTAAACACTGGCACCAGCCAAAGAATGTGGTTGTAGAGACCCAGAAGTCTTCAAGAACAGCCGACAAAAACATTCGAGTTGACCCCACCAAGTTGTTGCCACAGATAATTTAGATATTTACCTGCAAGAAGGAATAAAGCAGATGCAACCAATTCATTCAATCCACGAGCATCATCTGAGCACCGCTTTGTGCTAGACATTGGTCTTAGCATTGAAACTATAAAGAGGAATCAGATGCAGCAAGTGCTTCTATGTTCTGGTAGCAACTCAGCACTATCTGTGGAGAGTAAACTAAAGATGTGCAGGCCAACATTCTGGAAATCCTATGTCAATGGGTTTGGTTTGGAACCTGGACTTCTGCATTTTTAAAAGTTACCCAGAGATGCTTCTAAAGATGAGCCATAGTCTAGAAGATTGTCAACCACAGGAGGTCATTGAGTGGGACGGCTAGACACATACACAGGCAGCTACAATAGTATCATGAATTGCAGTGATGTAGTGGGGTATAAAAGGAAAGCGATGGATATTGCTGGATGGGCATGGCCAGTGATGTTTCATGTCATTGAGGTGACAGCCCTGCTGGACTTTGAATTACATATGGAGGCTCTCCAGGAAGACGAAGAAGAGAAGGACATTCTAGAAAAAAGGAAGACTAGGCACAAGGCACACTTATGTTTGTCTGTTAGCTTTTAGTTGAAAAAGCAAAATACATGATGCAAAGAAAACTCTCCACGCTGTGATTTTTAAAACTACATACTTTTTGCAGCTTTATGGTTATGAGTATTGTAGAGAACAGGAGATAGGTCTTAGATGATTTTTATATTGTTGTCAGACTCTAGCAGGGTACTAGAAACATAGCAGGCATTAATAATTGTTGAGGCAATGACTCTGAGGCTATATCTGGGCCTCGTCATTATTTATCATTTATATTTGTATTTTTTTCTGAAATTTGAGGGCTAAGAAAACATTGACTTTGACTGAGGAGGTCACATCTGTGCCATCTCTGCAAATCAATCAGCACCACTGAAATAGCTACTTAGCATTCTGCTGAGCTTTCCCTGCTTAGTAGAGACAAATACACTCATCCCCCACCTAAGTGAGCTTGTTTAGGCAACCAGGATTAGAGCTGCTCAGGTTCCCAACGTCTCCTGCCACATCGGGTTCTCAAAATGGAAAGAATGGTTTATGCCAAATCACTTTTCCTGTCTCAAGGACCACTGAATGGTTTTGTTTTTCCATATTTTGCATAGGACACCCTAAAGACTAGGTGACTTGGCAAACACACAAATTTTAGTATAATTATTTGCTTCTGCTTCTTTTTGAAAATCATGTTTAGATTTGATTTTCAGTCAGAAATTCACTGAATGTCAGGTAATCATTATGGAGGGAGATTTGTGTGTCAACCAAAGTAATTGTCCCATGGCCCCAGGGTGTTTCTGTTGTTTCCCTGAAATTCTGCTTTTTTAGTCAGCTAGATTGAAAACTCTGAACAGTAGATGTTTATGTGGCAAAATGCAAGACAATCTACAAGGGAGATTTTAAGGATTTTGAGATGAAAAAATAGATGCTACTCAGGGGCTTTATGCACCATCCATCAATTCTGAAGTTCTGACTCTCCCATTACCCTTTCCCTGGTGTGGTCAGAACTCCAGGCCATAGGAAGTTAGTGGAATCATGTAGTTGAATTCTTTACTTCATGGCATTGTATTCTCTCCAGCTATCAAAACATTAATGATCTTTTATGTCTTTTTTTTGTTGTTATACTTTAAGTTCTGGGGTACATGTGCAGAACATGTAGGTTTGTTGCATAGGCATACACTTGCCATGGTGGTTTGCTGCACTCATCAACCCGTCATCTACATTCTTTTATGTCTTTCAAAGCAACACTCTGTTCTTCTGAGTAGTGAAATCAGGTCAACTTTACCACCACCCTCCATTTTAATATGCTTCACCGTCACCCAGCACCCACTTAAGATTTATCTAGGGCTCTATGGTGATTTTAGGACCCATAAAAGAAATTTATGCCTTCCATATGTTTGGTTACAGATGGGAAATGGGAATGTTGAAGGACATGAAAGAAAGGATGTTTACACATTAAGCATCAGTTCTGAAGCTAGATTGTCTGAGTTTGAATCTTAGCTCTTCCCTTTATTAGCTCTGTGACCTCGAGCTAGTTACTTAAATGCTCTGATCCTCTATTTCCTGATCAGTAAAACCTCCCTATTCAAATTTGTGAGAGTTTAATAAATTAGGACACTTAAAAAGGTTGGAGCTGTGCATAGCATGTAGTTAGCGTTCAGTACATATTAAATGTTATTTTTTATTATGTACAAACATTAGTGGGCATAGAATTTTAAATCATCTCAACTTTTGAGAAATTTTGAGTTATCAACACAGTTCCCACAAGAGAGTGGCAAAATTATTGGTGAGAATTAAACAGCTGTTTCTCTGAGGAAGCAATGGAGGCTTGCTGGGATAAAGGCATTTACTGAGAGGCTGTTACCTAGTGAGAGTGATGAATTAATTAAAATAGTCGAATCCCTTTCTGACTGTCTCTGAAAGCTTCCAGTTTTATCTTTGAAGAGCAGAATTGTCACTCCAAGGACATTTATTAATAAAAAGTACAACTGTCCAGTGCAATGAAGGCGCAGTCATAGGTCTCCCAAGTCTTACCCTGTTCCTGTGAAATATCAAGTCCTTCGCTTTTCTCTGTCATGTAGCCTCAACTTTCTCTGACCAGGTGCATTTCCTTCTCTGGTTTCTAAATTGTCAGTGGCAAATTTGGATCACTTAATATCTGTTAAATTTTGTGACCCAACAAAGTCTTTTAGCACTGTGGTGTCAAAAAGAAAAACACCTCCCAGGCATATACATTTTATAGATTCCTGGAGAATGTTGCTCTCCAGCTCCATCCCCACCCAATGAAATAAGATCCAGAGAGTGTTGCAAAGAGACAAGCCTCATTTTCCACAATTAGCTCTAAAGTGCCTCCAGGAAATGATTTTCTCAGCTCATCTCTCTGTATTCCCTGTTTTGGATCACAGGGCAATCTGTTTAAATGACTAATTACAGAAATCATTAAAGGCACCAAGCAAATGTCATCTCTGAATACCCACATCCCAAGCTTTACAAATCCTGCCTGGCTTGACAGTGATGAGGCCACTTAACAGTCCAGCGCAGGCGGATGTTAAAAAAAATAAAAAGGTGACCATCTGCGGTTTAGTTTTTTAACTTTCTGATTTCACACTTAACGTTTGTCATTCTGTTACTGGGCACCTGTTTAAATTCTATTTTAAAATGTTAGTGTGTGTTGTTTAAAATAAAATCAAGAGAGAGTTTGGGTTAAGTCATCATCTTTTTATCACCAAAATCATGGCAGGACATGTTTTTCATGACACCAGTGAGGATTGTAATGAGAATACACTCTTTCAATCATTTATTGGACGAGATAACTCATTTGGGGAACATATTTGTCTAAGAGAGATGGAAGATAATGTGTTAGAATCAGGGGTGCTTTTGAAATCATTCTGGTCATGGGCATAAAACCCCAATGGAGGAAGAAGATGGTGGTCAGAGGTGGTAGGAGCCCTTGACAGTTGTAAAAAAGGAACTTGTGCTTCTTCAACCATAAAGGCAGGAAGTGATGAGAGATGTCAAGCTGAATTGCATCCCTTTCAGAAGTGTCAATCAAGTCCTGGAGACAATGTATCATTATAATTGCCCTATATTTCCTTTATTCAAAGGGGTACCCATTTGTTAAAAACATAATTATCCTATTTACAGCCATTAAAACCCTATGGTTGTTATACACAGTCCAATAGTACTATCGGACATTATTTCCCTGAATCTGTAGAGTTTAGGAGTGTTTTGGGGTATTGCAGAAGAAGAAAGGACACCAGCTGTACTGAAGATATTGTAAACCATGGTGAGTTAACCTGTACAATGGAATTAGGATCAGATGCAAATTTAGGGTCTCCTTTGAAGTTAAACTGCATTCTTCAAATGGGAATCAGTAGAGATTTAATGAACTAATGCCCTGGTTTGTTTCTAACTCCTCCTCCGTTTTTATAGCGATGAATAGGGGATTTTATTGGGCATATATGTGGGATTGATGAACAAGAATTTCTGTCATTGCCTTATTCTCCACTCCAAAATTGCCTCTGACATGGCAAAAGTCCATGGTCAGGAAAATAAGAATACCCTGTGTTGGCATTTCTTTACAGCAATACTTTCTATGAATAATTAATGGCCCAGAAAGATGAAGCCTTTTTTTCTGGTTTCCACCTACTCATAAAGTTCAGCACCTTATTTCAACTTGGATGGGGAAAGGAGAGCAGATTTCCCTGGCTCAATAAGCTCTGAATTCATAAACAAGAAGCAGATTCCCTTTCCATTCAATCTCCAATCCTTTATAAAGATAAAGCTGTGGAGATGGTCTTTCAGGATCTTAGATTAGATAATTTTTCATGTTCTAATAATAAAGTTATGAGGGAAGCACTGTAATCAAACATAGCTGATGAGAATACACAATTATTTTTATTCTTTTTCTTATCCTCCTCCTTTTTCTTTCTCCTCCTCCTCCTCCTCTTCCCCCTTCGTCTTCGTAGCTCTTAAACACTGTAGACTTTACCACTTATCCTTCAATGATAGAATTCTTTTTGCCTGAGAATAAACATTTGCACAATAGTAGAGAGATTACAATATATAGATTTTGAAAAAAAAAACCCTCAAATTCTATACTCTGAGACTTTTGTTAATTCAATTAATGTATTCATCAATCAACTGCAAGTCAAAACAACATCAGGGAGTAGAATATTGCTTTAGATACATTTGTATTTGTCCAGAATACTTTTATTAATATTTGGGATTAAAACACTACTGAATTGCTAAACCCTAAGGGTCCTGAAAAATTCAGTACTGATATTGTAGGCATCAACTTTAGGAAGTCAACACACCTGCATTGCTTCTCCCTTGAAAAATATATTTCATTAAGATACTGTTCATGTGTAATCAAATCATGGAATAATTTACATTTCCTGATGAAATCTTCCTGTTTATTCCAGAACTTGGTAGGTATTTCACTTTACTTTCCTTCTCTCATTACTGAGATGTCAGTTGCTGCACTGTACAATGGTAAATATTGGGCAATGATGTGAATATTGGTGTTAGGCTTGGACTGTAGTGCTGGAATAGATCTCGGAAGTAGAGCCAAGAAAGATTAGAGGGGAGGATGCCTGTAAGATGGGGCAGGATTAGGAGTTTGGTATTAGGCAAGTTGAGTTATTAAACAAGCATGTAAAGACGTCAAATAGGCAGTTGTTTATATGAGTGTGGGCTAGAGTTACAGAAACAGTATTTTCATCCCAGGAGAGAAGTCTGGGCTGCAGTTACAAAAGTCATTATCTTGTCAGGGCCACACAATTACACAGGTGTTAATAGTAATGAAGGCCCTTCCATCTTGTCATTGCACCATCTGGAACATTATTTAGCCTCTGAGGTAGTGGGGGAAGAGAGAGAGGAAGGGAAACCACATCTTAAATTTGTTACAGTGCCTTTTAAAATGGACGCTTTTCACTTCTGCTTGGAGTTCATTGGCCAAAATTAATCACATAGCCCTAACCTAACTGAAGGTAAGCTGGGAAATATAGAGAAACACATGGGTTCCTGATGGGTATTAACTGCCATCAACCCACAGAGAGAGGAGAGAATTGCTGGAGTGGCGTACATGAGGAAGCAAGAAGTGATGGAATCTAGTGCACAGGTCGTGTGCCTGGTTCTAGATGAGAGTATTTATATACAACACAGAGCTTTTGCAATAACAGAATTCTGCTGGTAGATGGCTAGGTACGATGGAGGCAATCTGGCATTTTCTTCTGATTGCTGCATTTTTCTAAGTGAAGTAGGAAGCAAGGTTATCAACTGAGTGTGACAGTGAAAGTGGAGGTATTAGTGATGTAAAACAAGAGGAGCAGGAGTGAAATTGTCATCTAGGAGAGTGGAGAGTGAAAAGGCCATAATGAAAGTAAGATTGCCCGGTTGTGCCAGTTGTTAAGCTATTGTCTCTCAGCCCCCAACTGTCTCCAGTATTCTTGGCTTCATGATGCTGGACGCAGGGACTGTGTTAACTACATTTCTCCTTTGCTGACTGCCCCTTGTTAGGAGGCCCTAGAGGGAGATCAGAAGCCTAGAGGGAGGAAAAGGGGACTTTCTTCTTGTTTTGTTTCCTGCTTGATCCTTTCTCAAACAGTGTCAACCCAGTAATACTTCTTCACCCTGGCAGCAGCACTTCATTCTCTTTTCCTGCAGTATTTCCAGTTTGCAGTTTACCCCAAACTCAAAGAACCAGCCTCAATACATCCCCTCAGAGAAAAGTACCAGGTTACTATACTCTTTGCTTAGAGGTCTAGATCCCAGCTCCATTGTAGCTTCCACCAGGCTAAGATATCAGCATTAATTAATCAGTGTCTCCTCCTCAGAGGACAGTGTTTTAGCTTGGGGTTTACTCCTCCAAGCTTCTGGGTTCTATTAATTCCCTAAGCCCTAGGAGGGTTAACTGCTTTATGCAATTCTACTTCTGTTATTTTTTATTCTCTTTTTGCTTTCCACTTCTTCAATATCTGGCTAAATTTTACATATAAAATAATATAAAATAATTGTTGTGATATCGTTGGACCATGTTTGATACAGTGGCTGTCTGAGCACCAGCAACTTAGTCAACCTGTCCCAGTTTTTTACCCAGTGAAGGAATGAAAACTACCCATTTTAGAGTAGTTGTGAGGATTAAATGAGAAGCTGTATGTAAAACACTTAATGCAATTCTCTGCTCATAGTAAGTTCTCAATAAATTCTAGTTATCATTTTTTGAGAATCCACTCAGATGGCCCCTAGTCCAGAAAGCTTTTCCTAATATTCTATCCAATGCCAATCATTCCATCTTCAGTGCTGCCTTTCAAGCAATCACCTTTTTGTGTTCTTGCTTTTGTCACTTTGTGTCTTGTCCATTGTGTTTTTCTATGTTCCCCTCCTTAAAGTATTTCTATTTATCTCTGAATAATAACACCTAGCACTGGGCCCAGCACAGAGTAGTATTATTACATTATCTGCAGGAACACACCTTCATCTAGCAGACCTCAATAGTTATCAATATGATAACGAAGCATTTTAATTCTTTCAGATGTTTCATTGTAAACACCAGACATCTGTGTCTAACCTCTAACCTTATATTCACTCAGCCTCTGATTCTAATCTAGTACATCTTCTTTCTAGCTGCATGGTTTTGGCCACATTCTGAAGCAGGATTCAGTTTCCTTACAATAAAATGGGGAAAACGACACCTATATCACAAGGTTGTTGTAATCATTAGATAACTAATGTGCTGCTGTCAGCACAATGGTTGGTATATAATGTGAACTGAGAGCATTAAAATTTCTTTTTCTCTGAACTAAATCCCTGCTTTTAAAACCTCGCTGATGGTGTCATAAAAGTCATGTGTTCTTTACTTAAAAAGAAAGATTGATGGACTATTTGAAGAACCAAGTGATCAAAATATGCCATAAAAATTGTTCTGGCGTATATCAAAGGACCTTTAAAATTAGATTCATTCTATTGGATACACAACTATTTTAAGGAATTGGTAGAAATAAATAGGAGGTGAAAAGATAGAAGGCAAAAAGGAGTTTTTGTTTTTTTTTAAAAAACGCAAGTAGGTAGGTGGAACAGTTATAATGCAAATGTGTAGGGTCTGGCAATATTTAGAAGGTGTTTATAATAAATCACCTTCAGAGATCATACTTAAAAAGTGGGTGAGGGATATGTACAGACACTTCTCAAAAGAAGACATTTATGCAGCCAAAAAACATATGAAAAAATGCTCATCATCACTGGCCATCAGAGAAACGCAAATCAAAACCACAATGAGATACCATCTCACACCAGTTAGAATGGCGATCATTAAAAAGTCAGGAAACAACAGGTGCTGGAGAGGATGTGGAGAAATAGGAACACTTTTACACTGTTGGTGGGACTGTAAACGAGTTCAACCATTGTGGAAGTTGGTGTGGTGATTCCTCAGGGATCTAGAACTAGAAATACCATTTGACCCGGCCATTCCATTACTGGGTATATGCCCAAAGGATTATAAATCATGCTGCTATAAAGACACATGCACACGTATGTTTATTGCGGCACTATTCACAATAGCAAAGACTTGGAACCAACCCAGATGTCCAACAATGATAGACTGGATTAAGAAAATGTGGCACATATACGCCATGGAATACTATGCAGCCATAAAAAATGATGAGTTCATGTCCTTTGTAGGGACGTTGATGGAGCTGGAAACCATCATTCTCAGCAAACTATCACAAGGACAAAAAACCAAACACTGCATGTTCTCACTCATAGGTGGGAATTGAACAATGAGAACACATGGACACAGGAAGGGGAACATCACACACCAGGGACTGTTGTGGGGTGGGGGGAGGGGGGAGCGATAGCATGAGGAGATACACCTAAAGCTAAATGACGAGTTAATGGATGCAGCACACCAACATGGCACATGTATACATATGTAACAAACCTGCACGTTGTGCACATGTATCCTAAAACTTAAAGTAATAATAATAATAATAATAAAATTCAGTCGAACAACAACAACAAAAAAAGCAGTGCTTAGTGTGGTACTTGGTATGGTAGGGCATTATACCAGATAGTGAGCTAAGTGTAAATTCCTTCCCTATCACTCACAGAAATAGAATAGATTGGGGGAATGGGGACATGGGGAGGAGAGAGAGGTGGGGTGAAGGGTCAGGAGTTGGGGGTAAAGAAATAAAATTGATTCACAAGTTACTTGGATGAAGGATATTAAAATAATGTGATGAAAGTGAAATATTATATGGCTGTTTCTTTCTATAGCTGGAAAAGTCAAGTAGAAATTGTAGTATTTGAAATATTGATGCCAATGGAAGCAGAATTTAACTCTCCTCAAAACTACCTTTGTTTTTTCTTTCACTTTTTTATTTAATTAGCATTTAATGGGTGACTATTTTGTGCCAGGCCTTGTGGTGAACATGGGGATCCTGGTGATAATGACACATTATAGTGGGAGATATGGACAAAAAACAAATAAAGACCAAAATAAGACATTTTCAGATAGTGATAAGTGGTAAGACAGAAATAAAACCAATGGATATAGTAATAATTGGGAGAGGGCTAGAGCGAGGCAGCTATATCTACATGACCTTTATGAAGAGGCGACATTTGGGCTGAGCTAGCCATGCAAAGTGGAGGAGGAAAAGGAAAGATAGCTTGGACAGAGGCCCCAGGTAGGAAGAACCTGGCAGCCTTGGGAAAAAGAAAGGAAGCAGATGTACTGAGTGTAGTGAACAAGGCTGGGGGAAGAGGGGTGATCTGGGCTGGACTGGGCAAAAGCCCTGTAGGCCATGAGAAGGAGCTAGAATGTTATGGTAAGTGCAAAGCTCTCGACTGAATGGAAGAACCACAGAAAACTTGGCATGCTGCAATTCTTTAGTTAGGTTTGTATTATTTTGGCAAAATACATTTTCTACCAAATTTGTCAAAGATGTACCAAGTACCCCAAAATCCCTTGTAAAGAAGTGTTTCACATATTTATTTGTTATTTAATATTTATTATCCACATACACACACTGCAAAGCACTAAACAGGGAAATATAACCCACAGTCAGTACAGGAGAATCATCAGGTGGAGAGGTGGGAGGCTGGAGAATTAGTCCATCCCATCTCCATGCTCTTGAGACACATCTCTTCCTGGGAGTCTTTCTGCTATCTGCCATCACCAACATGTAAATAAGATTATAATAAATTAGAACAATATATATATTTTTTAGACATGGCTTCCTTCTCTGGGTCTGCACGAGCTGTCCCTTTTCTTCATGCGGCCACCAAGAAATAGCCACGGCACCCAGACAATCTCCACTATTGATCTCCAGGCCCATATCCTATCTACACCTGACTTGGAACAAACTTGGCCTTCTCCCACAGAAGGCATTTCAAATATTGATGTAGTTGGTACTTGGTATTGACCAAGTACTTAGGTGAAACGCTTATTTACAAAACTTGTTTTTTAAAAAATTAAATTCTGAAAATATATGTAACACACAGGTTTAGGAACTAGATTTCTCAGTATGGAGCCATCTGGCCTGATTTTATTCTGTAGTCTCACCTATTACCAGTTTTCCCAAATATCCTATAATGTAACACACTGAGCTGCTCATCTTCTCACAAGTAGGCTGTATTTGTTCATGACTCTGTGCCTGTGCTCATTTCCCCTTACTTAAATACCCTCCCTTCTCTTCCTTTCTCTTCTCTGCCTTGAAACTGTTATTTATCCTTTAAAGCCCTGCCAAAAGTCAACCCTTTCTGAAGCTTCACTGACTTCCACTCTCAGAAAAGTTTATTCTTCTCTCTTCTTTGCTTATTGAACACTTTGTAGGGACTTATCACATTACACAAAAGTATTTACAATTTTGACTTCTCCAAGTAGACTTTGAGTTCTGCAAAATCAGTGATCTTTATCTTATTTAATGTTTTCTCTTCCTCCACAACCCATTATGGTGCCTACTATCTAAGTAATCACTGGATAATTAATTGAATAAATAATGATGCAATATGTCAACTTTTAAAATATAGGAGTGGATTCAGTGATCCTGGATTAGCCCTTAAGGAAGTGAAGCATCAGGAGCAGCTGAGAATACGTGATAGGGAGTGTAGCAGGATAGGTGTCAACATGGCCAATTCTGTCACTGTAAATTGCTCACAGCTGACTCTAGGAGCTCTGCTTCCCCATGGACATAACAGGAATAAGAATCCTGATCCTTCTTACTTCCTTCAATTGTTATGGAGATCAAATGAGATACCATAGGCAGAAGCCCTTTGTGAACCATCATAATCAGCAGTTAGTATCATTATTAACTAAAATGATTTCTGTGGCAATATATTGTAGATATTTTACAATATATTTACCTCTTTTTATGGGACTACAGATATTCCTCCTTTCCTCCTCTCCTCTCCAACTTCCAACATGTCTAGAACACACACATTCATACCTACATTGACTATTTGCTTGTCTGGTTGTGCAGAATTGCTTATTGAGGCCTTCCTGTAATACTACCTGACCATGAAGTTTGGAAATAAATACCAGTGGAGCTAAAGTTGCAAATAAAAACCCACGGAAGCTGAGGAATGGTTCTTTTGGTTGTACTGTCTGTAGCAGACAATGGACCAAGCACCTTCCATGTGCCTGTCACTGTATCTGGGGAAGTAAAGATAATTCCATGAAAAATGAGGCAGAGGGTCTGATCTGAAATTTCCCTCAGCATTGTAGGTGAAATGGGTCAAATTTATGAGATAGGGTTTTAAAAAGAAGGTCTTGCTTAATTCTCGGTGGGAAAGTGGATACCCTTAGACTTTCCTGAATACCATTTGTCTGGGCTGAAGCAAGTAATGAAGTAAAGAAAGCAATTACAGGGTGCATTTTGTGACTTAGAACTGAACCCTGTCACTAATCAACCTGTTGGAGGAGACAGCTTCTGTACTAATGTTATGTCCAGAATTCAGAACACCCTTGGCCTTGAAGCAATTTTTGGAAGGTTAGGAGGTCAAGGACTGGGCAATTCTAGAAGCAATGCTTGGCCCTTTTTCTAAAAAGAAAGGGAATTTGGCATTTTTCCAGTAGAATTATTATTGGACTGGCAAGGCCTTAAGTCCCACTGTGTTCAGGGCTCTTAAAGTGAGGGTTTGGCAGTGGTGTTTATTCAAATTAGGGTTTTACTTTAAGGGGAAGGCCTCTGTTTTCCAGGGGATCAACCTAGCCGACAGAAGTGAGATGAGACAGAAGAAAAGAGCAGCTTGATTGATGTGGGTGCCTATACATCACATGCCTCTTTAGGAGAAATTAGCATCTTAGACGGGAGGGCTTGGAGAATGTTAATGTTAAGTTGATTAGAAGCCAAATAACTTAGTTTAGTCAGAGGCCCCACAGATTTCCTGGGAGCCCTGGTTGCACTGGTCCAGATGGTCTTTTTTGGCTGTGCTGTTCTCAGCCACACATCCAGACAGCTCCAGGTTTCCTTCTCCACTCACAGTGGGAGAGGCTGCCCCTACCTCCTGTGTTCCCACAAATGCTGCATTTTCTCAGTGCTCAGTGAATACTAAATAATCAAAACGGCAATAAATCCTGAGCTTGGCACATCCCTTTAGAAGTCTTGGACAGGAGACGGGTAATGCTGAACTGGCTGTTGGAGGGAAAAATAGAGTCCTAACCTTTTCTCATTATAAATGATCATTATAATTACAATATATTATTAACATAATATCAATAATAATGATAGCAGTGCTTGGCAAGATGTCAGGCACTGGGCTGAGAAATTAAATTCATAACTTATTTAACCCTCAATAAAGCAATGATGTATGTATGACAACCTTCATGTTACAGATGGAAAATAGTTCAGAGAGATTAAGTGACTTGCCCAAATCTAATAAACAGTAGAACTAAGATTCAAATTCTGATTTGTGTCGTTCCAAATCATGTGCTCTAGAACTTTATTCTATACTCCTCCTCTATTTTCTATTGTGGCTACATGAATATATGAATAACTTTGGATGGCAAGACTGGGCCTTCAACTTCCTCATTTGGCACCAAAGGGCAAAATTTCTAAGAAGCAGTAGAAGGTGAGGTGAAGACTTGGGGCTGGAGTGAACAGACTAATAATAAAGAAGGGAAAGTCACACTATGCTTTTTGCATTCTGTCTCTTAAACCCACTACCCCAAGGCATAGTGCATTTTGCCTCATCAGAGAAAGACAATTATACTACTAATAATGGTGATTATAATGGCCACAAAACTTCAGAGAAAATGTTCCCAGTTGTTGAATAATACTAAAAATATTATCAAGATTCATTAGCTACAGAATTGTAAATGCAGCCCCCATATATGATGACCTGGAAGCATCAAATGGCCTAAGAAACTTACTGGCATTAAATATGCCCCAATTTATTCTACTTAAATGAGAATCTAGGATTTGTGCATGCCCTTAGCTATTGTTGAAATAGAAACTGAAATGGCTTTATTTGAGAATGTCAACATCTTTCACATTCTCTTTTAGGTTATCAGGAGAAACAAGTAGACTAGGAAAATTAAAACATTTATGCTCCATTTTCAGTCACTCTAGGAGATGGATGTAATATTGATTCCAGTATATGCATAAGGCTTTCACCATTAGCTAGTATTGAGCAGAAGATGCATGTGAAAAAATGAAGAAGCATAGAGAGAGGACCAGGAGGACACAAAAAGCAGATCTAAGACTTTTACTTGTAGCCAAAACGGAGTAACAGAGACTTACCATCATGTCGAACAAATAAAACGTGGACAAAATCAATGAAGGGATGGCCCTCAAGACATTGAATGCCAGTCAATGAAGGACAGTTATTCCCAGGAGTCAGGGAACAAAATAGTGCGCCCAATAATTTTCCTAGTTTATTGTGTTGAAAAAGTGTCCAGACTGTGTCACAGAGCAGAGAATTGCAGACAGTCTGGCAGTCTCCCTGAGTGGGAGAGATAGAGCTAAGAGTCTGAGGATGCCCAAGTGGGTAAAGTTCACAGGACATGGTACTAGAGGTGAGAGAGATACACAGAGAGAGAGAGAGAGAGCCAGAGATCTGCAGGAAGACTTCCTCAAGTCCTCAGCTGAGGAGTGATCAGTGTCTGTCAGTGGGAACACTAATTAAGTCTGGAAAGGACCTACTGAAAGAATAAAAGGGGATCGTTCATAACTCAAACAAGGCTGAAATATTGCCTTTTCCCAACACTCAGATTGGAAAACCGCATAAGTTAGGAGGCTTTAGTTAGAGTAGTAAAAATGGGTCATTATTCAATAGCAAAGAAAATCAACCCTAGACTAAATGGTGCTCAGCTAAACAAAGCTAAAAAACAAGGCCCAAAAGGATGAAATTCTTTTAAAGTAGCCTAATTAGTAAAGGAGATTAAAACAGCTATTATGAGTGTATTCCATAAACTTGAGGAGCTAGATTGGGCATGTAAAGTAGAAACAAGAAAGATTTATAAAAAGATGAAAATCAAACTTGTAAAGATGAAAACCATGTCTAAAATGAAAAATACATTAGATGAGATTATCAGCTGAACAGACATTGCAAATAAAAAGTGGTGTATTTGAAGATATAGCAATAGAAACTATCTAAAATGAAACAGAGAGAAAAAGGACTGGAAAAAAAAAAAGAAATTGAGCACTATTACACTGTAGGGCAACCTTAAGTGGTCAAATGTGTATGTAACTGGAGCCCTTAAAGGAGAGAATTGGGGTGATGAGGCACACAGAATGTTTGTGAACATACCAGCCAAAAAATTTTTCAAACAATGAACCCCCAGGTCCAAGAAGCTCAACAAATGCCAATCACAAAATATGAAGAAAACTATAATAAAACTTATCACTATCAAATTGTTTAACCCAATGATAAAGAAAGAATATCTTAAAAGTATCAAGAGAAAATATGCATTGCCGAAAGAGGAACAAAAACAAGAGTAATGTTATATTTCTCATTTGAAACAATGCAAGCTAGAAAACATTTTTAAAGTAATGAAAAAAAGTTTTCTGTCAGCCTATACTTCTTTACCCAGTGATAATATCTTTTTAAAAAGACAAAACATTTCAAATATAATAAAGCTGAAAGAATCCATCACAAGTAGACCAGCACTATGAGACATATATTTTTAAAAGTTCTTCATGCAGGAGAAAAATAATATGAGACAAAAATGTTGAATTCCACAAGGTAATGAAGTACACTGAAAATGGTAGTTACAAAAATAAAAAGCAGACATTTCTTCTTATTAAATTCCTTTTGAAAGATGATTGACTTTTGAAACAAAATTATATATGGAGTTTATACAATATGTAGAAGTAAACAAAGGGCAACAATAGTTGAAATATCAGAATAGAAGAATAGCAGTTAATTGCTGCAGTATGTTTATACTACATGTGATGGGGAAGATTACCACTTGAAGACAGACTGTGATAAGTTAAAGATGTATAGCATAAGTCCTAGCAACAAATAAAATAATACAACATAGAGTTGTAGCTAATACATCAACAAGTGATGAAATTAAATCATTAAAAAATATTCATTTAACCCAAATGAAGGCAAAAAAAATGGACAAGAGGACACAAAGAACATATAGAACAAATAAACAAGATGATGGATTTAAATGTAATCAAATCCAAATCACATGAAATATAAATGGCCTAAAGACTCAATTTAGAGGGTAAAAATTATCACACTGGATATAAAAGACCCAACTAAATGCTGCCTACAAGAAATTCACTTTTTATATAAGTACAGAAATACACAATTATTTAGACTTACTGTGTAGATATAAATTAACCCAAATATTTAAGAAAAAGAATTTTAAAAATTAGAAAGAGGTGAAACTATCACTATTTCCAGATGATAATGATTATGCATATACCTTGGAAACCAAAGATAATCAACTAAAAACTATTAAAAACAATACAAATTTTCAGAAAAACATACTGCTACAAAATTATTGATTAAATTAGTATTTTAATACATTAAAGCAAGAATAAATTATTAGATATGATAAAAAATTGTATTAACATAAATAATAGCAACAAAAGAGATAAAATACCTAGAAAAAAATAAGAAATATGCAAGACATATATGAAGAAAAAGATAAAACATCATAGGACATCAAAAACAATTGAAAAATTCAAGAGATACTATGACTTGAATAGGAATAGTCTATATCATGAAGAATGTCAAGGTTACCTAAGTTAATTTACAAATATAATGCTAACCTGATAAAAGTATCACCATTTCAAAAACCAGATAGACTGTTTCTAGGGTCATATGGCAATATAAGCAAATAAATATATCCAGGAATAGGAAAAAAAATTAAGTGCTTTTGAGGAATCAGTCTATTAGATTATTAAAACAAAGAATGCATTTTAAGGAGTCAATGAGAAAAGCAGCATGGTGCTGAGACAATAATAGGAAGACAATCCAGTGGAACAGAAAAGAAAAATTTGAAAATATTAATGTGAGAGTTTATTATACAGATACTAATTCATATTAATGTGCAACTGTGTTATGTAAAATGGTGACATTTCAAATTAATAAAAACAATAAATTTTGATAGACCAAAAAAAATCAGAAAAAGATTATTGTAAATCTTTCTTACATCTTACTCCAGGATATATTTCAAATGGATCAATTACTTACATGTAATAAATAAAAGCATAAATGTTCTAGGAAAAAAAGACAATGGAAATTCTAATTGCCTCAGCATAAAACAGACCCTTCTATTTATTGCTAATAATCAGAAACTGTATATAAAAATGTCTAAATTTTACCCAATAATATTTTTAAAAATCCTGCATAGCAAAAAGTAAAAAAAAAAAAAAAAAAGAAAAAAGCCAAGTTGCATTTTCCTTAATTTAAAAAAGTGCTTTTATAACTAAATTATAACCATATTGTAAAACAACAGTATCCTCATTTAAAGATAAGCAAGGCCTAGGAATAAACACTGAAAATAATAGTAGACCCTGAAAATGGCTCCCAAAACATGAAAACAATGCTCATGGTCACTAATGCAGAACTATTAAAAAGACAAGTATCCAAAACTTTGATACCACTCAGTTCCAAAGCTTGTGATCAAATGATCAGTTTCATGCATGACTTGCAGAAATGTAAATGGATTCCAGCTCTACAGAGATTTTAAACAATATATATCAAAATAGTTCTTTGATAATAACAATTCTACCTCTGAAATTACATACTTATGGGCTGACTCATTGCAGCATTATTTGTAAACAGTAAGCAATTAAAAAACTCCAATGTCTATCAATATGGAACAATAAGTAAACTATTCACACACTGGAATAATATACAGCTTTAAAAAAAGGAAGAGGGGCAAGCCAAATCCAGCAACATATGAGAAGGATTATAAACCATGATTAAGTGGAATTTATCCCAGGGATGTAATGTTAGTTTAACATTCAAAAGTCAATCTGTATAATGCACCATATTAATACAATTAAGGACACAACCCACATGATCATCTCAATAAACTTTTTTTAATCATGAAAGGGTGTTTGATTTTGTGAAATATTTTATCTGTAAATATTTGACAAAATCAAACACCCTTTCTTGATTAAAAAAATGCTCAACAAACTAGAAATAGAAGGTAGATTCTTCAACCTTATAAATGATATCTAATGAAAAACCCATAGCTAACATCATAGTTAACGGTGAGGGACTGAATGCTTTCTTCTTAAGATTAGGAAAAAGGCAAGAATGTTTGCTTTCACCATTTCTAATCAACATTTGACTGTGCATTTTAGCCAGGGAAATCAGGCAAATAAAAAAAAATTAAAGATGTCTAGATCAGAAAAGGAGAATTACAATTATCTCTATAAATTGCATGATCTTTCACATATAGAAATCCTAAGAAATCAAGTGAAAATTTATTGGAACTAATTAATGAGTTCAATAAGTTTACTATATATAAGATCAATATACAAAAGTTAACAGTAATTCTATGACTATCAATGAACAATTCAAAAATGAAATTAAGAAACAATTCCATTTATGATAGCATCAAAAAGAATAAAATATTTAGAAATAAAGGAAACAAGGGTAAGACGTATACACTGAAAACTAAAAACACTGTTGATAGCAATTAAAAATCTAAGTAAATGGAGACAACCCATAAACATGGACCAGAAAACTTAATTTTGTTAAGAAAGGCTTATTCTGAGAATTGATTTACAGACTCAATGCCATCCCTAACAACATCCCACATAGCTGTTTTTTTTTTTTTATTTCCAGACACTGACAAGCCACTGCCAAATTCATATGAAAGTGCAAGGGGCCCAGAATGACCAAAACAATCTTAACAAAGAAAAATAAAGGAGACTCTCACTTCCTAATTTTAAAACTTACTACAAGAGGGGGTGGAGCCAAGATGGCCGAATAGGAACAGCTCCAGTCTACAGCTCCCAGCGTGAGTGACGCAGAAGACGGGTGATTTCTGCATTTCCAAGTGAGGTACTGGGTTCATCTCACTGGGGAGTGCCGGACAGTGGGTGCAGGACAGTGGGTGCAGTGCAGTGTGTGTGAGCCGAAGCAGGGTGAGGCATCACCTCACCTAGGAAGTGCAAGGGGTCAGGGAATTCCCTTTCCTAGTCAAAGAAAGGGGTGACAGATGGCACTTGGAAAATCAGGTCACTCCCACCCTAATACTACGCTTTTCCAATGGGCTTCACAAATGGCACACCAGGAGATTATATCCTGCACCTGGCTCGGAGGGTCCCACGCCCACTGAGCCTCGCTCATTGCTAGCACAGCAGTCTGAGATCAAACTGCAAGGCAGCAGTGAGGCTGGGGGAGGGGTGCCCGCCATTGCTCAAGCTTGAGTGGGTAAACAAAGCAGCCAGGAAGCTCGAACTGGGTGGAGCCCACCACAGCTCAAGGAGGCCTGCCTGCCTCTGTAGGCTCCACCTCTGGGGGCAGGGCACAGACAAACAAAAGACAGCAATAACCTCTGCAGACTTAAATGTCCCTGTCTGACAGCTTTGAAGAGAGTAGTGGTTCTC
Organism: Pongo pygmaeus; assembly: GCF_028885625.2. Lineage (NCBI taxonomy): Eukaryota > Metazoa > Chordata > Mammalia > Primates > Hominidae > Pongo > Pongo pygmaeus. The sequence goes on from NC_072380.2 coordinate 129,869,173, forward strand.
CCAGCATGCAGCTTGAGATCTGAGAACGGGCAGACTGCCTCCTCAAGTGGGTCCCTGACCCCCGAGTAGCCTAACTGGGAGGCACCCCCCAGTAAGGGCGGACTGACACCTCACACAGTCGGGTACTCCTCTGAGACAAAACTTCCAGAGGAACGATCAGGCAGCAGCATTTGCGGTTCACCAATATCCACTGTTCTGCAGCCACCGCCGCTGATACCCAGGCAAACAGGGTCTGGAATGTACCTCCAGTAAACTCCAACAGACCTGCAGCTGAGGGTTCTGACTGTTAGAAGGAAAACTAACAAACAGAAAGGACATCCACACCAAAAACCCATCTGTACATCACCATCATCAAAGACAAAAGGTAGATAAAACCACAAAGATGGGGAAAAACAGAGCAGAAAAACCGGAAACTCTAAAAATCAGAGCGCCTCTCCTCCTCCAAAGGAATGCAGCTCGTCACCAGCAACGGAACAAAGCTGGATGGAGAATGACTTTGACAGTTGAGAGAGGAAGGCTTCAGAAGATCAAACTACTCCAAGCTAAAGGAGGAAGTTCGAAGCAATGGCAAAGCAATTAACAACTTTGAAAAAAAATTAGACAAATGGATAACTAGAATAACCAATGCAGAGAAGTCCTTAAAGGACCTGATGGAGCTGAAAACCACGGCACGAGAACTATGTGATGAATGCATAAGCCTCAGTAACCAATGCAATCAACTGGAAGAAAGCGTATCATCGATGGAAGACAAAATGAATGAAATGAAGCGTGAAGAGAAGTTTAGAGAAAAAAGAATAAAAAGAAATGAATAAAGCCTCCAAGAAACATGGGACTATGTGAAAAGACCAAATCTATGTCTGATTGGTGTACCTGAAAGTGACAGGGAGAATGGAACCAAGTTGGAAAACACTCTGCAGGATATTATCCAGGAGAACTTCCCCAATCTAGCAAGGTAGGCCAACTTTCAAATTCAGGAAATACATAGAACGCCACAAAGATACTCCTCAAGAAGAGCAACTCCAAGACACATAATTGTCAGATTCACCAAAGTTGAAATGAAGGAAAAAATGTTAAGGGCAGCCAGAGAGAAAGGTCGGGTTACCCACAAAGGTAAGCCCATCAGACTAACAGCTGATCTCTCGGCAGAAACTCTACAAGCCAGAAGAGAGTGGGGGCCAATATTCAACATTCTTAAAGAATTTTCAACCCAGAATTTCATATCCAGCCAAACTAAGCTTCATAAGTGAAGGAGAAATAAAATACTTTACAGACAAGCAAATGCTGAGACATTTTGTCACCACCAGGACTGCCCTAAAAGAGCTCCTGAAGGAAGCACTAAACATGGAAAGGAACAACTGGTACCAGCTACTGCAAAAACATGCCAAATTGTAAAGACCGTCAAGGCTAGGAAGAAACTGCATCAACTAACGAGCAAAATAACCAGCTAACATCATAATGACAGGATCAAATTCACACATAAAAATACTAACCTTAAATGTAAATGGACTAAATGCTCCAATTAAAAGACACAGACTGGCAAATTGAATAAAGAGTCAAGACCCATCAGTGTGCTGTATTCAGGAAACCCATCTCATGTGCAGAGACACACATAGGCTCAAAATAAAGGGATGGAGGAAGATCTACCAAGCAAATGGAAAAGAAAAAAATGCAGGGGTTACAATCCTAGTCTCGGATAAAACAGACTTTAAACCAACAAAGATCAAAAGAGACAAAGAAGGCCATTACATAATGGTAAAGGGATCAATTCAACAAGAAGAGCTAACTATCCTAAATATATATGCAGCCAATACAGGAGCACCCAGATTCATAAAGCAAGTCCTTAGTGACCTACAAAGAGACTTAGACTCCCACACAATAATAATGGGAGACTTTAACACCCCACTGTCAACATTAGACAGATCAATGAGACAGAAAGTTAACAAGGATATCCAGGAATTGAACTCAGCTCTGCACCAAGCGGACCTAATAGACATCTACAGAACTCTCCACCCCAAATCAACAGAATATACATTTTTTTCAGCACCACACCACACCTATTCCAAAATTGACCACACAGTTGGAAGTAAAGCACTCCTCAGCAAATGTAAAAGAACAGAAATTATAACAAACTGTCTCTCAGACCACAGTGCAATCAAACTAGAACTCAGGATTAAGAAACTCACTCAAAACTGCTCAACTACATGGAAACTGAACAACCTGCTCCTGAATGACTACTGGGCACATAATGAAATGAAGGCAGAAATAAAGATGTTCTTTGAAACCAACGAGAAGAAAGACACAACATACCAGAATCTCTGGGACACATTCAAAGCTGTGTGTAGAGGGAAATTAATAGCATAAATGCCCACAAGAGAAAGCGGGAAAGATCTAAAATTGACACCCTAACATCACAATGAAAAGAACTAGAGAAGCAAGAGCCAACACATTCAAAAGCTAGCAGAAGGCAAGAAATAACTAAAATCAGAGCAGAACTGAAAGAAATAGAGACACAAAAAACCCTTCAAAAAATCAATTAATACAGGAGCTGATTTTTGAAAAGATAAACAAAATTGATAGACTGCTAGCAAGACTAATAAAGAAGAAAAGAGAGAAGAATCAAATAGATGCAATAAAAAATGACAAAGGGGATATCACCACCGATCCCACACAAATACAAACTACCATCAGAGAATACTATAAACAACTCTATGCAAATAAACTAGAAACTCTAGAGGAAATGGATAAATTCCTTGACACATACACCCTCCCAAGACTAAACCAGGAAGAAGTTGAATCTCTGAATAGACCAATAAGAGGATCTGAAATTGAGGCAATAATTAATAGCTTACCAACCAAAAAAAGTCCAGGACCAGATGGATTCACAGCCAAATTCTACCAGAGGTACAAGGAGGAACTGGTACCATTCCTTCTGAAACTATTCCAAGCAATAGAAAAAGAGGGAATCCTCCCTAACTCATTTTATGAGGCCAGCATCATCCTGATACCAAAGTCGGGCAGAGACACAACAAAAAAAGAGAATTTTATACCAATATCCCTGATGAACATTGATGCAAAAATCCTCAATAAAATGCTGGCAAACTGAATCCAGCAGCACATCAAAAAGCTTATCCACCATGATCAAGTGGGCTTCATCCTTGGGATGCAAGGCTGTTTCAATATACGCAAATCAATAAACGTAATCCAGCATATAAACAGAACCAAAGACAAAAACCACATGATTATCTCAAAAGATGCAGAAAAGGCCTTTGACAAAATTCAACAACCTTCATGCTAAAAACTCTCAATAAATTAGGTATTGATGGGATGTATCTCAAAATAATAAGAGCTATCTATGACAAACCCACAGCCAATATCATACTGAATGGACAAAAACTGAAAGCATTCCCCTTTGAAAACTGGCACAAGACAGGGATGCCCTCTCTCACCACTCCTATTCATCATAGTGTTGGAAGTTCTGGCCAGGGCAATCAGGCAGGAGAAGGAAATAAAGGGCATTCAATTAGGAAAAGAGGAAGTCAAATTGTCCCTGTTTGCAGACGACATGATTATATATCTAGAAAACCCCATTGTCTCAGCCCAAAATCTCCTTAAGCTGATAAGCAACTTCAGCAAAGTCTGAGGATACAAAGTCAATGTGCAAAAATCACAAGCATTCTTATACACCAATAACAGACGAACAGAGAGCCAAATCATGAGTGAACTCCCATTCACAATTGCTTCAAAGAGAATCAAATACCTAGGAATCCAACTTGCAAGGGATGTGAAGGACCTCTTCAAGGAGAACTACAAACCACTGCTCAAGGAAATAAAAGAGGATACAAACAAATGGAAGAACATTCCATGCTCATGGGTAGGAAGAATCAGTATCTTGAAAATGGCCATACTGCCCAAGGTAATTTACGGATTCAATGCCATCCCCATCAAGCTACCAATGACTTTCTTCACAGAATTGGAAAAAACTACTTTAAAGTTCATATGGAACCAAAAAAGAGCCCGCGTTGCCAAGTCAATCCTAAGCCAAAAGAACAAAGCTGGAGGCATCACGCTACCTGACTTCAAACTATACTACAAGGCTACAGTAACCAAAACAGCATGGTACTGGTACCAAAACAGAGATATAGATCAATGGAACAGAACAGAGCCCTCAGAAATAATGCCGCATATCTACAACTATCTGATCTTTGACAAACCTGACAAAAAGGAGAAATGGGGAAAGGATTCCCTATTTAATAAATGGCACTGGGAAAACTGGCTAGCCATATGTAGAGAGCTGAAACTGGATCCCTTCCTTAAACCTTACACAAAAATTAATTCAAGATGGATTACATGTTAGACCTAAAACCATAAAAACCCTAGAAGAAAACCTAGGCAATACCTTTCAGTACATAGGCATGGGCAACGACTTCATGTCTAAAATACCAAAAGCAATGGCAACAAAAGCCAAAATTGACAAATGGGATCTCATTAAACTAAAGAGCTTCTGCACAACAAAAGAAACCACCATCAGAGTGAACAGGCAACCTACAAAATGGGAGAAAATTGTTGCAACCTACTCATCTGACAAAGGGCTAATATCCAGAATCTACAATGAGCTCAAACAAATTTACAAGAAAAAAACAACCCCATCAAAAAGTAGGCGAAGGACATGAACAGACACTTCTCAAAAGAAGACATTTATGCAGTGAAAAAACACATGAAAAAATGCTCATCATCACTGGCCATCAGACAAATGCAAATCAAAACCACAATGAGATACCATCTCACACCAGTTAGAATGGTGATCATTAAAAAGTCAGGAAACAACAGATGCTGGAGAGGATGTGGAGAAACAGGAACACTTTTCCACTGTTGGTGGGACTGTAAACTAGTTCAACCATTGTGGAAGTCAGTGTGGCGATTCCTCAGGGATCTAGAATTAGAAATACCATTTGACGCAGCCAGTCCATTACTGGGTATATGCCCAAAGGATTATAAATCATGCTGCTATAAAGACACATGCACACGTATGTTTATTGCGGCACGATTCGCAATAGCAAAGACTTGGAACCAACCCAAATGTCCAACAACAATAGACTGGATTAAGAAAATGTGGCACATATACAACATGGAATACTATGCAGCCATAAAAATGATGAGTTCATGTCCTTTGTAGGGACATGGATGAAGCTGGAAACCATCATTCTCAGCAAACTATCACAAGGACAAAAAACCAAACACCGCATATTCTCCCTCATAGGTGGGAATTGAGCAATGAGAACACATGGACACAGAAAGGGGAACATCACACACTGGGGACTGTTGTGGGGTGGGGGAAGGGGGGAGGGATAGCATTAGGAGATATACCTAATGCTAAATGACGAGTTAATGGGTGCAGCACACCAACATGGCACATGTATACATATGTAACAAACTTGCGCATTGTGCACATGTACCCTAAAACTTAAAGTATAATAATAATAATAAATATTAGGTATAAAAAAACTTACTACAAGAAAATGGTAATTAAGACAGTATAGAACTAGCATTAAGCACAGACATATAACTCATTGTGGAAGAGAATTGAGAATCTAAAAATAAACCTTTACATTTATGGTTAATTGATTTTCAACAAAGGTGCCAACCAATTTAAGCGAGAAAGAGTCTTCAAAAAATGATATAGGATTAACTGGATATCCATGTACATGAAAGAATGAAGTTGGACTTCTTTCATTCATCATACACACAAATTCACTCAAAATAAATCAAAAACTTAAATTTACTCAAAATTGATCAAAGATCTATAGTTAAAACCATAAAACTCTTAGAAGAAAACCTAGGAGTAAATCTTCATGAAACCAGGTTAGGAAATGATTTCTTAGATATAACAACAAAAACACAAACAAATAAAAATATACAAATTTGACTTCAGCAAAATTAAAAACTTCTGTGTCACAAATGATACCATCAAGATAAAAGAAAAACCAACAGAATGGGATAAAATATTTGCAAATTATGTGTTTGATAAGGGACTTTATCTAGAATGTATAAGGAATATTACAATTTAATTATAAAAAGACAAATAACCCATTTTAAAAATAGGGAAAGGATTTCAATAGATATTACTTGTAAGGCATACAAAAAGCCAATAAGCACATGAAAAGAAACTCAAAATCTTTAGTCATTCGGAAAATGAAAATCAAAACTACAAGATGCCACTCCACATATACTAGGATGGCTATAATAAAAAAGAGACAATAATAAGTGTTGATGAAGATGTGGAGAAGTTGGAAACCTCACATATTGCTTGTGGGAATGTAAAATAGTACAGCCACCTTGGAAAACAACTTGGCAGTTTCTCAAAATGTTAAACACAAAGTTACCCATATGACCCAGCAATTCCACTCCTATGTATAAACCCAAGAGAAATTAAACATATAGAAGCTCAAAGACAAATGTTTGAATATTACATGCTACAACATGGATGAATCTTGAAAACATTATACTAAATGAAAGAAGCTATTCACAAAAGACCATGAATGGCTTGATTCCATTTAAATTAAATGTCAAGAATAGGTATATCTGTAGAGATAGAAAATATATTAGTATTTCTTAGGACTAAAGGAGAGGAGTTTGAGGGAGTGAATGGGGACTTACTACTAATGAGCATTAGGGTTCTTTGGGGGGTGATGAAAATATTCTAAAATTAGATTGTTGTGATTGTACCTAATTCTGTGAATATACAAAAAACACTGAATTGTACAATTTATTTTTATTTTTTAGTTTTTTTTTTAATTTAGAGATAAAATCTTCCTTTGTTGACCAGGCTGGAGTGTAATGGTGTAATCGCAGCTCACTGCAGTCTTGAACTCCTGGGCTCAAGACATCCTCCTATCTCAGCCTCCAGAGTAGCTGGGACTATAGGTGCATGGCACCATGCCTGGCTAATTTTGTTTATTTTTATTTTTTGTAGAGAAGGGGTCTCTGTATGTTGCCCAGACTGGTCTCAAACTCCTAGGCCAAGCAATCCTCTGGGCTCAGCCTCCCAGGTTGCTGGGATTACAAGTCTGAACCACTATGCCTGGCCTGAATTATACAATTTAAATGAGTGAATTATGTTATGTGAATATTATCTCAAGCTATTAAAAGACAAAATGTTGTTCTAGCCACATGCTCAATAATCACATATGACAAATAGTTTAAAGAAAAGTGATCCTTTTAGGATCCTAAATATTTATGTTATGTGAAAAACAACGGCTACAGAATAGTGTGCATAGTATGCTCTTTTGTGTAAGAATGAGGAAAAAAAATCTCTTGATGGGTACAGAAGAAACTAATAACAGAACTTACCTATTTTGGAGAGGTTTGGTGGGAACAAGTGACTTAGAGTAGGAGGAATAATTGAAACTCTGTTTCCATATACACAAGTACATGTGCATATGTATGTACACATATATCTCCATATATATGTACATGTGCATATATGTATATATGTATGTATATGCATGTAATTTTTAGTGGGATGAGTGAAAAATTGTATTTGTATTGCAAATATATTACTTATTTGAAAAACAGACTTTGAATAAAACTTTCAACAGCTTAAAATGCTTAGTTAAAATACACTTACTGTGGAGTTCTACATCTATATTGTCTGAATTTTCCATATACAAAAATACACAAAATACAACTACACCATTAGCTTTTTGTATTATATTTCCCTTGCTTCTCACACTCAGGAACTAGGTGGGGAAGAGTTTTCCATAGTGGGTGGTTCTGGGGAAGCAAAAGCTCAGTATGTTTCTAGCCTTTATTAAATGTTGGCTACAGTTGCTAAGATTCAGAATCACCCAAGGGCCCAAGATCTGGGTTTGACCTTGTGCTTCTCACCTTCAAATTATGCACTATGACATCAGGAGTAGAATACAGGATGGATGGGTAAATGAGAGAAGAGCACTTTCACTAAGTAAGGAAGATCTTATTAATCCAAGGCTTGCCATATGGCAGGAAGTGTGGGAAAGGTACATGACAGCTTAATGGAAGTTGCCGAAATATGGACGACCTTCCATTTTTTTCAGAGGCTTTTAAGTGCAAAATGTCTAATAGGTGCAGAAAGTACTTCTCGTTGTGATGTTCACATTTGTCAAAAGGCCTCCACCAGCTGTACACAGCCAAGGCAGATAGATGCCCAATGATTTCTTCTTGAAATCCTATTCTACTCTCGTTCACGGACATCCAACTGAAGAAATATGTATGGAACATGTTTAACAATCTGCTGCCCTCTGAAGCACAAAGCTGCTCATTAGAGGCAATGTCAGGTAACAGTTCAGCTCAGTTCTGGAGGCAGGCTGCCTGGTGTGAATCCCAGTTCAGCTTTTTTGCTGGTTGTCCAACATCAGTTACTGAAATTTTCTAAGGCTGAACATCCCCATCTGATAGAGGAGATCAGTTTATCTACCTAGTAGGATTGTAGAGTTAACAGTTTGCAAAGTTAACAAATACAGAAGAATTCCTGGCTTGTCATTACTATGTCATACCCAAGCTTAAAACCCTTCATGTGACCTCTCAGTGTCCTTAGATTAGTCTGAAATGCCAAATGTGGTTGATAATGGCTTCCCTCATAATCCATCTCTCCAGTCTCTCTAACACCGCTCTTGCTTCCCTCTATTCATACTCCAGCCACATTCCCATGTATCAGAAGTCCCAACTTTCTCCTTCAGGAACTTCGCATATTCTATTTCTCTCCTTCGAAGATTCTTACTTTCTTCCTTACAGAACAAAAGCAAAACTCCTATTCAAGTCTTAACTTAAATTACACACAATTAGGCTTGGTTTAGATCCCCTACATTGAATTTCCATAGCACCCTGGACTTCTTTGTAGCACTAATCACATTTACAATTAAACATATATTTCTGTATTTTTAAAATGTTCTCCCCACCCTAGATTGACTGTAAGTATATGTATGGTGTTGACATTTAATAGATGCTGGAGAAATATTGGCTGAATAAATAAATAAATGGATGAATTCAAATCTACTGTGCAACTTGTGTTACACAGTAATAGACATAGTTCCAAGTTTATCAATATGGGCCTGATGTACAAGTCTTGGAGAATGTTGAACGACAATACTTCTGGCATGTTTTGTTGTAGATCCCAGTAGCTGCTGATGTGCCTATCTCCTGAAGTACATAGCTCTCAAAGACAGAAGCTGATGGTTGAACTACAATGAATCTAACATAAAATCTGCAGAAATTATTTACTTAAGAATAATTTTAAAAGATTGGTTATTCTGTGTTCTACAAACCCACCTGGCCTGGTGAACATCATTCTCTGTTGCACATAGTGTGTAAGAATTCATCTAGAAGTTGACATTTTAGGGGTGTTACTACTTACCATTATCTGAGTGCTGATAATGCTCAAGGTTATGCATGTGGCACCTGACCTCTCTGTGCTACATTCCAGATAAGCATCTCTGTCTACACCTGGATGTAGACAGGTGTAGACCTGGATGTCACTTTGTTTTGGTCTTTGCTCCAGTGGTTGTCGGTACTTCCTGCTCAGAATCAGCCTATCTCATTACTACATATGCCAGTGGGTTTTTCTGCTACAGAGGTGTCTTAGCTGCACTATGCTTCAAGTAGGGTGTGTGGTTCTCCTGTATCAGTGTTTCAACCTGCCTGTCTACTGGTGTTTCCCTCTGAGCCGTGGCTTCGGCATCTGTAGGTAAAGGCACCAATAATCTTGATCCAGTGGTTTCCACAATAGCTTCTGTGCAACATGTAAGTTAGCATGATTAGCGTCTCTAGAAACAACATGGAGAGGTAGGCACGAGCATGAACTGTGAAGTGAGATGAACCTGGGTTCATTTCTGCCATTGACATGTACTAGTTGTGTGGTTTTGATAAATCTGAGCCAGTTTCATCAGCTTTTAAATGACCATCTTGCAGAATGTAAAAATAATTTAGTGAAAAATGTATGTAAAGTGATTAACATGGTGACTATTACTACTATGACTATTACCAATACTACTGCTACTATTAATATTTCAGGTTATGCCTGAGCTGAATGAATTTCACCAATCCATAAGATCTATGGCAGGTATCCAGAGACCATTGTCCTACAATTAAAAGTGCCTTAAAATATCCAAATAGACAGTTCTGTACTCTTTTGGGAAGCCTTCAGGCAATTCCTCAGAATCTTCATGCTGATAGATCTGTTTAGGTTCAAATGATGTTGAAGAAAAGAAGGGCAGATGAAAAGTGAGGACAGATAAAAGACTTGTAAACTGAAAATTATACTTGAGAATCATGTGGAAGCCCTTGTTATCTACTTTGCAAATTAGCTTGCTTTTTAAATTTCTGAAAAGCTCTGCTTTCTTAGCTAGCAAATCAGCAGGAAGCAAGGTTTTGGTGAGTTTCTTATGCATACTGCATATTCATAATAATTCATTTCATAAAGTATATAAACACATGTGTAATATATCCTTAGGTACAAATACATAGGCTCCTGTTTGGAGTCTGATTTTCAAAATTACCATTTGTCAGCACTAGATAGCTTTGCCCCAGGGCTACTAAAGATGGTGGAGAACAGAGAAAGAGGCATGGTGGCTTCTGTACAGGTGGCTATTGTCCCTTCTCCCCAATGTTCTTGTAGCTTTCACATGGGGGATCTTTTCCCTGGTGATGGTGTAAGTACAAGCAGCACATCAGGCCCATTGGCAGGTGAATTGTCTATAGGGTGTTTTCAGTAACATTTCAAGGTAGAGGAGCATGTTCATATTCTTCATCTTGGGTGTTTTTGAAGTTTTAACCCACTCGGTTGGGCATGGGTGAGATGATAAAGTGATTGCTCCAAGTCTTTAATTCCAGATATTAGACTCAGGGTGGGGTCATATTTACTCCATCTACCTATAAGGCTTCCCTTCTTTGGACTTGGGGCCCACTGCCATGATGATTTTTACTTAATCTTACAGATAACTTGTATCTCAGTGAATTTTAATCTGAAACTTATATAAAACAATATCTGCCACCATCTTTGGTAATTTACAGAGATGAATTTATGATGCTTGTAAATATACTTGTGCATGAATATATATACACATACATGCATATACATATCTATATCTATGTAAATGTAATATATACATACATAAAATAGGTGTACAAACATACGTATCTGTGTGTGTGTATATATATATATATGTGTGTGTGTGTATTTATGCTGTCCAATGAAAGAAATTTCAGTTTTTATAAATTTATTTTATAAATCTTACAACTTACAAACAATATTTCTATAGCTATTCTTGACCAGCTCAGAAATGGAAGAGAATCTTCTGCAGATACCCTCCTGTGTCACTGCACCTAAACATTCAAATTATATATGTATATTATGTTGTATTGTATGTATCACAGACTGATGATAATCCTGAAGCAAGTTGCTAGGGGCCTCATATTACAACTATGGAGGTTCAGATTTCCACTTTATCCCACTTCTCAGGCATCCCATTTGGGGGTTGTCTGCACTGGGGAGCAGAGGAGAGATGCCAATTTTTCACTTCTTACCTGTAGGGAAGTGATATCTCCTGAGGCTGCAAGCTGTGTTCATTTCTTCCTTTAGGCTTACTGGCCAATTCCAGGACTCTGAGCTATTTGTGACTATTGGGATTATACTTTCTCAACCTCAGCAGCCTTCTGTGGATTGATACTTAGAAGTTTCCAGCACACTGAATATGAGTTCTGCTGTCTTTGCTCTTTTGACATCAGGCAAAGACAACATGTTTCAGTCCAGATGGTGTCAGTTTAATCCCTGGCACCTAATGTAGCGTGATATACTAGTGTTGACCCAATGTACATTATGGGTAATTTTCTGAGATTTTGCTTTGGAGAAGAGAATAGAGAAGACTTTGGAGAAAAAAAAATATTTGTAGTGGTATGAAAAGCTGACCTAAGATTTTTATTTTCTAAACTAGTATCAAATATGTAAATATTGCCATTTTAATAGTAGTAATAATCATTTATTGAAAACCTAAAATGTGCCATTGAATGTAATTGGTTGCTTTGAATGTGCTTGTAATCCTTAAATTCTACACTCTTTGCCATGCATGGTCTGCCTCTGTTAACCTCTACAATAGTATCAGCTAGGAATAGTGGTTTTGTGTTAGGTAAAAGAAAATTCAACAAAATGAGACAGTAAAGGAAGAAATCAACTTTTCTTGTGTAACAGTTTTTTCTAAAGCAGGAAGTCTGAGCAGATAATCAAGAGACTCATCCAAGAGCCCAGGCCCCTTCTATCTTTCTCCTATGTTCTCTTTATCGTGGAGTTTTTGTCTTTATGGCCACAAGATGGTTGCTGAATCTCCAGATACTGCATCGCTGTTCCAGGCAAGAAGAAAGAAGTATAAAGGGCAAATCTAAGAGTTTGATATTGTTTTCAATTCAGAGAGAAAGGCTCTCCACTGGGAATTATGCCTCATCTCATTGGCTAGAGCTATGTCACATGGCCAGCCTCATGCAAGGTAATCAAAGATATTATTAGGAGCAAACAAGGGCACAATGGGAGTCAGTCAGTGTCTGCCTCAATAACTGCATCTTACACCACTCTGTGCATCATTCCCTGTGCTTCAGTCACACTGGTTTCCTTCAACGTGGCAAGCTCTTGTCTCCTCAGAGGATCTTTGCACTTACAGCTTTTTCTGCTTGGAATATGCTAAGCAGAGCCATGGCTATACTATGTCAGGTGGTACCCCTACTATTCCTAACCAGTTATTCTCTATTTCATGACTCTAGCCCCTGTCCACAGTGATACCATTTATTTGTTTACTTGTGTAATATCTGATTATGTGAACTCTCCATACAGTTCTTTTCTATTTTTTCTGTTGCTCATCCCTGTGTTCCTAGCACCAAACATGTCAGCTGCATAGAAAGCGCTAAATAGAAGTTAATTAATTGAATATTCTATTTTGTCTAGTATTTTCAGAAGTCCAGTGGATAGGTAGCCACTTGCTTGCAGTCACAGAAGTATTGAATGTATCAGAACCAGAATTAGAACCTATGTTTGCCTGGCTCTTTCCAAAAACACTGTTTCTCACAGAAGGAGGCTCATCTGGCAGTTCTCAGAAGTCTCTCTATTTTAGAGCCCAAGGTCATGCTCTCCACAAAGCTAATTGATTTGTTTGTCCATAATAGCCCAGGGTTACTGACATTAGCACTTCTCTAGAAAGCCAGTTTTTCATTTGATTCTCCCAAGAAGGCCAGAAGCGAGAGTATTTGTGGTTTCCCTTGAATGGCTTCATCCTCAATGATGGAAAATTAACTTCATTTTGCTGACCAGTAAATGGGAAACTGAAGTCCTTAAGTTATTGATTGACAAACCTTTTTTTCTCAGAGATAAGAAAGTTACTCTTTTCAGAGAAAGGACGGCTTTTCGATTCAGTTTAGTTATTTCCAAGCATTAGTTTTAAATTGTAGTCAAAATCCATTTTGCATATAAATCCTGTTTAATGAGACCCTCTCCTGATACACCTTTTATGAAACTATTGACCAAAGGCTCTGGTACTGGAAAATGACTCTGACATTAGAAATGGATCGGCTCTGGTGATCTAGTGTACAGCATGGTGGCTATAGCTAATAATACCTCACTGTATACTTGAAATTTGCTAAGAAGTTTGATCGTTAAGTATTCGTACCACACGCATATACACTAAATAGTTAACTATGTGAGGTGATATGTTAATTAGCTTGATTGCAATAGTCATTTCACAAAGTCTATATACAAACATCAAAACATTACATTGTACCCCTCATATATGTACATTTTTTTACTTGCCAAGTATAACTCAATGAAGCTGAAAAAAAAAGCCAGGCACCGTGGCTCATACCTGTAATCCCAGCCCTTTGGGAGGCTGAGATGGAAGTGTCGCTTGAGCCTGGGAGGTTGAGGCTGCAGTGAGCTGAGATAGTGTCACTGCACTTCAGCCTGGGTGACAGAGTGAGACCTTGTCAAAGAAAAAAAAAAAGCAAAGAAATGGATGAGGTCTCATTAGTTGTCTTATCCTCTTGGCAATTCAAAATTTCTCCCTCTTGCACACTTGGTAATCTCTCCAGTCCATTTTGAGAGCTCTGAATGTGTTTCTATTCCCACTCTGGAAGCTTTGCTGCACATCTGGAAGGCTTATTTTTGTTACTATTGTTGTTTATTTTTCTGTCAGCCATGCTTCTCTATCTGCTTCTGCCTGAATCACCACCAGAATATAGACTTTTAAAAGCCTTCAAATTCTTTTTGAAATTTTTCACGGGTTTGTGTTTAATTTATCTTGGAATAAGAAATAAAGACCCAGCTTGATTTTTCTTCCAATTTGTTCCCAAACATTTTCTTCAATTTTACATCTTTTTCCCATTGGATTGAAATGCCACGTTTACTGTGTATTAAATTTCTATCTGTATTTGGTTCTTGTTCTTCATTTTCTTTAGTTCCATTGAAATTGATACTCCTGTGTAGTATAAAATGTTTTATATACCAAAGTTTTTCTTATCTGGTAGAGGTAATTCTCCTCAATGCTGTTTTATAGAATTTCCCCACACATTCTGCATTCATTCAGCAACTATTTATTGAAAATTTTACCATGTGCCATACACTATTCTAGGCCCTGGAGATATGGTAGAAAACAAAACAGAAAAAGTCCTTGTGTTTGTGGAGCCTACAGTTTTGGTAGAGGATACAGACAATCTATAGGAAATTAGGACTTGGAGAAAATTAGAGAAAGATAAAGGAAAGCAGGGTGCCAGGAGCCCTGGAGGGTGGTTTTAAGTGAGGCATCACTGAACTGACATTTGAATGGAGATTTCAAGGAGGTAGAAATTAGCTATTTGGGGGATGAACATTCTATGCGGAACAAAGAGCAGGCACAAAGTTGCTGATATGAGTATGCACCTTGTTTCTTAGAAAAATAACGAAGAGGCCAATGGGTTTAAAGTGAACAAAGTGAGCAGGGAGAGTATTAGGATACAGGTTCAGAGGGTGATGTAGGCCAGATGGTGTCAGACATTGAAGGCCATTGTAGAGATGTTGGCTTTTACCCTGCCCAATGTTGGAAACTATGAGAAGGTTTTGTCTAGTAGAGTGACATGATATGCCTTAGGTTTTAAAGTAAATGAGGCCGGGTATGGTGGCTCACGCCTGTAATCCCAGCACTTTGGGAGGCTGAGGCAGGTGGGTGAAAAGGTGAAAAAGGTTATGCTATTGGCATCTAATGAATAGAAGCCAGGAATGTTGCTTAATCTCCTACAATGCACATAACAGCTCCACACAAATAATTATCTCCAGCCCAAATGGTAATAGTACCAAGATGGAGAAACCCTGCTCTACATCTCATTGTATGGGTGACGAGATGATGAAACTACAGCTCAAAGAGGTAAGATGACGTTCCAATCACACAACCAGTAATAATAGAGCCTACATTTGACATAGATTAACTAGCTCGAAAGTTTCTGCTGGTCCCACTACAGGGCACTGATCCTGAATTTTCTATAACCTTAAGTAAAACATTCAACTTCTTGGTATCTCCATGTTCTAATTTCTCCAAATGAAGATGTCACTGTCTGTCTTGCTCTCCTGAATATAGTTTTTTAATAATTAAATAAGCTCTCTCATCTGAAAGTGTTTCACAAAGTAAGATTTTTTTTTTTTTAGAGGGAATGTTAGCATGGTGATGGAGAGCACAGACTCTGCAGTTAGGATGACCAGAGTTCAAAACCTAGCTCTGCTACTTGTTTTCCCTATGACCTTGGCCAGCCTTGTTGAGGTACCTCTCTTTACTTCAATTTTCTTATCTGTAAAATGGGAGATGAAAATAGTGCCTCTTCGTAAGATGGTTGAGTTAGATAGCATATGAAATGGGTTTAGACGATTGCCTGATACATGCTAAGTAAGGGTTAGCTCTTGTAAGTCTTATTATAAATATACCTGTACATATTTAATTATGAAGGATCTAGATTGAGAATCCAGCCAGATTCACAAACCTACATCCCAAGCACCTCTGTCAACAGCCCCTATAGTTTGTAGGAGCAAACCTAAACCAAACTAAATCAGGTAGAGCAATTCGGATGATTAAAGAGCCTCTAACTCAGAAGCAAACAACAAACTACACATTCTTTCCCTCACTGCCACCAGAAGACTAAAAACGAAATTGAGTGGACAAAGGTAGAGTTGAATTACATGATATGGGGTTGAAAAGACTACACTGTGGACAAGCTTCCGGGTGTACTCATTAAGAGTTACAGAATATTTTATCTTGAAGGAAAAACTCCACATAGTATTAATTATTGCAAAAGAGCCCCACAGGATTAAATCGTAAATGTACCTGTGTGTATTGACCTTCGGTGAGTTGTTGTAGATTTTCATTAGCAGCATCCTCCTCTAAGAATCTATTTGAAAAATTCCCAAATTGATCCTTGTAAAAGGTATAAGACCAACTTAATACAGAAATTTAATTTCAGGCTGCCGATTGATACAGTGACAGTGCATGACTACATTAGTTAGTTTTAGGTCCTAGGTTCCAACAGAGTGCCGGCCTTTCAATGAACCAAATATAAAGTCACTCCACTTTAGAAATAATTTTTACATTGATTCTGAACAGTCATAGTGGCTGGGTTCTTCACTGTGAACATTCCAGTGGAGAATAAGAAAATCATTAAGAAAATTGGACTCACAGGTAAACATTCCCATCTGCAGTAAAACTAAAGTAAAGAAAAACTATTCATTCATTCAATTCATTCATTCAAAGTAGTTACTGAATGCCTGTGTTTTGTGTCAGGACTGTTTTAGAGGTTGGAGATAACTTAGTAAGACTGATATGAACCTTGTCCTCCAATGAGGGGAGACAAGCAATGCACAACCGAACAAATCCATAAATGGGATGATTTCAGATAGTGGTAAGTCCAGTGAAAGAAATAAAAAAAGAAATAATGTGAAGAGTTGGGAGCTTCAAGAAAGAGACAGGAAAAAAGAACACCCAATAATGCTTTAAACTCATTGAACAAATACTTCACAGCTGAAAAGTTCAGGCCTGATCATGAGGGATCTTGCACCTTTCCAGCTTATTAGTCTTTAATTCATTCTTAAGGTACCAAACTTGTCCTCATGGTTCAAGATGACTAAAGAGTTCTAGCCATCACATCTCTGTTCCAAGCAGCAAGATGGGCAATAATGAAGACAAGGAAATATCTCATCCCTCTGGAAGACTGCCTAGTATTCCTACAGGACACTTATGCTCCCACTTCATTACTCTGAGCTAAGTCACTTGGTCTTACATGCCTGCAAGAGGATGTGAAATGTAGTTTTTAAGTGAGGTAGTGACGTGTCCAATGAAAAATTGCAGTTTTGTTAATGTGAAAGCAAAGATAAGATAAAATATTGGGTAGAAAGCCAACAGTGTCTTCCATGAGGGATACTTTAGAATGCATAGTCACAAATGGTTTTCTGCCAACATAGCATTTGAGCTACAGCCTGAAGAGATAAGAAGGAACAGATATTTGAACAACTCTAGGAAAATCATGAGCAAAGTGGTGAGAACAAAGGCCCTGGAGTGGACATAAGTGTGGCTTTTTAAAGAAGGGAGAGAAGATGTGTGAGAGGTATGACTTGAGTGTTGGGAGCCAGGCAGAAAATGGCCTGGGTAAGAACGTAGAGATTAGTATGGGTGGGTCACACTGGGCTTTCAATGGCAAATTGGTGAAGGTTTCAAGCAGAGGAGAGATGAGATCAGATTTACAAGTTTGTAAGATTACTCTAGATGTTCTGTGCAAAATGAAGAACAGGGAAGATGAGTCAATGTTTGAGAAAAATATATAGGCTTCTGATAAAATTCAACATCCCTTCTTGTTAAAAACTCTCAATAAACTAGGTATTCAATGAACATACCTCAAAATAATAAGAGCCATATATGACAAACCCACAGCCATTATTATACTGAATGGGCAAAAACTGGAAATGTTCCCCTTGAAAACCCCTACAAGACAAAGATGCCCTCTCTCACCACTCTTATTCAACATAGTATTAGAAGTTCTGGAAGAGAAATCAGGCAAGAGAAAGAAATTGAGGGCATTCAGATAGGAAGAGAAGAAGTCAAACTATCACTGTTTGCAGATGACATGATTCTGTATTTAGAAAACCCCATCATCTAAGCCCAAAAGCTTCTTAAGCTGAGAAGCAACTTTGGGAAAGTCTCAGGATATAAAATCAATGTGCAGAAATTGCTAACATTTCTATACACCAAAAACAGCCAAGCTGAGAGCCAAATCACGAAAGAACTTCCATTCAAAATTGCCACAAAAGAATAAAATGCCTAGGAATACAGCTAATAAGGGAACTGAAAAATCTCTACAAAAAAGAACTACAAACCACTGCCCAAAGAAATCAGAGATGACACAAAGAAATGGAATAATATTCCATGCTCACGGATAGGAAGAATCAATATCATTAAAATGGCCATCTTGCCCAAAGAAATTTATAGATTCAATGCTATTCCCATTAAAATACCATGGACATTCTTCACAGAACTAGAAAAAATGATTTTAAAGTTCATATAGAACCAAAAAAGCCAGAATAGCCAAAGCAATCCTAAGCAAAAATAACAAAGCTGGAGGCATCACACTCTCTGACTTCAAAATATACTACAGGGCTACAGTAACCAAAACAGCCTGGTACTGGTACAAGAACAGACACATAGACCAATGGAACAGAATAGAGAACCCAGAACTAAAACCACACACCTACAACTATCTGATCTTTGACAAACCTGACAAAAACAAGCAATGGGGAAAGGAATTTTCATTGAATAAATGGTGCTGGGAGAATTGGCTAACCATATGCAGAAAATTGAAACTATACCCTTTCCTTACACCATATACAAAAATTAACTCAGGATGGATTAAAGATTTTAATGTAAAACTCAAAACTGTAAAAACCCTGGAAGACAACCTAGACAATACCATTCAGGACATAGGCATGGGCAAAGATTTCATGATGAAGACGTCACAGGCAATTGCAACAAAAGCAAAAATTGACAAATGGGATCTAATTACACCAAAGAGCTTCTGCACAGCAAAATAAACTATCAATAGAGTAAACAGACAATCTACAGAATGGGAGAAAATTTTTGCAAACTATGCATCTGACAAAGATCTAATATCCACCATCTATAAGAAACTTAAATAAAATTTACAAGAAAAAAACAAACAACTCCATTAAAAAGTGGGCAAAGGACATGAACAGACACTTATCAAAAGAAGACATACAGGCAGCCAACAAGCATATGAAAGAAAGCTTAACATCACGAATTATTAGACAAATGCAAATCAAACCCACAATGAGATACCATCTCACATCAATCAGAATGGCCATTATTAAAAAGCCAAAAAAATAACAGATGCTGGTGAGGTTGTGGAGAAAAAGGAACTCTTACACATTGTTGGTAGGAGTGTAAATTAGTTCAGCCATCGTGGAAGACAGTGTGGCGATTCCTAAAGACCTAAAGTCAGAAATACCATTTAACCCAGCAATCCCATCACTAGGTATATACCCAAAGGAATATAAATCATTCTCTTATAAAGGGTCACATGCATGCATATGTTCATTGCAGCACTATTCACAATAGCAAAGACATGGAATCAACCCAAACACCCATCAATGATAGACTGGATAAAGAAAATGTGCTACATATACACCATGGAATACTACACAGCCACTGAAAAAAATGAGATCATGTCCTTTGCAAGGACATGGGTGGAGCTGGAGACCATTATCCTTAGCAAATTAACGCAGGAACAGAAAACCAAATACCACATGTTCTCACTTATGTGTGGGAGCTAAATGATGAGAACACACAGACACATAGAGGGGAACAACACACACTGGGCTCTATCAGAGAGTGGACAGTGGGAGGAGGGAGAGGATCAGGAAAAACAACCAATTGATACTAGGCTTAATATGTGGGTGATGAAATAATAGGTGCAACAAACCCCCATGACACGTTCTCCTATGTAACAAATCTACACATCCTGCACATGTACCCCTGAACTATCTATCTATCTATCTATCTATCTATCTATCTATCTATCTATCTATCTTCTATCTATCTACCCACCTACCCAAAACTCTTAAGTGGAAGGCATGAAAGGAAGGAAAGAAGGCCGCCTTTGTTGTCATTCTGGATGTCTTCATTTGCCCCCTCCATCTGCTCTCCACCTTTCTCTCCCCTGCCTTTGCATCAACAGCCATCCTTGCTCTCTGACTTGTCTGCTAATCTGGGTAGTTGTAGGAATGGAGGCAGGACACAAGAAGATGAGGCCACATGAAGTGAGTGAGTATGGGGTATTTTTCTGCCTATCTCCCTGCTAAGTTGCCAAGGGTCCACTGGATCTCCTCACTGCACTTAGCTCCTGCTAGGTGAGCTCTTCCACACCTGCCCTCCTTAGGACTGGTAAACACTTCTCACCAGCTCAAGGCTAGGAATGGTAATGGGTCCTCACTGTTGCTAGCCCTGGGCTGCTACACGATCCCTTATAGCTCCCTAAACTTTATCCTCAGCTTTGTAAAGAGTTCAACAATTAAACATTCTCCAGTGACTAAATTTAAATGCGCTATCTAATTATTAGCTGGGCAAAGCTAGCAGAGCTACTTTCAAAGTGCCGCATAGTGCGCGCTATGTAACTTTCAAAATAAAATGGTAGGGGCGGAATTATTAGCACTGTTTTAAACATGAAGATATTCATTTCTGAAATATTAATTAACATAAAAAATGGCAGGGGAGCCAGGTGTCTTGACATTTCTTTAACCTCCCTTTGTTTCTAACTACAAAAACCTGACTCCTTTTATTTCAGTGCTCAAGGTCTATTCATTATTTTTTCTTTCAGGCTCTTTTTTTCCCCTGTGTTATACACACTACATATGTGCATTTGAGGGACTTCCCTGTCAACTTTCTTATGGATAGCCTGTGAAAATGAAAGCACAGAGAAGGCCATTTCTCACCCACCACCGGTACATAAGAGCAGTAAAGAAAATAAAGCTCAATTCTTGCAAATGACAACCACAGATAATAGATACTACCAAACCAGGAATTTGAAGGTGGATTATAAATCAAAACAACACAATATGCAATCAAATAAGCAATAGGAGCAACAAAGGCTCTTTTCATCTATATATTTATTCACTCTCAGCAAAAGTCACTGACTCTGGAGAATTTGGGCTCCTAGAAACGCCAGTTCTCATTGCTGAGCAAGGTTGGATGCTGACATGTTATTTCACACACCAGGCATCAAGCTGCCACTGTGGTCTCCATAGCAAAATCTACCAAGCACCTGAGAAGGCTGTGATAGAGGAGTGTGCATTTTCAACAAGGATAAGAAAAATAATAAGGCCCAGCAATGGAAACATCCACCAGAGCAGAAGCTGACAGTTGTCTTTGATAGCAAAAGGGTCGACTGCTCCTTCACTGTAATTCCATGAGAAGCTGAGTGACACTTTTATACCATGATATGATATCGCTATTTAAGATTTATAATGCTTCTTTTATTCTGTAGGAGACAGAGTGGAAAAAACACAGAAAGTATTGTGAGTTTTGCCCATTTTGTGCTAATTGCCCCAGCTATAAAATAGTTAATGGAGTCTGGACAATATAACAAGCTTGCTTATAACTTATCTTGCTTCTAAATTAGTAGTTTGCTGGTTCTGAAAATATGGTGTCAATTAGTCATATACAGTAGATTTTTTTCCTACAATATGCAGGTGCATAAGATACTACATTGTTTTGTTTTCTTAAATCAGATTAAATTTGGTTCTGAGTGCCCCCAGAACTACGATGGAATAGCCAATATCTGTCTTTATTAAGGAGTCCTCTTTTCACCTTGGTTTTCCAGAGTCCCAAATAGCTTATGTAATCCAGTGAACTTGAGCAGGGATCCTTCAGCTTCATGGCATCAGGGCTTTCCTTCCAGGAAGCAAAGCCCAAGACTCTTTGCCCAGGGCTTCCTAGTCCATTTAAATGTACCCGCTTTTACCAACTTGGTGCTAAGCTGGGACACAGAGAGCTCTGCCAATGGCTCCCTAGGCCACCATCCTTGGTGTTTGGTTCCACTGCATCCCTTTTGAAACCCATGTAATAGCCCATCCATCAAAGGTACTTTCAACCCTACGTATTTCACAGAAGTGGAACTTGCTCCTCCAAACTCTTGGAATTCACCACCATTGTCCTCCTCTTTGGTCCCAAGGAAAGAGGTCCCTAAGGAAAACTGCACTTTAATCCTCCTCAATCAGGGGTTGACAAACTATGAGACCTATCAAAGGCCAAATCTAGCCAAAAGCCTGTTTATTTATGGCTTCTAACCAAATTTTTAAAAATGTTTTTAAATAGTTGTACTTCCAAATGGTTATATAAGTACCTATATAATATCCTTGATATTTCTTCTTGGTCCCAAGTGCCTAAAATATTTACTATCTGTCTCTTTAAGAAAGTTTGCCAACTCCTGCTCTAGATTCCCATACAAAAGCCCGGTGACCTGGAGTCTCTGGTTCAGACTCTGAAATAGGAAAGTCATTAACAATCCCACTGTAAGCCAGAAAACAAATTAGTATCAGTTAACTATGAGGAAATGGAGGAAGAAGGGAAATGTTATTTTGATAATTGTCTAAGAATTTGCTACAATATGAGAAAACAGAACTGTGTACCTCAATAAAGTATGCTGTCATAGAAAATCTTGAAAGTTTCTGAGGACAGGACTCATTTTCATTTTTCTCACTCAGGTGCTTGAGTTCCCCTAATTTTGACTTGGTCAATCCTAGACATAAATCTGGCCCAGTGACCACTACAGAAAACAAGAAAGACCATGAAAATAACTACTTATCTGGTTTTCTACATCCAGCCTCTATGGAAGAGGGGGACACTGAATACATTCACAGGCCATAATTCCTTCTCAGGCTTTGAGAACACCTATTTTCCTGGTATTAGGGAAGCTAAGGGATGCTGAGGCAGCAGTTTAGTGACAGCATCAACAGCTTTGCTGCTGGAATCACTCTGTTGTTTTACCACTGGGGTAATAACAAATTACTTTCATCCTTCCAGTGTTGTTTAGGTATATAAGTTATTTTATATAATTTACATACAGTAAACTACACTCATCTTAAGTATATAGTTTCAAGTTTTGACAAATAAACATATCATGCACTACTAACATATTTAAGGCATTCTTTTCACTCCAACAAGTTTCCTGGTATCTCTTTGCATTGAATCTAGCCTCTATTCTTCTATCCCAGGCAATCACTGATCTGATCTCTGCTGCTATACATTAGTTTTTACTGCTTTCTAATCTAGATAAATTGGAAGGATATAGTAAGTATTCTTTTGGTTTGGCTTTTTTGCTCTGCAATGCATTTTTTTTTCAGATTAATCCATATTATGTGTATCTGTGGTTTGTTCATTTATTTTGGTTATTATGAATAAAGCTGCCATGAACATTTAAATATAAGTTTTTTTGTGGATGTATGTGTTGTTTATTTGGTAAAAACTTAGAATTGTTGGGTCATATGATAAGTATATATTTAACTATATAAGACGATAATCATGTTTTAAAAGTGACTGTCCCATTTCAAATTCAGCAATGTTTGACGATTCCAGTTGACATATATAATGGGCTCTCAATTTGGCTTTAATTAGCATTTCATTGATGACTAATGACATTGAGCATCTTTACACTTGCTTATTGATTATCATCTGTGAAGTCCATTCAAGTCTTGTGCCCATTTTTAACTTATTATTGAGATGTAGGAATTATTTAGGGATTCTGGATGTGAGCATTTTGTCAGATATGTAGATTGCAATTATATATTGCTTGCATTTTTAGTGTTTTTATGCTATCTTTCAATAAGCAGAAGTTTTAAAATTTAATACATTCCAGTTTATCAATTTTTAAATGATTTGTGCTATTTGTGATCTATCCAAGGAAACCTTGCCTGTATCAACTGCAAAGATTGCAAGGATTGTTCCTTTTGTTTTAACCTTTGTACTATTAGGAACTGGCAGCATTTTACCTCCATATATCTCACCTTAGTTCCAAATTTAATTGTCTGCCTACGTCTTGATTTTCTAGAATAATAAGGAGAAGGAAGTAGTGGTATCAGTCAACCATGATTTTGGGTTTTAATGATGTAGAAGACATAGGTAGTGAGGCCTTACAGACATATAGGGCTACGAGTTGGAGTTAAGACTGTTGCATAATTCTGGGGCCCTTGAAGAACTGCATTTGTTGTGAACACCTATGGATTGTAACAAGTAGAAAACAAAGACTGTTGTTTGTCTAGGCTTGGCTTATGACAGAAAAAATAATTACAAATTCAAGATTTATGTTGCACTGAAGTGTATGTTTTGAACTACACCACTCATGTAAGCTGGAAACCCTAACCCAAAAATTCAATAGGCCTCAAGCAGTTCCTGTCAGAAACAAATGCAAAGTAACCCTTGAAAGAAACTTCTAGAATTAAGGTCACACAAAATACTCAGTTAAAACAATAACAAAATATATCACCTAACGATGAGCTTGTTATAAGAAAGCATATGAAGAAACAATTTAAATGGCTTAGAGTCAACACGCAAGATAACAGTGGGATTAGTTCATAGAAACTTGAGGTATTTGAATGACAGTTTGAAAAAGAACATAAAGTAATCATATTTAAGATAAATCAGAGTTAAAGAAAGGAATCAAAACATCAAACACACACAAAACATTACACGAAAATAATAAAAAGATTTGGAAACATAAATAAAACTTGTAGAAGTAAAAGTAAAAGCATAACCACTGGACCTAATAATAAAAGAAAAAAAAAAAAACAAAAAAAAAAAAAAAAAAAAAACTCAATAAATGTGCTTAACATCAGATAAACACAATTAAAATGGAATTAATGAACAGAAACATGTATCTGAGAAAAAATCAATAATGCATCATGAATGATAAGAGACAAAATAGGAAAGCAGTGTTTAGAAATGAAGGCAATGAAATGAGAAGGTCCAATATACATCTAATAGGAATTCCTAAGGAAACTCTAGAGAGAATAAGACAATGGCAATATTCATATAAGAAAATAGCTGCTAAATTTTTAAAATTAAGAAAGGGATCCACAAATTCATAAGTAGAACAATACTGAAAAATAATAAATTAAAAATTAAAAAAAAGAGAAAAATAAATTATCTTTAATAGAAATAGAGACACTGAAATGAAACTTCTCAACAGCAATGACAGACATCAAATACCTTTGATGCTAAAGGAAAATAATTGATAACCTAGTTAGCTTAAGCCACACAGAATTGCTGATGTTAAATTATATACCTAGAAAATGGTAGTTACATACAGTTTAGTTACATACCAAATTTTATTCACACAAATTCTCATTTAACAGTGAGGGTGAAATTATGGCATTGTAAGTAAAAGAGAGATATTCACACTTTTATTACAGACACAATTTTGCTTTGTTCATTACTGTACTCCAAGCATCTAGAATAGGGACTAGTACTCATAAGTAACTAAATGAATACTTTAATGCTTGGTTGAAATAATAAAAATTGAGTTGAAATCCTATTATTTTCTATTTACATGTGACACATTTAAAACAAAATAAACAAAAAAAGGCTTAAAAGTAAGGGATAAGTAAAAAATTCATCAAACTACCACAAATGAAAAGAAAGCTAATGTTGTTGCACGTATAACACAAAACACAGCATAAGCAATTTAGTGAGAGGAGCCAAGATGGCCGAATAGGAACAGCTCCGGTCTACAGCTCCCAGCATGAGCGACGCAGAAGACGGGTGATTTCTGCATTTCCATCTGAGCTTTGAAGAGAGCAGCGGTTCTCCCAGCACGCAGCTGGAGATCTGAGAACGGGCAGACTGCCTCCTCAAGTGGGTCCCTGACCCCTGACCCCCAAGCAGCCTAACTGGGAGGCACCCCCCAGCAGGGGCAGACTGACACCTCACAGGGCTGGGTACTCCAACAGACCTGCAGCTGAGGGTCCTCTCTGTTAGAAGGAAAACTAACAAACAGAAAGGACATCCACACCAAAAACCCATCTGTACATCACCATCATCAAAGACCAAAAGTAGATAAAACCACAAAGATGGGGAAAAAACAGAGCAGAAAAACTGGAAACGCTAAAAAGCAGAGCGCCTCTCCTCCTCCAAAGGAACGCAGTTCCTCACCAGCAACAGAACAAAGCTGGACGGAGAATGACTTTGACGAGCTGAGAGGAGAAGGCTTCAGACGATCAAATTACTCTGAGCTACAGGAGGATATTCAAACCAAAGGCAAAGAAGTTGAAAACTTTGAAAAAAATTTAGAAGAATGTATAACGAGAATAACCAATACAGAGAAGTGCTTAAAGGAGCTGATGGAGCTGAAAACCAAGGCTTGAGAACTACGTGAAGAATGCAGAAGCCTCAGGAGCTGATGCGATCAAATGGAAGAAAGGGTATCAGCGATGGAAGATGAAATGAATGAAATGAAGGGAGAAGGGAAGTTTAGAGAAAAAAGAATAAAAAGAAATGAGCAAAGCCTCCAAGAAATATGGGACTATGTGAAAAGACCAAATCTACGTCTGATTGGTGTACCGGAAAGTGACGGGGAGAATGGAACCAAGTTGGAAAACACTCTGCAGGATATTATCCAGGAGAACTTCCCCAGTCTAGCAAGGCAGGCCAACATTCAGATTCAGGAAATACAGAGAACACCACAAAGATACTCCTCGAGAAGAGCAACACCAAGACACATAGTTGTCAGATTCACCAAAGTTGAAATGAAGGAAAAAATGTTAAGAGAGAAAGGTCGGGTTACCCTCAAAGGGAAGCCCATCAGACTAACAGCGGATCTCTTGGCAGAAACTCTACAAGCCAGAAGAGAGTGGGGGCCAATATTCAACATTCTTAAAGAAAAGAATTTTCAACCCAGAATTTCATATCCAGCCAAACTAAGATTCATAAGTGAAGGAGAAATAAAATACTTTACAGACAAGCAAATGCTTAGAGATTTTGTCACCACCAGGCCTGCCCTAAAAGAGATCCTGAAGGAAGTGCTAAACATGGAAGGGAACAACCGGTACCAGCCGCTGCAAAATCATGCCAAAATGTAAAGACCATCGAGACTAGGAAGAGACTGCATCAACTAACGAGCAAAATAACCAGCTAACATCATAATGACAGGATCAAATTCACACATAACAATATTAACTTTAAATGTAAATGGACTAAATGCTCCAATTAAAAGACACAGACTGGCAAATTGGATAAAGACTCAAGACCCATCAGTGTGCTGTATTCAGGAAACCCATCTCACGTGCAGAGACACACATAGGCTCAAAATAAAAGGATGGAGAAAGATCTACCAAGAAAATGGAAAGCAAAAAAAGGAAGGGGTTGCAATCCTAGTCTCGGATAAAACAGACTTTAAACCAACAAAGATCAAAAGAGACAAAGAAGGCCATTACATAATGGTAAAGGGATCAATTCAACAAGAAGAGCTAACTATCCTAAATATATATGCAGCCAATACAGGAGCACCCAGATTCATAAAGCAACTCCTGAGTGACCTACAAAGAGACTTAGACTCCCACACATTAATAATGGGAGACTTTAACACCCCACTGTCAACATTAGACAGATCAACAAGACAGAAAGTCAACAAGGATACCCAGGAATTGAACTCAGCTCTGCACCAAGCGGACCTAATAGACATCTACAGAACTCTCCACCCCAAATCAACAAAATATACATTCTTTTCAGCACCACACCACACCTATTCCAAAATTGACCACATACTTGGAAGTAAAGCTCTCCTCAGCAAATGTAAAAGAACAGAAATTATAACAAACTGTCTCTCAGACCACAGTGCAATCAAACTAGAACTCAGGATTAAGAAACCCACTCAAAACTGCTCAACTACATGGAAACTGAACAACCTGCTCCTGAATGACTACTGGGCACATAATGAAATGAAGGCAGAAATAAAGATGTTCTTTGAAACCAATGAGAAGAAAGACACAACATACCAGAATCTCTGGGACACATTCAAAGAAGTGTGTAGAGGGAAATTTATAGCATAAATGCCCACAAGAGAAAGTGGGAAAGATCTAAAATTGACACCCTAACATCACAATTAAAAGAACTAGAAAAGCAAGAGCCAACACATTCAAAAGCTAGCAGAAGGCAAGAAATAACTGAAATTGGAAATCATCATTCTCAGTAAACTATCGCAAGAACAAAAAACCAAACACCGCATATTCTCACTCATAGGTGGGAATTGAACAATGAGAACATATGGACATAGGAAGGGGAACATCACACTTCGGGGACTGTTGGGGGGTGGGGGGAGGGGGGAGGGATAGCATTGGGAGATATACCTAATGCTAGATGACGAGTTAGTGGGTGCAGCGCACCAGCATGGCACATGTATACATATGTAACTTACCTGCACATTGCACACATGTACCATAAAACCTAAAGTATTATAATAATAATAATAATAATAATAATAAAATTAAAAATAAAAAATAATAAAATCAGAGCAGAACTGAAGGAAATAGAGACATAAAAAACCCTTCAAAAAATTAATGAATCCAGGAGCTGGTTTTTTGAAAGGATCAACAAAATTGATAGACCGCTAGCAAGACTAATAAAGAGAAAAAGAGAGAAGAATCAAATAGACGCAATAAAAAATGATAAAGGGGATATCACCACTGATCCCACACAAATACAAACTACCATCAGAGAATACTACAAACACCTCTACGCAAATAAACTAGAAAATCTAGAAGAAATGGATAAATTCCTCGACACATACACCCTCCCAAGACTAAACCAGGAAGAAGTTGCATCTCTGAATAGACCAACAACAGGAGCTGAAATTGTGGCAATAATCAATAGCTTACCAACCAAAAAGACTCCAGGACCAGATGGATTCACAGCCGAATTCTACCAGAGGTACAAGGAGGAACTGGTACCATTCCTTCTGAAGCTATTCCAATCAATAGAAAAAGAGGGAATCCTCCCTAACTCATTTTATGAGGCCAGCATCATCCTGATACCAAAGTCGGGCAGAGACACAACCAAAAAAGAGAATTTTAGACCAATACCCTTGATGAACATTGATGCAAAAATCCTCAATAAAATACTGGCAAACCGAATCCAGCAGCACATCAAAAACCTTATCCACCATGATCAAGTGGGCTTCATCCCTGGGATGCAAGGCTGGTTCAATATACGCAAATCAATAAATGTAATCTAGCATATAAACAGAACCAAAGACAAAAACCACATGATTATCTCAAAAGATGCAGAAAAGGCCTCTGACAAAATTCAACAACCTTCATGCTAAAAACTCTCAATAAATTAGGTATTGATGGGACGTATCTCAAAATAATAAGAGCTATCTATGACAAACCCACAGGCAATATCATACTGAATGGGCAAAAACTGGAAGCATTCCCTTTGAAAACTGGCACAAGACAGGGATGCCCTCTCTCACCACTCCTATTCAACATAGTGTTGGAAGTTCTGGCCAGGGCAATTAGGCAGGAGAAGGAAATAAAGGCTATTCAACTAGGAAAAGAGGAAGTCAAATTATCCCTGTTTGCAGAGACATGATTGCATATCTAGAAAACCCCATTGTCTCAGCCCAAAATCTCCTTAAGCTGATAAGCAACTTCAGCAAAGTCTCAGGATACAGAATCAATGTACAAAAATCACAAGCATTCTTATACACCAACAACAGACAACAGAGAGCCAAATCATGAGTGAACTCCCATTCACAATTGCTTCAAAGAGAATAAAATACCTAGGAATCCAACTTGCAAGGGATGTGAAGGACCTCTTCAAGGAGAACTACAAACCACTGCTCAATGAAATAAAAGAGGATACAAACAAATGGAAGAACATTCCATGCTCATGGGTAGGAAGAATCAGTATCGTGAAAATGGCCATACTGCCCAAGGTAATTTACAGATTCAATGCCATCCCCATCAAGCTACCCATGACTTTCTTCACAGAATTGGAAAAAACGACTTTAAAGTTCATGTGGAACCAAAAAAGAGCCCGCATTGCCAAGTCAATCCTAAGCCAAAAGAACAAAGCTGGAGGCATCACGCTTCCTGACTTCAAACTATACTACAAGGCTACAGTAACCAAAACAGCATGGTACTGGTACCAAAACAGAGATATAGATCAATGGGACAGAACAGAGCCCTCAGAAATAACGCCGCATATCTACAACTATCTGATCTTTGACAAACCTGACAAAAACAAGCAATGGAGAAAAGATTCCCTATTTAATAAATGGTGCTGGGAAAACTGGCTAGCCACATGTAGAAAGCTGAAACTGGATCCCTTCCTTACACCTTATACAAAAATCAATTCAAGATGGATTAAAGACTTAAATGTTAGACCTAAAACCATAAAAACCCTAGAAGAAAACCTAGGCATTACCATTCAGGACACAGGCATGGGCTAGGACTTCATGTGTAAAACACCAAAAGCAATGGCAACAAAAGCCAAAATTGACAAATGGGATCTAATTAAACTAAAGAGCTTCTGCACAGCAAAAGAAACTACCATCAGAGTGAACAGGCAACCTACAGAATGGGAGAAAATTTTTGCAACCTACTCATCTGACAAAGGGCTAATATCCAGAATCTACAATGAACTCAAACAAATTTACAAGAAAAAAACAAACAAGCCCATCAAAAAGTGGGCGAAGGACATGAACAGACACTTCTCCAAAGAAGACATTTATGCAGCCAAAAAACACATGAAAAAATGCTCATCATCACTGGCCATCAGAGAAATGCAAATCAAAACCACAGTGAGATACCATCTCACACCAGTTAGAATGGCGATCATTAAAAAGTCAGGAAACAACAGGTGCTGGAGAGGATATGGAGAAATAGGAACACTTTTACACTGTTGATGGGACTGTAAACTAGTTCAACCATTGTGGAAGTCAGTGTGGCGATTCCTCAGAGATCTAGAACTCGAAATACCATTTGACCCAGCCATCCCATTACTGGGTATATACCCAAAGGACTATAAATCATGCTGCTATAAAGATACATGCACACGTATGTTTATTGCCGCATTATTCACAATAGCAAAGACTTGGAACCAACCCAAATGTCCAACAATGATAGACTGGATTAAGAAAATGTGGCACATATACACCATGGAATACTATGCAGCCATAAAAAATGATGAGTTGATGTCCTTTGTAGGGACATGGATGAAATTGGAAATCATCATTCTCAGTAAACTATCGCAAGAACAAAAAACCAAACACCGCATATTCTCACTCATAGGTGAGAACTGAACAATGAGAACACATGGACACAGGAAGGGGAACATCACACTCTGGGGACTGTTGTGGGGTAGGGGGAGGGGGGAAGGACAGCACTGGGAGATATACCTAATGCTAGATGACGAGTTAGTGGGTGCAGTGCACCAGCATGGCACATGTATACATATGTAACTAACCTGCACATTGCGCACATGTACCCTAAAACCTAAACTATAATAATAAATATATAAATAAATAAATAAATAAAAAAGAAAAACAAAAGAAATACACATTTGGTTTCTGCCCCTCGTCCTGGCACAGAGTTTCTCAAGTTCTTATAAAGGCCTTGGTGATAAAGGTGATAGGGGCACAAAAAAAAAAAACAAGCAATTTATTAAGGATAAAAGCCTCATTAGGGATAAGGAATCACTACATATATTAGTGACATAAGAAAGGTTTTGCTTCAGTAAAAATTAGTCCTGAATCCATATTGTTTAACATGTTTTGCTCATATTGTATAACCATTACAGGTCAGAATGGTGTTCTATTCCACACAATCATCTGGAAACTCAGGCTGATAGAGCCTCTATTGTCTTGTAGTGGCCCTGACAGAAATGCATAACCTTCTTTTTGCCATGGAAAGGTAAGAGAGCACTGGATTGTCTCATGCTATAAATTGAATGCTTCAGCCTGCAAGTGACATTTACTTCTTCTCATAGACACTTTGTATGAACTGGTCACTTTTATTTAGTCTTGTCTTATTGCAGAAAGTCAGGGAATTATTATATTCTACTGTACCCAGAAGGAGAGAAGAATTATGTATATGCACTAATCCATTTCGCATTGCTATAAAGAAACACCTGAGGCTGGGTAATTTATGAGGAAAAGAGGTTTCATTGGCTCATAGTTCTATAGGCTGTACCAGCATGCCTCCAGCATCTGCTTCCGGGGAGACCTCAGGAACACTACCTACAATCACGGAAAAAGGTGAAGGGGGAGCAAGTGCATCACATGACCAGAACAGGAGCAAGAGAAAGAGTCAAAAGGTGCCACCCACTTTTAAATAACCAGGTCCCATATGAACTCATCACCAAGGGGATAGTGCTAAGCCATTCATGAGGGGTGAATGATGCAAACACCTCCCACCAGGCCCCACCTCCAACACTGGGGATTACATTTCAACATAAGATTTGGAGGGGACAAATATCCAAACAATATTAATGAGTGAGCACTAGAAGCCTCTATCATAACGATAGAATTACAGTTCTAAACTTTTATGAGCCTAATATGCCCTCATATAAAGCAATATTTAGCAGCTTTAAAGGAAAAGCATGTCCAATCTACTACCATAAACATAGGTTTTCATGCATTAATTAGTAATTGATAACTTTAGCTGACAAAAATTAGTAAGGATAAAACAAACAACATAATAATATATTTTAATGACTCAATTAATAATTAGATCTAATAAGCAAACATGGAATGCAGCACCCAACAATTATGGAACACTTATTCTTTCCAAGAACAATTATTGAAAAAACAAAAATTTTAAACTAGAATTTTATACCTGGTGGTAATATCTTTCAAAAAGGAAGTTGAAATAGACACACAAAAAATTTTTTAAAATTATCACCAACAAGTCTGTTCTACAGCAATATTAAAGGACATCTTTCTGACAGACAATGGGACCAGGATGAAATGTGGATCTACAAAAAGGAATGAAAACCAATGAAAATGGTAAAGACATTGTTAACAATACATATTCCTTAAAATTATTTATAAGTGACAGTTTAAACAAAAATATTAACTATGTAATATGGGTCTTATAACACATGTTACAAATAAATTGCGGCCAGGTGGGGTGGCTCACACCTGTAATCCCAGCACTTTGAGAGGCCAAGACGGGTAGATCGCGAGGTCAGGAGATCGAGACCATCCTGGCTAACACGGTGAAACCCCGTCTTTACTAAAAATACAGAAAAATTAGCCGGGCGTGGTGGCGGGCACCTGTAGTCCCAGCTACTCGGGAGGCTGAGGCAGGAGAATAGCGTGAACCTGGGAGGCAGAGCTTGCAGTGAGCCAAGATCACGCCACTGCACTCCAGCCTGGGAAACAAAGTAAGACTCTGTCTCAAAAATAAAATAAAATAAAATAAATTACATGGCAATTAGAGTGCAGTCATCTGGAGGGGAGAAATGGATGTATACCATGATATCATTCTTATACTACAATGTGAAGTTGTATCATATCACCTGAAAATAGACTGTGATGAGTTAAAATGTGTACTAGAAACCAAAAAGTAACCACTAGAATAGTAAAATGAAGAAATATACCTAATGATTCAAAAAAGGAGATAAAATGGAAGCAAAACTCAAAAGGGAGCAGAAACAGAGGCAAAAGAGAAGGAAAAACAGAAGCAAAAGAAAAAAATAGCACAATGATAGACGGAAAACTAACCCTATCTGTATTCACATTAAATGTGGTGGTGGAAAATGGTATAACAATTTTGGAAAAAAGTTTGGCAGTTTCTTAAGATTTTAAACATACACATACCATATGATCCAGTCATTCCATTCCTAGGTATTTGTACCAAAGAGAAATGAAAGTATATCTTGTGAAAGGCTTGTTCACAAATATTTAAAGTTTCCTTATTTGTAATAGCCCCAAATGGAAAACAGCCAAAATGTCCACTAACAGATGAATAATTAAATAAATCATGGGATATCCATGCAAAGTAGTACTCCTCAGGAATAAAATGTAATGCACTATTATACACTCATCAGCATGGATAAAGTTCAAGTTATTATATAAGTGAAAGAAGCCAGACAAAAATAATACATAACTAGATGATGTCATTTATATAAAATTCTATAAAATGGAAACAAATGTAGAGTGACAGGAAGCAGATCAATGGCTTCCTGGGGGTGGGTGGGGGACAGGAAGGGATAGGAGGCACAATGATTTGGAGGATGATGATATGCTCATTACCTTGATTATGGTGGTTGCTATGGTTTGGTTGTGTCCCCACCGAAATCTTGTCTTGAATTGTAGCTCCTATAATGCCCATGTGTCATGGAAAGCACCCGGTGGGAGGTAATTAAATCATGAGGGTTGGTTTTTTGCATGCTGTTCTCATGGCAATGAATAAATATCATGAGACCTGATGGTTTTTATAAAGGGCAGTTCCCCTGCACACACGGTCTTGCCTGCTGCCATGTAAGATGTGCCTTTGCCTCCTTTGCCTTCTGCCATGATTGTGAGGCCTCCCCAGCCATGTGGAACTGAGTCCATTAAGCTTCTTTCCTTTGTAAATTACCCAGTCTCAGGTATGTCTTTATGGCAGCATGAGAACGTACTAACGCAGTGGTGATAAAGGGTCTATATATGTCAAAACTTAACAAATTACACAGTTTGAATATGTGTGGTTTATTCTGTGATAAAGCTGTTTTGAAAAAAATCTCAGTTTCTACTGCTTCCCTATATCCTCTATCCCAGAAATTCACATCAAATATGACAACATAGGTTAGGGGTCAGTAAACTACGGCTCATGAGCCAACCACTTGCTCTTACAAATAAACTTCTATTGAAACACAGACATGCCCATTCATTTACAAGTTGTTTTGGCTGATTTCATGCTACAACAGCAGAATTAGGTAATTATGAAACAAACCACACGGACCACAAACCTAAAATATTTGCCATCTGACCGTTTAGGAGAAAAGTCTGATGACCCAGTATAGATAGGTTGAAAGTAAAAATGGAAAAAGTATATAACATGCAGACGCTAATTTTGAAAAAGCTGGAGAGGCTGTATTAGTATTAGACAAAGTAGACTTCAGAGTTAAAACCTTATGAGGGATAAAGAGGTATGTTACATAATGATGAAAGACTCAATTCAAAAAGACTTAATCCTAAGTAGTTATGCAGTTAATAACAATGCTTCAAAATACATGAAGCCAAAACTGATAAAATTAAAAAGAAAGGGACAAATCAAAAAATGTAGCTGGATATTCCAAGACTCCTTTCTCTGTAATTGATATAACTAGGAGACGGAAAACAAAACATTTTCTTAAAACCTTTGACAAATCATTTTAAGAATGCTTGGTATATATAGTTTTCTTCTGATATCATGTTTTCAATAAGTGGATCAAATATATATATATTAAATATACGTTAACACACAGTCTGATTTATTTCTAATTTCTCATTTTATTATAAGCCATTATAAGCTCTCTATATTGTAGTATATAACATCAGACTGAATTTCCTGGTTTTATAAATAAAGCACTTATATGGTAGTAACTGTTCTTTCAGGAACTAATAATTAGAAAAGTAACATATTTTGAGAATTGCATAATTAGTAAGAAAACATTAATTTGCATTTTTTAATGTTTGTTTTGTTTTCTTTTTTGGTCTTAAGTGCATCTCACTCTCTCAGCTAAGATCTTGTTTTGTAGTGTGCTGGAGTATATAGCCAGAAAATCTTCCTGCAGCAAAACTTCCAGAAATGCTGGGGAAAATAGAGTTTTAAAATGTATTGCTGAGCTCATAAGAAAATAAGGGAAAATCCCAGGATGCTGAAAATTCAATAGCTGCACTTGGGGTGGGAACAGGGTTAGAAAAGGTCTGTAGGTTGCAGTTGAAATTCAATAACTACGCAGGAGCAAGAGAAGCCTTTAAGTCTTCACAATACAGTACATTGGCATTGGGCCTCAAAATGCTGCGTCCAGGTTGAAATGACAGTGTAGAAACGATTCATTCACCATCATTAGAAGAAGCTAAAAGAGTTTCTACATTTTTACCTGGAATTTGGTGGGGGAAGATCGCTTCTAAAATTGGTAACCAGATAGATTTGAGGCTTGACTTTCTGCTACCTGTATTTTCCAAAAACCACTCAAGTAGATATTAACAAAAGAACAGTTCCAGGTTAGTAATACTGGAGCACTTGGTGGAAGCAAACACCAAATCTATTTTTTGGGACACATTCTAAATCCAGACCTCTCAGGACATTCACAAATGAATACCTTGAAGGTGTGCTCACGATTCAAAATTGGAAAGCTCAAATGAAAGACAGTGAGCAGATTAAGTAAGCAGCAAGTTACTATCCCAAAAACCTCAGAAAAAGCATGCATAGACAATGTTAACTGGAAAAAAAAAATACTGCCACATTTTGTAGTTAACATAATTTAAACATTATTTATTTCTTTGAACTGTGGTCTTTTAATTCATAAAAATCACTGCTATCTGTCATAAAATAATAATGCTTTGAATTTACCAAACAAATGTATGGACTTCACGATGATATATTTTCAGGGTTGGGACTAACTCAATAATTCCACATGTAGTTCTCTGTTTTAAAATATTATCAGAAAGCTCTCATTCTCTTTTCTGATTTTCTTGGTTTTGAGGTGTTCAACAAATAAACAATACCACATCTAACTTGATAATAAAATTGTATAAATTTAGAGGTCAGTATTAATCTATGTTGAAGCAGGAAATAGACTTTAAATTTTGGTTTATTTTATATAAGGCTTAATTTTTAACACACATAGTATGTATATTTGTGTGTGTGCATGTGTGTGTGTATGTGTGTATTTAAAAAATGGCTATTAACAGACTGGATTTTTTAAAAGAGGGTGTCTTGAGAACCAAACAAAGGTAGACAAAGATTACCTTATTTTACCTGATTTTAATTTTATTCAATAATAAAATTTGAGACTTTTTAGCCCAATAGTCATTTTCTTTTGAAAGCTTGGCTTGCAAGACATTATTTGGCTGAGCTCATTTATCTTCTGCAGGACTCATGAAATGATTGGTGCAACTTGGTAATGACCTTGCTTACTTTATACTAAGCATTTAATATCACCAGCATGTTAAGGGGACTTAGGATTGTTTCATAACTGATTTCTTTTTCCAGTGGTGCTCTAATTGCGATTTGCACTCAGTCTATTGCTCCAGCAACTAATGAGTTCAGTAGTTTCAAGGACTTCACGCATTATTTGCTGTGGACACAAAGGATCTTGGCAGAAAAGTAAAGAAACACAGAGACGGGTTTTATACAGGGGCATTTCTGGAAACTATATGGAAATTCAAGAAAAGGAATCTGACTAAATCCACCATGGTTCTCCTATTCTACTCAAAATTGTGGTTTGGAATAACCCACTGTGTAAGAAAAAGAAAGAAAGAAAGAAAATGATTCAACAAATATTTCAACCTTAGTACAGATGTAGACTGCAAGTCCCAGGAAAGCCTGAAGCTTTGTGGAAGTGATTATAAAATTTCCTTTCAGGACAAATATTGAGATTATCGCATCTGAATTTCAGATTTCTTCTTCACCATTAGAAACCCTGAAGGGCTGTAAAGAAGAGAGTACGTGGTCTAGGACTTCAAATTCTCTAATTGAGGTAAAAATTCACTTTTTAAGAGAGATTTAAGTAATTTCATAATAGCATGACTCAGCCATGGTAACTTTACCAGGGTATTATTAGTGGGATTGGCCCAGGCTAAATTGTAGGATAAATGATTCATGATTTCTGATGCCTGGAACATTTTATTTCTAGCACCCTGCATGCGGGCCAACCCTCCTGTAGAGTCCTGTCCGCCAGTGCTTTTTCAACCACCCCAACCACCAAAGATTAGTGGTTTATCTCATAAATGTTTATCAAACGCTTTAAATATTTGAG
The DNA here is from genome assembly GCF_028885625.2 of Pongo pygmaeus. Taxonomy (NCBI): domain Eukaryota; kingdom Metazoa; phylum Chordata; class Mammalia; order Primates; family Hominidae; genus Pongo; species Pongo pygmaeus. The sequence goes on from NC_072380.2 coordinate 129,907,203, forward strand.
CCTTTGAGTCAAGTGTGCTGAAATTAAAGAGAAGACAGGCAGACAACTGACCAAGAATTCATGATGAAGGGGGACCACTGCTCAGATAGGGAGGTGTGTGGATGTTCTGAGAACACTTAGAAAAGGTCCAACATGCATCCTGGAGGATCAATAAAGAACTCCTGGGTGGAAAGTGATATTAGGCTGAAACCTGGAGGAATAGAATTAGCCAGGTGAAATAAACAGGAAGGGTGTTTCAGACAAATGAATGGCCAAAGGGAAATAACCTCGCATGTCTAGGGAAGGAGAATAGTTCTTACTCGGCAATCATCAAAATACTCTGGGCACCTCCTTCCGAAATGCTTGGCAGCTGCTGTTTTCAAAAACATTTGCTCCTTAACTATCTGATATTGGCAAACCTGTAATGACAGGTGGTTTTGAAGCCTGGCACTTTTAAGACGTGTTTAAGAATAAGTTCTTCCCAGAAGGTTGTGACAACATTGCCAGTGTGAAATAATTCTGCAGGGTGCTTTTTATTAAAGCGGCTGAAATTTAAGTTCCTAATTTTATTCCAGTGACAAATCCTCCACAATTGCATAGACCTTGGAGATAGCACCTTCTTTGTGACTCATCTCTAGAGTTCATCCGGTCCCTCTATCACCAGACATTTAATAAGTGTATCCTCAGTGCCAGGCACTGTGCCAGACACCAGGGCTAAACAGATTGGGTTGAGAAGAGCTCCAGCAATGATGACCACTCAAGGTTTGCCTCTGCTCAAACCAGTTTCATGACAAATGTTCCATTACAGAAAATTCGTTCAAGTAATAATTTCTTCATTTTGTTTCTGCCTTATAAAACATTCATTCATTTGTTTACTCATTGATTCAAAAATATCTATTAAATACTTATTATGAAATAGAACAATTGCACCTTTTGTGGGGCCTCTTAGGGGAGACTCATGAAAATCAGTAAGTACAGTGACAAGCAATTAATTATTAATTATTAATATGATAAAGTTGTCATTAAAGCCCCAGAGAAGCCCTATGAGTACTCAAAGGAAGATATCTCTTACTTCTACCCAGAGAAGTTATGAAGGGCTGCCTGGAGGAGGTGATATTTGTCTTAAACAAATACTACTGCCTTGCATTTCCCTGAGAATTATAAAAGAAGGGAGAAACTGAAAAAAAAAACAGTTTAAATATTGGCTAATAAGAAATGGCAGAATGAAGGGAATGGGTAGACAAGGAGGAAAGATCATCCTGGGATGGAAGCTACACATGCAAAGATATAGAGATGAGAAAGAGAACAAAATAGTACTCTATTGGGTACTGAGCACTGGGTGAGTGACTGAGCCTGGGTGGGCAATGAGATGTGGTGGCAGATGTGACTGGAAAAGTAGGCAGGGTTGGATAGTAAAGCTCTTTTAATCCTCATAACCATCAAAAGTAATAAGTACTTGTATTATCTAAATGTCAACTCCATAATTCCACCTTGAAATCTACTTGGCCTTTCAAGCTACACATAGAAAACCAAACTCCAGTCCTGCCCCCACCAACCTGTGGCTTCTGCTGATTTCTCTGACTCAGTAAATAGCATCTTTATAAGTACCGTAGCTCAAGTCAAAGTCAGCCTCAACTTCTCTCTTTCCTCACATTGCACATTTTACCTATCAGTAAATCCTGCTGATTCTACATAGGAGATACACTCAGAATTCAGCATTTCTCATCACATCCTGGCCCAAGCCACTACCATCTCTTGTTTGAATAATGAGTGCAGCCTGTTGAGCTATCTCCTTGTATCTGTCCCAGTTCACCCTCAGCCCCTTCTGTTCTGAAACTGGTGGTCAGAGTGACACTTTTAAACTCTGTATCACTCTGTTCAAATCCTTATTACTCAAAGAAAAGCTGACACAGTACAAAGGATGAGAAGCCCAGAGATTTGTGCCTGCATCAGCTCTTTTAACTTTATATCCTATTACTCTCCCAGTCTTCTCTTTTCTCCCACTGCTCCAGGCTCCTTGCTTTTCCTGGAACTCAATTATTCTACCTTATCTGGTCCTTCTATTTCCTTGTCATCCCCCCAAGTATCTCCATAGTTCTAGCCCTCACCTCCTTGCAGGCTCTGCTACAATGTCACCATCTCAGAAAGACCTTCACAGTCTCCCCTATTTAAAACTGCAACTGGCCAGGCACGGTGGCTCACGCCTGTAATCCCAGCACTTTGGAAGGCCAAGGCAGGTGGATCACCTGAGCTCAAGAGTTCAAGACCAGCCTGACCAACACAGTGAAACCCTGTCTCTACTAAAAATACAAAAATTAGCTGGGAGTGGTGGCACATGCCTCTAATCCCAGCTACTCAGGGGGCTGAGGCAGGAGAATCACTTGAACCTGCGAGGTGGAGGCTGCAGTGAGCCAAGATCACGCCACCACATTCCAATCTGAGCCACAGAGCAAGACTCTGTCTCAAAAACAAAAAAACAACAAACAGAAAAAACTGCAACTCTCACCTCCACTTCTATTCTCCTTTCCTGTGCTTTACTCTTCTCTGCAGTAATTTATTCATTCTATTTTTAAAAATTGTCTAAATCCTCTTAGTAGAATATATGCTAATTTAAGGTACAGATTTATTAATTTGTTGCCTTTTGGCGGGGGTCACTGATGTAGTCTTAGTAACTAAAACAGTTCCTGGCACATTCAGAAACATTCAAAAAATATTTGCTGAGTGAATAAATTGTCCACATTTTACAAATGAGAGTCAGAGGCACAGAGATGTTAAGAAACTTGCACAAGGTCCCACAGCAACTTGCGTGTCATGCTGATCTCAGGCTGGCTATTTTACAAGTGGTGAACAAAGTTTACAGAACTGAAGGCTTTTATGCTGAACCCTATCGTTTTAGAAATATGAGAGCCAGAATCAGAGTGGAGGACTGGTGAAGGTCAGAGGGTCTCTTTAGGGGTGAAGGGTACTGACTTCTTTTGTTGTAGAAAGTGGTTTCAAGGTGACCCCACCGAGCTGCCTCACATGAGCTAGAGCTCCTGTCATCTCTGGCTAACAGGTCAGGGGCTCTTCCTGCCTTTTTGTCTTTGCTTCTGCCTCCTCTTCCTCTGGGTCAAGAGTCCCCTTTGAAGTCTCAAATAGGGTGAGTGGAGTGTGAGGGACTTCAGGAGTCCCTATTATGAGATTGGCACCCTCTGCTAAAGGAATGCTTTGAAGACTTGCTTCTAAAAAAGGTCCTCTGATGGTTCCATGGGGTTTACCTTTTAGAGGCTCTCTATTAAGAAAAAAAAAACCAAACACCTTTATGGTAAAAGTTGCTAATTCTGCTTTGACTGTTTCTTGAGAAATATGTGTGAAATTTAAAATCTCATTTCAAAAAGGAAAAGGTTGTCCTTATTCAATGGAATTCTATATGAAAAAAAATTTGGAGAGAGAAGGGATTTATCTATTGTCAATTCATCTTTATGTAGAGAGACAAGCTTTGATGTAACTGATAGCTTGGTTACATAATAGCCCAAGAATACAAAAACGGCATGTGATGTATTATGCAGCAATTGAGACCAAAAGTTTGCTTCCCTTAGACGAGCATGAAAGTTCAGTCTGAAAGCTTTTGTTGAAAAGGGACTTTTTTTGTAATAAATCAGGAGAACCTGTAAAAGTTATCTTCAGTAGGCACCTCATACACACTTTGGAAAAAATTGTTAACTCATTAAGCTTAATGGCCCCAGAAGCATCCCAGAATGCTACAGGAGCTAAACCTTTAACAAAGAACCTCACTTCTAAGGAGGTAGTATTGAACCTACAAAAGAGAAATTCTTTCAAGTGGAGATCAGAAAGCTGAACTATTATTATGAAAGAGCCAGAAACGAAGTCATTCTTTACTAAGGGCAGTTAACAATTTCAGAGATGGATACTACAAATTATGTACACCAGGGAAAACACTTAATAATGATCATCTGGTAAAGGCCAGCTCCTCAAAAAGGGCCAGGAGAAAAAGCTATTTAAATTGGGAATCCTTGTAAGAGCATATCTGAATTTGTGTGTGTGTGTGTGTGTGTGTGTGTGTGTGTGTGTATGCTGCACACACAAAATATTCATCCTGGACACGGTATGAATTGAAAAGTGCTGAAGACAGTAAAAGTATACTTGCTCCTAGGGCCTCCAATCTTCAATTAGTAGTATGCAAATAAAAGACTAAAAAATTCTAGTTTTGTGATCATCAGTTCAACTTAGAAAATGTAAAACTAAATGCAAAAGTGAGTCATAATTGCACATAAAGGAACATAATACTTTCTGAACTCCACATTTAATGCAATAATAAGAATGTTGAGCTTGGTGTCTGGCTGACAATAAGAGCTCAATTATTATTAGCGATCATAATTATTATCATCCCAGTATAGACTAAGCTTTGTATTATCAGATTTATGTGCACTATTTTATTTAATTTCATATAAAAAGCTAAAAAGACTGAATTGAAAATTTTTTTCAAGCTAAAGTTAGTAGCAACAAATTCATATCTCAGGAAACCTAGATATGAATAAAAAGAAATCCAGTTCCACATTTGCCTACAGATAACGCCTTTCATCTGACCATCTGAGACCATCAAACTGAATTAGGCATCAAGCAAACATATAGCATGGCTTACATTGAATCACTTTTCTAATAGTTCAGATGTTTGCCTTCCTAATTTATTATAGCCAGACATTCACTTCCAGTTCTTTTCCCATCTTTTCTTCTGGCATTGCAGTGCAAGCTCCCATTAGTCATCCAGAGATATATTACTTGTCTTGTTCTTGTCCAAATTATTTGCAAAGATGCTGTAATTTAGTGTGGGCAACTTAGGTGAGTGCTACAGTTAAAATTATTGCTTGCCTAAGGTTTCATTTTGAAATCCTGATAAGTCATTTTGAATGTAAGCTGTGTTGAGTACATTTCAATTTATTACTTTTTCTAGGTAAACTAAATTAAAATTTAGCAGAATCAATACCTCATTTTTATCATAGAGCATTCTGATTCTACCTTCCAATCATTCATCTATCGTTCACTGTGGCTTGGGAATTGCTAACAACGAGAAGCTATTTTATATCATATTATGGAAATGACACATTTGTAGCCTGTTGTCTCATATATATGGGCCCAAGTTCTACACTAAAAGTTGCATCACCCTAACCCCCTCATATTATTTATTCTGCAGAACATTCTTCTAACATCATGAGGATTATCTAATGTTTATTATGTGTTCACAATGTGTATGATTACAATCTGAAAACTGTCACTAAAAACTGTCTCATAATTTGTTTGGATTTAGTTTCTTATTACAGTATTAGCCATCACCCTAGACAAATGAGTAGATATTTTCAGGTTTTCCAAATGTTATCCAGTTCCCTTCCTCCAAGGTATTCATTTTGAGTATTTCCTTTTGGTATGTAAAGGTCTAGTGTTGAGTTGGAGATATTGCAAAGATTTTTAATATGCATGCCATTCTTCTAATATATTTTCATTTCTAGTGACCTAGAAAAGAACAGAAGCAAAAACCAGTACAAGGAGAATTTATTCTCATGACAAAGTGTTATGGAAAAAAAGCTCTCAAAGGATTTATTTAGTCAGGTCTCATCTTTTCCATTATTCTTTTATGTCCCACTTGTATTGCATAGTCTATGGCCAATCCATAAAAGAATAATAAAAAGGCCCCATTTTATGCAACAACGTACCAGCATGTCTGCATAAAACAGGTGATGCATATATTTTATGTCCAGAATTTCAAATAGCCACTCATATTTCTTTTACCTCTCAGCTTTCAAGGTTGGGTTCACAGTCTTCCAAGAGTGAAAGATCTTCCGTGCATTTGCTCCATGAGGGCAGGATCTGTGTCTGTCTTATTCACTGATTAATTCCAGAACCTAGGATGGGTCCTAGCTGATAGAGGGATTTTAATAAATGTTTGTAGTTAATCTTTCTTCTCTAACTAAACTAGTTACTATAGTTAACATTTGAGACAGGTACCCTGGGCACTCTCATTGCCTAAAAATCTGAGAAAGTGGTTGGCAGTTACCCAGTAGGTTCTGTGCCAACTTGGGCATACATCATCAGTGGCTTTGCCCTGAAATCTCTAGCAAACAAAAGAGAATCTATGGTTCATAATTCAAAAAGGATGAAAAGAAAGTAACTTACTTCAAGATACTTACAATCCAGCTGAAGACAAAACACATTTTTAAAAAAGATAAACGAGAACACAAGTCCAAATATGGTGAATGCCTGATAAAATGAGGAGAAAGAGGTCCTATTAGGCTCTGACGGGCAGAAGAAGCTTCAGGAAGGTTTTGGATAAGATCTGAGCCCCTAAGAACAGGTGAAAATCATAAAATTGGGGAGGAAGGATATGGGGTTGAGGAAAGGTGAAAAAGAATGAAAGTTACTTGGGGAAGAAGGAATGGTGCCTGCTAGTCATGTTTGGATACAGGAGTGAGTACAGCACTAGCTAGTGATGTTTGGATACAGCAACACATACAAAGGGGGTTTGTTCTGGAAAGTGGTAAAACAGTAAGCCAGGATTGATGCAAATATCATAGTCATAGAATTGGATGGGCTCAGAGTTTTTCCAAAATACATAAATATGTTTATGCACAAGAATATATCTGGTTGCTGACTGCAAATGAGTCATTTGGCCAAGTGTTGACTGAGAGATTATATTCACCACTGGAAACAGAGTTAAAAGCTGAGCAGAGATGAGTCTCACTAGTGCCCCAGGCAACAGATGGACTTTGGAGTGTTGTTCTTTGTGGTTGATTTGCTTCTTTTTTGTGACCAGCCAAAAGCAGAAAACAAATAAGAAGGGGACTAAATGCACTTGGCAGGGGAAATGCAGATGAAACATGGGTACTTGGTGACTTGTGCAGTTAACTCAGCAATTCCACAGGCTATCTGAGTGCAATTCAGAATAAGCACACACATCATCGCAAAATCTTATCTAGGAAGCCAGAGGTGCTCACCTGCTCCTTCTGTGGCCAACTTTACACTTAGTGAAAATACATATCCCCAATCCAGAATAGAATCAGGGCCAAGCAGAGAGCTGGCTTCCATAGAAATGCAGCTAATGGTGCTCTGTTCCTGAATGTCAGCACCTCTTGCCCTAACAGTCACTACACAGAAACCATAAGATTTCCATTGCAGAGGAGGGATGATTGCACTCTCATTTCTAGGGAGCAATTTTAGTGATATTCAGGAGATGGTTTTATAGCTTATACATCAAGAGTGGGTCAAGACCATGCATCCTAAATTTAGAAATCTATCTAAAGACAATAACCATGGCTATTGTGCTACAATTTACAAATGGAGGTTGAAAATTGCAAAAGCTTGGTAACAAAGATCCATCAGGAGGAGTTTGGTTAAATAAGATTGAATCATGCACATCCACTGGGATAGTGGGAGTGTAGCCCTTAAAAGAAGACGAGGTCTATGAGGTGCCAATCAATGTTCTTTGGAGGAAAAAAAAAAGAACTCCCTGTTCAAATACACTTGAGAAACACTGAGTTAAACCCAGCAACTGAGTTAAACCAAGCAACTTGTTATTTGATTTCTGAGAACCTTTAATGTGTGAGGGTACCCAGTGACTCTCTTAGAGGCAGAGAGAATAGATAGGGTTTTCTGAGATCATTAACTACCTTGGGAGTGCGCGATACATTTGCCTAGCACAATATTTTGAACACTGAAGATCTCAAGAATTGTTGAAGGGCCGAGATAGGATTTTATGCTTTAATTTGCTTTGTTTCTTAGTCTTGATGGAAAGGGTGGGTGTCATCCTCTGCAAAAGTCAAGAGAAATCAAACTTTCTGTTTGTCGAACTCCTAATAACTCTGGTTTACCCTGGAGTTCAAGTCTGGTATAAACAGTCATTTTTTAAGGATACCATTTAGAATTTCTTAAATTAATGTGAAAATACATATATTCTGGGCAAGAGCAACAAATTTTATTTAATCAGCACCCTATTCATCACTGTATAATGTATGCAGTCTCTGGAAATACATAGGAAGGCATGAAAAAGTGGAGCTGATGAATTACGGACACCTTATACATATGCTTAATGCATTAAACACTTTCTACTAACCCTTTCCCTCAACCTCTCAGCAAATATGTCCCAAATAATTTCAGACAAACAAAGCCCCTTAATCACCCTTAATATTCAAAAAGAGAACACAGTTGGTTAACATGCTCAATTTTAAAATACGATCACATTTTCCTATGTGCCAAACTCAGCTGTATTATTGTTTATACCAAGACTGTTAACTAAAGGAAAAAATAGAAATTTGCTCCCAACTCCAGGTTCCTATTAATTATAAGTATTGTATGTCCTATCAAATTGAATAATTAAAAAAGTAATTCATAAGTTCAGTACTTGCATAATCAATAATGTGGATCACATTTATTATCCAAAAATAAGTAATGGGCACCTGGAACTTGGAGGCTTTTAGCTTTTCAGTTGGTATTTAAAGTTAGACTACAAGAAGAGTCTATTTAAAATCAAATCATAAGAACCAACCCTATATGAACATACACAGTCATTTACTCATCATGTGAGTGCAATATTCACTCACCTGCTACCATGAAGACTTTTGGTTAAGAGATCTTAGACTTCAGATTAAAAGATTTTTATGTACTTTAGGTTAAAAGATTTTGCTTCAATAATTTTATTTTTTCTTGTTTGCAACCTTGAGAAATTATTTAATGAGCAATTATTTAATGTTTCAGCTTCTGTTTATGTGTCTCCAAAATGTACCTACTGTATTGTATTGTACATTATTGGCATTTACTTCGTGCCAGTCACTGGGCTGATCCCTTTAGACCTTACCTCATCTAAGCCTCATAAGAATTCTATCATATTTGAGTTTACAGACAAGGCAACAAAAACCCTGGGAGGTTAAGTAACTTTTCCCAGTATGACTCAGAAAATAAAATATAAACAGAGGATTTGAACCCAGACCTATTGGGCTCCTTTTTGATAAAACATTTTAAAGTGCTCCCTCTTGATGAAAAAAGACTAAAATATTTGCCTTAACCATCTCCCAGGCTTCTGTGAGGGAGGTTGTGGCAAATTGTTTTTTGTTTTTTTTTCCAAAGATGTTTGTGCCAGTACATATCTCATTCTGTGTGCTCTTCTTATCATGTAAATGCTGACAAACCTCCTTTGAGAGGTAAGGTTTATATTTCTTCCACTTGCATCTAGACTGACTTTGTAACTCCTGTTCCAAGAGAATCCAAGGAAAACAACATTGTGACTTCCTATGTTGGGTCATAAATGGCAAGGATGTTTTCTCTCTCTCTGGTTGCTTGCTCTGGGGGAAGCTGGCCACCATGCTATGGGGACACTTAAGTAGCCCAAGAGAGGCCCCTACATGGGGTAGAACTGAGGCTCCAAGCCAACAGCCAAGACCAACTTGTCAGCTATGCCAGTGAGCCCGATGGAATTAAATCCTCTAGCCTTTGTTAAGCCTACAGATGACTGCAGCCCCAACCAACATCTGACTACAAACACATGAGACCCGAAGCCAGAACCACTCAGCTGAACAACTTCCAAATATCTGACCCACACATAGCATGAGAATACATGAGAAAATACATGCTTATTATTGTTTTAAGACACCACTCTACATCTCAGGGTATTTTGTTATAAATCAAGAGACAATGCAGTGCTACTAATAGAAGTATGTATTTTAAGTGTTCTATAGACTGAACTAATCACTTATAAATTAAAATCTTGCTTTCTACATGGAATTGGGTGTATATATTCTGAGAGGAAATTTAAGTAAATATGAACTTTTCATTGAGAAATATGGGTTGTAGCTGTGATACAAATAATCTAAACTCCAAATTACACCAACTTTACTGCAGTGATATTAGAAGGGTAGCCTTTTTAACATATTTTGTATCAGGTGACAGCTCTGGAAATGGGAAACATGGAAACAATACCTTTCATTTATACAGTACTATAGTTCACAACTCATGACAACCTTTAACAAACATCATCTCAGAAAGTTGTTTACAATAAAGCTAACTGTATTAGTCTGTTCTCATGCTGCTAATAAAGATATACCCAAGACTGGGTAATTTATAAAGAAAAAGAGGTTTAATAGACTCTCAGTTCCACATGGCTAGGAAGGCCTCACAATCATGGCAGAAGCCAAAGGAGGAGCAAAGTCACGTCTTACATGGTGGCAGGTAAGAGAGAGAGCATGTGTAGGGGAACTCCTATTTGTAAAACCATCAGGTCTTATATGACCTATTCACTACCATGAGAAAGACCCCCCCCCCAATGATTCAGTTACCTCCCACTGGGTTCCTCCTGTGACACGTGGGAATTATTGGAGCTAAAATTCAAAATGAGATTTGGATGTGGACACAGCAACACCATATCACTAACAAAGCTTTAGCTTCTGAGCTTTTCAATGGTACTAGCCCCTTTCAATGGAAAACATTGCTTGCAATGTATTCATATAGTCTGCATTTTTTGTAAAATTTTCAAAGTAGGCATTTTAACTGTAGTTTGTTAAGACAACTTTCTTTACTTCAACTTCCTCTCTATCATGTTCCTCCCCCTGGCTGCTGGCTTTGGTGTGACCACAGGTATTTTTGGCAAGTGGCTACGATAAATTTGAGCTGGGAGTAATTTTTGGTTGTTGTTGTTTTAGTTTGTTGTTGTTGTTGTTTTTTGAAGGGGGATACAGGTTTTTTCATAATGTATTATGATTTCTTTTCATATTCTAAATTTCTATCTTTATTTTTTTAAATAATTTTGTGATCTTTTTCCTTAAAGAGGGTCCCCCAAATTCTATTAGTTTCAGGCTTCACAGAACCTGGACCTTCTCTGATCACCTTTTGCTGTAACTGCAATAGCCCTGTGAGGTTACTAAGGAAGATGCTATTAATCCAGTTTTACAATGAGAAAACCAAGATTCTAAAATTCCCAATGACTCATCCAAAGACATGTAGTTTGTAAGAAACAAAGATTCAAACCCCAGACCTCTGATTCTTGGTTCAATTCTCTTTCCACCAACCCACTCTACTGGAAGCGTGTGTCCTCTCTTCTACTTCATTTAATTTCCCAACAAAACTGATCTATCCAATGCCCCATTCTTTTGCACCTTGGTCTCTTTTATGATTAATATGATAACATGATTCAGCTCAATTAACTACAAAAAAATGGAAATATTTAAGACCTTCCTTCAAAGTTATAACCTTTGAAATGACTGGTGTGGGGATTTCAGGCACCACAGCAGACTCATGTCATTTACATTTTAAGTGCAGGACTTTTCCCAGTGCTCAAGAATCACATAATCCACCTGTACCTCAGACTAGAAAAGGGAATACTAGGCAGAGGGTACACCAAGTGCAAAGTCAGGAAGGCCTGATGATACTGGGCTGTAGTTTCCTGAAAGAGTCATGGGAGGTATAGCATAAATAATGTCTCCCTGAAGATGATTTGGTTGAACCATTTTGACACTGCCTCAGGAAATTGCCTCTCAGCTTCACATGCCCTTAAGCTGACCAAGACATCCCTCAGTGAGTGTCACGCCATCTTCCCGGAATCCCTCCTGCTCTGACTTCTCATGAGAAAGCATAGACCCCAATGCTGCATTCCAGTGAAAACACAGTCGATTTTGAAAGCTGAATTATTAATACATCATTGAGGCCTCTTGTATTTTTGTAACAGAGCTAACAAATCTGAACCCTGTTTGTTGACTCAGATGTGGGAAGAGATAAAGCTTTCCCAAGGGCAAAACAAAACTGGGCAGAGTTGAGGCACTGGAACAATTGATTTCAATTAGTCTTAAACAGTAATAATGAATGCTCAAAAGAACTCTTCCCAAAATGTCCTTCAGCTGATAATTTATTTCCACTCCTTTCCCTCTTCAGAGGCAAAACTTTAATGGACTGTCTTTTTGCAGCAAATCTTAATATAACAGTTAATATGCAGACAAAGTGGCCGAGTCCCCTTGACACATGTGTCTGATTTCCATTTAGCAGGAATGGGAGGGAGAGAAGGAGGAGGAAGTACTTGAGATGTGATCCCCTCCTCCACTGCGAAGTGCAATGCCTGTCCATGTCATTAAGATTCTTCCATTAGTTTCTTACACAGCTCTCCAAATGCAGCAAATTGTGGGGCCATCATATTCAATTCTGCTTATGGCATCTGAGCTAAAACATAATTTCTCCATTTGCTATTGTGAATATTACTTGCAGTTGATATTTTCCATTATGTAATATTTTAGTCATTTCATTTAATCTGTTTCATGTTAAACAATGAAGAAAATGGCATTAATTTGACTAGCTCTTTTTTCTTCATTTTATATTTAAAATATCCTAACTGGGCCCTTCTCCTGTCTTTGCTTTGCTTTATCTACAATTTCCTAATAAGCCACTCATTAAAACGTCCCATTAATCTGCACATCATTTGGGTCTAAGCCTTCTTGTCCCTTTCACTTCTTAATTCTCCCAGGATTCCACATCTTGTTCATAAAAGTTTTTTATTTTCTTCCTTTCTTTCTATAAAGAGGTTTGTATTCTAGGGAGATGCCCTCAGAGAGAAGTGAGCAATCAGACCTGGATGGACTGGATGTCCTGTGTGCTGAAAACAGCTGCAGGTCAGCTACATGGCCGCAAGTGCTAGAGCTTGGGGAATGAAGTAGGACATGAGAGAGGCAAGAGAAGTGAATAAAGGGAATGGTTGAGAGATGATGTGGCACCAAGTGGACCCAGACAAGAGAATCTGGGAGAGGAGATTTGTAAGTAGCCCTCATGAAGACTTCAGCAAGATGGATACAAGAAATTTTAGTATGCTTTGCTGTGATTTATTGTGTTCCTTTTTCAAGAAAACCTACAGCAAAGAAATACTTTATTCTCTAACTTTTTCTGTAACTGACTTGTGTGTGTGTGTGTGTGTGTGTGTCTGTGTGAGTTGTGTAGGGGATTCAGAGACACAAATATCAGCTTTGAGGTAGCCTAGAAACATTTGGGGACAGCTCTCTCTCCTGATCTTCCTTCACAGCCTTTACTCAATTTCTGCTTACAAAAAAGTCCCATCCACTTTCATAAGAAAAGGAAAAGATCCCCAGGTGGACAGGACTGGCCTTGGGTTGCACTTCCATTGAGAGTTTATTACAGAGACATGGTATTATTGATGGCTCAGTGCCTGCTGTGGGCACCATGGTTGTACTGGCTTTGACTTCTGGCAACAGGTGAGATGTCCTTGCTGCAGTAAGGAATTTGTTTACAATATTTAGAAATGAGTGGGAATGACCAAGCTGCAGGGCATGAGTGTGATATCTCAAGTTTCACAGCCACGAGGAGTCCCTCATTCACACCCAGGGATTCTTTCTTTTCTCAGGCAAAAGGCTTGTAAATGCTGGTTGCTAACCATCACAGCCCATGTGCCGATTTGACCACTTATATTTCTGGAACAAAGCTGTAGTCTTTCTCCTCATCTTCATGAATAAAATAAAAAGGAAAATTAGTTATAATTGTGTATTCTGGGGTGTGTGTGTACGTGTGTGTGTGTCACCCTCTTCCCCTGCTGTAAACAGTTGTTTTAAAAAGGAAAGACCTTAGAGAAAGAATCCTGGGCCACCTACAATCTCAGCATCATTCATTGGTTAGTTTCAAGGAAAGGACTTTATGCGTTGCGTTGACTTCAAGAACAGGAAAGAATTTCAGGAGGTATCTGGTTAGTGATGTGGATGTACTAGCTGATAAACTCTTTTGTCAAACAAAATTCTTAAGCCAGATCCTGATATGTGAGGTTGAAGCTACCAACTGGTTATGACACCTGACACCTGTTCCAGCTCTCTCCTTACTACCCTTCCCAGCCCCCTTCCCCTCATCACACAGCTGGGTGACCTTGGGCAAGGTCTGACCTTGCTGAGTATCTTCCAGTGTCTTCTTCTGCCAAAGAGGAAAGATAGTAGGATCTGCTGCATAGAGTTGCTGTAAGGATTAAACAAGAGGGTACTTGGGAAACCCTTAGCACCATGCCTGGAAAACAGCAATCCCTAATAAATGTTGCCATGACAGTTTTTATTATTAATGGCACAATGAAGACTAGAGACCTTCTCACTCCTCATTTGTGCTCTTACATTTCTCTACACTGAAACACACATACAATCTGTTTTAGCTTTATTTTTGGTAATCCTGTGGTGCATTTTTGCTTTACTGTTGTTTTCACTAGTCCCTCACTTGCCAGTTCCTGGTTATATCACTGCCTGCAGCACAAGACAGCTTTAAGCTGTCTTATCTCTAAGTGTTGTTCCTCAGGTCTCCCTCTCCAGCAGTGTCACTCTCTGTCTCAGCCTCAGTCTTGACCTCTTCCCCTTCATCTTTTAGGATGAGACTTTCTCTCTCCTCCTTCTCCCTCTGCTTTAAAAAATCTTTCTGCCTTTTCCTCCCCTTGCTTCCCTTGCAAGCTTCTTTTGCCTCCCTTGTCTTTCCTTTCTCCCACTCCTGCCTCCTTTCTGACAGATAAGCCTACTCAATTCCATGTCTGGTTCTAGTTTATTCATTGTGCCCGGTGAGTTTCCTTAGCCCCTGCCTTGTTCTGGGAGCATTCCATTCAGAAATGGAAGTGCCATGCTAATGCTTGTGGCAGTGCCATTGTCTCATAGCAGGTCTGAAGGCCACAGCAGGGCCCTGCTCGAATAGATACAGGGAACCAGGACCACAGGTGGCACCAGGAAGAGGACCCTAAGCCCCAGCCAAGGGCTTTACAAGACCCACCGTGATTTACTACCAGATGAATGAGTGCCATCTGCATACTGCGTGTCTGGCGAGGAGGGCAGTAAAGTCACGGTGCTCGGTACTTAATTTTAATCTCCCCTGAAAAATTCAAAGTGAATTTTACAATTTGCAGTATTGAGAATTTTGTCAAAATGTGGGGAAGTATAAACACTGTTTATCCAGTGCACTCTGGCTAATCACACCCTGGCTGTCTTTCTGACTGCAGATTCATTTTGTTCATTCTTACAAGGAAAGAAATGTATTCCAGAGAAAGCATTTGTCTAGATGGGCTTTGAAGACAAAGCAAAGGCTGAACTACTAAGGATAATTGGGGTCAGAGTTAAAATGTGCTGCTTCCAGTGGAAAATAAAGTTATGAATACCAAAGGAGTTAATTTCTCGGATATAACAGGGATAAATCAATGAGTCTTGAAGTTAAATTTAGTTTCCCAGACTCTCTGGTCATTCAAGGTAATTATTTCTCCATCGTATCTTTTATTGACCAATGACAAAACTAGATTCTTTTACCAAAAATTCTGTTAACTAGAAAATTCTGTTCACCACAAATCTCTATTATTGGTGATTTGCAATGTATACTTTTAAATTTGATATATTATATGTAATATATATAATAGACATAATTATATGCTATATAAGCAAATATTGATGTAATGTATATCATATAAATAATCTATATCATATGGAATATATACTACATGTATAACATATAATTATTGGTGTTTTGCCAGTAAAATTAGACATGCAATAAGTATGATGTAATGTGTATAAAGAACTCTTGGTTTTATTAAATTATAAGCCACATCTCTAATAATTTAATAAATTTATCTGTCATTTTGACAAATATTTAGGAAATTTCTGGAGGTGTGATAGGATGTGGAATACAAAATTGTGGTCATTTAGTTCCCATGTTAAGAATATTTTATTTCATTTTAATTATTTAAAGATTTGTGTGCATACACAGGATCCAGTTTGGTTTTTCTTTCTTGTTGAATGCCATAAATTGAATGATAGAGATGATTCCATATATAATCTGTACAAAGGACATATGCTTCCTTTGTCTGCCCAGCATGTCTTTCTTCTTCATGTGAATAGTACACCAATGTATCTTTGGGGAAATACCTCTGCCCCATTGCAAAAAAGTGAAATAATATGTAGTTAAAGGGCATATTTTTAATCAAATAGCTTCCACAGATAATTTACTTATTTTTCCTCTTTGATTATTTGCAAATCAAGTGGTTCCCTTTTGTTTCCTCTTCAATATGTTCCATATTCCCCGCAAATCAATTACATTGAGGCCATTGAGGCAATGTTTTTCTCAAATTCATAATCCAAATGGTTTTCTTTCTTCTCTGCCCCTCCCTATAACTTCCCCTTTCTGAGAGCTCACGATTTCAACTGTATTTGATTTTCTGGGGTCTCTGTGGCTTATGGGCTCCTCAGTCAGAAGAGAAGAGAACAAAGGGAGTTAATAGGAGCATGTTAAACAGGCATATATACCACTGTGTCTCACCTCTTCTGCAACATTTAGATGAGTTTAAGGATATACTTGAGGTCTTTTTCCTCTCCAAGCTGGGAGATTCAGCCATCAGGCTAGCCTGTAGGTCCTCAACATAACAGTGTCACCTATAACCTAAGCCCACGGCCTGGACCCAAGAACTGTGTAATAGAATGAGGTAGCAGCATCATGAATAAATGGGAAAAGCTTGAAGCTTTAATAACATTTGCTCCCTATATTGCAAGTTTTACATCCCAGTGACTTTTTGGAGGATTAATTACAATTTTCTCTAAGGGCAAATTGTGAAACTTAGTAGCTCACCCGACTTTCCTGCGGGGATGATTCTCATTTGGCTAAAATTAATAATTTAAATAGGTATCGGGAGCCCAGGTAGCTTAAGAACTGCCTGGATCCTCTTTACAGCCGAGTTATGTGCTGCAAACTCCTGTTAGAGAAACCACCTGTGACTGAGATGCTGCAGAGACTGCTTCTCATATTTACTTCATTAATTCTTCCCTTCTCCTTCTCCCAGTAAAAACCTGACATTTCGGTGGCCTGTGTGGGTAGATGACAATGACATCCCTGTTTAGGAAGTCCACCGACGTGTTTTGTCATTCCTCTGTCAATGAACCATTTTTCTGTCAATTTTCCTGATGTGATATATTTATCACTCTAATTCTTTCCTCTCCTATTTACATATTTTTCACACTGTTTACTATAGAAGATCTTGGGGGAAAAAGAGAAGGCATATGTGTCATTGCCTTGGTTGAAAAGCACCTGGTTTGAGTGAGAAGATAAATGCCTCCCACCCACCCATCCCACGAGCCAATATCCTACTTACTATTTCTTGCTGAGAATTCCTTCACCTGAACTAATTTTGGTGTCTGTAGAAAAGTGTTGTTGTATCATCTATCTCTAAACAAAAAGCTTATTTGTGTATCCATTGCACTGCATATCAATGAATTCTTGAAATAAATATTGATTTAATCTAATTGTCTAATGTTCTAGATCGAATGATTTGGAATCAGACACCATGCATTTAAATTTAAACTCTGCCCCTTAACTGTATAACCTTAGTCAGGCTCTTTATCTCTCTGTACCTCAGTTTTCTCATCTGTAAGATGGAGACTGATAATAATGGTACCAATCTCAGAGGGCGTTGTGATGAGGATTAAGGGAACCTGTGAAAGTGTTTACCCCACATCTGTACCTGGTAAGCACTCAATTAATGTTAGGTATTAAGTTGCTACAGGAAAGATCACTGTAACTGGGCCTGCATAATTTCTTTACTCAAACATTCACCAAGCATCTACTGTTCAGGTGTTTCTTGTCTCTGGGTAACAATGATGAATAAAATACCGTTCTTATCCTCAAGGAGAAAGCAGTTCATTTCCCTGGACTAACTGCTTTCTCCTTGAGGCTAAGAACTGTATTTCTTATCAGTTATGTGTCCTATGATATGGTTAGAGAGAGTAATAACCATTAACATTTATTGACTCCTTAATACTGTGTTGGATTACTTTATTTAATATTTTTAGAAACTTATGAGGTAGGCACTATTATTTTATTATTGTTCAGATAAAGAAATTGCAGCTTAGAAAAATTAAGTTCAGCTCTGTCAGACTCCAGAACTATGATTTTCACCATTTTTTTAACTGAGTGTTAACATATGAATATGTAACCATGTGCAATGGGTGCCCACAAATAGAGAAGATAATGCTGTGTTTTGAAAACCTGTAAAGTGGCAGTGACATATGATATAGGTATTGATGGAAAAAGGGAAACTTGGCTGGGTGCGGTGGCTCATGCCTGTAATCCCAGCACTTTGGGAGGCTGAGGCGGGTGGATCACGAGGTCAGGAGATCGAGACCATCCTGGCCAACATGGTGAAACCCCATCTCTACTAAAATACAAAAAGTTAGCCAGGCATGGTGGCGTATGCCTGTAGTCCTAGACACTCCAGAGGCTGAGGCAGGAAAATCGCTTGAACCCAGGAGGCGGAGGTTGCAGTGAACTGAGAGCGCCCCACAGCACTCCAGCCTGGCGACAGAGCAAGACTCTGTCTCAAGGGAAAAAAAAAAAAAAGGAAAAAGGGAAACTTACCAAAAGAATGAGGGGGTGAAGGAAGGCAGTTTACACCATGTGGTGTGGCCGGGAGCATAGCAGGACAGAGGGTGCAGAGGAAGGGAAGGAGATGAAAGGGGGGCGGGCCACTGGGAGTGGCCTGGTGTACAGTGCTAAGGAACTTAGATTCTGGTCACATGCTCAAGAGTTTTTAAGAAATGAGAACACAGGATCAAAAAAAAAAAAAAAGTTTGCCAATGCCTGCCCTACAGGAGACCCTTGAACAAAACTCAAGAATAAAATAAAGGTGTGAGTCCTCTGGTATGGAGAGGAGGTGTGCAGAGAGTGTTGGGCAGCACATTTATTGGGGTGATTATTTACTGACTTTCTATTTCCACCTCTGGACTGTAGATTTTATAAATGCAGTGTCCGTGTTAGTTTTGCTCATGATTTTAGTATTAGAACTGAACACAGTACTGGTACTTAGTAGATGCCGTATAAATGTATATTGCTTATGATTTTAGGTGACCAGAAACTCAGAAGAGGGATCAGACATCATCCATGGTCAGGCAATCAAAAGGTGGGGATCCTTGGGCTGGGCCTTCGAGGGCAGTTAGACAGTAACAGGCAAACTATGGCAAAGAGAGATATGTTGGAGAAGAAAGATCATTGATCCTAGGTATGGAGGCACAACAGGGTATAGTACATCCAGAGAACTCCAAGTAAGTTAGTCTGGCTAGAGTAGGGTTTTTCAGCCTCAATATCATCAACATTTGGGGCTGGATAATTCTTTGCTGTTTGCAGCTGTCCTCTACATTGTAGGATGTTTATCAGCATCCCTGGTCACTCAATGTCAGTAGTTTCTCCCTCCCCCAGTTGTGACAACCAGAGTTGTCTCCAGACATGCCAATTGTAATCCAAGGGGCAAAATCCCTCCCCTCCGCACTTAATTCAGGAGTATCGTCAGGGCTTTGCAGAGAAGGAAACAAGTATGAGGACATAACACAATATGCTGCTAGAGAGAAAAGCAGAGGGGAGATTATAAGACATTGTGTGTCAAGACCAAAGAGGATGGGCATTAGCTAAGACAAGTAGAAAATTCCTGGGAGATTCAAGCAGGACAGTGCCATTGTGTTTCAGGAAAATCTCTTGGCCTTTGTGGTTTGCAGGAGGTCAGAGTTGCCTACAAGGAGAATGGGTGTTCCAGTCTTCCAGGCAAGAAAAGATGACAGTCAGAACCAGGAGGTCACTGCAGGGGAATGGGAGGAGGGCTGAGAAGTACCTTGGAGATGGAGCCAAGAGAACTTGGTCCTGAAGAAAAGAGATGGTGTCAGCATAGATGAAATGAAAGGAACCCTTTCAGGCACGAAGGGAAAGCTAACCAAGAGCTCACTCTGTGGAAGCTAAACAGTTAATTTGCAAGAGGAAGCTGCTAATCAAATGAACAAGTGTGAAGTGAAAATGCCAACCCCAGTGAAGACGTAGCCAAAGCTAGCAAAGGCAAATGGAGAAAACGCAGGCAGCATTAGTGAGCTGTTCCTGGAAATGGAGTCTAACTACATTAACACATTCAGACAGAGGGAAACAGATGGTCAGTGTGATGTCCTCAGTCACTTCACAAGCTGGATAAATAATTGTTGCCAGGGAAGGAATAATAAAAGCAGGATTTTGCCAACATGAGCTGTTGCCCTGGCCTTTGGTTCCGGGAGTGCTTCTGGAGGCGAGGAAAAAGAAAATAAATTGAGAGTGATGGAGAAAAATCAATTAGCCCCTCACAGATGGGCCTCTGACATCCTAGTGACTGTTATTGTTGCTAATTATGAGAGGTTAAGTAAGATAGGAAGAGAAATAACATGGAAGGATGGTATCCAGGGCTTCATGAGATAACCTTACAGCAGCAGGAGCACTCAAAGTGCTCGTGGAACAGCTGTGGAGGATAGGGCAGGGACCAAGCCAGCCAAGCCAAGCTCCCTCGAGGGTGTGGAAAGTCAAGTTGACAGGAATGGCCTGAATCCATGATGGATCCCCAAAATTCCACTGATTGGAGAAACCCACAGTGTGTATGTGGGGTTCTAGTGTGGGGAAAAGATAGGTTGATTTTCTAAACACAGGCTGTTTCCTTCCAATTAAATATATTACTTACAAAAGTGTATATTATGCAAATTTACATTTTGAAGTAAATATTCAGCACAACTGGCTTGAACAGGGAACAGAAAGAGCATAGAAAAAAGAATAACACATAATTAAAGGTGAAGAATTATATAAGAGACATGCTAGACTCTGGCTTTAGGAAATGCTTAACAAATTGAGATGGAGAAGGAGGGAGAAGAAAGAGGAGAGAGAAGAAGGAAAGGAGAAAGAAAAACAGGATGAAAGAGGAGAAGGAGGAAGAGAAGATTAAGGAGATTAAAGATGTAAGAAAAATCATGTTTTTTTCTAACCAGAGAGAGTATTTATCAAGCCAGAGCCTGGGGAAATAATTTGAGATTTTGCTAATGGTGATTTTATCATTCATATTGGAAATGTTATTGACATTTCTTGGGCATCTGAAGATGAATTTAATTTATTTTCATCTTTTCTGAATTTGATATCAATAATACACATGAAGCCACACAGTGCCTAATGAGACTTCAAGAGCAGTTGCTATAAATAAAGGAATTACTTGCATTTTTTACACCTTCTTTACATGATTTTATTTGATCTTGACAACAGTTCTGTGAGGGAGGCAGGAAAGGTGTGATTATCCTTCATTTTTTTTGTCAGTAGATATTGCAATACAGCCTTACAAAGCTTAGTGAGTCTTCCAAGCTTCTCCAGCCTGTTGTGTTAGGGTTAGGATGAAAAATCAGGTCTTTTAATTCTTGGTCTAGTGTTCTTTCCACTACACCATGAGGCTTGCTTAAAGAAGACAGATTTACACATTAGAATCACAAACCCAGAGCAACTGTGAGACTCCCTTTGTCAGTTACCTGGGTGCATCTTTTGATGATTAATGCGAAGTCCCATTTCTCCCTCAATCAATTTGCCTTTCAAGCAATTCATCACCACTAAAGCCATTCCAGCACCTAATGTGTTCTGAGTGTCCCTGGTAGCTCTTATACCCTGCCTTAAGACTAATACAGCTCATTTCTTCTGGTAAATTATCTTTGACTAATTCTACCTTAGTTAACCCACTTTCAGACTAAAAGTTTCTTAATTCTTTGCTTGCACCATGTTTGGTTATGCTTTTTTTAAAGTAGTAATTTGTGCTACAATAAAGCCTTTTGATAACCTTTTATGTAGGGGGAAAAGGTTTAAAAAATTAGTTGAACAATTTGAAATTGCTATTTTGTAGGTAAAAAGGGTTGAACACCGGCAGTTTCATATGGTTCAGCTTAATCTTAGCTATGATTTTTGTGGAGATTGTTTTCTTCCAGCTTTCCCTTCCTCTCATTCAAGAAACTATGCTAGCCTGAGCTAATTGCTTGACTAGGCCCCAAAATAAAAAGTGATAACAGCGAGGAAAATGAATCTTTTCTGCCTTTTAGATTTCAAAAACCTGGGCCTCTAAGAGAAGAAAACTGAATAAAGGAATAGATAAAAGTTTAGGAAAAAACATTTTGTGTAAGATCCTGACCTTTTTACCCACTCGGCTGGAGGAAGAAAAATGATTCATCAGAATAGAGAGAAGATGAGAGAGGGAACAGAGATGAGGGAGGATTAGAGCAAGCTCTGTAACTCTGTGTGGATTGGCCCATTTAAAATGGTCTAAGACAAGAGGGTTGGATCTGAAGGGACCATGGTTATGAGATCTAGGTGTGCAGATCACCTGCACGCCTCTCAAGTGAACACTGCCATCATCAGTGGATGGAAGCCACAGGGAAGCCGAGACAGCACCTAGCATTTGCTGGGCTGGCAAACACCCAATGGTGTCTGAATTAGAGCTATATTCACTGTCCTTTGATGGTCACCAGTATGATTCTTCTTGATCATCCCCAAAGGAATGACTGCACTCTGTGCCCTGGGACCTTGGGTGGTTCCGATCTATAGTCCTACAGGCAGCAGCCCCTTTCACTCAGTACTCCAGCCTAAGCATTGTCTTAATACTTTTGCAATGTGCTTGACCAATTCACCTGAGGAAGAAATGTCTTTCAGGGACACTATCCCCACCTTACACTTGCATATGAATTTACAAACCCCAAACCACTTTTCTATCCAATCTTTCTTTAGGTTTTTCCAACAGATTTTTCAAGGAAGCAAAAAAGACAGAAAATTACTAAGAATGAAATTCTCTTTTTAATTTTTCCCACTGAGTCTTCGTCAAGGGATAATCCCTACCTATCAGGACATATGACAGTTCTCCCTCATTTCAATGTTGTATGCATAAAAAGGGAAGAAACTTAATGAAAATTTTATTCTAGGCACTTCAAGAAGATAATCTGACATTGATGGGCTACACTGATGAATTGAAGGGAACCCAGATCTCGGGAGGTTTTTGCAGTCATTCAGGTATGTGGTAATGCAGTACTTCTTCAAAGGTGCACTATTGCACCAGGCTTTGTTATCTAAACCTGAGCTAGTCATTAAAACAAATAATTTATTCATAGAGTTCTCATTTTTGGGACCCTAAAAATGTTGGGCTAGAAAATATTTATGAGACACATTTAAAGGCCCAAAACAGATTGTTGAAAGAAGAAAGATTAATTTCATGGAGATTACATCCTTTTCACTAATGCGGTCTCTCTCCTCTTTAAACTCCTTCCCATGTGTTATCTCAGCAGCAAATTCAGAACCTTCATTTGAAATGGAATTGTAAAGGATTCTGGCTGCAACGCTATTTGTTGATAAAGCAAAAATTGATTTTCAACAGAAGTTAGAATGAGGAAAGTCAAATTTGGAGGACAGTGTAAAACCTCTAACATGTTCATGAGCTTTGAAGGTAGACTCTGCTGTTCAGAGATTGCTCAAGACTAAACTGGTCCCTGCCCAGGTATCAACGGACTGTGAGAAGAACCCAATTTACAAAGCACTTGCACATTGTTTATCTTGATTTTTATTTTTCTCTTTACTGCCCAGTTGCTCAAGCCAGAAATTGGACATTATCCTTATTTCTCTTTCTCTCCTTCAATCTGCACATCCAATCACCAATTTCCATAGCTCGGTGTCTTTCAAATTTTAGCATGCATCGAAATTACCTGGTGGGCTTGTTAAAACGCAAATTGCTTGGCCTCAGCTTCAGGGTTTCTGGGATAGGGTCTGAGAATTTAAATTTCCAACAAATTCTCAAGTGATGCTGTTGATTCAGAGACCACACTTTGAAAACCATTGGTGTAGATGGATTCCTTAGCATCTTTCACATTCATCCATTTCTATTTCTATGATGACTAATTTGAGTCATCATGGTAAATCGCCTATATTATTGCAGTGACCTCCTTGGAAACACAAATCAGTTAATTCAGGCCCCTGCTTAAGACTTCAGTGGCCCTCTGGAGCCCAAAGGATGATATCCACACAGACCATCCATAATTAGTCCTAGACTTACTTCTCTAAACTCAACTCTTGCCAGATCTGGCCTAAACTCCGGTGGTAGTAATGGATGTGTTCTCCCAATGGCCTGGAGCTCTGTCACACCTCCAAGCCTCTGTTCTATGCATTTTCTCTGGAATATTTTCCCCACTGTCTTCTGCACAACACCTATGAGCCCTTCTGATCTCAGATTTCAAATCCTCTTTCATACAATACTATCTGCAATTTCTAGGGCTTCTGTAACAAATTACCACAAATTGGATAGCTTAAAACAACTGAAATTTATTCTTTCTCAGTTTGGAAGTCAGAAGTCCAAAATCAAGGTGTCTTCAGGGCCATGGTCCACCTGAAAGCTCTTTCTTTCCTCTTCAGTTTCTGGTGGTTGCCAGCAATCTTTGGCATGTCTTCATTTCACTCTAGTCTCTGCTTCTGTTTTCACATGACCTTTGCTGTGTGTCTCTGTGTCTCTCTCTTCTTACAGGAACACCAGTCACTGGTGCTAGGGACTATCCCATGCCAATATGACCTCCTACTAGTTTATTACATTTGCAAAGACCTAATTTCCAAATTAGGTCAAATTCACAAGTAGAAGGGGTTAAGACTTGAACATGTTTTGTGGGGGAACAAAATTTAGCCCACTACAGATGTCTTCAAGCTATCCCCTAGCTTGGGTTAGGTCATCTATGATGGAGCACATTACTTTAATTGCCTATTTGCTTGCCTGTTGTCCCCACTAGACTACAAGCTTCTTGAGGATAGTCACTGTCTTAATATTGTATCTCCAAAGGACAGCACATGCTATATGTCATAAACGTAAGCAGATTTTGATCAATGAACTAAGACATTTCTTGTGTGAACTTCTGCAAACTCTTTAAGACTAGTGGAAGTAGAACTTGCCAGAAATTGACAGTGATAAATTATAAAGATTTTTTTGAATAGTGAAAATTATATTTTATAATTTGTAGGACACAGTTTGAAAACTGATCTAATATTATATTTCTGGCACATGTGCTGTTTAGACTCAATAAATGTGTGTGTATGTGTGTATATATATGTGTGTGAGTGTGTGTCAATTAAGCAGAGGTTGGAAACCTAAAAAATAAAGCATCACGAAAATATTTTGGTTAAGAACATAAATATTAGCACACATACTTTCCCATTTGTTTGTTTGCAAAGTAGCAAAACGAAGTTTACTTAAGATACACTCAGAAGATGAAGCAAAGGGAAAATAAGGCTAGGAAAATAAAGTAAGACCAAGAATAAGGTTGCTAAATAAAATGTAGTTTAGTTATTTCACCACTGTTGTCCTTTTTGCACTAATCCAGCATGATTGACGTGAACATACTTTCTTTTTTTTTGAGAGGGAGTCTCACTCTGTTGCCAGGCTGGAGTGCAGTGGCGTGATCTTTGCTCACTGCAACCTCCAACTCCTGGTTTCAAGCAATTCTTCTGCCTCAGCTTCCCGAGTAGCTGGGACTACAGGTACATGCCACCACGCCCAACTAATTTTTGTATTTTTAGTAGATACGGGGTTTCACCATGTTTGCCAGGATGGTCTCAATCTCTTGACCTTGAAGTGAACATTCTTTTACATGTCTTCTTGTGTACCTACTAAATAATTCCTCTGTTATGGAAAGTCGTGGAAGCGTAACTTCAGCTTTACTGGGTATTGCCAAGTTGCACCCTAAAGTAGTTGGGACACTGTTCACTCCTCATTCCCGACTGTAAATGGCAAGCTTTTGTGGTTTAGCTATTATTTGGAATGTTTGCCATGAGCAAACATTTATGGTGTTGAATTCTATCAGATTTTTTAAAGTGTTCATTGAGTTGATAATTTAGTTTTAATTTGTAACAAAGTTATATATGCATATAGTTTGAAGAGTCAAATATTTCTACAAGTTTTTTTTTTTAAAGCTACAGTTGCTTTCCTACCCCTCACATCTTTCCTAACCTCATCCTTCCTCAGAGACAAAATTTTAATCCTTTACTTATTTTTTTTGGTATATAGCCCTATGTTTTGAAATAATATACTTGAATTACTATTTATTACATGTCTAGTTTTAGACATTATCAATTGAACTACCACTATGGAAGGTAAGATTTTACCTCTCTGTAGAGTTACAACCCTTCGTAAATCTTACAAATCCTCCCATTCTTTCATTATAATCCTTTTGGTTAACAATAATATTCAATGTTTGTACATTATGACTATGTAAATGCCATTCACAGTCCATCCACCTATAATAATTTTGTTTCCAGAACAACTTTTTGTTTTATTTACAACTAATAATTTCTTAGGCTTTGTTTGCTTAATTTTGTATATACTTGTTAGAATTCAACCTCAGACTTTGCCAGGTGTTTAAATCTCATCCTAAGATAATTAGATCCTTCAGAGATTCTATTATTTTATTTTTCTAAGTGAGTTTATCTCGGAGCCTTCTGACTTGCTGCTTTCTGGACAGGTGCCTTCTACGTATAGCTGCTATCCTGGCATCTCCCTAAATGATCATCCCAGGGGTTCTCTTCATGTCTATTTCATGTGTGATCTTCTGTTTACTGCATCTGTTGTATGTTTTCCCCCAGATTTTCTTGGTAGCTTTTGTGAAGTACATTCTCCAGTAGTTTTTAGGAAAAGGTTACATGGAAAATAAATTTACTGACATTTTATATGTCAAAAATGTTTTTATTCTATCCTGATGACTATCCTAATATTCTATCCTAATAGTCTGGCTCAGTATCAAATATGAAGATGAAAATAATTTCCCTTTAGATTTTTGAAGGTGCTTATCTGTTGCCTTTGAGTTGTCAGCATTTCTTTTGATGATCTTTTATTTTCTTCCAGAAATTTACAGGATGGTTTCTTTGTCCCCAGTGTTCTAAAATTTCTCTATGATGTACCTTAGTGTGAGCCTGTTTTAGTCATTGAGTTAGGTACTTGATGATTCCTTCTATCTAAAACCTGATATATTTCATTTTTGAAAATTTTAACTATTATCTTAAAAATTTTATGCCTTTCATGTTTCTATGTTCACTTTTTGTGCAACTCTTAAGTTTTTATGTATATTTATACATATATACACATATATACTGAAAACATTAAAAATAATTTTCCAAATGGATGTATTAGAAAAAAGGAAAGAATGAAAATCTATAAAGAGTGCTTGTATGTACATATATATTTTATACACATACACACACAAACATATGTTTGAATCCAGTAACATGGTGATTCTTTGGGATTTTTGCATTATAGTCATTCACATATGAAGTTTTGCCTAATTTTCTCTTTTCTCATACTGCCCTTGTCCAATTTAGAAATCAAAATTTTACTATACTTTAGTCTTGTGGCAGCTGTAACAAATTACCGCAAACTTGGTGGCTTAAAACAACAGAAATGAAGAAGTATGAAATCCAAGCATTGGCAGGGTCATGCTCCCTCCTCTCTAGAGGAAAATTAGCTTCTTGACTCTTCCAGCTTCTGGTGGCTACAGGCAGCTGTTGATTTGTGGTCATATCACTCTAATCTCTGCCTCTGTGGTCACCCTCACCTCCCCCTTTCTGTTTGAAAAGTCTTTCTGCCTCTGTCTTATAAAAATAAATCTGATTGCTTGACCAATTAGACATAACAGATGTCTACAGAATACTCCACCCATCAATCACAGAATATACATTCCTCTTCTCTTCACGTGGAACATACTCCAAATCAACCACATGCTCAGCCATAAAACAAGTCTTAATAATTAAAAAAAAAATTGAAATCATACCAACCATATTTACTCTTGGACCATAATGGATTAAAACTAAAAATCAATACAAACAAGATCTCTCAAAACCACACATACATGGAAATTAAACAATTTGCTCCTGAATGACTATTGGGTAAACAATAAAATCAAAGCAAATATAAAAAAATTTGAAACAAATTAAAACAGACACACAATATGCCAAAATTTCTGAGATGTAGCAAAAGCCACAGTCTTTTTAAGAGGAAAGTTTACAGTGCTAAATGCCTATCTCAAAAAGTTAGAAAGATCTCAAATTAACAATCTAACATCATACCTAGAGGAACTAGAAAAATAAGAACCAACTAACCCCAAAGGTAGCAGAAGAAAGTAACTAAAATCTGAGAAGAACTGAATAAAATTGAGACCCCAAAATCTATATAAAGGATCAAGAAAACCAAAAGTTGATTACTTGAAAGGATAAACAAGATTGAAGGACCACTAGCATTAGCAAAGAAAAAGAGAGAAGATCCAAATAAGCACAATCAGAAACCACAAAGGTAACATTTACAATCGATCCCACAGAAATACAAAAGTTCCTTAGAGACAGTTAGGAACACCTTTATGCAAACAAACTAGAAAATCAAGAGGAAATAGATAAATTCCTGGAAAGACACCATATTCCAGGACTGAATCAGGAATAAATTGAAACACTGAAAAGACCAATATCGAGTTCTGAAATTGAATCAGCAATAAAAAACATATCAATGAATAAAAGCCCTAGACCACATGGATTCACAGCCAAATTCTACCAGATGTACATAGAAGGGCTGGTACCAATTCTACTGAAACTATTCCAAAAATTGAGGAGGAGGGACTCCTCCCTAACCTTAATTCTATGAAGCCAGCATTACCCTGATAGCAAAACCTTGCAAATACATAATGAATAAAGAAAACTACAGGCCAATATCACTGATGAACATGGAAGCAAAAATCCTCAACAAAATACTTCCCAACTGAACTCAATAGCACATCAAAAAGTTAAATCACTATGATCAAGTAGGCTTCATTCCTAAGAAGCAAGGTTAGCTCAACATATGCCAATCAATAAATGTGATTCATCATATAAACAGAATTGTAAACAAAAATCATAGGATCATTTCCAAAGATGCAGAAAAAGGTTTCAATAAAATATGCCATCTTTTCATGATAAAAACCCTCAAGAAACTAGGATCAAAAGAACATACCTCAAAATAATAAAAGACATCTAGGACAAACCCATAGTTAACATCATACTCAATTGACAAAAACTGGAAGCATTCCCCTTGAGAACTGGAACAAGACAACGATGCCCACTCTCCCCACTCCCATTCAACATAGTATTAGACATGCTAGCCAGAGCAATCAGGCAAGAGAAAGAAATAAAAGGCATCCAAACAGAAAAAGAATAAGTCAAACTATTTCTCTTCACAGACAATATGATTTTACAGCTAAAAACCCTGAAGACTCCACCAAAAGTCTCCTGGAACTTATAAATGACTTCAGTGAAGTTTTAGAATAGAAAATCAATGTACCAAAACCAGTGGCATTTCTATATATCAATAATGTTCAAGCTGAGAGTCAAATCAAGAAAGAAATCTCATTTAAAATAGCCACAAAAAGTACCTAGGAATACATCTAATCAAGGAGGTAAAAGATCTCTACAAGGAGAACTACAAAACACTGATAAAATAAATCATAAATGACACAAACAAATGAAAAAACATTCCATGCTCATGGGTTGGAAAAATTAATATTGTTAAAATGACCATACTGTCTAAATAAATCTACAAATTCAATGCTATTCCTATCAAACTACCAACATCATTTTTCACAGAACTGGAACAAATCTATTCTAAAATTCTTATGGCACCAAAAGGAGCCCAAATAGTCAAAGAAATCCTAAGCAAAAAGAACAAACCTGGAGTCATGGCATTATCTGACTTCAAACTATACTATAAGGCTACAGTAACCAAACCATCATGGTACTGGTACAAAAACAGACACATAGACCAATGGAACAGAACAGATAACCCAGAAATAAAACTGCACACCTACAGCCATCTATCTTTAACAAAGTTGACAAAAATAGGCAATGGGGAAAGGTTTCCCTATTCAATAAATTGTGCTGGAATAGTTGGTGAGCCATATGCAGAAGAATGAAATTGGACCCCTACATTTTACCATATGTAAAAGTTAACGCAAGATGGATTAAAGCTTTATTTGTAAGACCTCAAACTCTAAGAATCCTAGAAGACTAACTAGGAAACACCAAGGGCCTTGGGAAAGAATTTATGACTAATTCCTCAAAAATAATTGCAACAAAATCAAAAATTGACAAGTGGGACCTAGTCAAACAAAAGAGCTTCTGTACAGCAAAAGAAACTATCAACAGAGTACACAGACGACCTACAGAATGGGAGAAAATATTCACAAACTATGCATCCAATGAGCTCTAATATCCAGGATCTATAAGGAACTTAAAGCAACAAGCAAAAACCAAATAACCCCATTAAAAAATGGGCAAAGGACATGAACAGACACTTCTGAAAAGAAGACATGCAAGCAGCCAAGAAACATATGAAAAATGCATCACATCATTACTCATCAGAGAAATGCAAAATCACAATTCGATAACATCTCACACCTGTCAAAATGGCATTATTGAAGAGTCAAAAAACAATAGATGCTGGGAAGGCTGTGCAGAAAAGGGAGGGCATATACACCATCGGTGGGGATGTAAATTAGTTCAGCCACTGTGGAAAGCAGTTTATAAATTTCTCAAAGAATTTAAAACAGAAGCATCATTTAATTCAACAACCCTATTACTGGGTATATATCCAAAAGAAAAAAAACTATTAGATCCCATTTGTCAATTTTAGCTTGTGTTGACATTGCTTTTGGTATTTTAGTCATGAAGTCTTTGCCTATGCCTAAGTCCTGAATGGTATTGCCTAGGTTTTCTTCCAGGGTTTTTATGGTTTTAGGTCTTACGTTTAAGTCTTTAATCTATCTTGAGTTAATTTTTGTATAAGGTGTAAGGAAGGGGTCCAGTTTCAGTTTTCTGCATATGGCTAGCCAGTTTTCCCAACACCATTTATTAAATAGGGAATCCTTTCCCCATAGCTTGTTTTTGTCAGATTTGTCAAAGATCGGATGGTTGTAGATGTGTGGCATTATTTCTGAGGCCTCTGTTCCATTCCATTGGTCTATATATCTGTTTTGGTACCAGTACTGTGCTGTTTTGGTTACTGTAGCCTTGTAGTATAATTTGAAGTCAGGTAGCGTGATGCTTCCAGCTTTGTTCTTTTTGCTAATTAAACTAAAGAGCATTTGCACAGCAAAATAAACTATCATCAGAGTGAACAGGAAACCTACAGAATAGGAGAAAATTTTTGCAATCTATCCATCTGACAAAGGGCTAATATCCAGAATCTACAAGGAACTTAAACAAGTTTACAAGAAAAAAACAAACAACCCCATCAAAAAGTGGGCAAAGGTTATGAATAGGCACTTCTCAAAAGAAGACATTTATGCGGCCAACAAACATGAAAAAAAGCTCATCACTGGTCATTAGAGAAATGCAAATCAATACCACAATGAGATACCATCTCATGCCAGTTAGAATGGTGACCATTAAAAAGTCAGGAACAATAGATGCTGGAGAGGATGTGGTGAAATAGGAACGCTTTTACCCTGTTGGTGGGAGTGTAAATTAGTTCAACCATTGTGGAAGACAGTGTGGCGATTCCTCAAGGATCTAGTACTGGAAATACCATTTGACTCAGCAATCCCATTGCTGGGTATATACGCAAAGAATTATAAATCATTCTACTATAAAGACACGTGCATATGTATGTTTATTGCAGCACTAGTCACAATAGCAAAGACTTGGAACCAACCCAAATGCCCATCAATGATAGACTGGATAAAGAAAATGTGGCACATATACACCATGGAATACTATGCAGCCATAAAAAAGGATGAATTCATGTCCTTTGCAGGGACATGGATGAAGGTGGAAACCGTCATTCTCAGCAAACTAACACAGGAACAGAAAACCAAACACTGCATGTTCTCACTCATAAGTGGGAGTTGAACAATGAGAACACATGGACAGAGAAAGGGGAACATCACACACTGGGGCCTGTTGCGGGGTGGGGGGCTAGGGGAGGGATAGCATTAGGAGAAATGCCTAATCTAGATGATGGGTTGATGGGTGCAGCAAACCACCATGGCACATGTATACTTATGTAACAAACCTGCATGTTTTGCACATGTATCCCAGAACTTAAAGTATAATTACAAAATAACAATAATAAATAAACTATTCTACCAAAAAGACACATGCAGTTGTATGTTCAGTGCAGCACTATTCATAACAGCAAAGATATGGAATCAACCTAGATGTCCATCAATGGTGGATTAGATAAAGGAAATGCAGCACATACGCACCATGGAATACTACACAGGCACAAGAAAGAATGAAATCATCTCATTTGCAGCAACATGGATGGAACTAGAGGCCATTACCCTAAGCGAATTAATGCAGGATCAGAAAACAAATATCACAGGTTTTCACTTATAAGTGGGTGCTAGCTAACATTGAGTAATTGGGTAACATTGGGTAATAGCTAACATTGGGTCATAATGCTGACAATAATAGACTGGGGACTACTAGAGGGAAGAGGAGGGAAGGAGAGGGGTAAGTGTTAAAAAGCTAACTCTTGGATACTATGCTCAGTTACCTGGGTGATGGGATCATTTATAACCCAACCCTCAGCATCACTCAATATACCCAGGTAACAAAGCTGTTCATGTACCCCCGAATCTAAAATAAAACTCAAAACAAATTTTTTTACTAAGAATCCTTAAAAAAAAAAACTTGTTCAAAAGTGTGTGGAGAAATTGGAACTCTTTTGCACCATGGTGGTGCAACCACTATGAAAAAGAGTAGGGCAGTTCTACAAAATATTAAAAATAGAATTACCATATGATCCAGCCATTCTACTTTTGGATATATAGCCACAAAAAGGTTAATGCTGGATCTTGAGGACATATTTTCATACCCATGTTTATAGCAGCATTATTCAAAATAGCCAAAAGGTGGAAGCAACCCAAATGTCCATTGACTGATGAATAGTTAAACAAAATGTGGAATATATGCACAGTAGTATATTACTCAACCTTAAATGAGAAGGAAATTCTGACTCATGCTATAACATGAATGAGCCTTGAAAACATTATGCTAAGTGAAATAAGTAAGTGACAAAGAGACAAATATCATATATTTCTACTTATAGGAGGTATCAAGAGTAGTCAGACTCATAGAAATGTAAAATAGAGTGGAGGCTGCCAAGGGCTCGGGGGAGGGTGAAATGGAGAGTTGTTAAATGGGTATGGTTTCAGTTTTGCAAGATAAAAAAGTCCTGGAAATTGGTTGAAAAACAGTGTGAATTTACTGAACACTACTGAACTGTACACTTACATGGCTAAGATATTAGATTTTACATTATATGTGTTTATCACAATTGTAAAAGTTTTTAAACATAAAGTGAAAATTAGATCCTTCTATTTCAACACACACACACACACACACACACACACACATACACAAACACTAAAGATCCATGTGATTGGGTTTAGGGTCCACCCAAATAATTCAGGATAAACTCTTCCTCTCAAAATTCTTAAATTAATTACATATTTTTCCATATATAAGGTCATGCTCACTTTTTTGCCATGTGAGGTAATATTTATAGGTTCCAGGGATTAGAACTTGCAAATATTTTGAGGGGACCACTCTTCAACCTAGTACAAAGAGATTTAGCTCTTCTTTTTTTCAATATTCTGGAGTAATTTTTATAAAATTGAGATCAACTATTCCATGAAAATTCCTGTAAAATCCCCCACACACTTTAAACTAATTATTGTATAGCCAATTTTAATAAATTATTTTAACTATTCAATTTCTTTAATGTTTATAAATGTAATCTAATTTTCCTTCTTATCTTGAATTAGTTTTGACTAATTTTGTTGTCCTAGGAAATAGTTCAGTTTCTCTAAGTTTTAAGATTTATTGGCATAATGGTATTTGGAATATTCAGTTATGGATTTTTCTTTTGCCACTGCATCTCCAGTGTTTTGTCCTTTTCATGCCAAATGCTATTTTTGAGAATTTGTTATAATTTATAGATAACTGTTGTCTAGGATGTATTCACTTTATCACTCTAGTGGATAAAACAAGTTTACTTGTTTTAATCCCCTATTGCATCTTTGTTTGCAATTTTATAAATTTCACTCTCATCACTATTATTTTTCTCTTTCTACTTTATTGAATTATTTGGCTGCTCATTTTTTAGTACCTTGGGTTGTAATTCTTACTTCATTGATGTCATCCTTTCATTTTTTCTAATAGATGCATTTAAAACTATTCATTTACCCCTAGCTGACTTAACTGCATTTGGGAAATTTTGACATGTAATGGTTTTACTTTTTCTCAGTTTAAAATATTATATCTTCCACAACCCGTGAGTTATTTAGAAGTACATTTTAAATTTTCCAAATATACTTTTGCAATGGAATTCTAATTTTATTGCTTTGTCGCTAGAGAATGTGATCCATATGATAGGAATTGCTTGATATTTTCTTAAGTATATTGTGGACTAATTTTCAGGTAATTGTTGAAAATGATCCCTATACAATTGAGTATAATATTCATTGTCTAATTTTTATGTCAGTCTAGCCTCTTTTCTTTCCATTTTATTTTTTTGTTATTGTTCAATTCTATATCTTATTTTGCTGCTCAATTTTTTATCCTCACTAGTTTTTTGATTGCTTGATTTATATATTACAAAAAGAAGGTTATTAAAATTCTCTCGTTATGATTATGGATTTGCGATTATCCCTTTCTTCTTATTATTCTATCAATATTTGCTTTTCATACTTTGAGTCTGTTGTTAGGTGTGCATAAGTTCAATCTTGATATATATTTTTACTGAACTATTTCTTTCATGATTTTATATTTATCCCTAACATTTCTTTTCTTGGCCATAAGTAATTATTCTGATATTAACAGAGCCACATCAACCTTATTTATGCATTTTCCAGGCATATTTTAAAATGATATATTTCAATACTTTGGGATTATATTGATGTTTTCATAAAAAGGATATAGTTCTCTACATATATTTATACTTGTTACTGATCAATGTGGATGCATTCTCTTATCACATGTTGAACTGTTTCTACACTTTTTTCTTCTTGTTTTCTATCTTCTTTTAGAATGTTCCGTTCTCCTTATTCATTTATTCTTCCTTCACAATGGTTTGGAAGTTTTATAATTTACAATGAGTTTCCATTTAGATTTTAACTTTTTCACGTTGAGCAAGTTACCTAATCTATGTATGAATTTTCATATCTCTAGAAATGAGTTGATAAGAAAAAAATTCTTAACTGAGTTTCTGTTAGAATTAAATAAGATAATATAGCTAACACATTCAGATATTTAACATATTGTCTGACTCTCAGTAAACAAAGTAGATTGTGATGATGATGATGATGATAATATTTTGAACCTTTGCCAAAAATGATCTGAAAATCTTTCCAGACATTCAACTAACAGACAATTTTTGAGAAATAGATTGTATATTCTAGTGCAATATTGTCATTTATTAGTGTGCAGGGAGTTTAATTATGTGCCTTCCTGCTAAAGCCTTTAGTGGGAAGTTGAAATATCAGCACTGTGGGAAATTGATTGATTAACTCAATCAAGATCATCCTCAAAGATGACTCCAAAAATATATCTGACAGCTTGTGGCTGAGGAAATCAGTCAGGCTTCAGGAGTAGGAGGAGACAGGTAGAGAGATCATTTTCTTTTAATGATTAGTTCTGTACAAGAGGGATGGTATTTGATAACCCCATGTGGAGAGTCCTTCCTTTTGTGTGTGGAGTTTTGAATATATCTTTTTAAAATTCACTCCAAGAAGATTTTCTATTCAACCTCTGGGGCTTACGGGTATTTATTTGCCCTTCAGGATATACTTTTTAACATAGAATATATACCACAAAATAAACTGTAATTTTAGTGGAAAATGTACTGCAGAAAGGTCATTATGAAGCACTGGTTCTGAAATAGCGAAGGGTCTATTTCACATAACGAGGTAATGGAGGCACAGATCACTGCCCGTGCTTTCCAGTCCTGAGATAATAATTACAGATACCTAGGTAATGTACCCAGGACAATTGCAGGGCAGGGCATCCTTCTTTCTCTCTTCTTGCTCTTGACTAAGTGGCTTACCAGTCAGATTCATGAAAATAACCGAGAAAAGACCTCCAGTGGGTACTCCATTTTTCACCTCTAGCAAATGTGCCTGTGCATGTGCTTACATGCCCGCCCCCACCCCCCCACACTCTCTGTCTCTCTCTGTGCTCCTCTGAGTCTCTTTCTATTTCAACTGCCAGTGTCAAGAAGAAAGTTGGCATCTCACAAGTCACCTCATTACCTTCTAGGGCTGCACTAACAGTTAAAAAGATGAAATCCTAATGCTGTCATTCCAAATTTTAGTTAGACCTAACAACTTATGTCATCAACTTTTTATCAGCATGCCTTCTGTGTGCTCATTTAAGACCCTGAGAAAATTTTAGACAGGATAGAATTCAGAGCAGAGCTTGCGATACATCATTAAAGACATATTTGTTAATCTATATGCTTCAGGTATATTCATTGTAAGAAGCTAAAATTTAAAGGAAACATTGGAATGTTTCACTGAAAACATTTCAATGGCTCTATGTCATCTCCATCAGTGTCACCTAAAGTGTGGTCTATGGGCTTGCGTTGGACTGCAACTGTTCATTTTCATTCAGAAACAAGATAAGTACAGAAATGAATAATAAGTATAGTTACTTGGAAGAGTGGTTTTATGTAGTTTAATCTCATAATTAAAGATTTGGGTATATGTCATTATTTTTTTAATTATTCATTTTAATGTGTTTTACAAAAAGATTGGCCTGTGAAAGAATAAAAGTTAAAATGAAAAATGAGTCTTTTGCCAAAGCAGTTTGCTAAATGTTGAACTATAGGGTTAAGTCCCAGATCTTGGTATAATCCACAAAGTCACTGATGTCCTGGTCCCTGCTCAATTCTCCAACCTTAGCACTTGCCTCTTCCTCTCCCATTCACAGCACTGAGATCTCACCATATAAAGTCACATGCACTGGTCTTTTAGAAACGCTGGCCCCTCTGCCTAGAATGCCTTTTATATTCTTAGCTAGCTGCTAGATTTCTACTTATCAGTTGAGCCCAGCCTTTCTGTGTGAGTCAAAGCCCTTAGCTGCAAGTGACAGACAAAACTCAAATGATTTAAACAGGTAGGAAATCATGGACGGAGATGGGGCTGGCTTCACACTCAACAGGATCCAGATACTAGAACGACAAGAACTACTTCGGTTATCTGTCTCTCTCTGTGTTTCTTCTCCTCACTCT
The DNA here is from genome assembly GCF_028885625.2 of Pongo pygmaeus. Taxonomy (NCBI): domain Eukaryota; kingdom Metazoa; phylum Chordata; class Mammalia; order Primates; family Hominidae; genus Pongo; species Pongo pygmaeus. The sequence goes on from NC_072380.2 coordinate 129,944,269, forward strand.
CTCTCTTTCTGACACCCCTACCATTCTCTTAGTATTACTGTTTTACTCAGTTTTACAGTAGACAGGCTTGCTCCATATAGCAGAAGACATTGTAGAACCAGCTATGTCAACCTAACTTAACAACGCAAGAAGAAAGAGAAGATGTCTTCCTTGGTTTCAGAAAAAAATCATCCTAGAAAGGATTCATATTGTTTTCAATTGTATTAACTGCTTACTTTTGGCCTTTGGAAGGATTTCTGTGGCCAAGGAGAAGGGACATTCTCTGCAGTTCAATTTCCAACCTTCCACTATAGAGATTTTTTTAAAATACAATTACAATTTCATCTCTCTCCATCTTTTGGCCCTCTTTTTCTTCTGCATCTACAGGAAGAACATTCTAGATATTTTGTACTGCTGTTTCCCACCACTTTTACTGGAGGAGTAAAAAAATGCAACCATTTCTTGAGGGCTGAAATAGCCCTCTCCCAACAGTTCATATTGCGAATCTCTAAGCATCTCTTTAAATTGACTGCGATGTCGCCTTCTCAGCAGGTTTTCTCTGATTGTCTCTAAATAAAGATACTACTTACTCATGGAGACTATTTTACACTTCATATACTTTTGTTGGTGTACCTCTAATGTTCTACTATAATAACATGTCTTTCTTTTATAATACATTTTCTACTAAACTCTGAGCTTATCCACATTGTCTAACATAATGTTTGGCACATAGTAAATGTCAATTTTATGTTTGTTGAAATAAATTATAGAACTGATTCTTCTTGTATTACAGATGCCTGTTTATATACCTTCCTTTCATACTAAAGTCTGAACGTAGAGAAGTCATCATTGCATCCTCAGGAATTCACACACTGCTTAACATACAGTAACTGAAGGGAAATAAAGGATGAATAATTAAATGAATAAATTAAGTGGAAAATGAGTATATTTGGATTGCCCTTAATGACTCTACCAAGGCTTCATGTGCTAAACAGAGTGACTGGTCTTGTGGGGTCACCTGGGCCTTGTTTTTGAGCCTCCCTTCTTTATAACTTAGCCATGACATTGGGTAGAAGACAGGTGAGCAGGGGCTATTTAGCTTATAGAGATAGAATTGGTCATTGAGCCCTGGGCCATAGTTGAGGCCCATGACTACATCCTAGTTCTACTCAATGTTTGTTAAATAACTCCGCAGGTCAACTCACTTCCCTTGTAGTCCTTGGGGTCTAAAAGGCAGGGATCTTCTACTCTAAATTATTAGCTGGCTACAAAGAAACATACACCTCTAGAGGAGCTGTTTATACAGATTCTCTTAAGGCATAAACAGCCAGCTAGTGATCTGGCTCTGCTGATATTTGCCTCAGGAACTGTGTATATATCTTGCATATGGGGTTAAAGTGGGCAGCACAGAAGGAAGGAGCCATGGGAAGGGCGGCTCACCATTGTAAATAAGAACAAAGTCTGACCATGATAACCATTGCCATGGTGACAGCCATTTCTGTCTCTCTAGAGCACACATAACTTATCATTAGCTGTCCCTTCCACAGTGTCAGGCTGACACAACCAGAGGAGTCTTTAATGTCTCAAAGCTGCACACATGAGAGGGTTACACCTTAGCCCTTTATTTCCGTTAAGCAAAGGCTAAGAACAATCTCTTTTGTCCTTGTTTTCTGGGATTCTTCATCATGTTGGAAGACTGGAAAGCAGACATATTTGGTGTAGGGCCATGATGTGTCTTGTTTGAAAAAATGCCACGATCTGATTAGAAATAATCACTTTGGAAGGGACTTTGTTAGAGAAAGATATTTTTGCGATTCTTGAGCATTCTAACTTTTATAAAAATGTTTGACAATTAATACTTGGTAATTTGTTGATCTCTTGTAAAATCCTCTAGAGAAGGTCCCTGTTAAGTTCACTCTTTGATCAATGCATAAATGGGCACAGGTCTGTTTCGAAATATGCTTATTGTGTTAGCATGATTGTGCATTAGAATTTGCTAGAATGATCGTGACCTCTACAATAATATTGTATAGCAGACACATTATTTAAAACTTTGGAATAGTTATTTAACTATATTTAACTACTATTATTCATTCACCTCTTATGACTACAATTATGAGATTTCACTATACCAATAGGATCAGACTTGCTATGTTGCCTAACACATAGCTGATACTCAAAAACATTTATTGAATAAATAAGTAAATTAACGACAACAAACCTGTAGGTGTGTGATTATAAATACAGTGGCTGAGTGAAATCCTGGGAAACATAGGAAATGAAGGCAAACACTATATCCAATCTCAAATATTTGCCATTTTTCAAATATGTCAGGCTGCTCAACCTTCAACATCTTGGAGCATGTTGTTCTTTCTGCCTTGAATGTCCTTCTGCACTTTGTCCACCTAATAAACTCCTACACAATCAATCCTGTGCTCACCTCTCCCCAACCTCAGCCTCTCTTACCATCTCAACTAATGGAAGAATTAGTGATTCTTTCCTGCACATCACACTATAAATTGTAACTTCCTATCAGTGTTGATTCCACTAACCACACGGGACGGGACTGTCATGACATCTGCATTTAGAACTTCATCTGGCTCTCTCAAGGCCAAATATGTCTTACTTAGCTTTATATTTTCAAGGTCTGCGTAGAGTTAGGACTCAGTAAATGTTTCTTTGAAAAAGTAATTTCAGTATACAGATGCGAATAAGATTCACATGCACCCAGAATTCACACACTGGAGGCAGAGGAGCATTGCCTCAAATCCAAATTATTTAAAGTCACATAGCACATAAGTGGTGGCCTCTGAAGACCTGCTAAGATTGGAAACTGGCTCTGTCTAATGCCAAAACCCATGTTCTTTTTGCCATATTGTGAAGTACATCTGGGGCTGTGGAAGTGGACTGGAGCAAGGAGGAAACGTTCTTGAAGTAGGTCATTGAATTTAACATCTGTGAGAGCCTAGGAAGGGGCTGGTCCAGAGAAGTGATTGTAGAAGCCGGGAGAAACAGAAATACAATGCCATTCCTCAAGGCTCCATAATGCCTAGATTTCACACGCCAAGAGAGGATTCCTGGTATAGCTCTTCAAATCATTCTCCACAACTAGTATAAGAAAGCAAAGGCATGCACTCTGTTTTGAAACAAGACTGTAGTAAACTCTGAGAGAAATTCAAGTTTTGCTTCCCACTACATTCAGGCACATAGCAGGCACTTAATAAATACTTGGTGAACAAAAGAATATAAACCCAAAACAATTATGTGGCTGGAGTGAAATTTCTAGCTCTCCTTATGAAGTTGTGGGATCTCAATTTTTAGTTGGGTTTATTTTTACCTTAGAGTTAGGGGAGGTGATGGAGGTAAAAACAGAACCTCTCTGAAGGAATGTGATATGGCTTGGCTGTGTCCTCACCCAAATCTCATCTTGAATTGTACTCCAATAATTCCCATGTGTTGTGGGAGGGACCTGGTGGGAGATAATTGAATCATAGGGGTGGTTTCTCCCATATTGTTCTCATGGTAGTGAATAAGCCTCATGAGATCTAATGGTTTTATCAGGGTTTCCGCTTTTGCATCTTCCTCATTCTCTCTTTGCCTGCTGCCATCCACCTGTGACTTACTCCTCCTTGCCTTCTGCCATGATTGTGAGGCTTCCCCAGACACATGGAACTGTAAGTCTAATGAACAATCTTTCTTTTGTAAATTGCCCAGTCTTGGGTATGTCTTTATCAGCAGCATGAAAAAGAATGGTGCTTGTTTTGAATGTTATTCCTACCATTCAATATAGTGAAAATGAATTTTTCAGGAGTTCTCTTAAATACTTCACATCTCCAGGCAGTGGTACTTTAATATGTTTTAAAATATGAAAAGCTTTTCCCCCACAGTCTTCCACCTGGCTCTATCCCCAGGGTGACTTGCTGAACTGCACAGCATCTCTGCTGCACCTGTGTTTGATCTTGCAAGCACTGAACTGCAGTCCTTGGGCCTTGGACTAAAGACAACTTCCAGCACTTACATAAAGCTACTTTGAGCACTCTGCCAAGGACTTGGGAGACACTTTTTTCAAAGAAACAAATACATTTGGTTTCTGGAGTTAGCAGAAGTCCAGGCCAATTTTTTTTCCCTGCCTTTTCTTTTTCTCTGTCTCAGTCTGAGATATAACTAATTATATACAGGGGCTAAGGGAGCAGCCACCAAAATCACTTCTTCACACACACTATGGGCTACAAGGAAATCTAGGTCAGCATTGTCTTCCAGAAATGCAAATTAAAATAATAGCCTCTGTCTGCATGTCAGGGATCACAAGCTTGAAAATATGATGGCAATACAGGAAGTACAGTTCACAAGCTCACAACTGGAAAAAATGTACTATTTCTTCTTGGACGATAGAAATCTATTTTCTGAGGCTTTGAGCATTGTCCCAGAATGCCTTCAATGTTAAATCTCTGAATTGTCTACATAAAACAAGAAGGTCTGCGTGCCTGGAATAAACTTTCTTTGGCCTTGAAGACAGTCTGAGTATCTGGTTTCCTAATAGCAGCATTGCAGTCAGTTCCAGGGCAGAAGCTATACTCAATTGCATGCTGCATCTTAGATGTACATAAGCAGACTGTGTTACTAAATTTAATACATGCACCAGGGCTGGTCAACATCTATGAATATAAAGGCATATGTCTGGTAGAATTTTGTATAACCTCGGTGGAATCAGTTCATATAGGAATGAATATAAATGGAGAAATCTTCAACGGACTCTCTTCTCTACCTATTGGCATCTTGATACTTTTCCTAGCCTGATAGCAGAGGTCATCCTACCCTAGTAGTATCTCATTACACATTTTTTTCTGATCTCACATTACATTTCAAATTGCATAACTTTTAAATAATGAATTTTCTGCATGTGTACATGTGACCAACACTCTACTAAGAGCTTTACAAATATTTTTTACATTACTCATTCATTCAAAAACTATTTATTGAGCACCTACCATATGCCATGCATTGCTTTAGGCTGTGGTGATAAAGTTTCACAAAGCTTATGTGCAAGTGCAGAGACACAGAAAATATCAACATGTAGCCATTAATTCCAGAACATAAGTGATCATAAGAAAATAAATTTAAGTAAGGCAAAATAAATTTTAGGTGAGGGCATTTAATGAGGGCATTTAGGAAAAGCCTCCCTGAACAGCCATCTGAATTATCAAAGGCATGAGTCATGCAAAAATCTGGAAAGAGATTCTTCCAAACAGAGAGGACAAGGAGACCAAAAGCTCTTACTTGGTTCCGATTTGGTGAATTTGAGAAATGACTTGAAACAAGTCAGGAAAAAAATAATAGAAGATGAGGTCAAACAGAAAATCAGAAACCTAAACATGTTGGGCCTTGGAGACCGTGGTAAGGAGTTTGCATTTTATTCTAAAGATAATGGAAAGCCTACTTGTACATTTTATTTCACACTTTTAAAAAATTGAGATAAAATATGCATATGAAATTTACTGTCTTTACCATTTAGCTGTGTATTTTAAATATTACACTGGCCATGGAGTGGAAAATCAACTACAGAAGGCAAGAGTAGAAAGAGACAGGATGCTCTTGCAGTTCAGGTCAGAGATGATGGGGTAGTGAGGTGAATTTGGGATGCCTTTGAAGGCATAGCTAGTAAGTCATGCTCATTTGATCATGCAGTAACCCTTTCAGATGAAGACACTGAGATGGTGGGGTAGAGTTGTAATGTATTTGAAGGTGAATCAAGTAAGTTAACCTTACGATAATCCAGAGAGGTGAAAAATAACTGATGATAAGGAAGTAAGCCTCTATTGCAAATTCAAGAGAGGAGTTGGGGCAGTTGGGTAGTTAATTTGTGTGAAAACCTCTCATAACCATTTTCTTCAATTACTATCTGGAAATTTCCATGAAAAGTTTCTATTTTGGCTGATTCTTGCAGACAAGGGCATTATCATTCCTTCACTTGGTGTCTTTTTACCCCAAGGAACACTCAGAAACTCAACATTTTGTTTCTTACTTATTTTGATTGTTCACTTTTCTGTTTGATGTTTGCTTCTCTCTCTTTTGCTGATGAGTCACCAGAAAATAAATGCTTTTACAAACTTCCATAGCTTCCTTTTTTGCTCTGTGTTGACAAAGAGAGAATGCTGTTGGGCAAAATTTGATGTAGCTGGCTGTTTTCTTGGAGGACCCAAAGGTGAATATAAATAATTTAAAATAGCCTTCAATGATCACTGTGTCAGTATCTGGGTTACAAAATTAAGGAATCAAGCTAAAATACAAGAAAAAGAAATATAAAAGAATTTGAAGGAAAACATAAGATTTGATTTGGCATAACACATTTACTGAGCACTCAATGTTGAATACCCACAAAAAAAGAGCTAAAGACCTACACTTACTGAGTGTCATGTGCCTATATACATTTGAATCCTGAAAAGACAATGCAATGGGTACAATTATTATCATCATTTTCTACATGAGGAAATGAGCAAGTTTAGAGAGGTTAGAGCAATTACTCCAATCTCATATCTAGAAAATGGCAGAGTGGGCCTTGGCTTGTGATGGCCTGATTCTAAGGTCCTGTTCTCAATGACCAGAGGGTCTGCTTCTCAAATAAGAGGCTCTTTAGGAGTTCACTATCCGGTGGTGCAGGATAAAAGAAAGCTATTGTATTATCTGTTTTCACACTACTATAAAGAACTTTCTGAGACTGAGTAATTTATAAAGAAAAAAGGCTTAATTGACTCATAGTTCTGCATGGCTGGGGAGGCCTCAGGAAACTTACAATCATGGCAGAAGGTGAAGGGGAAGCAAGTACCTTCCTCACAAGGCAGAAGGAAAGGGGGAGCAGAAGTGCCACACTTTTAAACCATCAGATCTTGTAAGAATTTTATCACAAGAATAGCAAGAGGGAAACTGCCTCCACAATCCAATCACCTCCCACCAGGTCCCTCCCTCCACACATAAGGATTATAGGGATTACAATTCGAGGTGAGATTTGGGTGGGGACACAGAGCCAAACCATATTATTCCGCCCCTTGCCTCTCCCAAATCTCATGTCTTTCTCACATTTCAAGACACAATTGTAGCTTCCCAACAGTCCCCCAAAGTCTTAACTCATTGCAGATTCAATCCAAAAGTCCATGCCCAAAGTCTCACCTGGGTCAAGGCAAGTCTTTCCTATGAGCCTGTAAAATCAGAAGCAAGTTAGTTACTTCCAAGATAGAGTGAGGGTACAGGCATTGGGCAAATGTTTCCATTCCAAATGGGAGGAATTGGCCAAAACAAAGGGACCACAGGCCTCATTCAACTCTGAAACCTGGCAAGGCACTCAGCAAGTCTTAAAACTCCAAAATAACCTTCCTTGACTCCAGATCTCACATCCAGGGCATGATGATGCAAGGGGTTGGCTCCCAAGGCCTTCAGAAGCTCTGACCCTGTGTATCTGCAGGGTTCAGCTCCAGCAGAACCCTGCTTTCATGGGCTGGTGTTGAGTGTTTGAGGCTTTTCCAGGTACAGGGTGCAAGCTGTTAGTGGAGCTACCATTCTGTGGTCTGGAGGACAGTGGACCTCTTCTCACAGCTTCACGAGGCAGTATCCCAATGGGGACTCTGTATGGGGACTCCAACCCCATATTTCCCCTCTACCTTGCCGTAGTAGTGGTTCTCCATGAGGGCTCCTCCCCTAAAGCAGACTTCTGCCTGGACATCCAGGCATTTTCATACATCCTCTGAATGCTAGGCAGAGGCTCCCAAAGCTCAGCTCTTGTCTTCTGCACACCCATATGCCCCATACAATGTGGAAGCCACCAAGGCTTGGAGCTTGCACCAAGCCATGGCCCAAGCTGTACCTTGGCCCCTTTTAGCCACAGCTACAGCTGGAGCAGCTGGGTCACAGGACACCATGTCCTGAGACTGCACAAAGAAGTGGGACCCTGGGCCCAGCCCAGGAATGAAAAATGAAACCATTTTTTCCTCCTAGGCCTCTGGGCCTGTGATGGGCCATGAAGATCACCGAAATGCCTTGGAGACATTTTCACTATTGTCTTGGCTATTAACATTTAGCTTCTCTTTACTTACGCAAATTTCTGCAGACTGCTTGAATTTCTCCCCACAAAATGGGGTTTTCTTTTCTACCACATGATCAGTCTGCAAATTTTCCAAACCTTTGTGCATTGCTTCCCTTTTAAACGTAAGTTTGCTTTTCAGAAATCTCTTTGTGAACTCATATAACTGTAAGCTTTTAGAAAAAGTCAGGTCACATCTTGAATACTTTGCTGCCTAGACATTACTTCTGCCAGATACCCTAAATAATCTCTCTCAAGTTCAAAGTTCCACAGATCTCTAGGGCAGGGGCAAAATGCCACCAGTCACTTTGCTAAAGCATAGCAAGAGTCACCTTTACTCCTGTTCCCAACAAGTTCCTTATCTCCACCTGAGACCACCTCAGCCTGGACTTAATTGTTCATATCACTATCAGCATGTTTGTCAAAGCCATTCAGTAAGTCTCTAGGAAGTTCCAAACTTTCCCTCATCTTCCTGTCTTCTTCTGAGCCTTCCAAACTGTTCCAATCTCTGCTGGTTACCCAGTTCCAAAGTTGCTTTCACATTCTCAGGTATCTTTATAGCAATGCCCCACTACCTCGGTACCAATCTACTGTATTAGTCTGTTTTCACACTGCTATAAAGAACTACCTGAGACTGGGTAATTTATAAAAGAAACAAGTATAATTGACTCACAGTTCTTCATGGCTGGGGAGGCCTCAGGAAACTTACAATCATGGTGGAATGTGAAGGTGAAGCAAGCAGCCTCTTCACAAAGTGGCAGGAGAGAGAGGGTGGGGGAAGCGCCACACTTTTAAACCATCAGCTCTAATAAGAAATCTATCATGAAAACAGCAAGGGGAAAACTGCCTCCATGATCTAATCACCTCTCACCAGGTCTGTCCCTTCACACATGGGGATTACAATTCAGGATGAGATTTGGGTGAAAACACAGAGCCAAACCATATCAGCTATTAACAGCCAGGAGTGATTTGTGGGTCATTGAGCAAAGTTATCTGGAAGAGCTGTCATTTATGGTGGGATTGGAACAAAGTATATGATTTAAATAAGAAGCAGCTATACCTTATCTTAGGCCAAACCAATGGATAAAAAGTAAGGAATCCAGAGTATTATATAATGAATTTTTTCTCTAGGTGGCCAAGGAATAATTTTTCCATATGTATTTATGTTAACCTTTATATATAATCTATAATAGCATGTATATTAGACATATAAAAGCATTATTATATATATGACACATTATATTATTTAATATAAAATATGTTATATATAATTGATATAGATATACAAACAATTTTACATATTATAATTCTTTTTTTTTTTTTGACAGAGTTTCACTCTTGTTGCCTAGGCTGGAGTGCAATGGCACCATCTTGGTTCACTGCAACCTCTGCCTCCTAGGTTCAAGTGATTCTCAGCCTCACAAAGTAGCTGGGATTACAGGTGCCTGCCACCACACCCAGCTAAGTTTTTTTGTATTTTTAGTTGAGACAGGGTTTCACCATGTTGGCCAGGTTGGTCTTGAACTCCTGACCTCAGGTGATCCACCAGCCTCGGCCTCCCAAAGTGCTGGGATTACAGGCGTGAGCCACTGTGCCCGGCCTACATATTATAATTCTATATTATATTTGTTATACATTTGTGATCTATAACATATTAATATTATTCTATTTCACTGTGTACTGTATATATATTACATATAAATATATTTTATATATATGTACACACACGTCTTTCATAGGTTTGACTAGTCAACTTGGTTTAAATGACTGAAGGTTAGGAGTTACGAGTTTCCATAATTTTTGTTAAGTCCCTTGATTTCTCAGTTCTCATGTTCCTTCTCTAAACCATGAAAAGCCTGAACTAAATAAATATTTCTAGGGTCTTGAATTTGACATTTATCAAAAAAAAACATACAAATGGCCAACACATATATGGAAAAATGCTTGACATCACTAATTACAAGGGAAATGCAAATTAAAACCACAATGAAAGATCATCTTACATCTGTTAGAATGGCTATTATCAATAAGACAAAAGATAGCAAGCGTTGGTGAGAATGTAGTATACAAGGAAACCCTTGTGGAATTTAAATTAGTATAGCCATTATGGAAAACAGTATGAAAGTTCAGTCACCCTTCCTAGACCGTGAGCTTTCTAAGATCAGGATTGGTGTCTTACTTTTAACTCTAGTGTCTAGCCTATAGTAGAAGCCCAATAAATGAAATACTGTTTCTCTTGTAAAATATCCTGTTTTAGATTATTCCATCTCAATATTTATTGAAAAATATCACTCTGTATATGCTTCAGTCCTTATTATTTCAAAATGGTTCATTTCCAACTTGATAAAAATAAACAGTTCATGTTAATTGAGGTTTAGATTGAAATCCCTTGCTGGAATGTTGCTTAAAAGGCTTCATAATTACTACATATTTATCCTTTCAACAAAAAATCTCAAAACAATTTACTAAGAAAGCTATTACTTCATATTTTAGGCTGAGGTACAAAGAGATCAGCAACTTATTAAAGGTTAATAAATTATTCACTGATTGGGACTTGAGCTCCTGAGCCCCAGCCTCACAACTTTCTGTATAAACCCCCAAAGAGCAGGCAAAGGAAATGGTGTTCATAGATTCTGTGTATCCCGTGTACTTAGCATAATCAGTTCACCTGTGTCAATTTCATTACCGTTTATAAATAGGGATGCTGCCTCATGGGAAAAGAAAAGCTTCCCTACTCTTTTTCCATCTTCAAGCAGGGTAATTCGCTATTCAAATCTATTCTGAAAGGGTACAGAATTTATTTCAGCAGGCTCTGAGAAAGCAAAGAGCTCCCTGCAGAAACAGCCCCTCTAGGGTTTGATCAGGGTTGAAAGTATCCTAGGTTGGGTGTTACACATCCCTCAGCCATTCATTCTGGCTGCCTTCTTCATCAGAACTGTGTTTGAAAATCCCTTTATCTCCCTTTGACCCTGCTAGGCTGCTACCCAAAGGAATATACTCTAATCCTCCTCAGCCTGTCTGGAGAGATTTAGCTCTCAGTCAAAGGGCTTTCAAAGAAAAGATTTTCAGCAGTCCTGGAAGAGAAACATATTGTCTATAAAGAAATTGGTCACATTTACTTGTTTTTGTGTGACTTGGAGATGCTTTGGGAAATTTGGGAGATGTATATATATATTATATATATATACATCTATATCATACGCATATACATATTAAACATATGTATACATATATGGATATTATCACTTCAATATTTCACTATTTCAGGGAGAAGATAAGTCATAAATTTGTATAGACTTGAATAAAGCCAACTTCTTGTTCCAGAAGAGCTTGAATTAGGGGATAGTCACACCAAAAAATGCTCTTTTGTTACTTTCCAACACAGAAGTGAATCAGATTAAAGAAATTGTGCCTAATGAAAGTCCTAAGGAAATTTGCTTTCATGCATAGAAAAGAATTGCTTAAAATTAGATCAACTGCATGATCATATAGAACAAATTTTCTTGGGGGCACTTTAAAATTTGACTTATCCTCTGTTTCTTTATCATTTCAAATATTCCTTTCACAAACATATTTACACTTTTAAATTGCACACAGTTTGTGTCTAAGAAAAGAAACAAATTGTGTCCTAGAAATAAAACGCACTTTGGAATCATACCTCATTGCAATTCCCACCTGGCCACTCGCTGGTTAGATGTACTTGGAGTGTTTTGTAACCTCTCAGAAATCTCAGATTCCTTTTCTGTAAGAATGATGAGAAAATGCTTTTCTTGAGAGATTGTTGTGTGAATAAGATAACTAATGCACGCTGCCTGGCAGTTGGTAGAAATTTTAAAAATGTTGCTTTCCCTTTTTAAGCCAAGTCTTGTCCCAGTTTCCCTAAATGCCAAAATAATTGAATTAAGAAGTTATTTACTCTGTGTTATTTATCTCTTCCTGTGCTCACTTATCTCCTTCTGTGTTTTCCCCATGGTCTAGGTATTTCATATATGTCTAAATAATTTCTCTAATGTTCAGTTTTTAAATTTGAATTGTGGTAAATTAGAAAAGAAAAGAGTTAACTTTTGTATTTTTCTTTGGGAGGAAGAAATGTCAAATAACAATTACTGGAAAGCAGTCACTTTTTCCCCACAACTCCAACACTATTACTAATTTAAAGACATTCAAATTCACAGTTATATAAGTCAAATGGTAGAGACATACCTGAATTTGGGGATTAACATGATGAAATAAAGCATATTAAATTTTTCCCATCCCAATAAATTTCTGTTTATCAACTGTGAGACTTGAAATAGAACATCTGAATTCTCTGAGAATCCAGTTCTTCAATAACAAAATGAGAAAGTATTATTATAGGGATTGAAATCTGAAATCACTGCAGGGACCAGACAGACATTAATGAGATAAGTGGGCCAGTTGAGTATAATATTAGTTGCTAGCAGCTAATTCAAATTATTTTTTTAAAAGTGGCCCAAACAGTGACCTCCACTTCAGAGGTTCTTGTCGGTTTCTTCCTGATAGGATTTAAACCTTATTAGAAACAGTCCTTGTCTGTAATAAATGACTTTAATAGATTCTCTTTAACAGAGCTCAATTTGTCTAATATTACAGGGGTCTTGTGAGAATCAAAAATTCTCAGAATTTTTGAACAGTGGAGATGATCAAAGATATAGTGTATCTATACAAAACCATAAGAAGGAGGGTGATAATGGAATGTTTCTGAAAGGTCATTTTGAGATCATAAATTACATTGCATTGCTTTCAAGGAGGAAACTTCAGTTCTTTGATATTGGTGACTCCCTGGAATTCTTCCCTGGACTTAGGAAACTCAGCATTACATGCACAAATAACCAATTTGTCTTGATCCTCTCTTCTTTCTCCAAAGGGACATATGACTATATGCATCTTTAAATAAGAAAATATACATAGTTTGAATATCTAATTGGCTTCCCTGTTTTCTGAACTAGAGAAAGGGCAGAACCTGTGTACTTTTATAGGCTTTATCATTCCCAGTGATATTGCACTGAAAATTTTTTTAAGTGAATACTTCATTTTTAGTGATTTAAAACCTGTGTATCTTTTTCTGTGAAGTACGTTTATATGCACATAATTACTCTCATTCAGTGACATTAGAACTTACGGAAAATGAAATATATCACCCTGTCCTGACTAAAGAAACAATAATAGCTGGCTTGGAAACTGTATTAACTGAGCAACACTGTAATATAACTTTAGAAGCCAAACTGTTTAATAAGACAAGACAGGAAAATGCACTTTTCAAGGATTCTTATTGGTGGTAAGAGAGTGTCTAGGAAACTCATAAAGCTATAATACAGTAACAATCACTTTATTATTAGATGTTAAAGAACATCAAGGAAGATTTATATCTTTTTTTAACTTTACCCTGAGACAATTTCAAGTTCAATTGCTGGGTTGTTTTAGAGTAAAACAGAAGTTCAAGAGGAGAATGCCTTTGAACAGGCTTATGATAATTTGGAGTAGGTTTAATCATCTTCTGCTTTCTCCCAGAAGATTACTGACATGACTTAAGCAGCAGCATGTACACTGGTTTCATCCTCGGAGAGGAGGAGAGATACTAAAAGCTCATTATGAACAAATGCATTTGCATCAGCCTGCTTCACATTCAGAGAGTGAGTGCAGATGCACAACACAGAATCTGAAACAGAGCATTTAGAATGTAGAACATGGTGTGGCTTCTAATGTAATAAACAGAATTCTTAGAGCCTCAGGCTGTTAGCATAAATGAGCTACTTCCTAACTGCAAACTTAACGCCCATATTAAATAACTTTAAAATCTGCATGTGTATATGAGTAAGTAGTTTTTGAGTGAAAACCAATGGATTCCTCTGTTTGGGGATTTACGTGCGATGTTTTTATTTTCTGAATATAGTCCATCTCTCGCTTCTTTGCTTTTCACATCCTGATTTCCAACCAAGCAAGACTATTTCCAATTCCCTACACACTGAATTTGTTTTACCCTTACTTTGAGCCATTGATAACACTTTCTTATATTTCTAGAATGCCCTTCCTACACATTCGGTAAGCTTAAGTCTTAATTATCCTTTAAGGCCCAATTAAAGTATTAACTCCTTCTGAAAAACTTCGCTGATCTTTGCAAATGGAAGTAGCGTAACTCTTTTTGAATGTTAATAGCTTTAATATGTGCATAATGGTACCACTTTGTTTTATAGTATAGATATAGATATATATATTAATACATCATATTTCTTATTTCCCTTACTCGCTCCTCAAAGGCAGGACTCCAATTCAAGTTTGTACCTTTCACAGTACTGAAAACACCCTTTTATCCTTAATAGATTTCTCTGAAAATTCATCAGAGGGACTTAAAATTTCAATCACTGTTATTCTTTGGTATGGAGAAAAAAATCTTACATGATGGTAAGTTTTAATTTATTTATTCCACAAATATTTATTGGATGCCTGCTGAGTACCAAACTCTGTACTAGCGCTGGGAATACACAGATGAACAAGATCACTCATATTCTACTGAATAAATAAACAAGAAAACAAATAGAATTGTAAATAATATCCCAAATTAAAATAAGATAATGTGATGGTAATGACAAAAGGAAGCAGCCTGTTATCTAAAACATCATGGAACAAACATAACATTACAAGAAGAAAGATGAGATGAAAGAAAGGTATAAAGCATAAAATGTGACATATGTGTTAGTCAGGGTTTGGACAGGAAATTAGAAATCATTCCAGACATTTCAAGCAGAGAGGGATTTAATACAGGGAATTAGAGGCTTTGAAAACCTTTGAAAAGGCTGGGGGATCAAAAGTTAGAGATTGCACCATCTAGCATTTGGAAAACCAACACTTAGAGGAATCAAAGGAAACTGCCAACGAAATGTGTAACTCTCGGGTGGACACCTAAAAGCAAATACAGGTGATGTTACAACAGGCTTCTATACTGATAGAAATGATCCAGGAGATAGGAATACACTGAGAATGCAGAGAGAAAGGTGTAAAATTTCAGATGTATATTCCCTGCAAAGTCTACAGGGGATGGGACCTAGAGCACAAGTAGAGGTGTCTTTGATGGGAGTGAAGACATTTCATCTAGAAGTACACAAGAGTAGGCGGAGGATACTGGAATAGATGCAGGTGGCATTGTAAGTTACGGAGTAGACAGAGGAGTGTGTTCCTTTCTGGAAGGTTCTATTTTATTTCCATGATGTATGTGAGGATGAGGTGGAGGAGGGTATTTCCCTGAAACTTTTAAGGAAGACAGAGACTTTGTGAAGCTTCTGGAATAAAAAGATTCCTCCCTGTTCTTGCTTGCGATTCAAGCTTTCCATGTGTCTTTTTGTGCTGTTTCTTGTTTACCTACTAAAAAGAATAAAGATTTGAGTACATTAGAAAGTAACATAAAAATGAATAAAAGCTAGTATAAAGAAAAGTAGACAAGACAATAGAAAATGGATTCTGATTTATTTTTAAAATGTTTTAAAGACCAATAGAGACCTTTTACTTAAACGGAAAGACCTGAAATAAATTAACAATGCCCTGTGGATAAACGGAAAACTCTTTGCCTTGCCCCTTAGGCAAGAGTTTGAATTCCAATGATGATGATAATTAAAATGATGATGATAATGATGCTGACGATGACATTTTTTTGAGCACCCACTATGTGCCAAGCACTTCATATAGAATTAATTTTCCATTTAATTATCTCAATGCTGTATTTTATAGATGAAGAAACTGAAACACAGAGAAGTTAAGTAACTCATCCAAGTAAATAAAGCTGGTAAGCTTAAAACTGTACACATTTTGACTCCAGAGGTCCCCCTCTTAATGACTACAATTTATTAGCTCCCATTTTCATGTGTGCCTGAATCATAGACAGACAAAGCTGTCTGTTTATCTGACCTGCAAGTCAAGCCAGTCTTTCTTGTCAGCTAACTGGAGACTGACCAGACAAGGGTTATGTTGGAAAAAAACAAAGCCACAGGATTCATGCAGACTAGGGTAGGAATTACAGATTGGCCACATACTCACCACTGATCTTGAGAAAATTATTTAATTTTTTTGAGTCTCAGTTTTCTTAGCCATAAAGATTGAGAAAATATCAATGCCCTTACTAGCATTAATGGAAAGATTAAATGAGACAATCTTTGTGCAGCTTATGGAAGATTTCTTCCTTTCCCGTCAATGTGAAGAAAATGGGTCCTATTCATCTTTATGTTACCTAAATAATCTACTAAACACCTTGCAGACAATGAGTGTTTAATAAATATGAGACAAGGGATGAATGGATAGATTAATGGATCATCATCTTAAGGTTATGGTAGCTTAAAAAAAAGAAATAAAAGAAAGGTATAGGTGGGGAAGAGGTATATTGACTCATTGACTATCTATTATGCCTGCCCTAGCCTCACATTTCTTAGCCCTTTGCAGTAGGGCAGCACAGTATGACCAGTTTTGGCCAATGAGCTGTAACCATAATGATGTGTGTGACTTCCGGCCCAGATATTTAGGAGCCATTGAATGATTATTGTAGATTTCTCTTGCTTTGCTGCAGCAATTGTGGAGTACCTAATTCAGACCAAACAGCCACAGGATGGGAGCAGCCAGGGTGACTAAATCACTATTGGTAAAAACTGGCCCTGTAGTTAAAGGATTCCCAGATTTTGAATAAGCTATGACTTCATTGAGCTAATTTGTTTCTGCAGCATAACCAACCTTATCTTGCCCCATATAAAAAGCTAGGTTTTTTTTTGTCAGGGGCGGGGCACAAAATCATCTTTCTGACATACCAAACTGTTGAATTTCAAACTGAACTCAAAATAATTAGAAAAAATGTCAAGGATAAAATAAATAAAATTTCAACAGAGAAAATGCTTTGGATAAAATTTGGTGGTTTCAATAGCTTAATAGAAGTTACTGATGCTGTATAAAAACACAATTTAAAAGGTGTCATCTAATTAGCTGTAAAATTCATATTTTGGGGTATTAGAATATTTTGTTGAACCCCATCTTATTATAGACTTCAGAATATCAGGTATAAAGAGATCTCAAAGGACATAGAGTATGACCTCTTTATCTTACTGATGAAAAAACTTGAGGCTTAGAGTGGTTAATCAAGTTCTCATGGTGACTCAGCAACTCAGGGGCAGGGCTGAGCTAAATACCCATCTGTGACCCCTCACAATCATTTCAGCTCTACGCTGGAGGCTTTTTCCGTTGTTTTGATTGCCTCATGAGATCCGTGAGCTCTGAAAGAGTTAATGTGCCTTCCAAAGGGTTATTTTTTTTTAAGCTCTGCAGAGATCCAAACTGGATAAAAGCCAGCAGAGTATTCAGTTCCATCCTTCTTGAGGGTTCTCATCCAGAAAATGATAGAAGATGGAAGTTATCCAGAGAGGGTCTCAGTGAAATACTTGTAGGAGAAAAATAAAAAAGAATTCTAGCTACCCAATTTAGAAATTTACATAAGTCTTTCGAATATTGATGTCAGTGAAGTCAGCAGTTTTCTCAGGAGGGTAATGGGATCATGCCTTAATTCTCTTCATTTTTTATTTTTGAAGTTCTACCACTTGATATAACTGAGTGAGTCAGCAGAAAGTGAATCTTGTTAAAGAGATGGTCTGTGAAATGCAGTGTTTATCACATGGTGATTACTTATCTGTTTGGAGCACTTTTCAAAGTTTTCTGAAGTGCCTAACTTTCTCTTCCCTGATTCTCTCTGCTTCCTTAAGAAAATCGTTCTAAGGCCCCTACCTAAAGTACCTAGCATATGCCTTCAAAAAACTCCAGAGATTTGGTTATGTACAATAATAGGAACAGGTGTTAATTCTACATATTTGTCACACTTCAGATTTTCAGAAACTCCTGATTAATTTTGGTCTTTGGAATAGCAAATGTCTTATGCGTAAAAATAAAGCAAAAAAAAAAAGCCTGTGGTTACAAATGTTGTCGCCATGAAGGCATCCATAATCATGAGAGGAAGTATCTCATGATTAGTAAAAAGCTGTAGTTTCCCAGGAGAGTATGGAATAACCATTATAAGTATGTTACACTTTTGTGTTTTGTTTTAGTTTTCTTATTTAGTTTGTTATGAGTTTTATCAATGAAAAAAATCAATTAATTTCAACAGATAGAGAAAAATTAATATGGCTCTTTCAATAATTATTACTGGAATTTCTAAATCATTGCATACTGTTTAATTCCTGAGAATCCGATTGAGGCTTTCCTATCTCTGAGTCAAACAAGAACGTGTATTCACATCCTAATGTAATTCTGCTATCAAACTTTTGAATGTTTGCAAATTAAAAAGATGAAAGTATTTCAAAGCTTTCATTTGCTCTGATTATTAGTGATATTGTTAGCGCTATTAACATCTTTTTGTATGGGTGAGTGGCCATTGTGTTTTGTCTTTTGTGATTTGCCTTCTCCTGATTTATTTCTTACCTCTTTGGCTTGTTTTTTTTTTTTTTTCCACTGATTTACAGGATTTCTTTAAACATCATTACCTTCTTTATGGGTAGGTGGCAAAACTTTTTCCCCAAGTAGTCATTTACATTTTAACTTCACGTGTGGCTTCTTTGACTACATCAAGGTTCTTGTTTGTCATATAGCCAAATATGTCAGTCTTTTCTTTTATGGCTTCTGGGTTTGGTTCATGCTTAGAAAGACCTTCCCCATCTCAAGATAGACAAATATTCTTTTAAATTTTCTTCCAGTATTTTCCCAGATGTCTCTGGTGCCAACCCTGTGCATATTCAAATGTCCACATTACAGACTTAGTAAAGAGTACAAACTCCAGAGCCAGGTTGCTTTGATTCACTTGCCAGCTTCAATGATTACTAACTGTGTAACCTTGAACATCTGGAAAGGACCAATAATAGTTCATATATCCTGAAGTTGTGGTGAGAATTAATAAATTTTCATTTATATATTTAGAATGGTGTTCCATAAATATTAACTATGTAAAGGTACAGAACATCATTTATCTCTGGGAGCCTAGCGCAAGCATGCTTTCTGGCATATAGTTCAAAACTCTGATAATAAAAGATTAATCAATTTATTCAAAATATGTTTACCCCTTCTGCCTTTTCATCAATTATTTATTACTAAATCTATCTAGCCACAGTCCACATAACCATTTCTTAGCATAAATAGTTGTTCTGATTCTCAGTTGATCTTGGGGCTCTTAGATGCAACTTATGAAATTGCTTTGCAGAAAGATTTAAACCAACCTATGGGTGACTAAAATGTGGACTTTCCTCACACACCCATCATGGCCACAATTCTTTGAAAGGCAATGAACATTTGTTAGCCTGAAGGCATAAACAAGGATCTTACATCTTTCTCAAGTTTTATTGATGTATTTTCATCTCGCAGTCTCTACCCAGTAGTTCAATGATGATTCCCATGGTTATTGGAAATATACTCCCCATTCTTTGGTACTGATAATTCAGAAGCCAAACCATGGGGTATGGGAAGTTTGTTTTTTTGTTTTTTGTTTCTTATTTTGCCCTGGAGGATCTTACAGCTTTACAAGAAAGAAGAAAATGAAATTGAAAAGACATAAAATACAAAACCTCAAAACTCTGTGTGACAGAGTTGTTGATGTTATTCACAGAATAGAAGCCAGGAACCAGGGCAGCATATCCCTCAATTTACCAGATATCTTTCTTCCAACCCATGTCTGAATTGTACAGACTCAACTGATTGCTTTAGCTCCATGTGCCATTCACTTTTCATGAGCCACTAATGCTACCAAAAAAAAAAAAAAAAGAAAAAAAATGGGCTTTTCCCTCTTTCACTGTTGTATATTCTTTCCAGCCAGGGCAACAAACCACACAGGCTAGCTGTCATAGAACCCACTCCAGTTGTCCTCCATGTTTTGATCTTTTTACAAATAGATAGAAACTAGGAGAAGTTTGAAAATTTTTTCCTGCTCAGAAAACCTGACCGCAAGCTATTTTCCTACTGATAATTTCTACTTTGATGTCAGAAGTTCAACATTACCTTATTCCTTCTCAATTATTTCTTACGGTAAAATTTTATTTTCTCTTGGTGGATGGATGCCTCAACCTCAGTGGAGAGAAGATCATGAACCTAAAAATACAAAGGAGATAAGGGCATTCATATTTTTCCAAAATGTTATCCTGACTAAAAATGTATAGTGGCTCTAAGGCAACTATCAGGGATGTCGTATGAAGTGGACAATAACTGACAGGGTCAGGAAGTCAGAGCAGTGTTGTGGGAAAAACAATCTGATAAGAACCTTGAGGTCTAGGAGGAAGCATTTTACTTTAATTTGATGGAAAACTAGAAGGTTTTTAAAAGTTTTTTAAAAGAAGGGGTATTCTGATCAAAATGACACTTTGGAACAGGAATCTAATACTTCATATAAAAACAGGGCATGTAATGTTAAGGGTAAGAATGAAACATAGTAAGAAGAAGTAGAATAACTGAGAGTCTCATAAAATCATTCTGGAAAAATATAAGTGGTTCTGGCCTGAACAAGGCTTGCAGATCACACGGAGGAAGGGGCACAAGATTATTGCACCATTGGAAAACAATAATTAATAAACTAACATATACCTCAAAGACTATATGTCACAGAGTTACTAAGGTTATATAGAAAACTGAAGTCAGGGAAAGAGCAGTATAATTCTCAATTCATCTGATATACTCCCCTACCTTTATCTCATCCCTTTTCCTTAGTGACCAGTAAATGGTAGTGATCGTGTGAGGTAGGTACTATGATCATCCCCATTTTACAGATGCATGGAGGAATCCTGGGGAGTTTAAATAATTTGTTCAGGGTCATAGACTTAGGAAGTGGCAAAGCCAGAATTTGATCAAGACTCTCTGACTCTGGAGCCTGTACATTGAACTACTGGTCTTTCAGGTCTCTGTAGAGACCTTCTCTGATTAAAGAAGAAATTAGGGACTTGGGATGAATTGGCTGCAACGGACAGTAAGGAAAAAGATTTGACATGACATCAATGTTGCTAATTGAGTGGGAGTGCCAAGGATGGAGATAGAGAATTGATAGTTTAATAGAGGAAATATTTAAGCTCTTCAGTCCTTCAACAGTCATTTCTTGAGGGCCTACCAGGCACCAGCATCCACCAAGCATTCTGCAGGTTTATGGCGATAAGAAGGTAAAGGAGGTTTCCTGTCTTCAAGGAGTTCAAACTAGCAGGGTGGTTCAACTCTTTATTTTATTTATCACCATAATTAATCTGTTTAAATGTAACACCTCATGCAAAGCCTGCAGATCAAGGTAAACATCTAGGGTACTATCAGTGCTCAGAGGAATGTGCCTACCTGGGAGACAGATCAGTTAGACTTCTTAGACAAAGTGATGCACAAGGTAAGTCATAATGTATAGTAAATGATATTAGATGGCAAGGTTGGTACATTCTCCTGAACAGGAGAATATGCCAAGAGCAGGAATGGCATGTACAAAGGGACACAGGTAAGTTGGACTGTGCAGGGTGACCATGGCACAATCTTGGGCTTCATCCAGAAGAGAACAAAGCCCCATCACAGAGTTTTAAGCAAGTCAGGCTCATGGTTGGTTTTGCATTTTGGCTAGATCTCTCTGGCAAATGTGCAGATGCTGTATTTGAGTGGGATAATACTAGGAGTAGGGAGACACATGGAGAAGTTCTTGTACAAGTCCAGAAAAGAGGACAATAGCTTGAACCCAGAAAGTAGCGAATGACTTTGGAGAAAAAGGCTAGATGAGAGAATTAATCAGATACACAGTTTGGCAATTGGTTGGGTGAGG
This sequence comes from Pongo pygmaeus, assembly GCF_028885625.2. Lineage (NCBI taxonomy): Eukaryota > Metazoa > Chordata > Mammalia > Primates > Hominidae > Pongo > Pongo pygmaeus. The sequence goes on from NC_072380.2 coordinate 129,966,117, forward strand.
GGGCAAATGGTGGGGGTGAAGTCAAGGATAACAAGCTGTGTTGTCTATGTGATAGTGGTGTCACATAACAAGTTAGAAAGTATGAACAGAGAAAGGCTTTCATAGAATCAAATGACGAGTTCAGTTTGAGATATTGGATTAGTTAATATCTAGGGTTGCCATAACAAATTACTACAAACTTGGTGGTTGAAAATAATATAATTTTATTCCCTCAAAGTTCTGGAGGCCAGAAGTCCAAAGTCAAGGTGTCAACAGGGTTGTATTTTTCTTGAAGACAAGAGGGAGACTTCGTTCCATATCTCTCTCCTAGATTTTGATGGCTGCCAGCAATTCTTAGTGTTCCTTGGCTTGGAGACGCAGCTTTCCAATCTGTGCCTCTGTCTTCACATGGTCTTCTCCCCTATGTCTGTGTGTCTTCTTTTTTTTCTTTTCTCTCCTATAAGGATACCTGTAATTGAATTTAGGTCACACCCTAATCCAGGATGATCTCATCTCAAGAACATTACCTCAATTCCATCTACAAGGACCCTTCTTCCACATAAAGTCACATTCTGAGTTTCTGGGGGGCATATCATTTTGATAGCAGCAAGAGGCAGTCAAATGTCCAGGTAGGTAGGGACAGGTCCCCAGTGAAACTCCACCTTCAAGCAAAAGACAGTTCAAAGCCTGAAAGCCAAGCTACAAGTCAAATCCACAGACCAGATTTAGAATATCTCTTCCTGTTTGGCGTGCTTTCTTCTGATTGATCCTCAGCCTTCACCTATTTTACACATACCTACGCTTCCCTAATTGGTTTTATCACATTGTTGTGCTCACCTTTGAGTGGTGTCTTCGTTTTAGCTTTTTTTGCATACTCACAAACCAATCAGCATGCACTCCCCCATTCTGAGCCCACAAAAGTCCTGGACCCAGCCACACTGGGGGAAGAGACCACCTGACTTTGGGTGCAGGAATCACCCTTGCATCCCCTCTCCACTGACAGCTGTTCTATCGCTCAATAAAATTCTTCTCCGCCCTCCTTACCCTTCAATTGTGAGCATAATCCCATTATTCTTGAACATGAGACAAGGTCTCGGGAACCACTGAATGTAGGTATGAGCTGTAACACAGGTGGGCTGGGGCATGCCTGGCCCAGCCATGGGCTGAGCGAGGATCCTGTGATGAGTGCGTGCAGGATCCAGTCTGGTGTGCAAGCCAAGCACAGCCCAGTGGGCCTAGTTGACTGGGTGCCTTCTGTGGCAGGCCTGGTGCCAAGCAAGGCCTGGGTGGAGACGTCGCCAGCCACGGAGATCCCCAGCTGGAAAAGTGACCAGGAAAAGTCCTGCAGCATTTTGGGGGTTCACTATTCAAGTCACTACAGACACTTTGGAGATACCCAGGGGTGAGTGTGAAGCTGAAGATACTCAAGAGTGAGTCTGAAATCTGAGTCTGAAGTATGAGCTGAGAGGCATCATCATTTGAGTGCTAAATGAAACCAAGATAATGGATGAGAAACACAGAATAAAGAGATCAGTGAGCCAATAATGAAATCTGGACACATTCATATTTACTTGACAGGTAGGAAACAAAGGTGTCTGCAGGGGCAAAAAGAAGGCACGGACATGTTGTTTCAGTAAGAATCAAAGCATTTTATGGTTTTTATATATCTACAAATGATTGAGCACTTACTCTGTTCCAGTTCTTTACATCAATGTTCCCAAACAGGTTGTTCACAATAGGTGTTTTCATCTCTGTTTTATACATGAAGAGACTAAGGCTTGGGCATTTTAAATAACCTGAGCAGGATCCAAGAGCTAATTAGTCATGAACTCAGAATTTGTCTGAGTCCACGTTTCTCTCATTCCAAAGCTTCAGTTCCTTTTCCTCGTTGCTGTCTTTTTAGCATTTCAACAAAGGGAGCGTTTGAGGATAGAAGAAATGGTTTAAGATATTATGGCAGTGACTATGAGTTGCCTACTCAAATTCATTGCTACCTTTTATATTTTTCACAGAATCCTTTTTTTCTGAAGGTAGTGATATGCCAAGTTTTAAAGGATTTTTGTCTTTCCTTGCAGATAGGGCTGGCCATGCAATAGAATGCTGACCAGTGAGATATAAGCAGAAATTGTTGGGTCCAGGAAATCTCCTTTAAAAGATGGCTAAGTGGGAAGATATCTTTTGGACTTTTTTTCTCCTTTCCTCCTTTACCTCCAGGCATGTGGACATGATGGCTAGAGCTACAGTCACATTTTTTTTTTTAATACCATGAGGCAAGTCTTTGGATGAAAGTTAAGTGTTAAGTAAGGAGAAACAGAAGAATCATAGGCACCTGGGCCACTGTTGTTACTACAGAGCTTCTGCACCAGCTCTACCTAAGAAGAATATCCCTTCCTAATCTTAGTGATATGTAGGAAAAGAACTCTCTATTTGTTTAAGCCATTTTTTTTCCTAGACTCTCTTATAAGCAGCAAAAAAAGTCCCAGTGTGGTGGTCCCTTCCCATAGCCTCTGAAATGAAAGAAATGGATTACAGGGCAGAAGTGGATATAGATGAATTTTGGCAGGACAGTTAAGGGACATCAAACTCAATGGCTGCAACTTTAGGATGAAGTAAAAGGCAGCGTTTACTAAGACTGGGTGTGGCTGGATTTGGAGTAGGGAGGTTTTAAGCACTTTAATGGTGTGCTAAAATGAGATACTGTACTAACTGCTGATCCAATGTACCTTGCCTACTTTGTGCTGTAACCTGTCTCTGAAAAAAAAAATGGAATAGCATTTCTCCTATTCTGAACACAGAGAACATTTGAGTTTTGTCATTGTGCAGATGAATTCCATTTTGGTAACTCATCATTAACCTTTTCAATTTTTTAGTGGCAGTATAATAACCTGCAAGCTGGTTCAACCTGAAGAATATTCTTCTGTTTTTAATACTTCAAAAGAGCTATTAGAACTTACTTGACCTTAAAAAAAAGTCTTCAAAGTGGATCTGGAGGTGGTCAGACAACAAGGGAAACACAGGGTAAACCTTATCACTTACCTGAAAGAGCCTCTTCTTGAAAGACAGTGATTGAGATAAGATGATTTCTAGGAAAGACTAAGGTTTGCTAATGTTTTTTCCCCTTTCTAGGGTGTTTAATTAATTTCTTAAGTCAATTTTCAGTGTACCTAGAATAATCAATATTCTCAGATTTTTATCGCTAACTTCTTGGCTACAGTCCCTAAATTCACTGCATCTTGATTTATGTTCAAGCGTGGGTAGTTGTGAGATGAATTTTTATTTTTATCAAGATTTGCTTTAATTATAAGATCCCATGGTGTTTTCATTTTCATAGCCAGGATTCATATTCACAGGAACATGCCCTTTAAGAGAAAATGATTTTATTCTTCAAAGTCCTTTGTTAGTGACAAATTCAACCTGAGATTTTAACACATTTTAACTGATGCCACATCGAAATAACATGAGAGAGAGAGAGAGAATCATTGCAAAATATGCAACATCACTATCAAATGATAGTGATGACACACACACATATACACATGCTGAGACTGAAAAAGATAAATGTTAAGACTGGGTTCATCTGACTTTAATTTTTCAATCTTACTTGTTTGTGTGTCTGTTCTTTCTTGTCCTCTATGAGCTACCAGAGAGGACAGATGATGTCTCAATCATCATTGTGCCCGAAATATCAAGAAAGCACAATTCTCATCCAAGTCCTCCAGAAATGTCCTTCAGACATGTAAGTTGGGTGAATTATTAAATAACTGATTGAATACATAATAGATGTCTAACACACAATTCCATCAACAAGCATTTCATGTGCACCTTCCATGGTCTAAGTGTGGCATTAGGAACTGGGAATGGATCAAAGACTAAGAAACTGTAGGCTCTACCAAGAGTTCACATACACATGTGCAAATACATACATATAACACCATATTATAGTACTTCAATACAAGTAATTACCAGGTGCAAAGGGGGATGTAGTAGGAAACAAGTGGAAGTCAAATTGTCAGAATTTGGAAGCCAATGGGGTAAAGGAAGTATAAGGAGAATTAAGAGTCCATAATGATTCTGAGATTTGGGCTTAAACTGGTAGTGACTGGTGGTGCCCTTAACCAACACATGGAATATGAAAGGAAAACCAAGTATAGGGAAAAAATGCATTGAGTTTTGGACACATTGAAGTTAAAGTTCCCATGTTAGAGATGTGCAGTAGGAAACAGAATGTGAATCTTCTCTAGAGAGAGGCTGGACTAGAAACATAAAGCACGCCATCATTAACACATAGGAAGAGGATTTGAAATTGTAGCAATAAAAGAGCTAACCCAGGAGGAACATGTAGAAACTGACGACAAAGCAAAAATGGCATGGCCCCAGTCACATACTCCTCTTCTGTACATGGATTAGACAGCTACTTATTTCTTCAAATAATGTACCATCCTTAACGATACAAGCATGGCCACCAAACCCACACTGCTCTCTCCTCTCTGAATTGTGAATGCCATGTGTTCTAACCAGGTTTCTTACAGATAGGGCGCATGCTTCTTCATGCCTCCACATCTAACACAGTCCTTTGTGCAGATAAGTACTCAATAAATGCTTGTGGATAAGAATGATGACTACCTGTTTTGACCAGTAGATGATGCAATCTAATAATAGACAAGAGACTTTATCAGTTGGGATGCCAAAATCACTGTCCTCTCAAACATCAAACATTTTGTTTATTAAGAAAAAAGAAGTGTTTTGAATTATTCATACTCTGACCTTAGCCACAGCAGCAGAGATGCCATAAAACAAACCAGACATTTTTTATGAATTTTATAAAAGTTCCCAGCTAGGTAGACCAGTTTTTCCTTGAGACAGGTTTTATTATACAACTTCAAATGCTATATGGAAATTCTGTGGGTAAAACTCTTTCTCGTTAACTTACTCAAAAATCCAAACTTAATTAAACCCTCAATCACTTTTCCTGGAATTGAGATGATGAGATGAGATTTGGTGATCTGTAATTTTTGGAATCTCCTTTCATTTCCTCTGTTTTTTTTTCCCTCGGTGTGGCATTAGCAATTTTTCTTCCAACCTTCAGGAGAGTTGCTATTTATAGAGAGAATATATTACATCCTTACTGGCAGTGCAACTATTTCACAGTTTATTTCCCTCAGAATTCTCAGATGAATATCAAGGAATACTAGTGATTTACTATATTTGAGTTCCTCAAAGTTGCTCAAGAAGTACATCCTTAAAGAATGAGACACATTTGAATTTCCCATAAGGAATATTTGTGCTATAGAAATGCAAGTATTTTAGCCTCTACTCACCCAGTTAGAACATAATAACAAACAAGATTTTCTTTTTCCAAATGTGGTCTCTTTGGCCATAATTTACAAAATTAAAATAATAGAAAACATATCTTCATCTTATTTAATGAGATATTCTGTATTTGAAAATCATTTTAGAACCTAAATGTGTAGATCAATACTCAATAAATGTTTGTGGATAAGAAACTCTGAATCTTCTTCAGAGTTCAGACTTGTATTTAGTGTTTAGATGCTATTCTCAAGTTGGCAAGATAAATTCTCTTGACTGTAAGAACAATAGCTTCCAGAATACAACAGGGCTCCAACACTTTTACAATAATAGTAACCACTCTTTGCTCAACCTGAATAATGAGCAGATGTGTTTTTGTTGTTTGTATCTTCCCAGCATCCATTTACTCTTCTTCTGGAAATACCACCTCAATGTGAGAACATCACCCTCATTCCTAGTTTCAGTCCATGTAGTTCAGATGGAGTCGAATTCACCATTTGGCCTCAGAAATAGGATAACCTAAGATGGGCCAATCAAAGCATTGCATTAGCCTGGCCATAGTGACTAATTTAAGAATGGCACATCACCTAAACCAGACTAATAACTCTCAGTCCTGGTTTATTGTTGGGAATTCCTCTCGACTAGTCTTCAGGATGATCATTTTAAAAGACAGCAACATAATATCACTTGGCTAACTTCCAACAACTTTCATTGTAACAAGGATTAAATCCAAACTCCTTACCATGGTCCATAAAGCTATTATAATCTAATTTCCACCTACCTCATTTATCTCATCATTTGTTATTTCTTCATATTCACTTCACTCTATACCTCAAATAGGCTATGTTGGTTCCCATCTCAGGAGCTATGCACTTGTCATTCTTTCTATTTGCAATATTTTTTTCTTGGATCATTCTCTTGCTGTCTTTTCCCCATGATCATTTATGTCTTAAGCCAAATGTCTCCTACACAGATAGGCCTTCCCGGATGACCAAAAAAAGCATCCATCACATAGTCTTTACTGCATTATCCTGTATTATCTTTTTCATATTAATTTCAGGGTCCCAAATTATTTTACTTGTTCACACCTTTGTTGTGTCTCTCATTTCACCAGAGTGTAAGCTCTCTGGGGGCAAGCACATTAGTTATCTAGTTCATCATTGTATATATCCTGTATTCCCTAAGTATCAGGCTTTCAATAATTATTTGCTGACTGATGGAGAAGCTATCTTTTTGCTGTGCTTGCTAACCTAGCAGAATATAAGCCAAGAGTTGCTAATGTCAAATTGTCAGCCAACAAGGCCAATGCAGGGGTAAGGAGAGCTAAGAAATGAAGAGAGACAGATTCCCCATCACACAACTAAAGCCAGATACCCAGAGATGTTGTTTATATAAGCCAGTCATGCTTAATTCACTTTGAGCTAGATTTCTGTCTTTTGTAACCAACAGGAGTCCTGATGGAAATGTATGTAAAAGAACTTGTGGAGAGCCAAGCACCATACTTATATAAGTGCTGTGTTCTTGGACAATAACCATATTCTGTCACTTACACCACATATCTTTCCTTTTTTTTCCTGTTTTTGGCCAAAGTTATAGTCAGCTAAAAGGGTTAAATGTCTTATTTAAAGATATTCAGGTAATTTATCAGTGAAAAGTTATTTGAGATTTATCTGCAAAGACAACCCATGTATTAAGGTAACCAGAATACTTGACTTTATAGTATGTCAATGGTATTTTTATTGTTGTATTTAGCTGAAAAGGTGAATTGTTTAGGTATCTGTGTATCTAAGCATGGTAGAATAACTTTACTAGACTTGATCTCCCACTAAAAATAATTATAAATTAAAAAAATAAAATAAACAATCAATAAAAATACATAAAATATGTGAGGCAACTTTTTAAAGCATTGAACAACAGACAGCATAGTACTGCAATCTTTGAAAGAAGAAAAACACAGAACATAGGGGCCATAATAATATCATGATCACTCAGACTTCTCTGCTGCAGACCAGGAAGAAGAAGCTCAAGAAGAATTGGGGTCTCACTAAGGTAAGAAGGCAGAAGTTGTAATTACAAATTTCTGATGTGACTGGAATTTGTAAGGCAGCATATCCAAGAAGCAAGCACTGCAAAGGAATGGTGGGAATAGGGCAGATAAAAACTGCATTGAGATTCAATAATTGTATAAAAGGTAAATGGACTAATTATTTCCATTAAAAGGCAGAGATTTTCCAGTAAAAACAAAAAATCCAACTATTATCATCTATAAGAAATTTGCTTTTAATATGAAAAGAGTCTGAAAATAAAAGGATAGGAAAAAATATACCAAGAAAACAGTAAGTATTAGAAAGTTGGAGAAACCATTTTTAATATTAGGCCAAACAGACTTTGAGACAAGGAGTATCACCAGCGATATCTTTAAATTTGCAACCGTAAGAGTTTATATAGCAATATTACATTTTAATACAAACCCACAAGTTACCTTCTATTCTTTCTCCTTTCCATATTTCTAACTTCTTTCTCAGAGTGAGAGACCTGGCTACCATTCTCCACAATACATCACTCATTTTCTCAAACCTACACAGAATATAGTTTTAGAATTACTAACAAATACTATTGTGAAAAGCAAGCTTACTGGGGCAGGAAATATACAACATAAGCCTGAAGCATCTTATAGTGCCAGAAACTAAGGAAGTGCTCAAAAACCAATCAACTCAAACCAAATTGATAGGGGAATGTCAAAGGGACAGAGGAGCCAACTGAAAGAGCTCTCAATGGCCAAAGTGAAAACCATTAATTTTAGCAACAAAATAAATTAAGTAGTAATGGATTATAACTCAAAGTATAACATAAATATTCATGAGGTCTTATTGATATGAATAAATAAATAAGTAAATGAGAGAGAAGAGACAAAGCTCCCAGGCAGAAGAATTACAAATAATTTATGGAAATACTTTGCTCTTAAGGAGGGAAGCACAGTGTGGGCTTCCAGTAGTGATCTCCCTGTAAAGAGTACAGTATAAAAAGGTGGGGATGGGAGAGAGTAACTTTACAGTGGAGAAACCTGACAAACACACCGGCAAAGTGACCCAGATCAACTTCAACAGTGGTAAATCCTGTTGATAATATGTATTCCTAATATGACGTGCTTAAGTTGGCACTTTACTTTTGTGGTCCTCTTCCAAAAACCACACAATCCCAGTATAACCATAAGAGTAACATCGGCTGGGCGCAGTGGCTCACGCCTGTAATCCCAACATTTTGGGAGGCTGAGGCGGGTGGATCACAAGGTCAGGAGTTTGAGACCGGCCTGACCAACGTGGAGAAACCCCATCTCTACTGAAAAAACAAACATTAGGTGGGTGTGGTCACGCACACCTGTAATCCCAGCTACTCAGGAGGCCAAGGCAGGAGAATCGCTTGAACTCAGGAGGCAGAGTTTGCAGTGAGCCGAGATAGTGCCACTGCACTCCAGTCTGGGCAACAGAGAGAGACTCCGTCTCTTAAAAAAAACAAAAAAACAAAAAAACAAAAAAACCCAATAGCGAAGTATCCTATACTCTTCAAAACTGTCAAGGTCACATAAAAACAAGGAAAGTCTGAGAAACTGTTGCAGTGAAAAGGAGCCTAAAGAGATGTAACAACTACATGTAACATGGTATTCTAGATGGAACACAGGAAAAGAACATTAAGGAAGTTCTGTAATGTTCATTAAGGAAGAACACTAAGGAAGTCCAAATTAACTATCTTCTCAACTTTTCTGCAATCTTGTAATCTAAAGTTGTTCTAAAAAATGGTGTCTATTTAAAAATATGATTCAATACTGATTGAATGAAGCTCCTTCAACACAAAGGCCACAAAAGTGACACCAGAAGCAATAAGCACACCTATGACTAGTTTCTAAATCACATTCTCCTCTGAAAACCAATAGGGTGACTATAGTCAATAGTAGCTTGGTTGTGTATTTTAAAATAACTTGAAGAATGTAATTGGATTGTTTGTAACACAAAGGATAAATGCTTGAGGGGATGGATACTCCCCGTTCTCCATGATGTACTTATTTCACATTGCTTGCCTGTATCAAAACAGCTCATGTACTCCATAAATATATATACCTACTATGTACCCACAAAAAATTTAAAAAATAATAATAATATTTTAAGAACCCAATAGGCCTCTTTGGAGAAAAAGTTGTTTTTAGGGTTTAAATACAAGCTAAGCCTGCAACATTTTCCTGTACCAAAAAATTAGAAAGTACTCAGAGATGATGAGGATGTATCAATAGGGCAGGAGAACAAGTTGAAAGGTCCCCCGTGGCCACATCTGGGTCAAATTGAACATCACTATAAGTAAATATATAAATGATTACATTTAGTAAAATAAGAATCTATGAGTTCATACTGACATAAATAAATATATAAACCAGGTCTTCCTTATAGTAGGATGCTATAAGATGCTTTAATGTGGAGAAAACGATGGAGTTTCAAATATCAACACTGGATGCTAAAATTAGTTTGATGAGGAACATATATTTATGTATAACAGTAATTCCCCACAAATTACTTACAAAGGGGAACATAGGCATTTTGCAGTGGAGAAAACTGGAAGACAACACAGTAATCAAATGATCAAAGCTAATATCACCAATATTGGAACAAATCAACATCATACGCCTCCTGATGTGATGCACGGTGGAGGAGGACACAACACTGTGTCTCTAGCGTTCCTGAGAAAAATACTTAAATTTAATCAGGAAATAAAAATCAAAATTTAGGAACATTCTGGAAATAACCGGTCTATGATCTTTAAAAAAGTGTCAATGTCAAGAAAGATAAAGAAAAGCTAAAGAACTACTACAGAGTAAAGAAGACTGAAGGAGCATGACAAATAAAGGCAATGTGATTCTGGATAGGATCCTTGGCTGGGGAAGAAAATAGCTATAATAGGTCTGTTGGCAGAAATGATCAAACTTGAATATTACAGTGGATGATGTAAATGGTGTTTTATTAATTCTGAATTTTCATATTTTGATAATCGCACTGCAGTTATGTAAAAGAATATCCTTATTCTGAATTCTGCCAACAATGTGAGTTTGGAAGTGAATTTTTCCCCAGACCCTCCTAATAAGAACCTGGCCCATTTGACACTTTGATTTCAGTCCTGTGTGTTGTAAGCAGAGAACCTGGCTGAGCCTGTTCAGATTTCTGACCTACAGAACTCCCAGCTAATAAATGGGTGTTGCTTTAAGCCGTTAAGGTTGCTATAATTAGTTCTGTGGCAAAATAAAGGAATACAATCCCTCACCTCACACTAAACACACACACACACACACACACACACACACACACAATGCATACATATGCATTGTCATAAACACAAAAAAACCTACCGATAGGGATAAAATATATATCTAATAAAGTGTTGAAATCAAGATGTAGTTATGGATGAAAATCAAGCCAACAGATAAAAATTGGGGGGGTTAAAACATGGCTCCCTTCAAGACAGATTGTTTCGAATAACATTCAATTTGAGGTGAAATTTCTGTGGTGATAGAAGATAGCTCCCAGAAGGAGAGGAGCCAAGAGCATACATCTCTTCTTAATCCTAAACTCACAAAATAAGATGTCCTGAGAGCACTTATGATGACACATTCAAAGCTATGCTTGGAACCAGAGACTTTTAGAGAAGGCGAGAGACAGAAAGGAGATGAGTGTAGGAAGTTTGAATTCAAATGAGAGGCTAATTTAGGCTATGGTCAAATTAGATAAGTAAAAGAAATTTTGATTTATTCTGCATTCTCTTCCCAGGGGTTCAAAATGCTATCCTAGCTGTTACTGCATTTATCCTCACAATTACCCTGTAGTCATTCATTCCTTCTTAAAAACCTAATTTAAACCAATGTTGGCTGTCCCTTAATCAAGGATAAAATCCAAACCTCTTTCAGGTCAAAGAAATTTTACACAAAAAGAATTTTACACCAACTTGCTCTCTAGTCTCATATTCCTGCTGCTACCCACCTTCACTGTGTAGTTTCACACCATAGGACGTGACCTTTTTCAATGATTATTTTGATGATTAATACCTTTATGCCTTTTTTGTGGATTATAACTTTTTTTTTTTTTTTGAGATGGAGTCTTGCTCTGTCATCCAGGCTAAAGTGCGTTGGTGCAATCTTGGCTCACTGCAACCTCCGCCTCCTTGGTTCATGTGATTCTCATGCCTCAGCCTCCCGAGTGGCTGGGATTTCAGATGTGCACCACCACACCCAGCTAATTTTTGTATCTTTAGTAGAGATGGGGTTTCACCATGTTGGCCAGGCTGGTCTCAAATTCCTGACCTCAGGTGATCTGCCTGCCTGGGCCTCCCAAAGTGTTGGGATTACAGGCATGAGCTACCACGCCCAGCCTACAACTCTTATAACTGAGTTATAATATGTCCTTCCATATGTCCACAAAAATGCTCCTCTCCATATTAACACCCTGGCAAATCCAAATCCTCACTTATCCTTCATTGATGCAGGCAATAGAAGTTCATATTTGTATCAGGTCTCCTGTAGAGTGATGGTTCCAAGTATGGAATGAGCTCCTCTTTTCTCCTAAATTATTATGCTATCCAGTCTAGATTAGATTGTTACTCACAGCAGGAAAGTGAAACAAAAGCATTTAGAAAACTAATCTTAACATGCTTTGAAGACTGGTAAAAAAGAATGAATAAGTAAAGTAAGTAAATGCATCCAGTAAGAAGACAATATTGGGATAAAGACTTTGGATGGTAAGTTGAGTTTTGATCATTCAATCTTTCAGCACATTTAGAGCTGATGCTGAAATGTTAAAGATTCTTTCTAGCCTTATGTAATATGTTCTTCCATCTGGATGACTTACTATTTCTCAATTTTCTTTTTATAAACAGCTTTACTGAGATATAGTCCACATACCATACAATTCGCTCATTTAGTTTGTACAATCCATTGATTTTCAATATATGCATAGAGTTGTGCAGCCATCCCCACAACTTAATTATAGAATATTCTCAATTCCCTTTTGTGCTTATCCTACTCTTTACCTTTCATTCATTCACTCATTTATTCAACCACTTAGAACATATTTCTCCAGTCAATGAAAATACTGGGGATACCATGATAAATACAAGATGGTCCTGCTCTCAATGAAATCCTGAGAGAGGCACACATTAAAGAAGCAATTACAATATAGGGTGATAAATCCTGTCATGGGCAAAGTACAGGGTGTTGTGCTAGGACATACATGGGGGTACCTGACTCACTGATGGTCAGAGAAGTGATTCTGGAAGGAAGTGAGGTCTCTGCTGAGACAGGATGAGTGAGATGGAGATTTTCAGGTGACAGTGAAAATGGGAGCACAGATGAGGCGTTCAAAGGAGAGGGTTACAAACATAAAGAATGGTGTCCGCTAAGATCCAGAGTGAGACGGAAATGGATTCATGGAGCTAAAAAGAATCCAGCCTTTTCTGCCTGTCAAAATCCAAGCCATCATTATTTTTAGATATGAATGTTCATAGCAGCTTTATTGGGTAATATTCAAAAACTGAAAACAACTCAAGTGCCTGTCATCAGGCAAATGAGTGAACTGTTGTACATCATACAGTGGAATAATACCCAGCAATGGAAAGGAATGAACTATTGGTGCATGCAAGAACATGGAGTGAATAAAACCTGACAAAAAAGAGTAAACACTGCACAATTCCATCTGTAGAAAATTCTAGAAAACACAAGCTAATCCATAGTGACAGAAGGCAGATCAGTGGTTGTTGGTGGGTAATAGGGACAGATTATGAAGAGGCAAGAAGAAACTTTCAGGAGTGATAGAGATGTTCATTATCTTGATTGTGGTGATGGCTTCATTGGTGAATACATACATTAACAAGTATCAAATTGCATATACTAAACATATATAGTTTATTGTATGTCAATATACCCCATCAAGTTGTTTTTAAAAAGGCATCCCTGTTTCGACAACCAGTTCTGTGATCTCCCTGTTAATAAAAGACCTGGCACCTAGTGAGGGCCCAGTGAGTGTTGGGCACTAGTGTTGGGCACTAGTGTTGGTGTCAGTGTTAAAATATGACTATTAGTATGATCCTATTTGCCATGGCCAGAAAGGCCCGGGAAAGAAATGAGGTCTAATCTGCAGATTGACCCAGACAGTAGACCTGGGAGTGGAAACTGGGAAAGCCGGGCAGTCCAGAGCTGAGACCTAGAGTTGGGGGATGGGAAGAACTAGGGGGTTAAAACTCCCTCTGCCACTTACTAGCCCAACTCAAATGTTGCCTCCCCTCAGAAGCCTTACCTGATTCCTATTTATTTATTTATTTATTTATTTATTTGAGATGGAGTCTTGCTCTGTTGCCCAGGCTCTAGTGCAGTGGCATAACCTCAGGCCGCTGCAACCTCTGCCTCTCGGGTTCAAGCAATTCTCCTGCCTCAGCCTCCCGAGTCGCTGGGATTACAGGTGCCCAGCACCATGCCCAGCTAATTTTTGTATTTTTAGTAGAGATGGGGTTTCACCATGTTGGCCAGGCTTGTCTTGAGCTCCTGACCTCAGGTGATCTACCTGCCTTGGCCTCCCAAAGTACTGGGATTACAGGCGTGACCCACTGCGCCCGGCCCTGCTTCAGATTTAGTTACGTCCTCTTCTGTGTTTCCTTAGCCTTTTGGGGACATCTCAATACACTATTTTCCTTCTCACAAAATACATCTTTAAATCAAACAGTAATTTTAAACTAAACTTTGAGTAGTCCACACAGACTGTAAGATAAAGTTAGGAAACAATAAAGTAAGATGAAAAAAATAATAATAACCACTATGAAATGTGAAATGGCATGCAGTTACGGGAATGACTGAAATCATGAAAAACTATCTTTAATTCCCCTGTTTATCTGAAAACTATTTAATTCTTTGTTATTTTATTGCCCCCAAAAGCCCACTTGTTATAACCTGCAGTTATAAATATGACAGAAACATCCAATTAAAAAAATCAAAAGGCTCCTTTTTCCTATATCCCCAGAGAGTGAGGGTGAATCGTTATTCACAAATCCAGTTGTCTCAATCCTTAACAAGAAGATTGATCACATTCAGAAGAAAACAGAAATAATCTGGAAAATGGAGGGCTCAAATACTTTATGAATAAGAAAATAAATGACTGTTTCTTATGATGAATAATTTAAGCAAATGTCACATTGAAGTAATTGCAAATAACATATAACATCTTTGAGTTAATGACAGTGGAATTAGGAAAGCTTTTTCTAATCACTGTCATCTTTTAAAAGCTCAATAAAAATATGTAAGATAACTTAATCATTTACCAATCCTGGAATCAAGCTCTTTAATATTTTTGCACAGAACTTCTTACAAATTTATAAGTGAACCATCACACTTAGAAATGGGATGCTTTTTTCTAGGAGATATTCCATAGCAACTCATTGAATTGATTTGTCCATCTCAACGGTTCTTAAAAATTGTTAGAGTTACAAAACTTTAAAGTAGAGAATAAATCATATATATTATTTATCTCAAACTTTCTATTTTACAGATAAGGAGATTAGGTCCTAGAGGGAAAATGTTCTGATCAAATTCACACGGCAATTAGTCACAATTCTTAGTCTACAATCCTAGGTTCCTACTACCCAGGTTCAGTGCCTCTTCTCAACAAGATACCTCTTTCGCAGAACAGGTTCCTGAACTTGGAACAAGAATTAAATTTTTTCACAAGGCCTTGTTTGATTGGGAAATTGATTTAAATGCAGCTAGACACCTACTCAAGCTTTTTGTTTTGAGCCTATTCTAGTTACTATTGCTCCACAATGTAGTGATAGAAGATACCTATCATTCTATTTTGCTCACCA
Organism: Pongo pygmaeus; assembly: GCF_028885625.2. NCBI lineage: Eukaryota > Metazoa > Chordata > Mammalia > Primates > Hominidae > Pongo > Pongo pygmaeus. The sequence goes on from NC_072380.2 coordinate 129,981,282, forward strand.
TTTTGCCAGTCAAGAATTACAGAAGGGTTTATCTGAGTAGATGGTACTGAGAGTCTGTCATGCAGTTGTAATCAAATACAGGCTTGCGCTGCAGTCATCTGAAGGCTGTAGCGATAGGACATCAGAAGGGCTCACTCACATGGGTGGCAGTTGGTGCTGGATTTTACACGCTGGAAACTAAGCTGGATTTGCTGACTGGAGAGCCTACACAGGGCCTGTGCAGCATGGTGGTCTCAGGGGCTCTCACATGGTGTCTGGCTTCCCCCAGAGTGAGTGTCCTGAGAAATCCAACCAGAAGCTGCCAGGCCTTTCCAGACGTAGTCTCTAAAATTATGCAGCTGCATTCCACTCTTTACAAGAAAGTTACTAAGACAGGCTTAGATATTAGTAAAAGGGAGGAGACAGAACACACCTCTCAGTGTGCAAGATTTCAAATAATTCATAGACATGTTTTAAAACTGCCACATGGCCACAGAGGGAGAAATCTCAGGTAAGCTAGAAGATATGACATAAATGTAGCAGAATTGATCAGTCGCTCACACTCATCAAAGAAACTTTGGAAAATAGAATATATATTCCTCTCTCTGTTTATCTCCCTAACACCACAGAAAAATGTAACTAAGAGTTTTCAATCTCAGATTTGCCCAGTTTCCAAGGCAATGAAATTGATATTCAAGATAAAGTTCCAGGAAGATGACCTAGAAGGCAAAATAATAATCTTCAAAGTCAGGATCTTGAGTTGCAAATCAAGTATTTAATATTTGAGTTAATGAAGGACCAAAGAGACCTTTTATTGTTCCCCCAATGAGCATGTGGAATTAAATTTTATTGAACTTCTTAGAGAGTTGTGACCCTGTCTTTTAAACATGATTTGTGTGGCTTTCCATAGAGCCCAATGCAGAGATTAGTGCTTCACAAATTTCAAATGATAGATGATGATTTAATTGGAACAGAGTAGTCCATAAGTGTCTTATGACTATAAAAACATCACGGGGAGACTGTGGTATATATAGACTGTTCTGTGATTCCAAGAGTTGAGATGAATAGGACTATTTTTAAGCATCTGTGATTTTAGAAAATAAGAAATTGGAACAATTTCCAATGACACTGATAAGGGCCACAAGTACCTCTTAGCATTTAAAATTACTTCAAGAAAGAGACATAGAGATTCAGAGAAACAACCAAATATTTACTAGAGAACTATTAGGATGTTGAATTGAAAATCCTTTCCATCTCTTATTTCTTAACCTTTTCAGAAAGGAGTAATATTTATAGGTAAGTTGGAAAATATAATGTGTGTGTACACTATAAGAATGGTATGAATTTTCGTACCATGAGGGGAGGGACAATTTGAAGAAGTTGTAAGCTATTTCTCTTCTTCAAAATTTTACTGTTGCCAATAAAGATATAAAATTTCAGGTTTCCAAAAGGTTGATGGAAATTATTGTAAAAATAAATTATTTAAATCAGGGCTTATGGATTATATGGCCCAAATCCAAAAGAAGTTAAAAATGAATTTTGTATTATTTTTTGTAATTTTGTAGTATGGCTTTTTCTTTTGCTGATCCCATGTGGGTTCTCTGACATGGCTCCATTCCGGACTGGGATTGAAAAGCCAAGCTGGCCTCATTCACCTATCTGGTACCTCGGTACAGGCTCTGGATTGAGGCTCCTTTTTTCTCCTGTATTTGATCTCAGTGGTAGACAGAAAAATGATTCCCAAAAGATGTGCATGCTGTAATCTTCAACATTTGTGAATACAAACATGTGATGTCACATGACAAACGAAACGTTGCAGATGAGGAGTAAGTTAAGGATCTTGAAATGGGGAGATTATCCTGAATTCTCAAGGCCCAATCTAATCATAAAGAACCTTCTAAGAAGGAGGCAGAAGAGTCTGTGTCAGAGGAGACGTGATAACAAAAAGCATGGTTGGAGTCATGTGAGGACGGGACCACCAGAAAGAATCCCAGTGGTGGCTACAAGCTGGAAAAGGCATCAAGGTGAATTCTCCCCTGGAGCTTCCAGAAGGAATGCCGTCTTGCTGACTGATATAGTTTGGATATTTGTCCCCACCCAAATTTCATGTTGAATTGTAATCCCCAGGGCTGAAGGTAGAACCTGGTGGCAGGTGTCTGGATCACAAGGACGGATCCCTCACGGCTTGGTGCTGTCTTCACAATAGTGAGTTCTTGCCAGATCTAGCCATTTAAAGTAAATAGCACCTCCCACCTCAACTCTCACTCCCTCCCTCCTCCTTTCACTATGTGATGCACCTACTCTCCCTTTGCCTTCCACCACGACTGTAAGCTTCCTGAGGTCTCACTAGAAGCTGAGCAGATGTCAACACCATGCTTCCTGGGATGCCTGCAGAACCATGAGACAATTAAACCTCTTTTCTTTATAAATTACCCAGTCTCAGGTATTTCTTCACAACAATGCTAGAACAGCCTAATACACTGACCCATTTTAGGCTTCTGACCTTGAGAACTATGGGAAAATAAGTGTGTGGCATTTTAAGTCACTGAGTTCACAATAATTTGTTATAGCAGCAATAGAGAACCAGTTCAGCCCCTCATACCCTTCAATAGAATAGAACAGGTCTCAAGTAATGTTCCCAGAGAGCCAGCCCCTTTGCACACACATGCTTTTCAAGCTTCTGTGTCACAGGTGCAGAGGTCCCATTTGCTGACACAAGTTACGTGGCTGGCAGAGTCCATGTGAGAGGTGACTACACCTTTGGATAGGAAAAGTCACAAAATCTCATTGCTTGATTTGGGATGGGAGAAATTTGTGGCCATTTATAAATTTGTTACAGGGGTTGTAATATGCTTTATGTGGCTTGTGTTTTGAAAACCATAACCCCTTGAATCAATGCCTTAGCCTGATGCTCACAGTTGAGATAATCTATCAAATATTCTATAATGCCTAACCCAGTCACCACCCTGTCTTGCCTGAAGTTCTGGTTGATTATGACTTTTCCTTCTCTCCTTCTACCTGTCTTGTGCCCTCTGCTCCCAAATGCTGTCTCCTTCCCATTCTTTTCCATTTTAGCCCCACTTCCAAATGAACTTCTCAGACTGCTGAGCCATCAGAAAACTGTTTTATTGAGCCTACAGTGTTTTCAAGCCCTTCTTTTTCGTGAAGAAAGTTACTTCACATGCACTTTTATGTGGCACACAGTTTCTGTGACTCAATCCTGAGGTATTCATTTGCAAAAAATACAATGCCAACTGCCAAAGCCAAGTAGCAAATGTTATTAGGCATTTTTTTGGTGTGTATTTCAACTTGAAGGATGGCACTTGTTCCAGGTATTTTAAAAGGAAGAAAATTCCTTCAATATTCTTCAAATTTGCATTTTGCTTCATCTTTTAACTGAGAAATAAAATACATTAGAATTCTCACATCATTAACAGAAGTGTGTGGGTAAACTTAGAATTCGCATTTAAACACATTCAAAAGCAGACTTCTGCAGAAATTACAAGTAGATCGGGGAAGATGCCAGTGAGAAGAGAAAATGAATAGTACTTTTTTGCCAAAAAAAAAAAATCATCAAAATTGAATTTGTATATGTTTCGATTGTCACATTTGTTTACTTTTAAAGTTTGTATTGGTCCAAACATAAGACTGTGAATTTCTTGAATAATTTGCTTTTGTGATCAGTCTTCTGCATTGGTTATATATTTTACAAATTAGCTTATTTGGCTAACTGATAAAACTTCATGTGGGTTCATCAAAGTCAAAAAAAAAAAAAAAAGTCACTTTGAGGCAATGTTTATGGCCAGGCCAGACTGACCAATAAGAAACTCTAGGAGGGCATGATCTTGGAATGAATTACATAACCAGGGACTGAATCCTCTGACTTACAGTTTCAGAAACTGGATTTTAGTTGTTTCCAGTGACCCCAAACTTCTTACTGGCTGTCTTCTTTCCTGGTCTTGGTGAACTTAGCAGCTGAATTAAAAGGCTCCATTGAGCATCGAATTTGAGCAAAGAAAAATAGATTCTCAAGGGTCCTGATGCCACAATGAAGCCTGATCAAATATGCCTGCCCCTCAACAGCATTCACCTGCCTACAGACCTGAATATCAGGGCCTCCCAGATTCAGGAATGCCGTGGTCCCTAACCTAGGTTGCTTCTCTGATCCTTGTGTTTCTAGACATTCATCTCAACTTTTCCATGTCTTCTTTAAATATGTCAATATTATTGATTAAGCCATGGTGTAGTGAAAGGTTAACAAATGCATGCCATGTGTCACCCCCTCTCTTCCTAAGCAATTGTTCATTTGAAAAACCATCCCTCTTTCCCACTAAGTCCTGCTTAGCATGGCACTCCAGGCAGCCACTTCAAATCAATTCGAATTGATAAATGAGATGAAGCCTAGTACATTTGCCACCTCTGGTGCAGAGGCTCTTTCTAAGGGCCTGGGAGACTACCTATCTCTTCTCATTAGGTGTTTATTTCATTTGACCATGAATGACTGAATTCTAGCTCTGTAATGATGACCGAGGCAGTGGATTCACATCCTCATGTTTGTTTTTCTCTGTCTCACGAGCATTATTACATATTTCCTCCACAAATGTGTGATCATGAGCAAAAAACCTCTTGGTGGATTAACACAGGTTCATATTCATTATGGGAATATAGTATGTGTGTATTTTCTTGTCTAAGATCCGTTGTCCTCACTAGATCTTAAGCATCATGAGAAGAGGGACTGTGCCTGTTTTGTTAACTCTGTTATCAGCAGTGCCTAATGTACTGCCACCACACAGGACCTCAGCAAATGTTTACTAAGGACATACAAACAGCGGGTCATTGCTGTATGTATATTTAATGTAAGGTTTCCTAGCTATTAGGGATACTATCAGTAATATATCCAATTCTCACATTATAGAACCCAGTTACTCTACTATTTTTCAGCTCTACTTGCTTGCAATATTATGAGAATGTCTCCAGAAGGAAAGGATTTTAGATGAAACTCAACCTAATTATTTTTTCTCTTTCTTTTAAAAAAATTTTCATAATACCAATGGTAGGAGAGTCCTAAACTATGTGTCAAAAGTAGCTTTAGAAATTATAAAAATTATAGTTGTATTTCATTTTATTCAACAAATATTTTCAAATAGCTTTTTGTGGAGGTATCAATGTTACGGTTGTTGGCCTTACCCCAAGCAAATTTTTGTCTAGGTGAATTGATGAGGTTTATATAAAAATGACTTTTAAAAATAATATCATATGTAGTCAGAATTCAAAATATATAATAGAAGCAAAAATCAATCAACAGAAATCATCTATTAAGAAGAAAGCAATGTTCTTTAAGCCCCCTGAAGATTGGAAAACAGTAACTTTTTGGCATCCTGTTGTGGTATGCAGACCTGGCATATTACCTTATGAAAAGTAGATGATCCACGAATGTTGTTTGAATGAATGAATTGAATTAATGAATATTCATTAAATAACCATAGTTTCATGCTATTTATATTCTAACAAAGTATACTGCACATTATCAGGGTTTAGAATTAACTTTCTGCCTAGTATTATACACAGTTAATGGCAAAATAATCTCTGCAGTCTCCCCAGATGAAGGCCAAGAGGTTATTCTTGAGAATACAGTTAGTCCTCACTTAATGTGATCACTAGATTCTGGGAAACTGACTTGAAGTGACATAATGCATAACAGAACAATTCCTTTTCCTCATCAACATTTTAACAAACTATGTTGAACAAAAGGATGTTATTAGAGGACCTACTGTACATTGTGTCACTCGAAGTTGCAGTTTCCAAGAACCTATCAACGACCTCACGTGAGGACTTCCTGTATTGCTATCTTACCGCACATATATAATTAAATCTCCAAGTATCCTTTCTATTCGCCTAATAACCCTTTCCCATTGACTGGCTTCTCTCTATATCCTGGCTACTCTTTAGTTGTGGCTATCAGAAATGCTGAGCTTAACTTGCTCCCCTCTTGCCTCCCTCTAACCTGTTCTCTAATTGCCACCAGAATGACCTGTCTAAAGAGCAAATGTGACCAGGACATTGTACATCGGCTTTCTTGGCTCCCCATGGATATGATAAATTTAGGCTAATGCAAGACCCTTTTTAATCTGGTACTTGCTCTCCTTCCCTGCTCCTCCATTGTCATCATTGTCTATATTTCAGCTAGACAACTTCTTAAGTCCCCAAGTGACAGCACTCTCTCTCATTTTAGTTGGGTTATATTCTTCTCATCTCTAGGTTGGACTCTTGGTTAGAATTTTCCTTTCCTGACTATTTGCCTGGCTCACTCTTAGTTGTCCTTGAGATGTCCTTGTGGTCTTTACTCCCATGAGAAAGTTTATCTGTGATGCTAAAGAGTCCTGTATCCTAAATGTAGCAATGATCACCTGTCTTAATTGCCTACCCGCCTGTGTCTCTCATACCTCAATTGTAAGCTTCCTGCAGGGCCTATGTCTCATTTATGGTTGTATCCCTAGCACCTGTTTCATGGTAGGAACTAGTGAGTAAGTAAGGCAAGTATATTAAGATATATACTGAAGGCTGGGCATGGTGGCTCATGCCTGTACTCCCAACACTTTGGGAGGCAGAGGCAGGCGGATCACGAGGTCAGGAGATCGAGACCATCCTGGCCAACATGGTGAAACCCTGTCTCTACCAAAAATACAAAAACTTAGCCAAGTGCAGTGGTGCATGCCTGTAATCCCAGCTACTTGGGAGTCTGAGGCAGGAGAATCGCTTGAACCCTGGAGGTGGAGGTTGCAGTGAGCCGAGATTGCGCCACTTGCACTCCAGCCTGGGTGACAAAGCGAGACTCAGTCAAAAAAAAAAAAAAAAAAAAAAAAAAAAAAAAAGATATACACTTAAGGGAAGAGAAAATGAATGAGCAAATAACAATCGTGGCAGAGAACAGGATTTATTTATTACAAGTAGCCTTGACCTCTTGTATCATTCCCAATAGAAGCCAAGACTCCTAAACCCAGGCATATTTAGGACCTTCTTCAAACAATTGCCAGTACCACGGTGCTGGGGAAAAACAAAACAAAACAAACAAACAAACAAAACAAAACCTTTCAGACACCTTAAACTAAAGCTGCTCTGTCATCTTGCAGACCCACCCTGGAGTCCAACAGGACAATTTTGAAAGCCACCCATCCTGGCAAAGTGCTTGAGAAGCTGCAGGAGAACAGCATCCAGGATTGCAATTAGAGTTGGAAAAGAGGAGGAAGAGACAGGGGTCACTGGGCCAATCAATAGTCAGCTACCCTCTCCCCCACCCCCTCATCGCCTGTGTTCAGAGAAATGCCAAAGCTTGCTGCTTAATCGCGGTTCCCATTTTAGGTAGTGCACTCCTGCCATCTAGTGGTTCCCCCACGCTCCCCACAATGCCTTCAGCAGAGGTGGATTTCATGTGCTGAAAACCCAGCAAAGGCAGAACCAAACCAAAAAGCCAGACTTAAAATAGTGCCCTAAAATAGTGCCCAAGTGCAATCAAAATCCACCTAGAGAACCACAATAGCATTTGGGTTCCTTTGTGACTGTTGAGAAGTGATTATCTTAACTGGTGTGGAACGCAATAGAAGGTCCAAGTCTTGAATCACGGTGTCAGTCACACTGGTAATCAGATTTGAAAACTGGTTTTTATTTCACTAGGAAATAGGAAATGATTTTAGTTTATCATGGATTGAATGTGTCTTTTTGCCCCTTCTTCTCCTAAATGATTCTAAATGTGTTGTGAATTGCCTAGAAATTATTCTTACCCAACAGTCAACTAGAGAATTGCAAAACTGAAGAAAAAAAAAAAGCAAAGAATGTCTCTGCTACTCTCAGCATAGAAGTGCCAAAAAAAGCCAAAGATGACACAGCTGAGATTTAACAAGAAAAACATTTCAGGGAGCAGGACTGACAATGGATGAAAATGTTCCTGATTTCAGAGTCCCTGAAGGAAGCTGGCACTCTTACTGTTTTTTTCATGGTGCTCCTAAGGTAATTCATTAAAACATTAATAGTCTCTGTTGGCCCTGGGACCATGAACTGGGACCGATCCAGTTGCACAGGAGCACATCAATGTGCAGAAGATACAGACCTCTGCTGCACATACTCTATGGCTGAGAAAACTGGTCTTGAAATAATTCTGAAAACAAAAAAGAGAAGTAGTCAGCCTGGCCCCAGAGAAACAATAGCCTTCACCACCGGTTTTACAGAAACAGAATTTCTCTGGCAGAAAATATATTCTTCTGCATATATATATATACACACACACATATTAACTTATAATGTAAGTTTAATATGTATATAATATATTTAACATATACATATATGCTTAATATATACATATTATATACTTAAAATATACATATTAAACTTACATGCCTCAACAAAATAACCAATAGCCAGAGGAAGTGATGGGGGCCACGATAAAATATTGAGAGGTCTTGCATGTGATTTACAATTTTTTTCCTCTTTCTAAATGCTCCAAATATATATAATCACAGCTTCTGATATTGTAATATGATCATCAGCTGAAACTTGGAACAACCAACATTTACAAACCCCACTTAGGAATTTCACAAGATTCCTGTTTTCTTCTGCATTCTATGCCAAGACAGGTTTGCTGTTTATTTAGATAAACATGTAATGTGTAAGGGATGAGACCCTGTCTATTTTTTAACTCAATTTTCCAGTTGAGTTAAAAAATAGGTTTCTGGAGGAAGAAAAATTAGTTAATCTAAGTATTTGGTGTCATATAAGTACAATCACTTAACTTGCACATTAAAAAAATTTCCATCAGCTGTTTTACCATGGTGACACAGCCTTATGTCATAAAGAAGTACCTTTAGGTTAGCTACTACCTGAGAATGAAACTACATTTAGTATATAAAACAAAGACTTATGATAGACAAATGATCTGCTTTATTTTTGTGGACAAAAAAGATGATTGATGATACTCAGGTTTAAAAAAACTTTCATGTTCAAAAAATATCTTCTTGGAGAAAGTTTCATTTTTATAAAGTTATAAATGTATACAAAAATATAAAGCAACCATTCATTTTAGGGGGTAATAGTCCTTAAACAGCCTTACTCCTAAAGACCTTTACGAGTGGTACTGCTTGCCACTAAGGAAGAATGACAGAAGGAAATTTGGTAAGAATATAAAGATTGGGTTAAGATTTTTAGGGAAATAGAAAAGTAATAAAAACGTTGCCTAAATAACAAACTTCCTAGATGGCAAAGCTTTAGGCTCCTTGGTTAATTCTGCAATAGCAAGTAATTGACAAGTGGTTTAAAATACAGTTATATTAAAATGGCATTCTCAACTAGCAGGCTGTCAGGCATGATGTCTGAAGGCTTTTGCTGTGATGAGAGTGGTCTTCAAAGAGTCAGCAGTATTCCTCTGGTGAGACTGGCCACTCTATCCCTCCCCCATGACATCCTTGTCGTCTGCATAAGGTGCCCAGCCTCCCAGGTCACACATAGTTAACAGTGGTCAACCTATTCAGACTGATTTAGGTTTGAATAATACCAATTCCAATACCTATTAGCTGTTTATCCTTGGGAAAATTACGGATGTTCTCTGAGTCTTTCTTATTTGCAAAATGAAGACAACAATTATTAAGTTAAAATGCAGTTTTTACAAGTCAAAATCTATCAAATAACAACAATTTTATTGCTTCCACGATAAAGTCACAACTTTCAAGACCTAGGAAACAGTGGAAAAAGTAGAACATGACCTACGCCTACATGCTCATTTCTAACTAGCTGATGGACAGATTGTGAAAAAGCTTACTCAGGCAAGAAGGTCCCAGAAAGACAGGCCCACACCAATTTATCTGTCAGGATCTTTGTCGGCTGTGTCAAAGGGCTATGTAAGAACACAAATACATGAATTTTTCAGTGCCCTGCACTGGAAGGGTGAAAAATCATTTTAGAGAATCTAAAGAAGCAAGATTTGCTTAGAGAACATGTTACAGTGGTTAGTGTGCTGGACTTGACTTAGGTGAGAACCGCTTCTCTGCGATGAAATAGCTATGTGAACTTGACATCAGTCTCACCTCTTCGATTTTTTGCTTTCTCATTTATATGATGGAAATACTAATTGGAGCCCTAAGTGCCACAGAGGTGATAACTATCATTCATTCTGCACTTGTTATATGCTAGGCACTTTACACTAATTATCAGATTAACTCCCCATAACAACCATATGAGGAAGGTACTGTTATTGAAATTCCCAGTTCAGAATGAGGACACTGGGGCTTAAAAACAGTAAGTACAAGATCACACAGAAATTAAAAGGTGGAACTGGGATCCAAACCCCAGCAGTTTAATTCTAGAGCTTTCTTGCCTGTGAAAATGCTATACTGCTTTTAATCAGAAGGCCTAAATTCTAGTCCAGGTTCTATTATTCATTTGCTTCACTGGACTTTGATTTCCTCTTAAGCTAAATGAGGTGATTGTACTTGAATCAGGTTCTAAATGGATTATGTCAAATATCCACCCTGGTCATTTCTGATAGAAGTTTCTAGGAGCATAGCATTCAGAAAGATTGTAAAAGCTGTCTTGGTTCAGTGGGAAATAGTGCTGTGATTAACTAGTGATGTCTGCCAAGGGCATGGCACAGGAGAGGCACGGAAGCACTTGTAACATATTTTGCATCCCTGGGAGAAATAAGGACACTTCTGGCTGTTATATTTTATTATTCTGTTTATGCATTTTCTCTTAGTAGCTGCCAAGAGGGCAACCAATGGTAGTCTGGTCAGGCAAGGGCTACATCGTAGGACAGGGATGTCTAATAGAATTTTCTACCAGGATGGAAATGTCCAATACAGTAGCTACTAGATGCATGTGACTATCAAGTACTTGAAATCTGGCTGAGTAGCTCTATATTAAGTTTTTTAAGCTTTTCACTTCAAAAGTATAAATTCAAATAGACTTATGTGGCTAGTGGCTACTATATCGGTCAGGCCTAGGACAAAGTTCAGTTGGCTGTGGATGAACACCATAGGCATGAAAACTGGGAGGGAATTCACCTAGAAGGCTGAAAGTCAGGGAAAGGTAATTACAGTTTGACCAAAGGTGATGCTAAGGAAGGATGTGGATATCAAAGCTGACAAGTGATGCCAAAGAGAGCAAATAGTTGGGGATAGAGGGGGCAAAAGACTAATCATCTGACTTCCTAGCTGTGTGAATCCTGCACTAGGGTGTCCTCACTGATTCTGAAATGA